>NC_143024.1:49301982-50016982 GCF_057628025.1 Oncorhynchus mykiss
AGCTGGATGGAATTGAGGAATCCATAGAATCAAACCACTTCTGGGAGAAATGGAATAAATTAAACAAACCTCATCATGAGGAATTGGCTATCCAAAATGGGGATATGTGGAGAAATCACTTTACTCTATCACTCTACAGCAATATAAAAAGAGCCCAGAACAAAAAGATACAAGAAAAATTACAAATCCTTGAATCAGCAGTCAAAGACCATCAGAATCCTGTGGATACCCCAATTACAGAAGAAGAATTATTGGAAAAACTATGCACTCTCCAACCCCAAAAAGCCTGTGGTGCTGATGGTATTTTAAATTAAATGATCAAATATACAGACCACAAATTCAAATTGGCTATTCTCAAACTCTTCAACATTATCCTCACTGCATGTATTTTCCCCGATATTTGGAACCAGGGATTGATCACACCAATCTATAAAAATGGAGACAAATTTGACCCAAATAATTAGAGGAATTTGCGTTAACAGCAACTTGGGGAAAATTCTCTGCAGTATTATAAATAGCAGACTACATAATTTCCTTGACGAACACAACGTCCTGAGCAGAAGCCAGATTGGATTTCAAAAAAATTAGCGTACAACAGTCCACATTTACACCGTCCACACTCTAATTGATAAACAAGTAAACCAAAACAAAGGCAAAATCTACTCGTGTTTTGTAGATTTCAAGAAAGCATTTGATTCAATTTGGCACGAAGGTCTTTTTTTATCAACTAGTAGAAAGTGGTATTGGAGGGAAAACATATGATTATATTAAATCAACGTACACTAAAAACAAATGTGCAGTTAAAATTGGCAACAAGCAAACAGACTTCTTCTCTCAGTGAAACAGGGCTGCCCATTAAGTCCAACACTATTTAACATCTACATTAATGAATTGGCAAAAACATTAGAAGAATCGGCAGCACCTGGTATCACCCGACACAACACTGAAATCAAGTGTGTGCTGTACGCAGATGACCTGGTGCTGCTGTCTCCCACTAAAGAGGGGTTACAGCAGCACCTAGATCATCTTCACAGGTTCTGTCAGACCTGGGCTCTGACCATTAACCTAAAAAAAACAAATATAATGATATTCCAAAAAAGGTCCGGAAATAAGGATGAAAAATATAAATTCTATTTGGACACAGCTCTATTAGAACACACCAAAAACTACACATATCTGGGACTAAATATCAGCAACACACGTCGCTTTCACATGGCTGTGAATGAGCTGAGAGACAAAGCAAGAAGAGCATTCTATGCCATTAAAAGGAACATCAAAATCGAAATTCCAATTAGAATCTGGCTCAAAATGTTTCAATCAGTTATAGAACCAATTGCTCTATATGGCAGTGAAGTATGGGGTCCAATCTCTAATAATGAATTTACCAAATGGGACAAACATCCAATCGAAATACTGCATGCAGAGTTTTGCAAGCCTGTATTGCAAGTGCAAAAAATAACGCATGTAGAGCAGAATTGGGCCAATACCCCTCCTCATTCGAATAGAAAAAAGACCCATCAAATTTTACAACCATCTAAAAACAAGTGACCCCAAAACATTCCATCACACAGCTCTACAATGTCAAAAGACGAAACAAGAGAAGAGTCCCCACAGCCAGCTGGTTCTGACACTCAATTCACCAACCCAAACCAACCCCATAGAGCCTCAGGACAGCACTCAGAAAATCTGGCCACACCAAATCATCACAAAACAAAAAAATAAAAATATATCAGCTATTGGAAAGACACTACAAAAAATGTAAGTAAACTTCAATGCTATTTGGCTCTAAACAGACAGTACATGGTGGCAGACTATCTGACCACTGTGACTGATAGAAAACTGAGGGAAACATTGACTAGGTACAGACTCAGTGAGCACAGTCTGACTATAGAGACCAGTCGTCACAGACAAACCTGGCTGCCCAGAGAGGACAGGCTGTGCTCACTCTGCACCAGGGGAGAGGTAGAGACAGAGCTGCATTTCCTATTACACTGTGACAAATACTCAGACCTAAGAGAATATTTTTTCCCCCAAATTATAATTCAATACAAAGAATTTGAAACTATAAATGATGAAGAAAAAACTCAAATTTATTGGGTGAAAAGCCAAAATGTGCAGTTTTGGCAGCCAAATAGGTGTCCTCCTGCCACAACCTGAGGGACAGCCAGTGAAAAGTGCAAAGTAATGTCGATAATATTTCCCCTTTTGTTTTGTTTAGTCTTTCATACCAAGTCATCTGTCTTCTCAGTCATGTTGACACTGACCTACCATTATTGCTTTAATGTATTGTTGTTCTCATTAATATTGTTGTTGTAGTTGTTGTTAATGGTAATCCCATGTCCACTACTACTATTATTATTGCTGTTGGTCCCACCATTTATTTATATATATATATATATATATTTATTTATTTATTTATTTATATATATATATATATATATGTATTTATAAATAAATGGTGGGACCAACAGCAATAATAATAGTAGTAGTGGACATGGGATTACCATTAACAACAACTACAACAACAATATTATATATATATATATATATATATATATATATATATATTTTTTTTTTTTTTCAATATGTATACCTTGACAATGTAAATAATAATGAACTTGCCATGTCAATAAAGTCAATTGAATTGAATTGCGAGAGAGCGACAGAGAGACAGAGAGAGAGAGAGAGAAAGAGAGACAGAGAGACAGAGATACATACAGAGACAGAGAGAGACAGAGTGAGAGAGACAGCGACAGAGAGAGACAGAGAGAGAAAGAGAGAGAGAGAGAGAGACAGAGACAGAGACCTAGAGAGACAGGGAGACTGAGGGAGACAGACAGAGACAGAGAGAGAGAGAGACAGAGCGACAGTGCCAGAGCGAGACAGAGACAGAGAGAGACACCAACCAAGGAGGGCCTACAGCAGCACCTAGATCTTCTGCACAGAATCTGCCAGATCTGGGCCCTGACAGTAAATCTCAGTAGGACCAAAATAAGGGTGTTCCAAAAAAGGTCCAGTCGCCAGGACCACAAATACAAATTCCATCTAGACACCATTGCCCTAGAGCACACAAAAAACTATACATACCTTGGCCTAAACATCAGCGCCACAGGTAACTTCCACAAGGCTGTGAACGATCTGAGAGACAAGTCAAGAAGGGCCTTCTATGCCATCAAAAGGAACATAAAATTCAACATACCAATTAGGATCTGGCTAAAAATTATTGAATCAATCATAGAGCCCATTGCCCTTTATGGTTGTGAAGTCTGGGGTCCGCTCACCAAACACGATTTCACAAAATGGGACAAACGCCAAATTGAGACTCTGCATGCAGAATCCTGCAAAAATATCCTCTGTGTACAACATAGAACAACATATAATGCATGCAGAGAAGAATTAGGCCGATACAAGCTAATTATCAAAATCCACAATTCTACAACCACCTAAAAGGAAGCGATTCCCAAACCTTGCATAACAAAGCCATCACCTACAGAGATGAACCTGGAGAAGAGTCCTCTAAGCAAGCTGGTCCTGGGGCTCTGTTCACAAACACAAACACACCCCACAGAGCCCCAGGACAGCAACACAATTAGACCCAACCAAATCATGAGAAAACAAAAATAATTACTTGACACATTGGAAAGAATTTACAAAAAAACAGAGCAAAACTAGAATGTTATTTGGCCCTAAACAGAGAGTTCACAGTGGCAGAATACATGACCACTGTGACTGACCCAAACTTAAGGAAATCTTTGACTATGTACAAACTCAGTGAGCATAGCCTTGCTATTGAGAAAGACTGCCGTAGGCAGACATGGCTCTCAATAGAAGACAGGCTATGTGCTCACTGCCCACAAAATGAGGTGGAAACTGAGCTGCACTTCAAAACCTCCTGCCAAATGTATGACCATATTAGAGACACATATTTCCCTCAGATTACACAGACCCACAAAGAATTTGAAAACAAACCCAATTTGGAGAAACTCCCATATCTACTGGGTGAAATTCCAGAGTGTGCCACCACAGCAGCAAGATGTGTGACCTGTTGCCACAAGAAAAGGGCAACCAGTGAAGAACAAACACCATTGTAAATACAACCCATATTTATGCCTATTTATTTTCCCTTATGTACTTTAACCATTTGTACATTGTTACAACACTGTGTGTATATATATATATATATATATATATATGACATTTGTAATGTCTTTATTGTTTTGAAACTTCTGTATGTGTAATGTTTACTGTTCATTTTTATTGTTATTTCACTTTTGTATATTATCTACCTCACTTGCTTTGGCAATGTTAACACATGTTTCCCATGCCAATAAAGCCCCTTGAATTCAGAGAGAGAGAGAGAGAGATGGAGAGAGATGGAGAGAGAGAGACAGAGAGAGAGAGACACAGAGAGAGAGAGAGAGAGAGACAGAGAGAGAGAGACACAGAGAGAGAGAGAGAGAGAGAGAGAGAGAGAGAGAAACAGAGAGAGACAGAGAGAGACAGAGAGAGACAGAGAGAGACAGAGAGAGACAGAGAGAGACAGAGAGAAACAGAGAGAGAGAGAGAGAGAGACAGAGAGAAACAGAGAGAGACAGAGAGAGACAGAGAGAGACAGAGAGAGACAGAGAGAGACAGAGAGAGACAGAGAGAGAGAAACAGAGACAATGAGAGGGAGGAAGAAAAGAGAAAGATTGATTAGTGCTTGTTTTTAAGGAGCTTATTGGCCAATGGAGAGACAGAGACCAGAATGCCCGGGGATAGTTACTCCCTCAACACTCTGCCCTGCCCCCCCGGCCTTGTTCTGTTATAATCTCCACCCGGCACAGCCAGAAGAGGACTGGCCAACCCTCATAGCCTGGTTCCTCTCTAGGTTTCGGCCTTTCTAGGGAGTTTTTCCTAGCCACCGTGCTTCTACACCTGCATTGCTTGCTGTTTGGAGTTTTAGGCTGGGTTTCTGTACAGCACTTTGAGATATCAGCTGATGTACGAAGGGTTATATAAATACATTTGATTTGATTTTGATTTGATTTATCTAACACACACACACAGTCACATGCACGCACAGCCACACACTCCCACTCACTGAAAGTGGTGTCCTCCGGGAGGACCCAGGGCAGCAGAATGCAGGCCATCTGACACCGTGTTCACCTGCATGTATTAAAACTGGCAAGGTGGGATCTCGCTCGCTCTCTCTCACACACACCCACCCCCAGAGTTCACTCTGAGTGCACTTACGTAACCCAGTCTGTCATGAATACATTATCAACACACAAGATCTTCAGGTGAGAGGACTTGCATTATACCATTTACGTGCAGCAATAATTTGCATGTATGCTCCTACCCAAAGCTAGTCAACTTATGAAGTAAAATGTCCAGGACAAATAAAACAACAGCATACAAATGAATGAATGTCAATGTCTTCAGAATATGCCAGCGGCTAGCCAGAGAAAACAGCCGTCAGTTAAATAGCCGATAACCGACTCATTGTCAGCCGGCTACTTTTTCCACCATTAACTAACTAGGCTTGTTTTCATTTCAAAGTTTAAATTCGCTAGTCAGAAATGTCTGTAAAGCCTACAATGAACGATAGGCATCTTCTAGTGATCTATTGATAGGACAGGCGCCTGTCAATCGCAAAGCGAGCGATGGGGACACTGCTGGTTTGTCAGTCTGCTGTCGGTTGTGCCTCGGTACTGGTGTTATTTTTGTGAGCTCTGGTTGTCTGCAGTCACATTTATTTTCAAGGAGGAGAGAGAGCATGATGCTTCACATCGTCCCCTGTGGGTGAATTTACACATCCCATGTAATGTAAGTGGTAACAATAATTTGACATTCACTTAATTATTGTTGTGTGGCACATTTATTATTATTTTCTTTTGCGTGTTTCATAAGTCTACTACCTGCCACAGAGACGGGGTGGTGTATAGGCTATTTAGGCTACTGTGCTTTGATTTACGACCGAACAGCAAGTGTTGAATAGTTTAGAAAAGGTATCGCACTGAATGAATAAAGGCCAGCTCCTATATATTGTAACTTTTGCTATTCATAAATCATATAGCGTAGTTATGATTCCATGGTAACACATCGGGACAAGTAAACCAACGATCTTGTTTGTATTTTCCTAGGATTCGAAGGCCATGTGGAAACTTGCCAGTGACCGCTAGTGACTCGTCAGTATAGCCTAGTAACTTTGCAAACAAACTGCTCTTTTTGAACACTTATTTCTCAAGCACTGCCCTCTGTGGAATGAGTTTGACACCACTGCAGAACCAACGGAACCAAATCGCATCGGTGAGAGAGCCATTCATTGTGCTACCTCATTTGCATACTGGTCGGCTACTACCGCGTTTTGGCGATTATCTGCAGAAAAATTATGAAAACATGTTAAAACATGAGGTAATGGCAGTGGATGAATGGCACGACAATGGGTCTCTGGATCTCGTCAGGGTGTCTCTGTGCATTCAAAATGCTATCGATAAAATGCAATTGTGTTCATTGTCCGTAGCTTATGCCTGCCCACCTCCACCATGGGGCAATCTGTTCTCAACGTTAACATCAGCAAACCGCTCACCCACACGACGCCAGTCTGCCATCTGCCCGGTGCAGTTGAAACCAGGAATCAGTCGTAAAGAGCACACAGCTCCAGTGTGTCGGGGTGGCTCCTCTCAGACCAATCCCACAGGTGAAGAAGCCTGATGTAAAGATCGTGGGCTGGCGTGGTTACACATGGTCTGTGGTTGTGAGGCTGTGTGGACGTACTGCCAAATTCTCTAAAATGACATTGGGAGGTGGCTTATGATAGAGAAATGAACATTCAATTCTCTGGCAACAGCTCTGGTGGATATTTCTGCAGTCAGCATGCCAATTGCACATTCCCTCAAAACAGACATCTGTGGCATTGTCTTGTTTGATGAAACTGCACATTTTAGAGTGGCCTTTTATTGTCCCCACACCTATCAGGTGGATGGATTAGCTTGGAAAATGTGAAACGCTCTTTTAATTCAGCTCATGAAACCAACACTTTACATGTTGCATTTATATTTTTGTTCAGTGTAGTTTACCTCAAGGAAAATCTAAGCCTTCCAACAAGATAGAAATGACCTCCTTTGATGTTGCAATCTCAATTTTTAACAGTCTTTGAATAAGCAAAGTAGATTTAGTTTTGCCACAGTAAATTAAATTGAAAGAGTTGACTAGACTCTTTTCTGGCTACATTACTCATCTACTGCCTTTCCTAAAAGTCCCACCCACAGTGATTGATTGACAGGTCTGAAAGCCTACCAACTCTGTGACTCGCAAACATCCTGCCCACTCCCCTGACAACCACAGTGATTGATTGACAGGCTAAACTGTTAAGGGTCAGTTCACCCAAATTACACATCCGTTTCCTACATGCAACTATAAATGTGACTTTAATCTCGAGACAGGCTTAATGTTAAAATGTTTTTTAGGCATAGGCCTAGACGATATCCAAACAACTAACACACTGAATTCATACATTTCCACATTTTAATTGTAAGGTCATTTCTATCAAGGCATTAGAATGTACCAAAGGCCACCAAAAGAGCTTTTTCTGCAAAACCTTTTCCCGGGAATGCCCATCTAGATCCCTCAGTCCATCCTGCTACAGCTGATGGGTGAAAACATGGGTGGCCTTGCAGCTCTGCAGGTGGCTGGAGCCCTTGGCTGGGAAGACAGCAATGAGAAGTTTAAGAGAGAGAGGTACAGAGGGATGAGAGAGGTGCTGGGAGACCATGGAGGGGTACATCCTACAGCAGTGTCGGGTCAAGAAGGAGATGAGAGGTGGAGGAGGGTGAAAGCATATGGAGAGAGAGAGAGAGAGAACGAAGGAGTGGTACAGTCAGGGTCTGAGAAAAAAAAGAGAGAGGGCTGCCTGCTCTAACCAACACCCTCCACCCAAATCAATGCCCCCCCATCCTCGCGGCTCACAGCACCCTGTATTGAGCGGGGATGGCTGGGGCATCTCTACCCTGGATAGAGGGCTAGGGCTAAGCCTGGGGGCACTGGGGAAGTGGAGCAATAAGAGATACGTTTTTTCTTGCCAGCCTTAATACGAAAACCTGAGGGAGAGCAGGAAAGTGAGAAAGAAGACAAAACAGGGATATCTAGCTGGAACTGGTACAGTGCAGAAGGCGATAGCTATCTAGTCGATTAGGCGAGGGGTCTTCTGATTCTGCCCCCCCCCCCTGTCCCGCCCCGTCCCAGCTCAACTCAGATCTGACAGATGGTGGCTTGGGGAGAGGGCAACCCAAAAAAGTGTACTGTGTCATGTCTGAAGTGTGGATTTGTTGGGAATCTAAACAGAAAGACAAGACCGCTGCAGTATTTGTCAGATTTTCTCTCCAAGTGTCCACACTACCGTGTCATGACTGAACACAGTCATTTGGACCAAATTCCAATCAATAAAATGTTTTAAATTGCGTTCTTGGTCTCTTTCTCCTTGTCCCAGTAGGTTTCTCTCCTCTTCGTAAGTTTGACTGTGCCCCCTAGTGGTAGCCTAAAACGACTTCTAATGTAATGTTTGAGTGCATTTGGTCAAACAAAATAAATACAGTAGCTTTAATCGAACATCAACTCCTCTTGTCAATCGTAGTCATAGATATAGCCTAAAGAGTCACAAAGTGACATTAATTATGGCTTCATATCAAAACGAAAGTCACTCATTGAATCCTGGAGCTGCCATCGAGGCCAGTTATTACAGTCAGTTATTACAGCCATCTGTGTCCCATTGAATAGCAGTATCATTAAGTGAACTGTTCCCAGAAAGTACACTATTCAGGGGTGGATATAAGAGTTATTTTCCAAAAGCCCCTTTCAGAAAACTGTGGTAAAAACCTTGAAACCATGTCTACTATACACAAGGCCTCCCTCCTGGGGTAGGGAGGTGGTGTGTGTGCTCATGCATGCCGACGGGGAAGAAATACTATGTTTCACGTTTGTAGTGGCTAAAATAGCCTCACTGAACTCTGGCACGTTTGGGTAAGCACTGAGTGGCCGACGGAAGAGCTCTCCTTCCTTTCTCGGAGCCACATGGGGATCACTATTCTACTGGCATCACTATAAACATCAGGTCAGACAACATCATGTCAAGAACAACATAGTCACATCATGTCCATAATCCATTTGCCCTGAGCAGAGAGCTGACTAGGAATCAGTGTATTGCTGATATACAGACCTCCACCCATTTTCTCATTTCATTTTGTGTGAAAACGGGTCAAAAATGTCAAGACATTTTTGTATTAATTTGTCCTACAATATAGCTATTAGAATTTTTTACATTGAGTTTGGCATTAAATAAACATGAGGATTTTGGAATAAGGAAAAGGCGCCTATGATGACAAACACCTGTTATTTTTTTTAGCCTTGCCTTATGCCCTGGACTCCAGCCCAACCACTGTCTTTAATTAATACTGGCTTAGGCCCCATTGCTCCTGTCACACCAGGGAGTTTACTGAAGGCCCGGCACACCAAATCCCCCACTCCCATGGTCCAAACTTATCCCTCCTACTCTCTCCATCTCTCCTCCTTTCATCTCTTCCCCTCTACTACACCTCTCTTCCTCCTCCTTTCCTCCTTCCCCCTCTCCCCCCCACCTATTTTTTCTCCTCTCTCCTCCACCCAGACCAAAACAAGATAGCGCATGGACAGTGATTAAAAGCCAACCGTTCTCAGGTTAGCAGTTTATAAGTGATTGTATAATAATTGTATCTGTATCTTTAACCCTTTCAGAGGCTAACAACAGAACATGTGGACTAGTACACAATGATAGCAAGTATGTAGACTTGTCCAAACTAGAAACCCCTGTATCTGTAGTGTGAGGCAACTTGATATACAAGTACACCCCATGGACAGGATGCTAGTCTATTGCAGGGCCTTAAACGCAATCAATATCCTTAATGTTGAGTGCCGTGCAGAGCCATTGGGTCCCATTTTGAGACTCTGGTATGACTTAACCGGGGATCGAACCCCCAATCTCAAGACGGACACTCTACAACATTGTCCCCACTACAAAATAACATCCCGATTATAAATAGGCCTATGTGTTGTATTTTGTAGATTATGTGGGACCACTAGTGGGGATGGTTAAGCGAGGAGAGGCGAGATGGGGTTGGTTAAGCGAGGAGAGGCGAGATGGGGTTGGTTAAGCGAGGAGAGGCGAGATGGGGTTGGTTAAGCGAGGAGAGGCGAGATGGGGTTGGTTAAGCGAGGAGAGGCGAGATGGGGTTGGTTAAGCGAGGAGAGGCGAGATGGGGTTGGTTAAGCGAGGAGAGGCGAGATGGGGTTGGTTAAGCGAGGAGAGGCGAGATGGGGTTGGTTAAGCGAGGAGAGGCGAGATGGGGTTGGTTAAGCGAGGAGGGGCGAGATGGGGTTGGTTAAGCGAGGAGGGGCGAGATGGGGTTGGTTAAGCGAGGAGGGGCGAGATGGGGTTGGTTAAGCGAGGAGGGGCGAGATGGGGTTGGTTAAGCGAGGAGGGGCGAGATGGGGTTGGTTAAGCGAGGAGGGGCGAGATGGGGTTGGTTAAGCGAGGAGAGGCGAGATGGGGTTGGTTAAGCGAGGAGAGGCGAGATGGGGTTGGTTAAGCGAGGAGAGGCGAGATGGGGTTGGTTAAGTGAGGAGAGGCGAGATGGGGTTGGTTAAGTGAGGAGAGGTGAGATGGGGTTGGTTAAGTGAGGAGAGGTGAGATGGGGTTGGTTAAGTGAGGAGAGGTGAGATGGGGTTGGAGTGTCTGTTGTATTAGGCCTACTATTGTTGAATGCACTAAAAGGCTATGTCTGTTACATAAAATGTTATGAGGACAACCAAAACGTCAACTATGTCACAAAAGTTGCCCAAAAGCAACAAAGTTGGATGTACAGTACCAAAAGACCTAACCGGCCAGTAGGGCTAAGACGGTGATGGAATTCTGGATGACATAATTGGCCTGCCAAATGACTGCAGTCACCGTAAAAATTGCTCAAATAGCATACAAACAAGTGTCTAAAAGTGTATGTATCACGCACACAAATTGAGATATATATATATATATATGTATATGTATATATGTGTGTGTGTGTGTGTGTGTGTGTGTGTGTGTGTGTGTGTGTGTGTGCGTATATACACATATACATACAAAATACAACCAGTACCAGTCAAAGATTTGAACACACCTACTCATTGAAGGTTTTTTCTTTATTTTTTACTATTTTCTACATTGTAGAATAATAGTGAAGACATCAAAAATAACATATGGAATCATGTAATAGCCAAAATGTTATTTCATAGTTTTGATGTCTTCACTAATATTCTACAATGTAGAACATATTAAAAATAAAGAAAAACCCTTTAATGAGTAGGTGTGTTCAAAATGTTGACTGGTACTCAGGTCAGTTAGGATCATCACTTTATTTTAAGAATGTGAAATGTCAGAATAATAACAAAGAATGATTTATTTCAGCTTTTATTTCTTTCATCACATTCCCAGTGGGTCAAAAGTTTACATACACTCAATTAGTATTTGGTAGCATTGCCTTTAAATTGTTTAACTTGGGTCAAAAGTTTCAGGTGGCCTTCCACCAGCTTTCCATAATAAGTTGGGTGAATTTTGGCCCAATCCTCCTGACAGAGATGGTGTAACAGAGTCAGGTTTCTAGGCCTCCTTGCTCGAACACACTTATTCAGTTCTGCCCACAAATTTTCTATAGGATTGATGACTGGGCTTTGTGATGGCCACTCCAATACCTTGACTTTGTTGTCCTTAAACCATTTTGCAAACACTTTGGAAGTATGCTTGGGGTCATTGTCGAATTGGAAGACCCATTTGCGTCCAAGCTTTAACTGATGTCTTGAGATGTTGCTTCAATATATCCACATAATTTTCCTTCCTCATGTTGGCATCTATTTGTGAAGCGCACCAGTTCCTCCTGCAGCAAAGCACCCCCACAACATGATGCTGCCACTCCCGTGCTTCACGAATGGGATGGTGTTCTTCGGCTTGCAAGCATCCCCCTTTTTCCTACAAACATAACGATGGTCATTATGGCCAAACAGTTATATTTTTGTTTCATCAGACCAGAGGACATTTCTCCAAAAAGTACGATCTTCGTCCCCATGTGCAGTTGCAAACCGTAGTCTGGCTTTTTGATGTAGGTTTTGGAGCAGTGGCTTCTTCCTTGCCGAGTGGCCTTTCAGGTTATGTCAATATAGGACTTGTACTGTGGATATAGATACTTTTGTACCCATTTTCTCCAGCATCTTCACAGGGTCCTTCGCTGTTATTCTCGGATTGATGTGCACTTTTCGCACCACAGTACGTTCATCTCTAGGAGACAGAACGCGTCTCCTTCCTGAGCGGTATGATGGCTGTGTGGTCCCATGGTGTTTATACTTGCAAACTACTGTTTGTACAGATGAACGTGGTACCTTCAGGCGTGTGGAAATTACTCCCAAGGATGAACCAGACTTGTGGAGGTCTACAATTTTTTTTCTGAGGTCTTGGCTGATTTCTTTTGATTTTCCCATGATGTCAAGCAAAGAGGCACTGAGTTTGAAGGTAGGCCTTGAAATACATCCACAGGTACACCTCCAATTGACTCAAATTATGTCAATTAGCCTATCAGAAGCTTCTAAAGCCATGACATCCAAGCTGTTTAAAGGCACAGTCAACTTGGTGTATGTAAACTTCTGACCCACTGGAATTGTGATACAGTGAATAATAAGTGAAAAAATCTGTCTGTAAACAATTGTTGGAAAAATTACTTGTGTCAGGCACAAAGTAGACGTCCTAACTGACTTGCCAAAACTATAGTTAGTTAACAAGAAATTTGTGGAGTGGTTGAAAAAGTGTATGTAAACTTCAGACTGTGTACACACACACACACATATATAGTGCTTGATATATATATATATATATATATATGTTTTTTTTAGGACAGGAATTTTCTCCTCTCCTCCACCTACATGTGCTGCCATAGAAATAGAATGGAAAGGATGGGCGTTCCCATTAGAGTCAACGATGGCATAACGGGTGGACTGGCGGCCATCGCTACGAGCAAAGCAGGAAGTATATTCATTAATATGTGCTGTGATTTGTTGACTCAACTCAACTAGCATTACAAAAAATAAATTTCATAGAAGTCGCCAGCTTGTAGTCTGGTCGTTCCATGTAGCCATGACACCCACCATCTAGATTAGCACTACTGCAACATTATTTTGTGGAAATATAATTTGATATTTCAGAAATTAAGCTAATTGATTACACACAAATTGTCAATTTTAAATGTATAGAATTCATACATTATTCAATACATACAGTGCCTTGCGAAAGTATTCGGCCCCCTTGAACTTTGCGACCTTTTGCCACATTTCAGGCTTCAAACATAAAGATATAAAACTGTATTTTTTTGTGAAGAATCAACAACAAGTGGGACACAATCATGAAGTGGAACGACATTTATTGGATATTTCAAACTTTTTTAACAAATCAAAAACTGAAAAATTGGGCGTGCAAAATTATTCAGCCCCTTTACTTTCAGCGCAGCAAACTCTCTCCAGAAGTTCAGTGAGGATCTCTGAATGATCCAATGTTGACCTAAATTACTAATGATGATAAATACAATCCACCTGTGTGTAATCAAGTCTCTGTATAAATGCACCTGCACTGTGATAGTCTCAGAGGTCCGTTAAAAGCGCAGAGAGCATCATGAAGAACAAGGAACACACCAGGTCCGAAGGTCGCAAAGTTCAAGGGGGCCAAATACTTTCGCAAGGCACTGTATAGTACCTATCATCTGATTTGGGCCAAAACATTTTTGAACAAATAGTCAGACATAAGGAATCTAAATACATCGTCAAAAGCCGCCAACAGAACCCCCAGGCCATCTCACCCCAACAATGAGTATACAGCATCAGTTATCTATGTCTGACAAGTAGTATGGAGCTGTGGCTCAAAGTACTGTTTCGTCATCTAATGTCATGTATCAGTGAATTTGGTGATGATTTTTCCCCCCTAGTGACTGAAAATAATGTTTATTTTTACCAGGTTCTGACAACTAAATGGTGCTGATACAGTGTGTGCAAATGAGGTAAGGGAAGTAGGCAATAAATACGACATAGTGGCGAAATAATTACAATTTAGCAATTAAACACTGGAGTGATAGACGTGCAAAAGATGAATGTGCAAGTAGAGATACTGGGGTGCAAATGAGCAAAACAATTTATAATTAATAAATAACAGTATGGGGATGAGGAAGTTGAATGGGCTATTTACAGATGGGCTATGTACAGGTGCAGAAATCTGTGAGCTGCTCTGACAGCTGGTGCTTAAATTTAGTGAGGGAGATATGGGTCTCCAACTTCAGTGATTTTTGCAATTCGTTCCAGTCATTGGCAGCAGAGAACTGGAAGGAAAGGCGGCCAAAGGAGGAATTGGCTTTGGGCGTGACCAGTGAAATATACCTGCTGGAGCGAGTGCTACTGGTGGGTGCTGCTATGGTGACCAGTGAGCTGAGATAAGGAGGGGCTTTACCTAGCAAAGACTTATAGATGACCTGGAGCCAGTGGGTTTGGCGATGAATATGAAGCGAGGGCCAGCCAACGAGAGCATACAGGTCGCAGTGGTGGGTAGTAAATGGGGCACTGGTGACAAAACGAATGGCACTGTGATAGACTGCATCCAATTTGCTGAGTAGAGTGTTGGAGGCTATTTTGTAAATCACATTGCCGAAGTCGAGGATTGGCAGGATAGTCAGTTTTAAGAGGGTATGTTTGGCAGCATGAGTGAAGGATTCTTTATTGCGAAATAGGAAGCCGATTCTAGATTCATTTTTGAATTGGCATTAGCATTTTCACACTTCATATCCAAATCATCTGTAAGTAACATCATGGAGTTAAACAATACATGTTTTGATACTTTATGATTTGTATATGAAGCATGAAAATGCTAATACAGTACCTTCAGAAACAATTCACACCCCATGACTTTTTCCACATTTTGTTGTGGGAAAGCCTGAATTTAAAATGGATTAAATTGAGCTTGT
Organism: Oncorhynchus mykiss; assembly: GCF_057628025.1. Classification (NCBI taxonomy): domain Eukaryota; kingdom Metazoa; phylum Chordata; class Actinopteri; order Salmoniformes; family Salmonidae; genus Oncorhynchus; species Oncorhynchus mykiss. The sequence continues at coordinate 49,317,018 of NC_143024.1, forward strand.
GTGTCACTGGCCTATACAAAATACCCCATAATGTCAAAGTGCAATTGTTTTTAGAAGTGTTTACAAATGAATAAAAATCAAAAGCTGAAATGTCTTGAGTCAATAAGTATTCAACCCCTTTGTTAAAGCAAGACTAAATTAGTTACGGAGTAAGCATTTGCTTAACAAGTCACATAGTAAGTTGCCTGGACTCACTTTGTGCAATAGTGTTTCATATGATTTTTGAGTGACTACCTCGTCTGTGTCCCCCACAGATACAGATAATTGTAAGGTCCCTCAGTCGAGCAGTGAATTTCAAACAGATTCAACTACAAAAGACCAGGGAGGTGTTCCAATGCCTTGCAGAAAAGGGGACCAATTGGTAGATAAACCTTCTTTTTTTTTTTTTTTTTTTTTAAAGCAGACGCTGAATATCCCTTTGAGCATGGTGAAGTTATTGAATACACTTTGGATGGTGTATCAATACACCCAGTCATTACAAAAAAATACAGGCATCCTTCCAAAACTCAGTTACCAGAGATTTCACCATGAGGCCAACGGTGACTTTAAAACAGCTACAGCTATAGTTGAAAGGCTGTGATAGGCGAAAACTGAAGCTGGATCAACAACATTGTAGTTACTCCACAATACTAACCTAAATGACAGAGTGAAAAGAAGGAAGAATATACAGAATAAAAAACATTCTAAAACATGCATCCTGTTTTCAATAAGGCACGAAAGTAAGCAAAAGTGCAAAAAAATATGGAAAATAACTTAACTTTATGTCCTGAATACAGTGTTGTGTTGGATTTGCCCCAAACCTATCACTGAGTACCACTCCATATTTTCAGGCATGGTGGTGGCTGCATCATGTTATGTTTTTTTTTTGTCATCAGTAAGGACTAGGGAGTTTTTTAGGACAAAAAGAAACAGAATAGAGCCAAGCACAGGCAAAATCCTAGAGGACACTGGGAGACAAATTCACCTTTCAGCAGGACAATAACCTAAAACACAAGGCCAAATATACACTGGAGTTGCTTACCAAGACGACTGTGGCCTAGTTACAGTTCTGACTTAAAACTGGCTTAAAATGTAAGGTAAGACTTGAAAATGGCTGTCTAGCAATGATCAACAACGAACTTGACAGATTTACATTTTACAATCCAGGTGTGCAAAGATCCAGATAGACTCATAGCTGTAATCACTGCCAAAGTAATGACTCAGGGGTGTGAAAACATATGTAAATGAGATATTTCTGCATTTAATTTTCAATAAATTGGAAAACATAAAAAAAAACATGTTCTCGCTGTCATTACAGGGTATTGTGTGTAAATTCAGGTTGTAACACTACCGAATGTGGAATAAGTAAAGGGGTAAGAAAGAATACGATTGACTTGGATTGGATTTGTGCCACAAATACAAAAAAAGTTAGCATTTGAAACAGTGGCTTGTCCATAGGCTGCTTACAGGGTATTGAAAGCAATGTCATTTTGTAATTTGGGCAACTATCTAACTTTTTCACCTGATAGAGGGAACAGCACCATCTAGTGGTCAGAACATGGTAATATAAGGATGCAGGATGGTACATAAACCTAACAACTTCAATGACTAATTTCTCTGAACAGGGGAAAAAAACATCTAATTCACTGGGAATACATTACAGTATTCACCTAATAGCAGGAACAGCACCATCTAGTGGACAGAACCGGGTAATATCCGGATGTACACTACATAGCCAAAAGTATGTGGCCACCTGCTCGTCGAACATCTGATTCCAAAATCCTGGGCATTAATATGGAGTTGGTACCCCTTTGGTACTATAAAAGCCTCCACTCTTCTGGGAAGGCTTCCCACTAGATGTTGGAACAGTGCTGCGCGACTTGCTTCCATTCAGCCACAAGAGCATTAGTGAGGTCGGGCACTGATGTTGGGCGATTAGGGCTGGCTTGCAGTAAACGTTCCAATTCACCCCAAAGGTGTTTGATGGGGTTGAGATCAGGGCTCTGTGCAGGCCAGTTAAGGTCTTCCACACCGATCTCGAAAAACCATTTATGTGTGGATCTCGCTTTGTGCACTTGTGCATTGTCATGCTGAAACAGGAAAGGGCCTTCCCCAAACGGTTGCCACAAGGTTGGAAGCACAGAATCGTCTCTAGAATGTCATTGTATGATGTAGCATTAAGATGTTCCCTCACTGGAACTAAGGGGCCTAGCCCAAACCATGAAAAACAGCCCCAGACCAGTATTCCTCATCCACCAAACTTTACAGTTGGCACTATACACTCCTGGCATTTGCCAAACCCAGACTTTTCCACTTCACAATAACAGCACATATAGTTGACCGGGTAGCTCTAGCAGGGAAGAAATTTGACGAACTGACTTGTTGGAAAGGTTGCATCTTCAGTAAGGCCATTCTAATGCCAACATTTGTCTATGGAGATAGCATGGCTGTGTGCTCGATTTTATAGACCTGTCAGCAACAGGTGCAGCTGAAATAGCCAAATCCACTAATTTGAAGGGGTGTGCAAATCCTTTTGGTCATGTAGTGTAGGATGGGACATAAACCTAACAACTTAAATTAATAATTTCACTGAACAGGGAAAGAAAACGTTACCAAATTCACTGAGAATACATTACATAGGATGAAGAAAAAATATTAATTGTTGGGCTAGGATTGGCGTGGGGGATCTGTGGGTGGCTTTTGACCAATTCTTTGGATTCCTCATGTCTAACTCATTGTTAGAAAAAGGTTTCGTCCAAATCGGATGTTAGGTACTATATTTTAAATATTATATGAATCTTATAAATTAAAATGGCCAATTTAGGTGCAATCAATTAGCTTTATTTCAACAAAATAATGTTGCAGGAATGCTAATCTTAGCTCTTTCTAACTACATAAACTATTTCAAAACTATTTGAGATGGTGGGTGTCGAAAATCCTATTTCTTGTGCTTTTTGAGGTGGAACGACCCAATCCTAAAAAAAATGGAAATGAGATAGCTATGGCTCGTTGGCCAAAGCCTATGGGGAAATTGTTGTTGTTTTTTTAATTTGAGGGATAAAACACCAACATTTTGGTCTGATGCTTAGGAGATCCTATACATTTTGTTCTATGCCTGTGTCTCCACCCTAACAATGGGATTCGTTGTTCACAGAGCGGAACTCTTTGGATTGGTGTGCTTTATTTGAATCTTGTTATTTTAATACTTTTTCAAATATTCAATGAGGGGTGCTGACATCAACACCTGGATTCAATTGCGAGTGAGATGCTATGCTAGCCTCATGAATATGTAAAGACCATCTTGAATTTCCACTCCGATATAAAGTATTTTTTCTCAAAGTTGCCAGGATGTCATGTGTATCAGTACACTTGTAACAACCTAAGCATTACCAACATTCAAAAAAGAAGCCTCATGTATCAAAATAGCAATTCATTTTATCTTCACTTAATTTAACATTGCTAAAAATACAAAAAAATTGCTCAGTTGCCAAGTTATCTTCACGTTTTGGATTCTGGAATGAGTAAAACCTCTCGCGCCGCGCTCTTTCTCTCTGCTACACTACACCGATGAAATCACATGACTGCCAATAACACAACGAACATGTAGGATATGCTTTGGACATTGGGCTAGGGAGGGACTGGGACTCTGAAATAATCATTAAACCCTTGTAACACAACTTCAATTGTATATTTAGCTTAAATTTGATTTATTTCACTTTTGTAATGCATTTGTTTTTGTTTTGCTTTTAGGCTTTGCTGTTTAGAAAATGGGCAAACTAACTTTCCTTATGACAGAGCGATGAATTGTAATGTGTTACAAATACCACAAATATAAACCCTCTCGAGATAGGCCTAATGTAGGGTGAATTGTTTGTTGGGCTAAATTATTGGTTTAATGCGTGCCATCTGCCATGGCTTCTCACAGGGCATTCCTCTGAGGCTAACGCTAGCCAATGCTAGCTAGTAGCTACCGTTAATGAGCTCATTTGTGAGTAAATACGTGATCCACTGTACCACAGGTTTCATATTTCTCTCATTTGTATTTTCCCAATTGTCATGCAGTATAAAATGTGGAAACTGGAGACTGTACAGAACTATCAAAAAACAAAAACATGTGGAGTTGATGTGGAAAGAGAGGGGAAGAGGAGGACCCCACCTTGCCCTAGCCTAGGCTATATCTACACCAGCGGTGTGGAGCAGGGTGGGTCAGGTGAGCAGGCTCCATTGCCCCTTCCTTCCCCTACATGCAGGAAAATGGAAATTCAACATAAAATTGTTGTGAAAAAAAAGTGTTTGGCATCAAAGCCTTCATCTGAGCACTAAAATACAAAGCATAAACCTACACTTCAAAATAGCCATATTTTGTTCTTCATTTCATGCACCTTGATTTGACTGCAGGACATTACAAACATACACAGAGAGACACAGACAGACAGAAATAGGACAGCAGAAGCCTAGGGTTTCAGGCGACTGGGCTGCAGGTGACTACTGTGAAACTCCAGCATTATGGATACTACATTTGCACAAAAAATCTAACTAATTGTCTGAGTGGACCAACAAAAATGATACTTTACTGCACTATGACTCTAGGGACTGAACTTCTCCCTGCCACTCTCCAAACATATGTCACTGTACATGGAAAACAGTGTTTCCCAGAAGATTTTCTTCTAGGCGGGGCACAAAGATCAGTGGAGCAACAATCATGGCCACCCACACCAAAACATTCAACTGAAACCCAAAAAGATGAGAAGGGGATGGAAGGGGAGAGGACCTGTCTAGCCCGGTGGAAAAAGTGGAACTGTGGAAAGTGGAGGTCCTGAGCTTGGCCTGATGTAGATTAGTGTCAATGATGATTACTGTATGAATGATGACCTCTCTATGATGCAGGCTCATGGGTCAGAGGTCAGGGCTTGAGTACAGTAAAACTGGGCTGAAGCTACAGGAAGTCATTAAGAAGATTCCACTGGTACTTCCTGAGGCAGTTTCCTGTACAGAGCGTGGAATGGGCGTCAACATAGCTGCAGTGGAAATGTCTGCTGATTGACATGGGTCGAAGAGGAAGGGACGACGCATCGCTCTGTTTGGATTGGCAAACACACCTGCAGTTTTTTCAAGTGGTTTTAGGTTAGGTTGGTTGAATTGAGACCCAATCGGCCATTCAGGTCAGCGACTGCAGTTCACCAAAGCCTGTCCTGAGGCTCGATCTCACCTAAAGAGCTCCTGTAGTAAAGTAGGACTTCAAAAGACCCTTATCACTGTCACGTCCTCTCAGAGAAGAACACACTAATAGAATCTGGCTGCGGAGGCTTACGCCAGGTTAGCGCTAGCCTTGTGAAGGGAAGCTCTCCCGGTCCAGGCCTCTTGACCTCACTAGCCACTTCCTTCCCTTGTAAGTGAAGGAATGCCTTGTCAGACTTTACAGTATGTAGACTTATGTTGTTGGAAGAATAGGATAGAGAAAGGACATTGAACTACATCCCTCAGCTACTGGAGAAGGAAGGAATCAAAACTTGTTCCTCCTCATTCTCTCTATACTGGACATCTAATATAGCCTAGCCTATATTCACAGTAGCATAGTAACTGATTCCCAATGAGTTTTAAACTCAATTCTTTGGTTCTTTAATATAGTATTAATTTTGATCTGACATTTCTACTGTAGGCCTAAGTACAGTATATCAAGCCATCCTCAATAAGACAGCAAGGCCTATGAGTAAGAGCTCTCTTTAAAACACCACTTTCATCTAAATTAAACAGTGATTTTCAGAATCTACTGTACAAAGATCACAAATCTAAAACATGCATAATACTGGTTCTCTCTCTCCCTCCCTCTCCCCCCTCCCCTCCATGCAGTGGCTAACTCAGTGGAACGCAAAGGTCCCTCCTCCTGACTCCGGCTGCATCCTGTATTTTCCAATTATCACCTTTTAAAGGCCAGCTGGGTGCATTCCAACCCGTTGGGGGGCAATTCTATTTGCATTGCTCTGAGACAAAGTCATGCCCAATACTTTCATGCTAGTTCATTACAACTAGGCTAAAAGGACAGCTATTGAGCTAGGCTACGGCTGTCAGAGGCTACTTAGACTGGATTTCCTTTCTTCAAAAGTAGGAACAGATCACAGCTTTTGGTTCTATCTGGAAAGGGGATGATCCTGAGTTAATAAGAGGACGTGAGGATATAGGCTACTGTTTACGTGGAGTGTAGTAGAAGTTCCACATCTCCTTTTCTTCATTCTATCCATGGAAAGAGGGGCGGCAGGTTAGAGCGTTGGACTAGTAACCAAAAGGTTGCTGGATCGAATCCCCGAGCTGACAAGGTAAAAATCTGTCGTTCTGCCCCTGAACAAGGCAGTTAACCCACTGTTCCCCGGTAGGCCGTCATTGTAAATAAGAATTTGTTATTAACTGACTTGCCTAGTTAAATAAAGGTTCATAAGAAAAAGAGAACCATGTACAGGTCTGTGGATGGACTACGGACAGAAGTTTCCACTACGTGCAGAATTAAGATCAGCTTAACCCACCCTGACTCGGAAACTTTAAAATGACCTGAGATTAGTATCTAGAGGTGTAGCCAAAAGAGAAAATAAAATGAGTAATGCTCCTGGCACACGAAATACAATACATACAAAAACTTTCAGATGCCTATTTTGTCCAGTCTAAAATGTGATGCTTTTGGCCTTATTCCGAGCTGATCGATGTTCCTTTTCCGGAGAGAGCTCTACTCTGCTAATAATTCCAGCTCATTAAGCTGATTTTATTATTTTGCTTCAATAACTTGATTGGGCAAAGAATATTTTACATCTATTATATTGCGGTCAATTTCGTATACCCACTGAAATTCCCCACCAATATAATTGTTACTATTCCATTTGCTTTGCACATTAATGAACGCAGCTCGGGGTGCCTGTAGAGCTCCTTTTCTCGTTGTACTCTCAACTACTGTAAACCTGTGTTTGATTTCTCCTGTCCACTCTCTACGCTCTCGGACTGCATATAGCAGCATTTAGCTGTGAATTCATTTGCGTGTTTGGATATACCCTGCTGGGGTGCGATGCTGCTGGTGCATAATAAGAAAATCTGCAACACTACATACGGGCAGATTGGCCTTGTGGGTATTTTCGCTGCGCTAAGCTGCGCTGTAGTTGGGGAGGAGAGGAACCGAAGGCAGGGGGAGGAGGAGGGGGAGGTGGGGAGTCAACAAGGGCACAAAGACAAGGATATGACAACTCAAGGGGTAGCGTAATGACACAAACAGCAGAGCGACCAGACCCAGTGAAAGTCGAGCATTGGACAAAGGGACACGATGCTTTAACATGAAGTTAAATATATCTAAAGTGTATGGCCTGTGGATGGACAGAGAAAATACAGAAAGATGAGGTGGCTCTAAAGGGAAAACATAATTCTGTGTGTGTTTTACTCTTTCACACGGATCCTTCCAGACAGACCCAAGGGAGTTTTGTGTGCATGAGAAAGAGAGTATACATATAAGACTGTGTGTGTGTGTGTGTGTGTATATATATATATATATTTTCCCAACACCAGGCTACAGGACATGACACACACCTTCAGCCACAGCCCCATAACGTGGTGTGTCTAATGCTCCTGTTTAGTGTTTGGGGGGTTAGCGGCGCATGTCGGCAGGTTTTTGGGAGGGGAGCACAGAGAGTCACCTATCCCAACAGCTGTGGCCCTGACGGAGAAACAAAAGCCTGGTAAGGAAGTAGCGCATCGCTGCAGATGCCACTAAAAAGGCATGGCAATTCACCTGTACCCCGGCCTACACGGCCTTCTGATTGGCTAGATCGGTCCATGTGGTTAATGTGGGCAGAGAGGACACAGGTGCCAGCTCAGACTCTGAAGGGCAGGGAGCGTGGTATTTGCAATTGGACTGGGTTAGAAAAAGTATGCAAAGTGTCTGTAAAGCAACTGGTACTGTGTTTATTCCAAGCAGGGTTGTTCCAAAATAATTCAATCACCTTTTTGACTGCACACCTTTTGATTTGAATAAAACTTTCCATACATGTTTGAAGTGATAGGATATTTTGGCCCTATCATCCAGCCCTTAGCCTCCTAAATTTCGTTCAAATCACACCAACACCACTAGCCATAGAGGGCAAATTCAGAGACACAGAAGGTGGACAATGACAGACAGGCAAACAAACAGTCAACCGAAAGCAGCACCTGTGGTTTTTGAATGTTGTATTGGGGGAGTCTCTTTGTCGATCGAGCTAGATCAAAGCCAGACTAACCGTGTGGGTGTGTGTCTGTAACGGTGTGCGTGTGAGTCTGTAATTGCCAGACTCCGCAATCTAACAATGCAACCCCCCCCCCCCAAAAAAAACGGCTTTGGGTTCCAGTGCTGGTCCACACATCCAAACCAACAGGCCAGGACAGACAGACCGCTGAGTCAAGCAGACAAATAGCCATACCTTTGAATGCTCACTGAATACACATTTGTATGGATGAGGCACTTTGCCCAGAAAGGCCAGGCAGTGCTTTACGAAAGGCCGTTGGTGCCATTGTGGATTTCTGACCTTGGTTGGAGCAGTGCACGACTCAGAATAAGGTTAAACCATGAAGAGACCTTTGAGCAACACCAATCCACAATTTACTGCCCTTCCAAACAATGTCAGCAGAAAGGATGGTTTAGGAGTGAATTCATAAAATAGCCTTATTAGATTCTGTGATAAGTCAGTGTAAAACATACCTCTACACCAGGGTTTCCGTCAGGAAAAAGTTGCGCCGGACATCATAACGGGGAAAATTTAAATTTACCAGACCCATATGCATTGGGTGTCTGTCTACCCACGGTGCTCAGAATGACACAAATCACATGTAGATTATGTTAAGGAATTTTCACCTAACATGCAACTCATGTTATGAAGCAGCCAATAGATCATTTTCAAACATTTGCCAAATTGCAATTTGCGGATAAACACCATTCTAAACAGCGCACCTGGGAAAACACCACTCTAAACAGAGCACCTGGGGAAACACCATTCTAAACAGCACACCTGGGGAAACACCATTCTAAACAGCACACCTGGGGAAACACCATTCTAAACAGAGCACCTGGGGAAACATAATTCTAAACAGAGCACCTGGGGAAACACCAGTCTAAACAGAGCACCTGGGGAAACACCATTCTAAACAGCACACCTGGGGAAACACCATTCTAAACAGAGCACCTGGGGAAACACCATTCTAAACAGAGCACCTGGGGAAACACCATTCTAAACAGCACACCTGGGGAAACACCATTCTAAACAGCACACCTGGGGAAACATCATTCTAAACAGCACACCTGGGGAAACATCATTCTAAACACCATTCTAAACAGCACACCTGGGGAAACACCATTCTAAACAGCACACCTGGGGAAACACCATTCTAAACAGCACACCTGGGGAAACACCATTCTAAACAGCACACCTGGGGAAACACCATTCTAAACAGAGCACCTGGGGAAACACCAGTCTAAACAGCGCACCTGGGAAAACACCATTCTAAACAGCACACCTGATAGCGGTTCCATATGTGACAGAGATGAAAATCTCTGATAGAATCTTACAAAGAGTAGATGCAACCACTAGGGGGTTGGGTTGCTAATATGACTAGGATTGCACCATTGACTTCTGGACGACGAAAATAAGTACATTTGCCCCAAATTATAGAATTACTCCTGTCTATACAAAAATAAATAAAATACTTCACCAGAAAGCATGACTTGACCACAGAAGAATCGAGGATCATTAGCTTCTCAAAGTTCATAGGCCTATACCTATTTGGGAAGCCCAGAATTTGGGCAGCGTGCAAGGCAATGGGCCTAGCTGATTATTTTTAATTTTTTACTTTTTTTTATTTCACCTTTATTTAACCAGGTAGGCAAGTTGAGAACAAGTTCTCATTTACAATTGCGACCTTAATAAGTTGCGGCTGTCCGTGAAAAGTGTCTAAAATACAGTATGTGTGAAAATGTGTCTTTGGTATAATAAAAAATATTGAGGAGACAAGAAGGTGAGGAGTGTGTGGAGAGGATATAGGCAAGTCTCTCTCCAGAAGGGCTCAGCTGTCTCCCGCCAATTCTTGTGTATTCATTATGTGAATGGTTTGCTCTCTGATTTTTTATAAATTCCCCATTACATACTGTATGTCACCAGTAGTAAATGTACCATTCCCCCCCAGATGGACAGCTGCATTTCCCGCCTTAATTACATGTTCCAATTTAGCGATTCATCCACCAGTCCCGCAGAACGAGTTCTGAACACTCGCACACACTGCGTATTAAAGCACTTCAGGAAGACTCAACGATCGCAACATCTGGAATGTACATCAAATGTGACACAACCCCTCCACTGTCCTTTCCAATGGGGAATCAGAAAATTAATGCTTTTCTTTCTTTCATGTTTTCATTAGTATACGCTAGTGTTGTTTTCAATGGACCGAGTGGTTTACATGGGGCCCATTGAGACACATTGACACAGCGGAGAGTCTAAACTCTAAAGTGAGAGGCAAGCACTAGAAAGGGTGGTACAGCGACTTGGCATCCATATCAATGAGGTATGTTATGAAATGGAAAGCTAAATATTTGGAGTTGACAGAACAGCAAAATAGGAAAACTATCCATCCATCCATCATACTGTGGGACTTCCTGTATTACACCCTGGTGTCCAAAAGTAGGGACCATCAAGGGATTCAGAAGGATTAAAAATATCTACTGGTTTTCATTAGACCATTAAACATACCTCCGCTGCCTGCCACCCATTTCCTGCCAGGGTTAGGTGAGTGTGAGTGTGTGCGTGATGGTTTCTGGCGTCCGTATGGGCCAGAGCTCTCAGGTCACTACAATATCACACACTGGACCTGGGGTGTACTTCACAACACAAGGTAAGAGGGTAAAGCCAGCTAACTTTCCAAGAAATACTCTGGATAAATCTACATATCTCTAGTGAGTAAAACTTGAAATGGTCATATTATAACTGATTATGCTTTCAATAACTAATATAGTAGCTTGCAAACAGAAAAGTAATAATGATTTCAGTTAACTCATATTTTTCGTTGTGAAATGCAACCCAGACCCTCTGGGCATATCCGATCCACAAACAAATACCAGGAGACACACTCGTGTTGAGTGATCAAAAAGAACACAAGAATTTCACTGTTTCTCTGCAAATTATGTCACTGAATCTTGTAGAAACGTCATACGAAGGAAGATTGATGGCACAGTTGTATAAAATGTCATCAATTAAAGCATGGGAAAATAGTTAAAACCAAATATACTACCGACTAGCTTGCTAGCAAAATAGGGTTGCTGACACACTGAATCCTGATTCTTCAAAATAATCTTTCCAGTAGACCGATTTCAGATCCAATAGATGTCAGATGCCAGGATGAGACATGGTTAACAGAATGACGCTGAGACTCACTTTAAAAGGATGCCAAACAACAACCATTGATTGCAAAGTAAACAAACCATACAACTATACTGAGTGTACAAAACATTAAGTATAGCTGCTTTTTCCATGACAGACTGACCAGGTGAAAGTTATGATCTCTTACTGATGTCAGTAAGTGAAGTGGATTACCGACCGGTAACAGTGATGGTATCAGAATGACATCATAGGTCCCTGATCTATTCTACGCAGAAATGCATATCATTCTCTTCATGGTGATGTATCCTGAATAGGCACCCAAAAGGTAGAAATATGTCAAATCCTCCTTTGCATGTTTTGTGTATTATTCTACACACTGGCTAATATTTTAATGAGCTCCGCCCCCAAATAATACCAAATTTGGTTGGTCCGGCCTGGACCAAACCTATACCAATCATAGACGTCTGTTTCACAAGTGTGGACATCACAGTACAGCAAAACAAAGCACAATACAGAGTAGGGTAGAGTTCAATACAAGACAGTAAATTATACTGTATTCTAGTGTGGTTTTCTGATCTAAAACTCTGACCTACACTGAGTGTACAAAATATTAGGAACACCTGCTTATTCCATGACAGACTGACCAGGTGAGACAATGATCACTTATTGATGTCACGGGTTGAATCCACTTCAATGAGTGTAGATGAGCGGAAGGAGATAGGTGATGATTTTTAAGCCTTGAGACATAGATTGCGTATGTGCTCCATTCTGAGGGTGAAAGGGCAAGACAAAAGATTTAACATAACCGGGTATAGTAATAGGTGCAAGGCGCACCGGTTTCAGTGTAAAGAACTGCAATGCTGCTGGGTTTCTCCACGCTCAACAGTTTCCTGTGTGTTTGAAGAATGGTCCACCACACAAAAGGACATCCAGCAAACTTGACAACTGTGGGAAGCATTGGAGTCAACATGGGCCAGCCTCCCTGTGGAACGCTTTCGACACCTTGTAGAGTCCCTGCTCCGACAAATTGAGTGTGTGCAACTCAATATTAGGAAGGTGTTCCTAGTCAGTGTATACTCTACTATTCTTCACTGTAGTAATGATACCAGAATTTTTACATCGATATTGTTACCAGGTTTAGGATCACGATGCTCGATACCAAAACGATACTTTAGGTACAGTATGTGCATCTATCAAGACGATTCGATATGTATCAAGAAACATGGGCTCCAATACGATACAGCAATGATTCATTTTGTTTAGAGGAACGAATCGATGCGACATGAATCTGTGCACTAACATTTGTTGCGTAGCCACATGTTCTGCTGTTTTGTCTATCTGTGTAAATTATGTACATTTCAATGGTGTATGTACAGTTGAAGTCGGAAGTTTACATACACTTAGGTTGGAGTCATTAAAACTAGTTTTTCCAACCACTCCACAAATTTCTTGTTAAACTGTAGTTTTGGCAAGTCGGTTAGGACATCTACTTTGTGCATAACACAAGTAATTTTTAAAACAATTGTTTACAGACATTATTTCACTTATAATTCATTGTATCAGACATTTTTTATAATCAATCTTCAGGATGTTTTTAAAATATCTATTCGATAATATATCAACCGGGACCAGTTGGCTTTTCACTAGGACCGGGAGTAACAATGGCCGCCTTTCTATTTTGTGCACAATTCACTCTGAGAGCCCCCACCTATCCACTTACGCAATGTAGAGTCGTTCACGCTCATTCTTCAAAATAAAAGCCTGAAACTATGTATGAAGACTGTTGACACCTTGAGGAAGCGATAGGAAAAGGAATCTGGGTGATATCCCTTTAAATGGAGCAATGGGAGGCTATGGACCATGGAGTTTTCAAAATAGCAGCCACTTCCTGGTTAGATTTTTCTCAGGGTTTCACCTGCAATATCAGTTCTGTTTTACTCACAGACAACATTTTGACAGTTTTGGAAACTTTAGAGTGTTTTCTATCCTAATCTGTCAATTATATGCATATTCTAGCATCTGGTCCTGAGAAATAGGCCGTTTACTTTGGGAACGTTATTTTCCAAACGTAAAAATAGCTTCAAAAGGTTAACCTCTCTGCGCACGGAATGAAATTTGACAACATACGGTGATTGCTACATACAGTGGTGCGAACAAGTATTTGATACACTGCCGATTTTGCAGGTTTTCCTACTTACAAAGCATGTAGAGGTCTGTATTTTTATCATAGCTACACTTCAACTGTGAGAGACGGAATCTAAAACAAAAATCCAGAAAATCACATTGTATGATTTTTAAGTAATTAATTTGCATTTTATTGCATGACATAAGTATTTGATCACCTACCAACCAGTAAGAATTCCAGCTCTCACAGACCTGTTAGTTTTTCTTTAAGAATCCCTCCTGTTCTCCACTCATTACCTGTATTAACTGCACGTGTTTGAACTCGTTACCGGTATAAAAGACACCTGTACACAAACTCAATCAAACAGACTCCAACCTCTCCACAATGGCCAAGACCAGAGAGGGTGTAAGGACATCAAGGATAAAATTGTAGACCTGCACAAGGCTGGGATGGGCTACAGGACAATTGGCAAGCAGCTTGGTGAGAAGGCAACAACTGTTGCCACAATTATTAGAAAATGGAAGAAGTTCAAGATGACGGTCAATCACCCACGGTCTGGGGCTTCATGCAAGATCTCACCTTGTGGGGCATCAATGATCATGAGGAAGGTGAGCGATCAGCCCAGAACTACGTGGCAGGACCTGGTCAATGACCTGAAGAGAGCTGGGACAACAGCCTCAAAGAAAACCATTAGTAACACACTACGCCGTCATGGATTAAAATGCTGCAGCGCACGCAAGGTCCCCCTGCTCAAGCCAGCGCATGTCCAGGCCCGTCTGAAGTTTGCCAATGACCATCTGGATGATCCAGAGGAGGAATGGGAGAAGGTCATGTGGTCTGATGAGACAAAAATATACCTTTTTTGTCTAAACTCCACTCGCCGTGTTTGGAGGAAGAAGAAGGTACAACCCCAAGAACACCATCCCAACCGTGAAGCATGGAGGTGGAAACATCATTCTTTGGGGATGCTTTGGGGATGCTTTTCTGCAAAGGGGACAGGACAACTGCACTGTATTGAGGGGAGGATGGATGGGGCCATGTATCGCGAGATCTTAGCCAACAACCTCCTCCCCTCAGTAAGAGCATTGAAGATGGGTCGTGGCTGGGTCTTCCAGCATGACAACGACCCGAAACACACAGCCAGGGCAACTAAGGAGTGGCTCCATAAGAAGCATCTCAAGGTCCTGGAGTGGCCTAGCCAGTCTCCAGACCTGAACCCAATAGAACATCTTTGGAGGGAGCTGAAAGTCCGTATTGCCCAGTGACAGCCCCGATACCTGAAGGATCTGGAGAACGTCTGTATGGAGGAGTGGGCCAAAATCCCTGTTGCAGTGTCTGCAAACCTGGTCAAGAACTACAGGAAAAGTATGATCTCTGTAATTGCAAAAAAAGGTTTCTGTACCAAATATTAAGTTCTGCTTTTCTGACGTATCAAATACTTATGTCATGCAATAAAATGCAAATTCATTACTTAAAACTCATAGAATGTGATTTTCTGGATTTTTGTTTTAGATTCCGTCTCTCATAGTTGAAGTGTACCTATGATACAAATTACAGACCTCTACATGCTTTGTAAGTAGGAAAACCTGCAAAATTGGCAGTGTATCAATTACTTGTTCTCCCCACTGTAAATAGTCATATTAAACATTCATGAAAATACAAGTGTCTCACATGTTTCGAAAGCCTAGAATCTTGCTAATCCAACTGCGTTGGTGCAAGCTAAGTATCAAGTTAAAGCTAGCTACCCCAGAAGTTGCGGTTGAACAAATTAATGCTTTATTACCAACGCAGTATTGAAAACACATCGCTCATGGCCGGTGTTTTCAGACTTTTTTGTACAGCTTGCTAATGTATGTTCTTTGATATGCAAAGACCCAAACGGCGTTCCATAGTTGGGCATGTTATGAAGCTAATAGCAGTGAAGCTTTTACTGTGGAACTCAGGTAGGGCAACATCCGGAAAATAGTGCACTTGGTAGTGTGTACCAGTGCTCGACCAGTCGGCGACAGCCAACATCAACCACGACAGAGAACGGTTGATTGTCAAGGGCAACGGATTCCATTATCTTGGCTTTAAACTTCCTGACTGATGTCTTGAGATGTTGCTTCAATATATTCATATAATTTTCCTCCTCATGATGCCATCTATTTTGTGACATGCACCAGTCCCTCCTGCAGCAAAGCACCCCCACAACATGATGCTGCCACCCCCGTGCTTCACGGTTGGGATGGTGTTCTTCGGCTTGCAAGCCTCCCCCTTTTTCCTCCAAACATAACAATGGTCATTATGGCCAAACAGTTATATTTTTTATTAATCAGACCAGAGGACATTTCTCCAAAAAGTACGATCTTTGTACCCATGTGCAGTTGCAAACCATAGTCTGGCTTTTTTATGGCGGTTTTGGAGCAGTGGCTTCTTCCTTGCTGAGCTGCCTTTCAGGTTATGTCGATCTAGGACTCGTTTTTACTGTAGATACTTTTGTACCTGTTTCCTCCAGCATCTTCACAAGGTCCTTTGCTGTTGTCCTGATCTCTTGGAGACAGAATGCGTCTCCTTCCTGAGCGGTATGACGGCTGCGTGGTCCTATGGTGTTTATACTTGCTTATCTTTATCTTTATCTTGGTATTGAAAGCCAAAACACACTAGTATAAGACCTTGATAGTAAACACTGGAATTAGCATAGCTTGGCAATCATGGCATTCCTAGCAGCGGTACTATGGGCCACACCAGGCTGTCCTTTCTCTCACCTCTATTCCAAAACTGTCCCTGATGAGATTAACAGGCCAAGCCACTGACAAAGTCACTACTGAGCACGCTGAAGTCACCATCACAGACAAGAGTATGATGACCGGATAGTATGGCGGAATACTACATTGATTCTAGATTAGAGGCTAATTCTGATATTGGGTCAGTTATGCATCTTTACCTCTTATGGTAAAGGATAGCATTAGCGAAAAGGTAAACTGATACCAAATCGGTGTCTACAGGCCACCTCCAGTTTGCTGTTGTAGGGTCACGGTCATACCTCGGCCAGCCCAGGACAGGCCATTGATCCCAAGGTTACTTACTTCATCGTTACAACCACACACAGGCCACTATCCCTACACCCACCTCCGACCCTGTCAGCTACTTAGCTACCCTTTAACTGCACAACGATTATGATTGACGTCAGGTAACCATCTCAGAAAAAACACAGAATCATAGACTGTATTTATATAAATGTCTACATTTGTGACAAAAAGATATGGGCTGCAGTTGTTGTGGACTGAGCTCGTCCACAACGCCCCCCCCCCCTGTGAGTCATTTTTACGGTGTAAGCCAGTAGAGAGGCGGGCGCCTCGGCCACTGTTGGCCCTGGGTTAAATCACTAGTAGAAATGGGATTAGGTGAGTTGGAATGCAGGGGTAATCACTCATTCAGCCAACTGAGGGCCCGGGAGAAATTGCCCTCTTAATGCGCCCGTGAGATGCGGCGGTTGGGGGGGTTAGGTTAGAATTAGCCGGACCTTTGATTACCACTCTGGGTTGGTTTTAAAACCACATCCTGACTAAAGACAACCACGGGGCCTCCCACACATTTAACTGGGACAGAGAGCTGCCCTCCTGGATGCCTGTAAACAAATTACGTGGGACCAGATCAGACTAGGTCACTTGTCTTTTTTTACAAACAAAAGGGGAACATTGTATGCCAAACAGTCTAAATTAGTCTCACCCTCCAGTTTCCTTTTAGTGTAGGATTAAAATTATATTCTATTCTTTGCCATCACTTCAGGAACCATCTCCATCAGATATGACCTTCTCCTGTGCTCAGAGATGGAGATGTTTCTACAGTGTCGGACAGATTGACTCTGCATTTTCTCCTCTTCTCCATAGACTGGTTGTGACAGTTGTTTCCAGTTGCTGAGTAAAAGGGCCATCATAAAGCCCAGCTAAAGGAAGCAGGATAAGCACTTTGAGCCAAGGCAGTAAAAAGCTCTCTGGGAAACTTGAAAGCCACACAAATGAAGTCTGCCGTCTACCATCTGGAAACAATAAACAAACAAAAACGCAGCAGAGTCAAACAAACATGGCCGCGGGAGAGAATTAAAAAAAAATACACACACACACACAACAAAAATATAAACGCAATATATTAAGGTGTCGTCCCATGTTTTATGAGCTGAAACAAAAGACCTCAGAAATGGTCCATATACACAAAAAAACTTATTTCTCACATTTTTTGCACAATTTTCTAGAAGCTAATTAAACAGCATGATCATTACACTGGTGCTCCTTTTGCTGCAGACAATAGACGGCCACTGTAAAATGTTCAGTTTTATCTTACAACAATGCCACAGATGTCTCAAGTTGAGGGAGCACGCAATCAGCATACTCACTGCAGGAATGTCCCCCATAGCTGTTGCCAGAGAATTGAATGTTAAATTATCTACCATAAGCCGCATCCAACGTCATTTTACAGAATTTGGCAGAACATCCAACCGGCCTTACAACCACAGACTATGTGTAACCACACCAGCCCAGGACCTCTACATCTGGCTTCTTCACCTGCGGGATCATCCGAGACCAGCTACCTGGACAGCCGATGAAACTGTAGGTTTGCACAACTGAAGAATTTCCGCAAAAACAGTCAGAAATCGTCTCAGAGAAACTCATCTGCGTGCTCGTTGTCCTAACCAGGGTCTTGACCGGACTGCATTTTGGTGTTGTAACAGACTTCAGTGGGCAAATGCTCACCTTCGATGGTGTGCTCTTCATCGTTGAATCCCAATTTCAACTGTACTGGGCAGATGGCAGACAATATGTATGGCGTTGTGTGGGTGAGCAGTTTGCTAATGTCAACATTATGAACAGAGTGCCCCATGCTGGCGGTGGGGTTATGGTATGGGCAGGCATAAGCTACAGACAATGAACATAATTGCATTATCCATGGCAATTTGAGGCCCATTGTCGTGCCATTCATCCACCACCATTACCTCATGTTTCAGCATGATATTACACAGCCCCAAGTCACAAGGATCTGTGCACATTTCCCAGTTCTTCCATGGCCTGCATACTCACCAGACATATCACCCATTGAGCATGTTTGGGATGCTCTGGATCGATGTCTACGACAGCATGTTCCAGTTCCCGCCAACAATATTCCACAGGCCACAATCAACAGCCTGATCAACTCTATGCGAAGGAGATGTGTCGTGCTGTTTTTTTCCCCAGGTTTGATATTTCATACAGTTAGATACTTTAGATGGGTCAGGTACATTCAAGGATATTTTGACATTGTTCAGAGGCAGTGCTTCTCACTCCTGGTCCAGAGGACCCAAAGGAGAACACATCCTCCCCCTACCCTCATACTGTACAGTGAATGTTTTAAACACACGCAGGGCCGACTGTGTGCATTATTAGAGGAGACAGACACAGAGCCCACTGTCCTTTGACGAAAGGTTCCTTGATATGTGTGTACGCACACATATGTGAGCGCACGCACGCAGTGGGTCGTGGCGGCAGATAGAGGGTTGGCCCAGTAACCAAAAGGTCACTGGATCGAATACCGGAGCCGACAAGGTGAAAAAAATGTGTCGATGAGCCCTTGAGTAAGGCACTTAACCCTGATTTGCACCAGGGGCGCCACCCTACTATGGCTGACCCTATAAAATAACACATTTCACTGCACCTACCCGGTGTACGTGACAAAACATTTATTATTTGATTTATTTTAATGAACTGCAGTGCTAACAGGGAAGATTTCTGTCGGTCTGTCTTCTGCTACTACCAAATCAAAACAAACTTTATACGCCGAATACAACATGTAGACCTTAACGTGAAATGCTTACTTACAAGCCCTTAACCAACAGTGCAGTTCAAGAAAGAGTTAAGAAAATATTTACCAAAATAAATAAAGTAAAAAAATTATAAAAAGTAACAATAACGAGGCTATATACAGGGGGTACCGGTACCAAGGCAATGTGCAGGGGTACAGGTTAGTCGAGGTCATTTGTACTTGTAGGTAGGGGTGAAGTGACTATACATAGATAATAAACGGAGAGTAGCAACAGTATAAAAAAATGAGGGGGGGGGGTGTCAATGTAAATAGTCCAGTGGCCATTTGATTAATTGTTCTGCAGTCCTATGGCTTGGGGGTGGAAGCTGTTAAGGAGCCTTTTGGACCTAGACTTGTTACTCCTTTACCAATTGTCATGCGGTAGCAGAGATAACAGTTTGGGCAATTTTTGGGGCTTTCTTCTGACACCGCCAAGTATTTAAAGGTCCTGGATGGCAGGAAGCTTGGCCCCAGTGATGTAGTGGGCCGTATGCACTACCCTACCCTTATGGTCAGCTGCTGAGCAGTTACCATGCCAGGCAGTGATGTAACCGGTCAGGATGCTCTCGATGGTACAGCTGTAGCAGTTTTTGAGGATCAGGGGACCCAATCCAAATATTTTAATTCATCTGAGTGGGAAAAATGAATGATTGGAAACATTTCCTTGTTTGACCATAAGGTTTTATGGGTATTATGATACTGTGGTACTCTATACTGAGGAGGAAAAAGGTAAACATGTCCAGGTCATGCAGAGGGAGGAAAGGCAGTTTCAGATTGGGGTTATCCTCAACCTAGCCTACCCCTTCATCCTTCCTTTAGCCTTGCTTTAGCCCCCATTGTAAAGTACTTGTCCTAGGCCCCTACTCCCAGATCCACTAGAATGTCAGTAGCCAAGACTTAGACAAGCACTTCCCCAGCCTTAGACAAGCACTTCTTTCTACACATTGTAAACAGTGGGGGCATTACAGAAGACCTAACCTACACTGCTGCAAGTACACACTCATAAACACACGCACACCCAAGACCCCCTAACCAAGACCTTCCCCCAACACACACACACTGCCCACCCCGATCCTCGGGGTCCCATTCGCCCATTTACATTCTGCTTCACCATGGGAACTATGTTCCCATTATTACCAGAATTCTTACTGCTTATGTTCTTTTAATATTTAATTTTACATCTGGCTATTAAAACGAAGAGAAATGCACATCCATGAATTCTAAGACCCTCATTTTCAAATTCCTGTCCTGTGACTAGTATTTGTTGTAATTACACAATATAAGCCTACAGTATTGGCAATTTATGAGCTTAAAAGGACAGAGGGGATATAATTCTATAGTCTACATTTAAATATAATAAGCATGCCTATTTTATGTAAAATGCAATCAGTTCAGAGTGATATTACATGTCATGGCAATAGAATAGCCTTCAAGTCAAAATAAATGTGCCCTGATACGGCCAACCAAGGGAGCATATCGAAGGACTGTAAATGTACAGTAGAGCTATACATAAATTGTTATTTTTTCATCTATACACTTTGACATTGGCAATGAACAGAGAAAACATCTGACAGGGTTGTGTTGGCCTTCTTGAAAATCTTCTCCAAGACCTCTCAATGTCCATAAAAAAATACAGACCCCATCCAACGGTTAGAGTTGTATTATTATTAACCCATTTAATGACGACAGTATACTGATATTCTGAGGTGCATAACTTTGCAGTACTGAACCTTTGACAGTCCAGGCAAAACAGACTCAGATATTCAATCAATAATTTTGAGAGTTTGTGTATCTCATTAATATAAAGACATTCAGAAGTGAGACACTTGCTACAACTGAGGAGAATATATCAAGCCCCTCACAGCTGATTTCTCCACAGAACATTGTCAATACTGACACCAAGAGGCCAGACGTGGAACTGCAACTACTACCAACCACTGCCATAAATATAACCTGTTAACCCCCCTCACACACACACACACGTCACCTGCGTGCACGCACACACCCACACACACACAAAACAACAGCATTAACACACCGATATTGAAAGACAAACATGCACAATCCCTCGGCCCATCTACCCACTGACTCATTCAGGTGTGCACACGCGCACACACACACTCTTCAGTAAAACCCCCACCAAGGCCAGTCAACAAACAGTGTGTGCTGTAAACCCCAACATTGTGACTCATTAGGTGTTGTAGTTGGCTCCATCAGACAGGAAATGCAGTCCCAAATTACATCTCCATCATCCTCCTGGCAACAGTCATGTAACCATCACTGTTGATGCGAATCTAACCCAGGTGCCGTGAGAAGACCAGAGGAACACCGTGCAAACGGAGTCAGTGAGTGATGATGTTCACTATAGTCACTGATCTAAGGACAGTTTGTGGGATTTCTCACCCTAAGTTACAATTAGGGGAGGTACCAATAAACTGATTCTAGATCTGTGCCTAAGGGCAAATACAGACAGAGAGACTCAGACTGAACCTGGGAGTAATATCCCAGCCCACACGCAAATATGCCTGCTACCCAATTAATACTAAGTGGGGAATGTACTGTACCGACCCAATGCTCTCCATCAGGGGCCTATTAGGCCTCGAGAATGCTAATCATGCCTACATTGTATGTTCCAATGCAAAAGGAGACTGGGTGGGCTTCTCAGAAGAGGTACTATTCAAAATAAATGGGATGGCTATAAACAGAACATTACAATTCAGCCATTAAGCGAACAACTTCAGGGAACATTTTACAATGAGGACTCATAGGGGTAGAGCATACAGGCATACAGTACGTTTCATTCAATAAAAGGTTTCAATGTCTGAACAAAACAAATAGCCTAGAGCAGGGCAACTGATGGGGGTAGAAGCCACAAAGAAAAGTAATTCATCATGAGGGACCGCAGTGGCTCGGTTTACCCACATCCATACCCATAAATAGTCATAGCCATACCCACACGTTGCTGTGGGACGTAGAGAATATATATATTTTTTGACATAATATCCATATCAGAAGAGGCTGCCATTTTCTCCTTTCTTTAACACTCTTAATACAAGGCACACATGGATTTTGTGTTGTAGACATGTGGTAGTAGAGTAGTGGCCTGAGGGCAGACAATGTGTTGTGAAATCGTTTGTGAAATGTAATGTTTTTAATTGTATCTAACTGACATTTTAACTGACAATATTTTGCTGGACCCCAAAAAGAGTAGCTAATGCCTCGACAGCAGCTAATGGGAATCCATAATAAATACAAAAAGGACAAAAACTAGACTACGTACCTCCTCCAATGAGATGTGCTAGACTGTGTTCCTTCACTCTCTACATGCACAGAGGATGCTGACCAATCACAAGCTGGCCCTCTCACTCTGCATGGCATGCACATACTGGCCAATCACAAGAGCACGCAGTCAGATGCTGGTGAGTAGAGAAAGGGCTTTACCAAAGTACGAGGTACAGAAACATGAGCGCTGCTAGTGATGATGAGAATGTTGATTTGGCGCAAAAGGGCCCATCTTATGTGGTATGGCAATATTTCAGACACAGGCAAACCGATGTCAACCAAATGCAAGCGTTGTGCTAAAAGTGCTTCAGAGTTGTGGCGACAACAAGAGACAACACGACAAATGTGTTCAATCATTTGAAGAACAACCATCCACTATTTTACGACAGAGGTGGGGACTGGGACAAAAAAAACGGTCCTCGCATTACTAACACACCGGCCCATTTTCTTCCTTGAGACCCCCATTATTAGCCAGATAATTACATTTTATGCAAAAAATATATACAGTGCCTTGCGAAAGTATTCGGCCCCCTTGAACTTTGCGACCTTTTGCCACATTTCAGGCTTCAAACATAAAGATATAAAACTGTATTTTTTTGTGAAGAATCAACAACAAGTGGGACACAATCATGAAATGGAACGACATTTATTGGATATTTCAAACTTTTTTAACAAATCAAAAACTGAAAAATTGGGCGTGCAAAATTATTCAGCCCCCTTAAGTTAATACTTTGTAGCGCCACCTTTTGCTGCGATTACAGCTGTAAGTCACTTGGGGTATGTCTCTATCAGTTTTGCACATCAAGAGACTGACATTTTTTCCCATTCCTCCTTGCAAAACAGCTCGAGCTCAGTGAGGTTGGATGGAGAGCATTTGTGAACAGCAGTTTTCAGTTCTTTCCACAGATTCTCGATTGGATTCAGGTCTGGACTTTGACTTGGCCATTCTAACACCTGGATATGTTTATTTTTGAACCATTCCATTGTAGATTTTGCTTTATGTTTTGGATCATTGTCTTGTTGGAAGACAAATCTCCGTCCCAGTCTCAGGTCTTTTGCAGACTCCATCAGGTTTTCTTCCAGAATGGTCCTGTATTTGGCTCCATCCATCTTCCCATCAATTTTAACCATCTTCCCTGTCCCTGCTGAAGAAAAGCAGGCCCAAACCATGATGCTGCCACCACCATGTTTGACAGTGGGGATGGTGTGTTCAGCTGTGTTGCTTTTACGCCAAACATAACGTTTTGCATTGTTGCCAAAAAGTTCAATTTTGGTTTCATTTGACCAGAGCACCTTCTTCCACATGTTTGGTGTGTCTCCCAGGTGGCTTGTGGCAAACTTTAAACAACACTTTTTATGGATATCTTTAAGAAATGGCTTTCTTCTTGCCACTCTTCCATAAAGGCCAGATTTGTGCAATATACGAATGATTGTTGTCCTATGGACAGAGTCTCCCACCTCAGCTGTAGATCTCTGCAGTTCATCCAGAGTGATCATGGGCCTCTTGGCTGCATCTCTGATCAGTCTTCTCCTTGTATGAGCTGAAAGTTTAGAGGGACGGCCAGGTCTTGGTAGATTTGCAGTGGTCTGATACTCCTTCCATTTCAATATTATCGCTTGCACAGTGCTCCTTGGGATGTTTAAAGCTTGGGAAATATTTTTGTATCCAAATCCGGCTTTAAACTTCTTCACAACAGTATCTCGGACCTGCCTGGTGTGTTCCTTGTTCTTCATGATGCTCTCTGCGCTTTTAACGGACCTCTGAGACTATCACAGTGCAGGTGCATTTATACGGAGACTTGATTACACACAGGTGGATTGTATTTATCATCATTAGTCATTTAGGTCAACATTGGATCATTCAGAGATCCTCACTGAACTTCTGGAGAGAGTTTGCTGCACTGAAAGTAAAGGGGCTGAATAATTTTGCACGCCCAATTTTTCAGTTTTTGATTTGTTAAAAAAGTTTGAAATATCCAATAAATGTCGTTCCACTTCATGATTGTGTCCCACTTGTTGTTGATTCTTCACAAAAAAATACAGTTTTATATCTTTATGTTTGAAGCCTGAAATGTGGCAAAAGGTCGCAAAGTTCAAGGGGGCCGAATACTTTCGCAAGGCACTGTATAAGTTAGATGGGCCCACTGGGCTAAAAACAGACAAGCCCATCTGGCATTTACCAGTTGGCCAGTCTGCCCTGCTTTATGATGATTGCATGATTTGTTTTTCTTTTTAAAGCGCCTGAGAGCAGCAAAGCCCCTCAGCCACAACAAGCTGGAGTATGTGAGCAGTCGGAAATCCCACTCATCGCTCTGTCTTTTCCAACCGCTCCCCTAAAAAACAATCCTCACTCACCACCAAAAGAAACTGCAACTCCAAATTCGCTCCATTCCTTAAAATCACAAATTTAACCAACACTATGGCTGTTACGGTGACCATATTACCGCCACACCGGCAGTCATGAGTGACCGTTTAGCCACGCTAATTAGGCTTCTCCAAGCTCTGATGCTGCTGATATTCATTAGTAGCCTACCAAAACTGCCTGGTACTCAACATGCAAATGCAAATGGTATCGAAAATCTAATCAAACATCATGAGCCATGTTCAATTGTATTCTTCATACTATAAAATAATACCACAGAGTTCTAACCAAATCTTGTCTGCTAAATGAACTAGTGTAGCCCACAGCCATATGGCATAGCCAGATCAGGGCCTATTATAACTCAGACTACATTTTCTTCATATCATGTTTCTTTAGACCTGCGTAAAATAAATAATGGATTTATTGTGATGGTATAGGCTATATTATATGGATTTATTAGGCTTTTTAAAATGTAGACGTTCCAAAGGTTTGCATCAGTGGCTTGTAGGCTATGTGCGGGAGCCTGGAGATGTTAAATATGTTTATGTTAATTAACGGCCAATAACCATGAGACCGGCAGTTATTTGCTTGACAAAATTTCATGACCGGCACGGCCCTAACCAACACCCATCTATTTTTGTGACTACCTGGATCTACCATTTGGTTTTTAAGTATTGAAACCAAACAATATAATTTGGTTGAAAAG
Organism: Oncorhynchus mykiss; assembly: GCF_057628025.1. Classification (NCBI taxonomy): domain Eukaryota; kingdom Metazoa; phylum Chordata; class Actinopteri; order Salmoniformes; family Salmonidae; genus Oncorhynchus; species Oncorhynchus mykiss. The sequence continues at coordinate 49,342,655 of NC_143024.1, forward strand.
TATATTAATAAATATGAAAAGGTGACTGTAAGAACAGATCATCATTTCAAATAGGCTAATAGGTATTAAAACAGCATATAAACACTCTAAATAGGTCAGGAGCCAGAGAGGTAGCCTAAGAACTAATGAACATGAATTATTTAAGCTATATTATTTAAATTGCTTTAAGGCTATAGCCTTCAAAAAAATAAATTGTGAAGCGAGTGCGACACACTAGGCTGGCAGGGACATTAAGAACAGCATTTAAACATGTGACTTACTTAGAATTAAATACAAATTAAACGAAAATTGCCGTATTAGGCTCAGTGCCTTTGAATTCATTTTTATAAACAAGTTGGGCCAAAATCTTTGGCTTCAGGCTCATGCGATAGCGCCTGGAGAGCAGACCAGCAGTGGAGAATACCCTCTCCGTGCTTGCCACTGGGGATGCTAAACACGCATCGGGCCACTCTTGCCAGGCTGCATCCGGGCAGGGATGCAGTTGTTTTCATGTTTTTCTATAGGGTTATTTAGACTAAAAACCTTTAGGCCCACCTATCAAAATGGAAGAGGCAATATCCCAGGCCTAGCCAAAGTCAATGATGGCCTATTGTATAGATTAAAAAAATACATTAAATGGAGATCTTGTGCACATAGTAAGTACACAATCATGCTTTTGGGACAAGTGTCTTCTCAGATTCCACAATGATTCTTTGGTTGTGTACACTACATCACCTCACTCTTGCTCCTCCTCATCTTCGTAAGTCACCATGATTTTGCAGCTGTGTTTTATCAGTTCCTTTATGAAAATATTTAGCGAACTCCATGACTAGCTAAAGTAAGGGGCCATAGCAGCACTAAAGTAGACTACAAATGCACGTTGGGCCGGGCATGCCCTGAGCTCTGGAAGTGAGCACTACTGGAGCGAAATTGGAGCGGGCGAGAAGGCCGACGCTCCACCCTTTGGGAAACTTGCGCCGCGATCCAGGCAAATTGGCCAAACTCCATTCCAGCTCTGCTCACATACTCTGCAACCAGGCACCTACATTAAACAGGCATTGATTGCCAATGCGTTTCCAAGTGTAACACCCTACAAAAAAGCATCCTGTAGACACAGAAATCACTGAGCCAAAGACATGATTCCTGTTTACAGAGTCAGCAAAGACTGCTTGAAGAAGATGATAAACAAGCTGGACAGGAGATTCAAGATTCTGTCTCGTACATAGTTCTCCCAAGTCACCATCCCAACACTGTATAACAAAATGAAGGTACAAACATGTTGCGTTAAATAACTGGACCAGACTTCAATGTTTTGGACACAGGCTGCACCTTACAATCGCTAGACTACATTTTACATGTTAAGGCACTGACTTATAATAATGATTGAGCCTACTTATACATGATTACACAATCATAAACATCCTATTCTATCTGCAGTCTATGGCTGCCTGAATAAATAACTAACTTATGCTATTTAAGAACTCATAATGGTGATATAGGAACTTATAATCTTATTCATTAATGAATAAGCGCTGCGCTCATAGCACACTATATTTTGATGATCATGTTAACAATGTATGTGTGTTTATATGTAGGTGTGTAATAATCCTATATATTACCAATGTTGGAAAAGAGTTGTTTCATTTGATTTTTAATTCAGTTAGCAGTATGTATTCATATTATCATTTAAAAATAGATGTTCTCTACCCTGACACTTGTTTTAACCATGTCTGATTGAATTGCCAGGTTTTCACACAAGTGTTTGAAAATCACAATTCAAAAATTTGCAATTTGATATTTTGTCCAAATAGCGCTGCCGTAAATTCTGCTCGTTTTGCCATGGGGCAGAGAAATGTTTGCAGTTCTGAATATGATATCTGAATGAGAGTGACTAACAAAATCAATGCCCCCCCCCCCGGTCAATTATTTGACCATGATTACTACAAATTTACCAAACAAAAAATGTTAGCTAACATCTGCTAATTGAGTGACTCAGTAACTGACATGAGAGGAAAAAAAGGCCTAGGGCAAATGCTATTCTCCAACCAAACAATGTACTCAAAAGGTACATTTAGCAAAAAGTACACATAATGCAATTTTAGTTAAGATAGCAAACATGCTCCATGTTAAAAACCCTGCTATAGGCCTATACTCTTGGCTAATCCAAAAAGGTTTATTGTTTTACAGGAGATTTCATCACACCACTTCCACTGGCTCACCACATGTAATTTTAAGTCAAACACACAAATCTCCCACTTTCTTGTTATCATTAAAAACACTGTGCATATTTGGCAACATTGATCATTCCATCCTACTACCACGCTCAATCTCTAAACCACACAAACGGCCCTGTTAGGCCCCACCACCCCCCAACGTTCTTCTCCAGAACAAGATTATTTTGTTGCATTGTTCCACATTCCACTGCGGCCCTGTTTGTACAGATGCGATCCCATATGCTTGGGCTCTGAAGACGCAAGGAAGCCCCTGCTCGTCGGCTAAGAATGTTGCCGTGGATCAAAGGCCCTTGTTCCCAGAGCCCAGGCACTTATTTTGGGGAGCTGGTTGTTTTTTTGTATCTGTGGGGACCCAGGGTAACAGATCCATCAGCTACAGATCCATCAGCTAGCTGTATGGGATCCTCCACAGTGTGTGTGCCTTGGGACAAGTGCAGGCCTCTCTCTCTGCTCGGTCCCCCTCTTGCCATCCCATCCACAGCACAATTTACTCCACTTATCACTCAAGCCCTGTTCTACGAGAGCCTTGTTATCCACTGCAACATATGTTAACTTAATGCTCTGTAACGCATTTCAAAAGGCCAACTTAAGTTGGGTCAACAACAGGTTATAGAGCAATTTATCGATGTACTGGCTTGAAAAGAGGTAAGAGGAAGAAAAAGTATTTCTGAGCACATGTGCACACACACAGATGTTGCCGTTTCACTCCATGTTTTCAGGGCACTACTGTTAAATCCGAAAAGACAAAATAAATGATTTCCCGCTTGAGTTATGCTTCAACGTCTAATGTATTTTTACAAGGGGGGAAAACAAGGGCGATCGGCTTTTAAAAATGGTTCTTTGGTCTCACCAGGCCCCGGGTAGGCATTAAAAGCAGTAGGCTAAACAGATGAAATAGGGTTAAAAACATTTGGATACAGTCAGAATTAGGGCCAAGCATTTGTGACTTAAGTTTTTCTTGGCCTCCTGCTTTCCAAACCTGGGTCGGGTTCAGTAGGCACAAAACAGAAGAAACGTCTCAAACAGGGAGCTTGTCCAATAAGGAACACTTGTTTTCCTTTTCCATTGCAAACTGTTTGTAAACGTTTTGTTGAGGCGTGCCCTAAAGAACCTGACCACGGCTATTCCAATCATGGTTCCAGAGGGACTCAGGTTGTTAGTGTTTTCTTGCCTGATTGGATTACGGCCACAATTTACCTCTGCCTGGCTGGAAACCAGCACCAATCAATGAGAAAATTAGGTGTCACTCGGCACTCATTTGTTTTTCTATGGGATGCAGAGGCTGGCCCTATGCTGCCAGCCACCACATGAATGGGATGATTTACTTAAAACATTGTGAAAGACACCTTCACCTTTGTAGTTAAAGAAATGCAAGAAGACATATTCTCCATGCAATTTGGGATATTTAGTTCAGAAAATGTCAATACTAGTACAGTGCATTTGTTAAGTATTCAGTATCCACAATTTGTTACGTTACAGCCTTATTCTAAAATACATGTTTTTCCTCATCAATCTTCTTCACACAATAGCCTAAATGACAAATCTAACTTTTTTTTTTACACACATTTATGCAAAATTTAAAACAGAAATACCTTATTTTCATAAGTATTCCGACCCTTTGCTATGAGACTCGAAATTGAGCTCAGGTGCATCCTGTTTCCATTGATAATCCTTGAGATGTTACTACAACTTGATTGGAGTACACCTGTAGTAAATTAAATTGATTGGACATGTTTCGTAAAGGCACATACCGGTCTATATAAGGTCCCACAGTTGACAGTGCATGTCAGAGAAAAAAAAAACATGAGGTCCAAGGAATTGTCCATAGAGCTCAGAGACAGAATTATGAGGAACAGATCTTGAGAAGGGTAACAAAAAACATCTGCAGCATTGAAGGTCCCAAAGAACAGTGGCCTCCATCATTCTTAAATAGAAGATGTTTGTTTCCTCCTAGAGCTGGCCGCCCGGCCAAACTGAGCAATCTGGGGAGAAGGGCCTTGGTCAGGGATGTGACCAAGAACCCGATGGTCACTCTGACAGAGCTCCAGAATTCTTCTGTGGAGATGGGAGAAACTTCTAGAAGGACAATCATCTCTGCAGCGCGCCAACAATCAGGCCAATATGGTAGAGTGACCAGACGGAAGCCACTCAGTAAAAGGCACATGACAGCCTGCTTGGAGTTTGCCAAAAGGCACCTAAAGGACTGAAAGATTATGAGAAACAAGATTCTCTGGTCCAATGAAACCAAGATTAAACACTTTGGCTTGAATGCCAAGCGTCACGTCTGGAGGAAGCCAGGCACCGCTCATCATCTGGCCAATACCATCCCTACTGTGAAGCATGCTGGTGGCAGCATCATGCTGTAGGGATGTTTTTCAGCGGCAGGAACTTGGAGACAAACTTGTCAGGATCAAGGGAAAGATGAACGGATCCAAGTACAGAGAGATCCTTGATGAAAACCCGCTCCAGAGCGCTCAGTACCTCAGACTGGGGCAAAGGTTCACCTTCCAACAGGACCCTGAGCACACAGCCAAGACAGGGACAAGTTTCTGAATGTCCTTGAGTGGCACAACCAGAGCCTGGACTTGAACCCAATCGAACATCTCTGGGGAGACCTGAAAATAGCTGTGCAGTGACGCTCCCCATCCAACCTGACGGAGCTTGAGAGGATCTGCAGAGAAGAATTGGAGAAACTCCCCAAATACAGGCGTGCCAAGCTTGTAACATCATACCTAAGAAGTCTTGAGGCTGTAACCACTGCCAAAAGGTGCTTCAACAAAGTACTGAGTAAAGGGTCTGAATACTTATGTAAATGTGATATCAGTTCTTCTTATGTATAGTGGTGCACAATTGTGTAATGATTTGAAAACCAATAGAAGAATCTTAAAATTAATTCTAAAAACTTGCAGGCAGCCAGTGCAAAGACTTTAAAACCAGTGTAGTGTGGATGAGTCTCTCTGTATCGTCCTGAGAAGAAACCGCCACACCGTGGCAATGTTCCTCAGGTGATAAAAAGCTATTTTGAGTTCAGAATCTAAAATACCACAGATTTTTTACCTGGTGTTTTATCTTCATTGCCTGGGAATTAAAATGTACGGCCAGATTCTCTCTCTGTACTTTGACTCCAATAATAGGTACCTCAGTCTTGTCTTGATTCAGCTTGATGAAATAGTGAGCCATCCAAGTATTTAAATCACTAATAAAGTCTAATAATGTATTGGTAGAGCTAAAATTCTATGGCGACACAGAAATGTAAAGTTGTGTATCGTCTGTGTAGCAGTGAAAATCAATGCTGTGCTTTCTGCTAATTCTGCCAAGGGGTAACATATATAAACTGAACAGTACCAGACCCAAAATTGAACCTTATGGAACACCATGTGTATCCATTTTCTCTGAGTTATGTTCACCAAAAAAAACTATTGACCGGTTAAATAGATCCTAAACCAATTTAGAACTGGACCAAATGCCAACCACCTCTCCAGTCTGTCCAGAAGGACATCATGGTCAACAGTGTCAAACAGCACTTAAATCCAAGAGTACAAGGACTGAGAACTGTTTGGCATCTGTGTTGGCTTTAAAATTATTTACCACTTTAACTAAGGCTGTCTCTGTGATGTGGTTGGCACGAAAACCAGATTGGAATATTCCAAAAGTATAGTTGGCTGTTTGAAAACTAATTCATCCAGAATTTTGCTTAAGAATGGAAGGTTGGAGATTGGCTGAAAACAGCTGAGAGCTGAACAATCTAAATCACTTATCTTCAGAAGGGGTTTCAACATAGCAGTTTTTAGTGCAGTGGGGAAGTGCCTGTGAACAGGGAGTGATTAACAATAGCATGCACGTCTTCAGATATGCAATTAAAAACTGTTTTGAAGGTGTTGGGGATAGGATGGAGAAGGCAGGGGATAGGATGGAGAAGGCAGGTAGAAGTTCACTTTCCTGAGCATGTCTGTGTCAACCAGGGAAAATGAATCCAGTGCCATTGTGTGGTAGGCTAGGGCACATATCAAACTTCTTATCAGGTCTTGCTTGACTGATACCCAGCCTAATGTTTGCTATCTTATCTTTGAAATATGCCGCAAACTCATCACATTTAGATGTGGTGGAAAGTTCACATAGGTTTGCCATCAATGGTCAAGAAGAGCCCTCGTAAATTATTCTGATTATTAGTGATCAAATTACAAAAATGAGCTGATCTGACATTTCTTCTATTTGCGTTGTTATATATACACCAAGCTGCTCTCTCAGAATATCATAATGGACCGGAAACTTTGACTATTATCCACTTCCGCTTTGCCTTTCTGCAATTTCTCTTACCTTCACTCATCCGTTTGGATGTGGCCTTTTTCAACCTTACTGGAGCTACAGCATCAATGGTTGGCTTTAATTTGCTATTAAAGTTATCGACAAAATCAACACTGGAGGAAAGCAGAATGGGGGATGGTGTATTGTTAGTACACTCATTAAAATCTGTAGCAACTTCAAGAGGTAAGATAGTGTTTAATTTTATATTTCAATGATTTATTCAGTATAAATGTAATGATGCATTCAGTATTACCCTGTGCTATGGGCAAGAAGTTACTAAAAAATCCACAGTGGTGCTCAGATAAAGCAACATCAACAATAGAGGATGTCAACTTTTCTTTTGATTTGATTGTTTCTTCCAGTGATGCACCCATATGCTATTTTGGCCGATACCGATATCCAATATTTTCCTTGCCAAAAAAAAACAATAGATATTTAAATTTTAGCTGCCTTTTAAGCATTCTAGTATAGTTAAATAGTTAACACGCGGAGGCAGCGGTCTAAGGCACTGCATCTCAGTTCAAGAGGTGTCACTACAGTCTTTGGTTCGAATCCAGGCTGTATCACATCCGGCCATGATTGGGAGTCCCACAGGGTGGCCCAAAACTGGCCCAGCGTCATCCAGGGTAGTCTGTCATTGTAAATAAAAACGTGTTCTTAACCGACTTGCCTAGTTATGAATAGGTCACACAGACAAATAAATATAAGTTTTGGTGGCATTTACGTATGTCCCCATTACCAATAAAACATAATCAAAACCTATTTCTTTCACTTACTTACTGTGCTATTTTGTTGTTCGTTTGTTCAGTCATTTCATTCTCAACCAGTATTTCTATGGAACAATGTTTGGGTCTTTGCGTGTCAAAAAATATACTATTTAAGACTATTTGACGTGTCAAATAACACTATTTGACGTGTCAAATAAGCTTGTTGACAAATCAGGACCTGAATATGACTGCACGTCACATAATTTAATGCGTTCATAAATGTTATATTTAGTTATTACACATTGATTACACTATTACTTGTATTTCAAATGTCACAATGATTCATCGATACGTCTAATATGATGCTGGTAAAGTTGTCTCGTGCACCTACAGTGCTTGTCATAAAAAAAGATAGATAGCTCATGGATGCAAACGATGTTCTTTGCATCACTGTCAATTACATACTTTTATTTTGGAGGCAAATCCCACTATTGTGCCTTATCCTTATTGTGGCTAGCGTCACAACACATAACCCGGTCAGGTCGAGCTTCACTAGCCAGATGAAGCTACCTGGCTGCTTATAACGTTAGCTTTGGGCAACAGGGTTAAGTAGCTGGCTAGCTATTTATTTTCATGAACGGAGGTTCAATTTCAATAGGCAAACAACAAGTGGCAACCAAGCTAATACTTACTCGAATCAAATTGTATTAGTCACATGCGCCGAATACAACAGGTAGACCTTACAGTGAAATGCTTACTTACGAGCCCCTAACTGACAGTGCAGTTTCAAAAACTATGGATAAGAATAAGAGATAAAAGTAACAAGTAATTAGGAGCAGTTAAAAATAATATATACGGGGGTGCTGGTACAGAGTCAATGTGCAGGGGCACCGATTGGTTGAGGTAGTATGTACATGTAGGTCGAGTTAATTGGCGTGACAATGCATGGATGACAACAGAAAGTGGCAGTAGTGTGGAAAGGGGTGCAATGTGAATAGTTTGGGTAGCCATTTGACGAGGTGTTCAGGAGTCTTATGGCTTGGGGGTAGAAGGCCTTAGGGCCTTCCTCTGACACTGCCTGGTATAGAGGTCCTGGATGGCAGGAAGCTTGGCCCCAGTGATGTACTGGGCCGTAAGCACTACCCTCTGTAGTACCTTGCGGTCGGAGGCCGAGCAGTTGCCATACCAGGCAGTGATGCAACCTGTCAGGATGCTCTCAATGGTGTAGCTGTAGAACATTTTGGGGATCTGAGGACCCATGCCAAATCTTTTCAGTCTCCTGAAAGGGAATAGGTTTTGTCGTGCCCGCTTCACGACTGTCATGGTGTACTTGGACCATGTTAATTTGTTGGTGATGTGGACACCAAGGAACTTGAAGCTCTCAACCTGCTTCACTGCAGCCCCGATGATGAGAATGGGGGCGTGCTCGGTCCTCTTCTTCCTGTAGTCCACAATCATCTCCTTTGTCTTGGACACGTTGAGGGAAAGGTCGTTGTCCTGGCACCACACGGCCAGGTCGTTGTTGTCGGTGATCAGGCTGTGATCGTTGTTGTGTCATTGGCAAATGTAATGATGGTGTTGGAGTAGTGCAGTCATGAGTGAACAGGGACTACAGGAGGGGGCTGAGAACGCACCCCTGAGGGGCCCCTGTCTTGAGGATCAGTGTGGCGGATGTGTTGTTACCTACCCTTATCACCTGGGGTGGCCCATCAGAAAGTCCAGGATACAGTTGCAGAGGGAGGTGTTTAGTCCCAGGGTCCTTCTCTTAGTGATGAGCTTTGTTGGCACTACAGTGTTGAACGCTGAGCTATAGTCAATGAATAGCATTCTCATATAAGTGTTTCTTTTGTCCAGGTGGGAAAGGGCAGTGTGGAGTGCAATAGAGACTGCATCATCTGTGTATCTGTTGGGGCAGTATGCAAATTGGAGTGGGTCTAGGGTTTCTGGGATGATGGTGTTGATGTTAGACATGACCAGCCTTTCAAAGTACTTTATGGCTACAGACGTGAGTTCTACGGGTCGGTAGTCATTTAGGCAGGTTACCTTAGTGTTCTTGGGCACAGGCACTATGGTGGTCTGTTTAAAACATGTTGGTATTACAGACTCGGACAGGGAGAGGTTGAAAATGTCAGTGAAGACACTTGCTAGTTGGTCAGTGCATGCTCGCAGTATATGTCCTGGTAATCCGTCTGGCCCTGCGGCCTTGTGAATGTTGACCTGCCTAAAGGTCTTACCCACATCGGCTGCGGAGAGCATGATCACGCATTCTTCCAGTACAGCTGGTGCTCTCATGCATGTTTCAGTGTTATTTGCCTTGAAGTGAGCATAGAAGTAGTTTAGGTCGTCTGGTATGCTCGTGTCACTGGGCAGCTCTCGGCTGTGCTTCCCTTTGTAGTCTGTAATGGTTTGCAGGCCCTTCGTCAGAGTTGGTGTAGTACGACTGTAGTCGGCATCAGAGTCGGTGTAGGATTCCTAAATCATTGCTAAGAATAATGAAAATGACTGCAGTTTCTACTGGTCATTGTTTTCAGGCTGGTTGTATTGGTGCAAGCTAGGTACCAAGTTAAAGCTAGCTACCCCAGAAGTTTCGGTTGAACAACTTATGCTTTGTTACCAATGCAGTATTTTAAACACATCGCTCGTGGCCGGTGTTTTCAGACTTTTTTGTACAGCTTGCTACTGTATCTTCTTTGATACACAAAGACCCAAACAGCGTTCCATAGTTGGGCATGTTATGAAGCTAATAGCAGTGAAGCTATTACTGTGTAACTCAGGTAGGGCAACATCCGGAAAATAGTGCACTTGGTAGTGTGTACCAGTACTCAGCCAGTCGGCGACAGCCAACATCAACCACGACAGAGAACGGTTGATTGTCAAGGGCAACAAATTCCATTATCTTGGCTTTAAATGGATTTCACCTTTGAATTGATCCACACAGCAGACACTGTGGGCTAGGTTAGGAATTCTGTGTTGCACGAGTAGCGCAAACATTTTGCGTGGCATCATTACGTCATAGATGTGCACGTCAGCTTTGACATCGGTTTTGCACATTGGCGTTAAACTAGACATCGGGCCGATGCCAGCATTTTTAGCTAATATCGTCCGATTCCAATATGTTCACCGCTATATCACGCATCCCTAGTTTCTTATTTGTAACGTAATTTTTTTTGCTATAAATAGGTTAACGGATTAGATTTGTCATGTAATCCACCCAACCCTGCTTTATTAATCCTGTCAACATTGTAGAAACTGCACTGACATTTTTTACTTCACACGTAAAGTGTTGGTCCCCTGTTTCATCAGCTGAAATAAAAGATCCCAGAGATTTTCCATAAGCACAAAAAGCGTATTACTCTCAAATGTTGTGCACAAATGTGTTTACATCCCTGTTAGCGAGCATTTAGTCACTCTAAAATGTGCAGTTGACACACAACACCATGCCACAGATGGCTTAAGTTAAGGGAGCGTGCAATTGGAATGCTGACTGCAGTAATGTCCACCAGAGCTCTTGCCAGAGAATGGAATGTTCATTTCTCTACCATAAGCCACCTCCAACGTCGTTGAATAGAAATTGTCAGTACGTCCAACCGATCTCAAAGCCACAGACCAATAGTAACCATGCCAGCCCAGGACCTCCAAATTAGAATTCTTCACCTGCAGGATCGTCTGAGACCAGACAAACAAAGAACTTATGCACAAACTTTCAGAAAACGTCTCAAAGCTTGTTGTCCTCACCAGGGTCTTGACCTGACTGCAGTTGGGTGTTGTAACCAACTTCAGTGGGCAAATGCTCACCTTCAACGGCCACTGGAGAAGTGTGCTCTTCACAGATGAAGCACATGTTCAACTGTACGGGGCAGATGGCAGACAGTGTGTATGGCATTGTGTGGGCAAACGGTTTGCTGATGTCAACGTTGTAAACAGAGTGCCCCGTGGTGGCGGTGGGATTATGATATGGGCAGGCATAAGCTAAGGACCACGAACACAATTGCATTTTATCAATTTCAATTTGAATGCACAGAGATACAGTGACGAGATCCTGAGGCCCGTTGTTGTGCCATTCATCCGCTGCCATTACCTCATGTTTCAGCATGATAATGCATGTCCCCATGTCGCAAGGATCTGTACACAATTTCTTGAAGCTGAAAATGTCCCAGTTCTTCCCTAGCCTGCATAATCACCAGGCATGTTATGCTCTGGATCAACATGTACGACAGCGTGTTCCAGTTCCAGGCAATATCCAGCAACTTCGCAGTCACTGAAGAGGAGTGGGACAACATTCCTCAGGTCACAATAAACAGCTTGATCAACTCTATGGGAAAGATTTGTTTTGCACTGCATGAGGTAAATGGTAACACCAGATACTGACTGGTTTTCTGATCGACACCCCTACTTTTTTTAAGGCGTCTGTGACCAACTGATGCATACCTGTATTCCCAGTCATGTCAAATCCGGAGAATAGGGTCTGAACTGAACAAAAATGAACTGAACTAAAATGTATTAAAATTGTTTTTCCCCTTATCTACACACAATACCCCATAATGACAAAGCAAAAACAGGGATTTTTTGCTAATTTATTACAAATAAAAAAACGGAAATATCACACAGACCCTTTACTCAGTACTTTGTTGAAGAACCTTTGGCAGCGATTACAGCCACGAGTCTTCTTGGGTATGACGCTACAATCTTGGCACACGTATTTGAGGAGTTTCTCTTATTCCTCTCTGCAGATCCTGTCAAGCTCTGTCAGGTTGTATGAGGTGCGTTGCTGTACACCTATTTTCAGGTCGCTCCAGAGATGTTCGATCGGGTTCAAGTCCGGGCTACTCAAGGACATTCAGAATCTTGTCCCGAAGCCACTCCTTCATTGTCTTGGTTGTGTGCTTAGGGTCATTGTCCTTTTGGAATGTGATGGTGCCAGGTTTCCTCCAGACGTGACACTTGGCATTCAGGCCAAAGAGTTCACTCTGGGTTTCATCGGACCAGAGAATCTTGTTTCTCATGATCTGAGAGTCTTTAGGTGCCTTTTGGCAAACTACAAGGGGGTGTTATGTGCCTCTTACTGAGGAGTGGCTTCCGTCTGGCCACTCTACCATAAAGGCTTGATTGGTGGAATTCTGCAGAGATGATTGTCAGTCTGGAAGTTTCTCCTATCTCCACAGAGGAACTGGAGCTCTGTCAGAGTGACCATTGGCTTCTTGGTCACCTCCCTGACCAAGGCCCTTCTACCCTGATTGCTCAGTTTGGCCAGCTCTAGGAAGAGTCTTGGTGCTTCCACAATTCTTCCATTTAAGAATGATGGAGGCCACTGTGTTTTTGGGGACCTTCAATGCTGCAGACATTTTTTGGTACCCTTCCCCAGATCTGTGCCTTGACACAATCCTCTCTTTTGACCTCATGGCTTGGTTTTTGCTCTTATATAAACAGGTGTGTGCCTTTCCAAATCATGTCCAATCAATTGAATTTACCACAGGAGGACTCCAAACAAGTTGTAGAAACATCGAGGATGATCAATGGAAACAGGATGCACTCAATTTTGAGTCTCATAGCAAAGGGTCTGAATACTTATGTAAATAAGGTATTTCTTTTTTCAAACATTTCAAAAAAACTGTTTTTTGCTTTGTCTTTATGGGGTATTGTGTGTAGATTGCCCTTGGACATTTATTAATTTAATCCATTTTAGAATAAGGCTGTAATGTAACAAAATGTGGAAAGGGGGTCTGAATACTTTCCAAAGAAACTGTAGTAGACCTATAGGCGGGATTAAACGAGTTCCCCAGTCAGCCGTTCTGCGCACACTAAAATAAATCATTATGTTTCAATTTCTATAGCTAGAAATGTTACAAAGACTGTTTATTAATTTAAACGACCAAATGTTAGCCTTTAACCATCGAACAGAAATAGGACCGCACTATGGTAAATTGACTTATTTTATTGCCACATAAACAATTCGGGGATGAGCCCTTGGCAGTCAATGTCACAACGACAACACCACACAGATGGGCATAATTATAAATTCAGTCCGTATTGGCCCAATCAAGAGATCCCAGCAGAGGGAGCTGTGGGGGAAACATGAAAATCAAATAAAGATATATCAACACACAATACATGACATCATTACCTAAAAGCTTATTTATAACCTACTACAAAAAAAACTATTAAAATAACATTCCTCATTAAGGCCTGCTGGGGCAAGAGTGCCCAAGCAGTCTATCCATTATGTCTTTCTTTGTAGAAGTAATTTATCCCTATCACCTCCTCTACATGCCGCCTTCACCAACTCAGTGCCCATATTACGTAAGGAACTTAGTTCATGATTATGGCTATTGAAATGCCTGGCAACAGGTGATTTTTCATCACAGTTGCAAATTACGCTCTTATGCTCACATATCCTAAATTCACGTTTGGTCTTACCCACATAATAAAAGTTACAAAAACACTTAAGGAGATATACATCATATTTTGTGTTACATGTTATTCTACCTCGGACCTTTATCCTCCCACCCAAATGGGAATTATTAGGAGGGTTCCCTCTGATCATGGCATAACAAATCAATAAAAACATGTCATCAATATATCTCATAAACACTTTGATAAACTTAGAATAGGGATTACTATAGTTTACAAAGTCCAACTCAAATTTGCGCGTAAACAAATTAGCATAATTAGGTGTAACTGTCTTCAAACTTAAAATAATTCTTAGTCAATATTTCATTAGTCAAGCTCAGCAGTAAGTCAGTGGGGGGAACCAGTTGTTCTTTGATTCAAATAATGTTTCATTGCATCCTCTTGATGAGGAATATCCATAATGCACAAGTCATTCGAGTCCAGTGAACAGGTCTCTAATTTTTTCAAAAAGTCTAGTCTCCATGAAGTAAGAGGGTGCTGTCCTATTTCTGTTCTTTGGATTACTATATATAAGGATCCAGCACCCAATTTCTGTAGGCTATATATACACAATATTCTGTCCATATGAATGAATGCAGCGCATGTTTCCTGTGACTTGTTCAACTGCATGCAGCTCAGATTATTTTTTATAGACAAAGAACCCACTGGGCACAGACATCGTTTCAACCAGAGGCTGGTGGGAGAAGCTATAGGAATAGAATAAATGGAACTGAGTCAAAAACATTGTTTTCATGTTTTTGGTACCATTCCAGACATTAAAATGAGCCTGTACCCCTATAGCTCCTCCCACCAGCCTCCTTTGATTTCAACATCTAATTTTGATTTACTTTTGGTTGAGTTGTCAACTAATGTGAATTAAACATGAAATCAACAACACATTTCAGCATGTCATTGGATTTAGGTTCAAAGTTGGGTGAAAAAATGACAATTCCTTTACGTTGTTGACTTTCAAATCCAATCAGTTTTCTATGTTGTTTCAACATGTATTTTTTTTATTGCTGGAATAACAAGGACACCATGTTGATTTAACCAGTTTTTGCACAGTGGGAGGAGATAAAGGTGTGAAATAATATTAACATGGCCTACTTAATCCCAATAACGTGAGTCTTCAAGAGTTTCTCAGTGAGCCAGCCATTCCCCCAACCAATCACACGCGGATGGAAGGGTCACCAACAAAGGAGTTTGCTTCTGTTGCAGCCTTAACTATAAAATATAAAGTGTTGGGGTGGTGCTTTGATCGGAAACCTACCTCCCAATTTAGGCAAAATGCCACTTTACAAAACAGTCTGCCATGAATGCCGAGTAGCCACACGGCTTTATGCAGTAAGTCTTAATTTAAAATGTTGTTATGGGGGACATTAAACTTTTTTTTTTATACCCTTGTGCTATAAAAGCCTGGCAGACCCTGAAAGGGGAAACTGCCTATTAAGCTATAAGGTCCAGGCCCCGGCTACCTAATTGACAAGCTCTAGGTGACTTTCATCACTTGTCGATTTCATAGCGGCAGTCAATGTTTCCTCCAGGATGCTGTTGCATCTTTGACATGAGGGTGTTTGTGACAAAGAGCAGTCGGCCCTGGCGCCAAATCCAAGGTCTCTCCATAAAACAAATACACACATCCTACTGTTTGAATAAAAATTGCTTCCAAGTCATTTCAACCAAAAAATCTAATGTGATGATGTTGAATTAACATGGAAAACTGATTGGATTTGCAAAAGGTCACCAATGTGAGGGATATGTTTCATTTTTTCCAACCAACTTTTAACCTAAATCCAATGACATGGTGAATTTTGTAGACTTTTCAATTAATTCATGTTAGTTTACAACTCAACCAAATGTAAATTAAAACTACACGTTCAACGTCTGTGCCCAGTGGGATTCCGCTTCCTTTTCCGGCCGCATCTTTACACTGCTAAAACACAGGCAATCTGCATAGACCAAGGTCGCATCCACTGAGAATGTGTTTTTCATGAAGTTTCGGCTTTATATCTAGTATAAAAATACATCTAAGATAGGATTTTTTCCATTGCTGATTATCTGTGGACACACAACACTTAAAAAAAAAATATCTAAATATATATATATATATATATATATATATATATATATATATATATATATATATATATATATATATATAGTGCCTTGCGAAAGTATTCGGCCCCCTTGAACTTTGCGACCTTTTGCCACATTTCAGGCTTCAAACATAAATATATAAAACTGTATTTTTTTTTGTGAAGAATCAACAACAAGTGGGACAGAATCATGAAGTGGAACGACATTTATTGGATATTTCAAACTTTTTTAACAAATCAAAAACTGAAAAATTGGGCGTGCAAAATTATTCAGCCCCTTTACTTTCAGTGCAGCAAACTCTCTCCAGAAGTTCAGTGAGGTTCTCTGAATGATCCAATGTTGACCTAAATGACTAATGATGATAAATACAATCCACCTGTGTGTAATCAAGTCTCTGTATGAATGCACCTGCACTGTGATAGTCTCAGAGGTCCGTTAAAAGCGCAAAGAGCATCATGAAGAACAAGGAACACACCAGGCAGGTCCGAGATACTGTTGTGAAGAAGTTTAAAGCCGGATTTGGATACAAAAAGATTTCCCAAGCTTTAAACATCCCAAGGAGCACTGTGCAAGCGATAATATTATAATGGAAGGAGTATCAGACCACTGCAAATCTACCAAGACCTGGCCGTCCCTCTAAACTTTCAGCTCATACAAGGAGAAGACTGATCAGAGATGCAGCCAAGAGGCCCATGATCACTCTGGATGAACTGCAGAGAGCTACAGCTGAGGTGGGAGACTCTGTCCATAGGACAACAATCAGTCGTCTATTGCACAAATCTGGCCTTTATGGATGAGTGGCAAGAAGAAAGCCATTTCTTAAAGATATCCATAAAAAGTGTTGTTTAAAGTTTGCCACAAGCCACCTGGGAGACACACCAAACATGTGGAAGAAGGTGCTCTGGTCAGATGAAACCAAAATTGAACTTTTTGGCAACAATGCAAAACGTTATGTTTGGCGTAAAAGCAACACACCATCCCCACTGTCAAACATGGTGGTGGCAGCATCATGGTTTGGGCCTTCTTTTCTTCAGCAGGGACAGGGAAGATGGTTAAAATTGATGGGAAGATGGATGGAGCCAAATACAGGACCATTCTGGAAGAAAACCTGATGGAGTCTGCAAAAGACCTGAGACTGGGACGGAGATTTGTCTTCCAACAAGACAATGATCCAAAACATAAAGCAAAATCTACAATGGAATGGTTCAAAAATAAACATATCCAGGTGTTAGAATGGCCAAGTCAAAGTCCAGACCTGAATCCAATCGAGAATCTGTGGAAAGAACTGAAAACTGCTGTTCACAAATGCTCTCCATCCAACCTCACTGAGCTCGAGCTGTTTTGCAAGGAGGAATGGGAAAAAATGTCAGTCTCTCGATGTGCAAAACTGATAGAGACATACCCCAAGCGACTTACAGCTGTAATCGCAGCAAAAGGTGGCGCTACAAAGTATTAACTTAAGGGGGCTGAATAATTTTGCACGCCCAATTTTTCAGTTTTTGATTTGTTAAAAAAGTTAGAAATATCCAATAAATGTCGTTCCACTTCATGATTGTGTCCCACTTGTTGTTGATTCTTCACAAAAAAATACAGTTTTATATCTTTATGTTTGAAGCCTGAAATGTGGCAAAAGGTCGCAAAGTTCAAGGGGGCCAAATACAAACGCAAGGCACTGTATATATATATATTTTTTTTTTAATACAGACTAAACAACAGGATATTTCTCCTTTAGATTTGATTTGATCTCTTTTAGTCCTCATTTGGACAAATCTTCCAAGAGTCTATAACAAACTTTAAAATACAATTTACAATACAATCACATTTCAAACAGCATGAAAATCACAAATTATTCTGGCCTAGTTGTTTTCTTCTGGTGGCCCTAATTACTGACATTAAGCACATATCCTTAAAACAATACAGGTATAAAACACTATCACTGTACACCTCACACACACTCCAACAGTAGATTGGCGTGACAGTCACCTTTACGCTGCAGATTAGCACTGTTGCACCTCTGGAAATTAATCTGCCTTGAAGTAGAGCCACCTCGCACCATGTTTCCCAATGACCAATACGGATAGATTACTAGAACTACAAACCACACTGCCACCTTTGTAATTGACTTTTAAACAGTTTGAAGTTCCTCTAAGTCCAACCAAAGGATATAAGTGCAGATGTGACTGGTCGAGACTCAACAATTGTGTAGGGCCCTTACAGCCCTCGACTATGACTCAGTTCCATTACACAAAAGAGTCATTGGACAAAGACGTCTTCTGTAGAGTGGAGTATTGTTAAGAGCCCATATGCTCGGTCTGAACATTAACACTTGTGGAATGGTTTTGGAACCATAAGGAACTTCTCTTTCATATCAGTGAGAAATAATTTTCTAAAAACAAAGTTTAAATTGATACACTTTTATAGGGTTAGTGTTCACACACAGGCACATATCCATGTTACAGTGTGTGTTTACAGAAGACAGACTGAAGACAGCTGGTCACTATCTAGCATGCTCCGAAAATCTGTGTGTCATGGAAGAAGGCCGCCAGAAACGTGTTTTCACTGAAAAATACTGTCGGCTGCAACTGTGATAAAGTCGGTTAAAATAGTGTACAGTAAGTGCATATTTTGCATTTGTGAAATTATTTTGATGTGATATGAAAGTAAAGCGCTTTACGTTTTAGTCTGGCTTTCCTGGAAGTCTTGTGATGTTGCACCTCTGGGTTGAGAAACTCTGTGTCCTTAGGGCTCCTGATCTAAGGCCCTGCATCTCCGATCTGGAGGCATCACTACAGACCCTGGTTCGATTCCAGGATGTATTACAACCGGCTGTGACTGGGAGTCCCATAGGGCGGCGCACAATTGACCCTGCGTCATTTGGCCGGGGTAGGCCATCATTGTAAATATGAATTTGTTCTTAACTGTCTTGCATAGTTAAATAAAAATAATTTAAATAAATCTAAAACCGTATCACAATTCAGAATCAAAATCCCGTTTAGATGGAGAAGTTGGCCATTTTGGCTGCCAGAGCCAGTCTAACTCTGAAAATAATATAAGGTCCGTGAACCTTAAGGAGTAACGGTAGACTCCTTAAGAGTACCGGTACATCTTAGTGCAATTATGTAGGATAGGCCTCCTACACAATAAATATACAACTCATTTGAAACCCATGTTGTCCTTCCAATTCATTACATTTACACCCATTATAGTTTTATGCCAATGTTAAGAACTCATATCACCCAAGCATTGTATCAGGTGAAGTATGTGTTTAAGAATGATCTGTTCTGAGAAGCGAAAATATGGTTATGGTTATCCCCGTCTGACACAACACATCCTATAGGATCTGCACCACACTTGTCAAACTCATTCCAGGAGGACCGAAAGTCGGCGCGTTTTCGCTCCTCACTTGTACTTGATGAATTAAGGTCACAAATGAGTAAGGAACTGCCCACACCTGATTGTCGTGGACTTAAATGAAAAACCTGCAGACACTAGGCCCTTCATGGAGTGAGTTTAACACCCCTGGTCAAGTTGTCAATAACCTAGCTTGCAGAGAAACACAGCACATGCGACTCCAAATGCATATAGTTACTGTATCAAACCAGTTCACAATAAAAATAGGTCTGAAGATATAGCGTGAAGTGATCTATTTACATTATTATAAATAATGACAATGCTGTATACATGTGCAAATTGAAACTACTACGTGTGGCACGGACATGAAACATTGTAACAAGACGTAGGTGATTAATCAACTCGAATGGTAATTATAATGAAAGTATAATGTGATTGAACTACTTGTGAATGTCACTTTTGTTGACTAACTCTGCTAGCTGTTAGTAGCTATAACTAGCTAATGCTGGTAAAAGTAAACGAAAGCTGTATTTTTACGACATGCCAGTCGACACAATATCTCCGTTTCGGTTTACTGAAGCCCGTAGTAATTTGCAGTCACACAAAGCCTTGTTCACAACAGCATTGATTGTAGAATTTCTAACTTACTGTGGGACAGCTCGTCTGATAGCTCGAATTATGGACTGCGCCATTTTGTTTCAACGTTTTCTATAAGTACAACGGGATTGGCTACTGGTGTATTTCTCTTGAGCAAACGAAGAGCTCTGATTGGCCTCTGAGCCAGCTAAGAGGCAGATTCCTCGTGTTATATGTCAAATACAGATGGTTAGTTCGTTTTGCATGGTCCGGTGCCACGGGAGGGTGAAGATTTTATTGAAGGACCAATGGAAATACACAAAGTCTGCGTACTCGGATCACCGGGCCATGCAAAACTAACTCCATTTACAGAGGGTTTGATGGAGTAGTAACGCGTACAACTATTTAAGAGATTGTCTCAAATCAGCTAGTAGATATCACCGATGTGAAATGGCTAGCTAGTGAACGGTGGTGCTCGTTAACAGCGTTTCAATCGGTGACGTCACTCACCATGCGACCTTGAACTAGTGGTTCCCCTTGCTGTGCAAGGGCCGTGGCTTTTGTGGAGCGATGGGTAACGATGCTTCGTGGGTGTCAGTTTTCGGTGACATGAGACATGTTTGACAGAAACATTTGTTTGGTGTAAAACAGCTGAGGTGATAGAGCAACTACCATGGAATAAAACACAAAATGTGTATGGGTGGAGAGAGGGTTGGTTTGACAGGTTTACTCGCTTTGGATTGTCAGTACTGCATGTATTCTTGGCAATCTTGCCATGGCTGTGTCAGAGTCGATTGTAAGTTAAACTTGGGTATTCCTTTATGGGCAGTGTCATGCCTAAGACAAATTTTTACTTGCAGTCATTAGCGGCCGTTAGAATCTGTTCCTTTTTCCTTATTTTTTTAGTCGGAATACAATAGGATATAATGAGGGCTACATGAAATATGTCTTGCATGTATTGGACATAAAAAAGGACTGGTCTTGCGATATATTTAGGTTGTTTTCTCTTCATTTTAAAAAAAATGTTCAAATAATGTTTGACATGCTTATAGCCTGGCTAGGACGTTTTAAATATGAGCATGCATTTATAAGATTCTGCTGTTATTATTTCTATTACTGTTACTATTTTTTTTCCTTATTGTTTTCCATGTTATTTGGTTAGTTCTCTTAAGCACCCTCTAGATATTTATGTTATCGTGGGACTGCCCATGTTTCCCTATGGCCAATACCAATTGGCGCCCAGGGGTTTGCCTTAGGGCGAAAGGTGCGTCATGAGTCAGGGTGGTGGTCTGATGGTCTTAGCGACATCAGACCTAGATAGGGGGGGGAAGTTTTAGTGGGTGGAATATTAGGACAATAGGAGGTTCACAAAGTTGCAGCTATAGTATGCTTAACAGTGCAAATTATTTTTGATACTCCCGCCGTTTACCAATGCTTCATTGGTCTGTTTCGCTTGATGGCCCTCCAATCTGCACTTGTTAGATGGCCCTCTGATCTTATTATCTTATTGCCCTTTTTACTATCATCCTGGGCTAAAAGATCGAATCAATCCTACATCAGATGAACTGCAACATGTCGGCTAAAGCTATTTAATTCATGAATGCATTTGAATGTTTTTAATATTGTAACGGTCGTTGTTGGTGGAAGAAGGTGAGGACCAATACGCAGCGTGGTAAGTGTCCATATTTTTAATAAAGAAATTGAACACTGAACAAAAACAACAAAGTGAACGAACGAAACCGAAACAGTTCTGTCTGGTGCAGATACAAACAACAAACAGAAAACAATCACCCACACCACACAGGTGGGAAAAGGCTACCTAAGTATGATTCTCAATCAGAGACAACTAACGACACCTGCCTCTGATTGAGAACCATACCAGGCCAAACACAAAAACACCACATAGAAAAAGGAACATAGACAACCTACCCAACTCACGCCCTGACCATACTAAAACAAAGACATAACCAAAGAATTCCCGAACCTATAGGGGAGGGTCTGGGTGGGTGTCTGTCTGCGGTGGCGGCTCTGGCAAGGGATGTGGACCCCACTCCGCCATAGTCTTTGACCGCCTCTTTACCCGCCTCCGTGGCCTCTTTAGAGCGGCGACCCTCGACGCCGACCTCGGACTGGGGACCCTAGCAAAGGGTCTCGAATGGACGGGAGATTCCGGCAGCACCGGACAGGCGGGAGACTCCGGCAGCTCCGGAGTGAAGGGCGATTCCGGCATCACCGGAGTAATGGACGGGTCTGGCAGCTCCTGACTGACGGGAGAGTCTGGCAGCTCCTGACTGACGGGAGAGTCTGGCAGCTCAGGACAGACGGGAGAGTCTGGCAGCTCAGGACAGACGGGAGAGTCTGGCAGCTCAGGACAGACGGGAGACTCTGGCAGCTCAGGACAGACGGGAGACTCTGGCAGCTCAGGACAGACGGGAGACTCTGGCAGCTCAGGACAGACGGGAGACTCTGGCAGCTCAGGACAGACGGGAGACTCTGGCAGCTCAGGACAGACGGGAGACTCTGGCAGCTCAGGACAGACGGGAGACTCTGGCAGCTCAGGACAGACGGGAGACTCTGGCAGCTCAGGACAGACGGGAGACTCTGGCAGCTCAGGACAGACGGGAGACTCTGGCAGCTCAGGACAGACGGGAGACTCTGGCAGCTCAGGACAGACGGGAGACTCTGGCAGCTCAGGACAGACGGGAGACTCTGGCAGCTCAGGACAGACGGGAGACTCTGGCAGCTCAGGACAGACGGGAGACTCTGGCAGCTCAGGACAGACGGGAGACTCTGGCAGCTCAGGACAGACGGGAGACTCTGGCAGCTCAGGACAGACGGGAGACTCTGGCAGCTCAGGACAGACGGGAGACTCTGGCAGCTCAGGACAGACGGGAGACTCTGGCAGCTCAGGACAGACGGGAGACAGCTGGCAGCTCAGGACAGACGGGAGACTCTGGCAGCTCAGGACAGACGGGAGACTCTGGCAGCTCAGGACAGACGGGAGACTCTGGCAGCTCAGGACAGACGGGAGACTCTGGCAGCTCAGGACAGACGGGAGACTCTGGCAGCTCAGGACAGACGGGAGACTCTGGCAGCGCTGAGAAGGCGGGAGCTCCTGTAGGGAGGAGAAGGAGAGACAGCCTGGTGCAGGGGGCTGCCACCGGAGGCCTGGTGCGTGGAGGAGGCACCGGATATACCGGACCGTGGAGGCGCACTTGAGGTCTCGAGCACCGAGCCTGCACAACCCTACCTGGCTGGATACTCCCCGTAGCCAGGCCAGTGCGGCAAGGTGGAATAGACCGCACTGGGCTGTGCTGGCGAACCAGGGACACCATGCGTAGGGCTGGTGCCATGTACCCCGGCCCGAGGAGACGCACTGGAGACCAGATGCGCTGAGACGGTTTCATGGCACCTGGCTCGATGCCCACTCTAGCCCGGCTGATACGAGGCGAGGCGCTGCGCTGTAACGGACACCGTGCGCCTCAAGGCATAACACGGTGCTTGCCCGGTCCACCTCTCTCCACGGTAAGCACGGGGAGTTGGCTCAGGTCTCCTACCTGACTTAGCCACAAACCCTGTGTGCCTCCCCCCAATACATTTTGGGGCTGCCTCTCATCCCAACCGCGCTGCCGTGCTGCCTCCTCATACCACCGCCGCTCAGCTTTCGCTGCCTCCAGCTCTGCTTTGGGGCGGCGATATTCCCCAGCCTGTGCCCAGGGTCCCTTGCCATCCATAATATTCTCACATGTCCATTCCTCCAGATAGCTCTTCTCCTCCTGGTTACCACGCTGCTTGGTCCTGTTTTGGTGGGTGATTCTGTAACGGTCGTGGAAGAAGGTGAGGACCAATGCGCAGTGTGGTAAGTGTCCATATTTTTATAAAGAAATTGAACACTGAACAAAAACAACAAAGTGAACGAACGAAACCAAAACAGTTCTGTCTGGTGCAGAAACAAACAACAAACAGATAAAAAATTGCCCACACCACACAGGTGGGAAAGGCTACCTAAGTATGATTCTCAATCAGATACAACTAACGACACCTGCCTCTGATTGAGAACCATACCAGGCCAAACACAAAAACACCACATAGAAAAAGGAACATAGACAACCCACCCAACTCACGCCCTGACCATACTAAAACAAAGACATAACAAAAGAACTAAGGTCAGAACGTGACAAAAAATGTGATAGTGAAGTGCAAAATTCCTCAAGAGAATTAACATTACAGTTACACCAACTGGTAGGCTAATCACAAAAATACTGGCAGATCCATAAAATGTCTTTGCACAGTAATAGATCTAATTAAATAAAGCTAAAATTTGAAAAAAATCTTGCAATTTTGTAATCTGTTTTGTTTGATACATAGTTTCAATTTGAAGAACCCCTAAAGGAGAGAGAGAGAGAGAGAGAGAGAGAGAGAGAGAGAGAGAGAGAGAGAGAGAGAGAGAGAGAGAGAGAGAGAGAGAGAGAGAGAGAGAGAGAGAGAGAGAGAGAGAGAGAGAGAGAGAGAGAGAGAGAGAGAGAATTTTGAACACAGTAAAGCGTGTTAATGAGTTCAGAGAGCCAATCTGTTATCCAATGATTAGTTTAATAGCCAGGCTACTGTGTGAATATCCTCCCCTAGCCTCAACTATTTTAGCACAGTTTCACGTTGCTCTGAGACAAGCAAGAATATTTCATAAACACAAATATAAAAAAAAAATGTTTTATTAACTCTGCATTATAATTGTATAAAAGCCCCTTAGATATGAATTTAGAATCCTCTAAATTTAACTAGGCAATTCAGTCTTATTTACAACTATGCCCTACCCCGGCAAAATCCAGATGACCCTGGGCCAATTGTGCACCGCCCTATGGGACTCCCAATCACGGCCAGATGTGATACAGCCTGGATTTGAACCAGGGACTGTAGTGATGCCTCTTGTACTGAGATGCAGTGCGCCACTCAGGAGCCATGACCAATATGTGACCCGATTCAGGAAACTAGGAAACTAGGTATATGTCGGAAGTCACGACTTCACAGGAGAGCTGTTTGAACATAAAACATTTTTTTTTTAGCAAAATGCTTTTTTTTGGGCAGAAATGCCTTCTCGAAAATGTAAACTTTCATTTGAGTTCATATCAAACTTGTATGCCATCTGTAAATACGAATACAATTGTTAAATGATGAGCCTAGTTGGTTTAGCCACGGAAAAGGTGAGCAACCTGACCGCTAGCCATGGCTGGCTGATATAATGAGTGGGCTGGACATGCCAAGAGATGAGTTTGAATTGGTCTGCCATATACAGTAGCACGCATCTGTCTATTGGAGCTGGTCAGTATGTCTAGGTAATCGTGTCAAACGCTGCTTTAAAAAAAATGTATTCCGTAGTAAAACTGCATAAACCTAATGTCAAGTTAAAGTGTACTGTTAGCTAGCTAACGCTAGCTCGCTGGCTCGCACTCTGGCCTGAAAGGCGGTTCCATGATGTTGACACAAACTCTGAGCTCTCTTGAGCGTGGCTACTGACTGGCACAATTTTTGCAAGAAAAACAATTTTAATTAAAAAATCACATAATCATATAAGTTTTACAACATCTAGATGTAAATCTGATCTATACATTGTGAAAGCTCTTAAAGTTACAATGTTTCTGTTATAACGTCTTTCTGATAATTTGAATGACATCACAAAATATCCATTCATTTTCCATATTCCATCTGTCATAATTCCCAACAATTGGATATTGAAATATATTGTCTCAATTTTCATTGTTTGATGTTTGAAGTTTTGGCAAAGTCTCTCTCTGTTATAACAAAGTTATTTTAATTTTGCCATACTGCAGGGTTAAGCGAGAGAAAGTTTATGACTAGTCATTAAGTCATAAAACTGGCCCAACTCCCCCCTCCTCTCCTGTGGGAGAGAGGATGTTTGGGCTAACCTGGCACCCATGATCCACACAAAGGAGAGAGAGTCATGACAGTATTAAGGATGACATGCCCTTGGAGAGACATGATTAGCAAATATCACTATCATGAGGTTATGCAGAAAGGAATATTTTAATGTTAATTTGTTTTCATTTCAAAATGCATTGCCATGTTGCTTGAAATAAAGTAGCAATTTGTTATGTTATGTTTCATCCTGGTGTAATGATATGCAGTTCAATATTATCACCATATGGTGTCAGCACTAGAAATGGTATAGTCTAGCTTTACTGTAAAAAAAAACACTAGTTAGGTCTCGTAACGTGAGGTCGATAATACGACGAGCACAATCTAGCGGTTCGTTTAGAAAAAAATACAGCAAACAGAAATGTATTTATTTCTAACATACAGTATTTTACTAGATTTCCTTTCACTGGTTAGAGAGAGAGAGAGTCTATGCATCTGTAAATGCCTCTTTGATAACTATAGGTCCTCTTTGACTATTGTAAACTTATAGGGCCTCCTTGCACTTTGCGTTCTCTGGAGATCTATGGGACATATAACTCTATAGGGTTTCGATGGAACATTTTTACCAAAAACGCTTCCTTGAATGATCTATTCATATCTATTGGCACATCCCATGTCCCCCTGTGAACTATGAACCATTAATGCTAGAAAACCGGAGCAACAACTGACCTCTTTTCAAAATAGGAAGCCTTAGTTGTAGAGACGTGCTTTGGATATGGGAACTGGTCCTGAAATGGTGTTTCAAGTAGCTTAACTGTATCTTGTTTCAAGCCCAATATATGTAAAAACATATGTATTTGTGGTCCAAATCACCATACCACTCTGTGCAAAGTCAACTTAGGCACTGCAGTCCATGGCTTTGACCTGTACTATTTTCCTTTGCAGGGTATTACCACTGTTATACAGTGAGCTCCAGAAGTATTGGGGGACAGTGGCACATTTGTTGCTGTTTTGTCTCTGTATTCCAGCACTTTGAATTTGAAATGATACATGACTATGAGGTTAAAGTGGCACAAGTACTGGAGTGCCAAGTCTAGGTCCAAGAGGCTTCTAAACAGCTTCTACCCCCAAGCCATGACTCCTGAACATCTAATAAAATGTTTACCCAGACTATTTGCATTGCCTCCCCCCTCTTTTACACTGCTGTCACTCTCTGTTATTATCACAGGTGGGACCAAGTCATTGTTTTACAAGGCACAAGTAAGTCTCAAGTCTTAGCACTGAAGTCCCAAGTCATGATAGGCAAGTCCGAGTCAAGTCTCAAGTCAAGACCGTCAAGTATCAAGTCAAGTCTCAAGTCCTAAACTTTGAGTTTCGAGTCCCAAACAAGTCATAATGTGCTCTTCACCAAATGTAATACTATTTCATATTTTTAACAAGAGTAATAGTTAGTATATTACATTTACGCAAATCATGAATGCTTTTAAAAATATCTATATATTTATTACTTTCTAAATAAACGTTTTATTTCCACATTTCCAATACATGGGTAGCCATGGGAAAGACCCCCCCCCCCCCCCCCCAGCCTACATGATACTCTAGTAAAGTAATAAAATATATAGCTGTCGGCTATATTAGCCACGACTTACCGTTCTTTGTCCAGCTTCAAATGTCTAACAAAGTTGAAAATTGTTGCGCCTCTGTCTGTAATTTTCTTCCCGCATGTTTTGCAAGTTGCAATCTGTTTTTTTGTTGATACAGCATCGTCTTTATATCCGAAAATAATAATTTTGGGTATCATCTTTCCAAGGGCTCCATCTGAATTCACTCACTAAAGTTTTCTCAGCTGGCATAATTTGATTGGTTGCTGTCCAATTCGAGCTGTAATCTGTTAAATGAAGAGCTGATACATTGCACACTTTTTTAAATAGCATCATTTTCAATATTTGTTCTTGGGAAGGGTATCAAGTCAGTTTGAGTCAAAAGGCTCAAGTCCAAGTCAAGTCACGAGTCATTGGTTGTCCAAGTCAAAGTCGAGTTGCAAGTTATCATATTTGTGACTCGAGTCCAAGTCATGTGACTCGAGTCCACACCTCGGGTTATTATCTATGCATAGTCACTTTAATAACTCTTCCTACATGTACATATTACCTCTTTTCCCTTGAGTAACCGGTGCCCCCGCACATTGACTCTGTACCAGTACCCCCTGTATATACAGTAGCCTTGCTATTGTTATTTTACTGCTGCTCTTTAATTATTTGTTACTTTTATTTCTTATTCTTATTGTTTTTAGGATTTTTTTATTTGTTTTTAAACTGCATTGTTGGTTAGGACTTGTAAGTAAGCATTTCACTGTAAGGTCTACCTGTTGTATTCGGCGCATGTGACAAATACCATTTGATTTGAAGTGCAGACTCTTTAATCTTAAATTTGAGGATATGATACAGTATTTATGTGTCTAACTTTCTCACTCATTATTCACGATTCATTCAGGATTATTCATAACCAAGGTAGCATCCACATTAATGTAGAAGTGTTTAAAAACATTATATTTTTATTTACAATAAAAGTGACTCCAAAATGACACAATACATTATTTACCATTAATTTCTATTTGGCACAAAATAATCTGAAACACAACTAAAACAAACAGTAAATGCATCCAACAAGTTTGCACAGTCACAAGTGAAAAGGTTTCAGGATCGTTGTTTTTGCAGCCTTGTCTGCTTAGTGCTGTCAGGGCTATTTAGGAAGAGGAACAGTAGACAATGCATTACTGACCAACGTTCCTACCAAACCTTCCACTTCAATAAACATTTTTTACAACACCTTTTAGTAAACTGTTTCCTTCAAAGAAAAGAAAGAGAAACGGTTTCCTAAAAAGGTTTCCTAAAAACCATACCAAACATACATCATACAAATTTGAGTGTCCAGGATTTAATTTGACTATGTTACAACTAGCCTATGAGACCAGTCTGATCTGAAACTTAACCCTGGACAACAGTGTCTGAGGCACTGCTCCCTCCAAGCAGGGGGTACTAAAATTGGGATAACTACACTAAATTAGCTCAAGGCACCTTGTAATAGATGTGTCTCTTTCCTCATCATCTTCCATACATTACTGTATAACCTGCCCAACACCACAGTATGCAAGCAAGAGTGCACGGGCCGGGCATCCATCCTCTGAATGCTGACATTTGGAGTGAATCTCCTGCTGACTTAATCATGGAAAATATTGCGTGTCTTTTTGTACGCCCCACACAAACCTGGCTGATGGTAGTAATTCACCACTGCTGTGGTCACTTTCTCCCTGTGTCTTTGTATAGCTCTGTCTCAGGCAGGTCACCCGTGATACAAGCTATTATTCAACGTCCATCCATGTCTGAGGACGTCTGGAGATGACATGGAAACCGGCCACTAGGGGCAACAGTGAGCGTTGTTACCTTCAAGTAGGCTTTGGTTTTATTGGGGTGTAAGCATCTGTCTGTGGTTTCAAAGGTTGCATGTTTGAATCCAGTGAAATAATGTTTTTTTATATTTTTGTTTTAAGGCTATCCCAAACCTTAACCCTTATCTTAACCATTCAGAGTTAATGCCTAAGCTTAACCTTGGACAATACAGAGAAGTAAACTCTCTCTCATTTTTGATGATCTGACACGATTATTCCTATTTTCCTCTTTTTTCATAGCTAGAAAAACTATTTTCTGTCAATATTTGGATAACAATCTCAGTGATTGTGCATCCATCCAATTTTCATGGGTGGATAACACTTTTACATGAGCTGATGCTGTCAGAAGTTTCAAACGTTGTCAGCATGTTACTACACTTCTGTTAATTGTATGCAGTTTTACAATGTTTTCTCATGTATCATTGGATTTATGGCAATTTCAAACTATACGTCTTAGCTAACATAGAGGACCTGTCGGATGTACCAAAAATCCATATAATTTAATTCTCATGCTTTATCTGTTGTAGGAATTGATTCACTTTTTGTATGAAATGACTAAACAGTCCATGTTAATGACAAACAACTGCAGATATAAGTTATCAAAAAAACACTGAAAATAACTACAATTCCTATTTGAAGCCATAACCCTAACCATGTTATACAAAATGAACTCAACTTATATATAGTTTATCTAGAATAATTTTGATGAATATTTTCGAACATCCTATTAAATAGTATACGAAGTGTGAATGACAACTAAATATATACATATATATATATATATATATTAAAGATAATCATGCATTTACATCCCAATTGGGCCTCTTTGAAACCCCTCTTTATCCTAATCCTAATTTAGTTTTCTACACAAAAGTCAAGTCATCGGATAGCTGAACTGTACATTATTATCTCTTATACTTACATAACACCAATCATTTTAAAATGATTTCCCCATAAATGATTAGTAAGTCAATATGAACCAATGACTTTTACACAAAAATGTATATACATTGTGTATGTGTTTTTTTTTACTGGCAAATAAAATCAATCAGACAGACAGACACCCCCTCCCATCACACACACACACACACATTATTTTTCTGTGAAATGCATATTGAAGACATGTTATTTTGCTGTCAGTCTCAGACATAGGATATATCTAATGACCACTGTCTAAGGCAACTGGAATATTAAATTTGGTATAAAAAAAAACATTTTAAATTTGCATCCCTTTCGCCCCCCCCCCCCCCCCCCCCCCCCCCCCCCCCTCCCCCTCTGTACTCCCTAATCCAAATGGACAATGCATCACCCGGCCTTGATGCTCCAGATGTCTGGGTTCATTAAAAATCTTGAACTCGTGCCAAGGCTGTAGTCAGAGATAAAAGGACCATAAAAGGATGACACAATGTATGGATGGCACGTCACCACCCCACCCTGGCATTTATAATAAACAAATGGTTTCTGTTTTCAATTTAAATTTCTCATTATACTGTGACTTTTGGAAAATGTGTTTTGATTTACCAATATTTTATCAGCAAAATGGTATAATTGATTATATTTACATGGCTCTGATTTTAATACGTATCGCCTCCCCTAAAAATAAAACAATAACTTTGAGGCGCAGTGACATGATATAAAACAAACCCACATATCAAACAGACTTGCCTTAGAAATTAACTGGCCATAACCATCATAGAATCCAATTCATGTCTTTGAGAGATGGTTCTGGGATGGGAGGTGGGGGGGACCCAAAAACATGGAAAGATAGACTTCACAGGCCTGGGTCAGACTGACATCAATGCAGCGTGCCAGTGTCGGCCACATTAACCCATAGCTAAATCCCATCACACAAATGTCAGTAGATCCGTTATGAAACCATGACATTTAGATCCAAGGTCTCCATTGTGGTTGTAGAGAGGAGGTTGGTGTTTGTCCATTATAAGCACCCCTTCCAACAGACACACATATGCTTGTGCACACCCACACACACTAAACATAGAAACATTAAAGATCACAAGATTGAATTTCAAATACGTCAGGGATTTCTGTTACTTAAAATGTACTGTTACTTTAATTGTTGTGCATTTTTTGGAAGAAACAGTCATGATTTTCTTTTTTCTTACTGATGAAGAAGGTAATACATTGATTATGATACAGTATGACCATTTTGTGCAAAAGGACAGTAAAATGCAAGAAATCCCCCAATAATGATGTGAACTTCTATAGGTAAAATATATATATTGTTGAACAAACAATAAATGGAAGTTACGGTAATCATTTGACAAAATATATAATATATAATATATACATTTAAAGCTCCAATATGGTATGCAATTTATTTATATGTTTTTCTTCAAATATTTGTTGGTAGGATTTGAGTTTGAGTCACTTTGTGTTCAGGGCAAAGTAAAAAAGAAGAAGACAAAAATATTTAAAGAAATAACACAGGACTATAGTACCATAGACATACTGTACATCCTTATTAAAACCTGAAATATTGGAACTATTCGTCTTTTTAGCTGAAAACCAATATGGATGACGTCCTTGAATATAATCAACATGTATGATTGTGTAATAAATTAAGTTAAATGAGTTGCCAAAATGTATTTTACAAATTCATGTCTTCTCAATGGGGAATTAATTACAGGCTTCCACAAAATCATAGTTAATATTTGTACACATATATTTCATAAAAATATCATAATTTAACATTAACCATGATTCCAACATTCAACCATTTTCAGCAGATTAGTTACCTGTCGCAAAAACAAATCTCATGACAGGTCTGATAGAAACAGCTAATTTGTCTTTAAAATGTCAATAACGTCGACAACACAAAATACGCTAGACAAGGGTGGATCATTTTTTGTCTGTGAAATAGAATATGTAACAGTTGCCTTGGAAACACTTTTTTTTGCGCAAATATTGATGTAATTAACCATCATGTCAAAGTAAACTTGGAGTCACACGATGATGTGTTGTGTTGTACCACCACACCGTGGAAAAGCATGAAGAGATTGTAGCAGGGCAGATGAAGTAACCGACTAAACACAGACATCAGTTCAACGTCTAGTTTTGATTTACATTTGGTTATTAAGTTGTCAACTAACGTGAATTCAAATTGAAATCAACAAAACATTTAACCATGTTATAGGATTTAGGTTAAAAGTTGGTTGAAGAAAAAATTCCCTTAGGGTGATGACTTTTAAAAAATCCAATCAGTTTTCCAATAACATGTACTTTTTTGGTTGAAATGATGTGGAAACAATGTTGATTCAACCAGTTTTGCCCAGTGGGAAGTTATGATGAACTTCAAATGGTTAGTTCACCCAAATTACAACATTACACTGGTCCTTACCCTGTAAGTATTCTATGGACAAGGTTTGACAGCAATTCATGCTTTGGTTTAGTTTCGCTGGCACTGTTGCCACATGCTAACATTTTAGCATTTGTTGCACGAATCCCATTCAAGTCATGGGACAGATATTAAAAATGTTCTTGCATCATGTTCAAATAACAGTCTGTGGATGGAAACTTAACTACAGAAAGACAATATCGTAAATGGTAGGAATAAAATGAATAGAACGCTACAAGTATGGTTTGTCAATGCGTCACCTTAATAACAGCCAATAGTTTGCATATTAATTATACCACTGTATATTCCAGTTTTAAAAGAGAGTCATTTGAACTTTTTTTACCTGAGATGTACCAAGGTAGTGGGATTAAATGTCCTTATTGTAGCAGGGCCTGGCACTGTTGAAACTTGGGTTGTGTTCAGAAGGGCACATCGTACCAAAACGTTTTGCAAAACAAACCGGAAACGTATGTTGGATGCTTTTCCAAAATGCTTTTTTCACTACTGAACACGACCATATAGCAGAGATTAGTAAACCTTAGTCTCAGGACAACCCCACATCACTGCCATTACTGCTTCTCAGTAGGACAGTGACAATCCGAGGGAATGCTTGAGTCATTTGGAAAAACCCCAATCCAAACTGAAGCATCATGACTGTTCATAATGACTTATGTATGATGAAGAGCAAAGCCCAAATCCCCAAACAGGACAAGGTGTCATAAAGCTCTCATGTCAAGGCCACAACACCTAACCCACACGGCTGAGACGCACAGGAAGCTTAATGATTGCCTTCTCGCATTAGCGGGAAAGTCTGTGAGAGGGAGAGTGAGAGAGAGAGAGTGAGAGGAACAGAGAAGAGAAATCAAACCCTTCATGACCAGAGACAGAGGCTTGCTGCTCTCTCCCTCTTTCTCTCTCTCTGCCCCCCCCCCCCCCCCCACCCCCTTTCTCCCCTCCTCCACCACTACCACCGGAAGTCCGGCAGATCAGGAATTGCAAATAATATCATGACAATTGTTCACGCTCTTCAAACCAGTGATGTTTTACAGACTCATTTACTATGATACTGTATTACACGTCCAGCTGCGAATCAGGAACTTGTCACATGGCTGGAGGCCCCCCGACTCCCACCACCCCCCACTGAGCCTGTCCAATGACACGGAAAGCAACAGGGGATGCCAGTGCCTACAGCATGTGCTGCACTGACAAAGCAGCAGGGCACCGTCAAAAACCCTCCCATACAAACTTTCCAGATCACTTCTGTTTTTAACAGATGAGTAGGCACTGCCCTCCCCCCCCTCCTCTCTTTAAAACAACTTTGTGGATTTTCATTTTCAGAGGCCTATGGTTAACACGCAGTGGGTGAATCCCTTTTGGCAAGAAGGGGAATAGTGTAGTGATGAATCTGGTATGGAGGGACGGATATTGTGTGTGGCAGGGTCAGTGCTTCGGTAAATAAACAACTCAGAGTGGTAATCCTTTAAAGAAGAGGGGACAGGTATTGCCTGCTTACCAATTAGAGTTACTGTACATAGGCCAAAGAAATCAGTATAAACTCGGGGGTTGAAGTGGCAACATTACAATTCAGCTGTTAGAATCATTCCTAGAGACATTTTGGAAAAAGGTAATATTAGCATGAAAACTCAGGTACTTTCTGTTTCTCTAGACACAAATCAGAAGACACCTCTGTGAAACTGTGAGATAAAAGTAAGCATTGCACATTCATCCAGTAATTTTCTGTGACTCTCTAACAATATAATGAAGGAATTTATTTCGGGACTGTGTGCATTATTGTTCTCATCAATATATAAATGTGCCAGAGAAAATTTCTAATTTCTGTCCGTAGTCTCTCAGTGTTTGAGTTGAGATTGCTTGGGTTTTCCAGATTAAAGCCCCTCACGCGATCCCCAGGCCCTGAAATCCTCCTACATTACTGGAATGATGCGACGGGGAGTGACGAGGATGGGAGTGTCAGGAGACATTAAGCCCTTGCAGCCAAGAACTGGTGGACGTCATGAGACTGAGCACCGACCGAACGCAGGAGTCACTGACCCAGCAATGGAGAGAGACTGACAGAGAGAGTGAGAGAGGGAGGGAAGACGAGAGAGTTGGTGGGATATGAAAGAGGAGAGAAAGTGTGTGTGTGTGTGTGTGTGTGTGTGTGTGTGTATGTGTATGTGTATGTGTGTGTGTGTGTGTGTGTGTGTGAGAGAGAGAGATGTAAAGCGAACTGAAGGAGATAAATAAAATGGAGAGAGAGCGAGTCGAGAGAGAGCTGCTCTGTAGAAATTAACCAAATTACAGGAAATGGTTTTAAAGGCTGGTTTTCAAATTGGGTTCACCCAGATTCTCACTATCTCACTTCATTTAACTGAATTAATGAGCTGGTCCAGGCCGACCTTAGAAAATCACCATTTTCAGTACCAGTCACTTTGTTAAGTTAAGTATTTGTGTTGCTTGAGGGGTTACGAGAAAAACACAATTATGGATGCACACAAAGACGTGATTTGCGATAATCCTAGATATGATCGTAGGTTAGATATATTTTGCTGCCATTTTAACCAAGGACCGTTGAAGGGAAGCTCAGTTCTTGGAATGCTGTATATTACTAGTACTACTTTTTACAGTAGGGGCAGTGGGCCGAAGTACTGCAGTTCTTTTTTCTGGTAGTTAATTTATTGATTATTGACACTGATTGGCCAGAGAGTCCACTCATTTGGTGTCCCAGGTCTGAAACAGTAGCCCTGACTGACTTACGCTATTCGGGCTATCACATCCGGCCATGATTGGGAGTCTCATTGGGGCGGAGCACAATTGGCCAAGCGTCGTCCGGGTTTGGCCGAGGTAGGCCATCATTGTAAATGGGAATTTGTTCTTAACTGACTTACCTAGTTAAATAAAGGTTAAATAATTAAAAAGTTCAATAAAAACATACACAGTATGCTATTGCTTACCTTAAAATATAGCATAAAAAAGTGCATTTAATTCAATATGTGTACCTATATTATTTTTTCCCTATTTATATCCCAGGTGAGCGTCACTGGCTCAACCTAACCCTCACAGTTTAAACAACATTGAGGACTATAGGCCTGTAGGGTCTGTTTATGAATGAGAGAGCCTGAACTACTATCCTACCATAGTACTCTACTCTAACTGCACTGAGCTGGAACAAATGCAGTGGGAGGGTAGCAGCGCAACATGGGACCACAGGACTGAGAGACATCTAGAACATCAGAGAAGAACTATAGCTGTGTACACTCGGTTCACCGCAGGACACATCTACACGTATAGTAACACGCATTCACGTCGGGGGAGTCCCTCTCTGAAAAGTGACTAGATGCGACTAAAGATATAAATGTTGTGTCCTTACATTGTGTATGTACATAAGCTTTATTCTTACAATAATTAATTGGATTCATGTGGATTCACTTTGGTTACACTTTGGCTGACCGGTATAATACATTATTGTGCAGTTACAATGCATTATAAGACTTCTCATAATCATATATGACCCAATTGTAATGTCTAATTATCATTGTTTCTTAGTAAGTGCTCAAAGTGCTTTTATACTTTTAATGTTTGTAAGCATTCCCCTTTGTCTGCAATACCAACAGCGTGAATTTTCATGTGTTGTACGTCCCACTGATTTATGAATGAAATGAGTTAATTCATTATTCATATACTGGGTGGAATCATGATCATTTTTTCCAACAGGCTTGTCACTTAAGGGATAAACATTTGGAAATCACACTTTCACCCAAGGCACCGCTGGAGCAGCTTTGAAAAGTGGTCACAATTAACTAGTTAGCAAGGACATGCCGATACACTGGAAGTAAGCTTCAAATGCCATACAAGTGACAGGGTGGGGCAGTGACCGGAGCATGGCATCTTACTGAACCATAGCCTGCCTTAAGCCTCAACTACAAACACAGAGAGGGACGGGGACACAAGCCCCAGCCCTCTAACACTACATCCAGCCTCGGCATCCAGCCTCTTGGGTACTCTTAAATCTTCACCCGGCACAGCTAGATAAGGATAGGCCTGGTTCCTCTCTAGGTTTCTTCCTATGTTCCTGGTTTCTAGGTAGTTTTTTCTAGCCACTGTGCTTCTGAATCTGCATTGCTTGCTCTTTGGGGTTTTAGGCTGGGTATTTTTTATTTAGTTCACCTTTATTTAACTAGGCAAGTCAGTTAAGAAGAAATTCTTATTTTCAATGACGGCCTAGGAACAGTGGGTTAACTGCCTGTTCAGGGGCATAATGACAGATTTGTACCTTGTCAGTTCGGGGATTTGAACTTGTACTTGTACTTCTGGTTACTAGTCCAACGCTCTAACCACTAGGCCACCCTGCCACCCCAGGCACAGTGTAAAAAATGTAAAACACAGTGTGAAAAATGTAAAAAGGCCTTCATAAAATAAGCGTGATTGATTAATTGGCGCTACCCCATCTCCAGCCCCGGCTCTCTACTCCAGCCACAGCCCTATACCCCTGCCACAGCCCTATACCCCTGCCCCCTTCTCCAGCCCCGGCTCTCTACTCCAGCCACAGCCCCCTACTCCAGCCCCGGCTCTTTACTCCAGCCCCGGCTCTCTACTCCAGCCACAGCCCTATACCCCTGCCCCAGCTCTCTACTCCAGCCACAGCCCTATACCCCTGCCACAGCCCTATACCCCTGCCACAGCCCTTATACCCCTGCCCCAGCTCTCTACTCCTGCCACAGCCCTATACCCCTGCCACATCGCTATACCCCTGCCACAGCCCTATACCCCTGCCACAGCCCTATACCCCTGCCCCAGCTCTCTACTCCTGCCACAGCCCTATACCCCTGCCACAGCCCTATACCCCTGCCACAGCCCTATACCCCTGCCACAACCCTATACCCCTGGCCCAGCCCTATACCCCTGCCCCAGACCTCTGTAACACTCCAAATAAAAAAGACAGCTTTATAATTCAGTGATGTCCAACTTCGAGTTAAAGGACAGTAAATAACTTCTCTCCACAGAATAATGATTTAATCACAGATTTATCCAACACCCAACGCCCAACGGAGGTGAATAAGAAGCCGATGGTCACTCTGACAGAGCTCTAGAGTTCCTCTGTGGAGATGGGAGAACATTCCAGAAGAACAACCATCTCCGCAGCACTCCACCAATCAGGCCTTTATGGTTTAGTGGCCAGATGGAAGCCACCTCAGTGAAAGGAACATGACAGCCCACTTGGAGTTTGCCAAAAGGCACTTAAAGACGCTCAGACCATAGTCAGGATTAGGGCAAAGATGAAAGGAGCAGTGAGATGTAAAGTACAGTGAAGTACAGCGCTACTCCACAGCGCTCAGGACCTCAGACTGGGGTGAAGGTTCACCTTCCAACAGGACAACAACCCTACGCACACAGCCAAGACATTGCAGGAGGGGCTTCGGGACAAGTCTATGATTGTCCTTGAGTGGCCCAGCCAGAGCCCAGACTTGAACCCAATAAACATCTCTGGAAAGACCTGAAAATAGCTGTGCAGTGACGCTCCCCATCCAACCTGACAGAGCTTGAGAGGATCTGCAGAGAAGAATGGGAGAAACTGTCCAAATACAGGTGTACCAAGCTTGTTGCATCATACGGTGCTTCAAAAAAGCACTGAGTAAATGGTCTAAATACTTATGTAAATGTGATATTTCTCTCTTTTTTTTGCAAACATTTCTCAAAACCTGTTTTTCCTTTGTCATATCCTTTGGGGTATTGTGTGTAACGTGACGAGGGAATAAAAATATGCAATCAATTTTAGAATAAGGCTGTAATGTAACAAACTTTCCAAAGGCCGTGTATGTGTATTGTGGACACACAAATGGACACACAGACACATGTAGGCACACACACACACACACACGCACACACGCACACACATACACACACACACACACACACACACACACACACACACAGATAACATAATGGAAAGTTTTACAATGTTTACTGATTTGCTCTAATACTACTTTCACCGCTTGACATCATCCACTGTTACAGAGAGGATGTCAAGCCAGTTGATTGTCAGGCGATGTCAGAGGTGCGTGATTCGAACCCCTCATAGAAAGAGACCGTAACGACACCTCCCTCTTTCCCCTTCCCTTTCATCTCACCGTAAATAGATCAAAGCACATCTGTTTTGCCAACCAACAGCCACACATTTATAATTGTGACCTGGTCTGAATGGCTTAGAGCGAAGCGACCCGTTGGATGCTAAACGGTTTGGACACAGGAGATGCTGAAGCATATGAGCAGAGGAGTGCTTACAGTTAGTCGTAGGCAGACAGGGGGAATTCTCTGGAGCCACACTGGGCTCTGTTGTCTAGTCTCGGGGCAGACTGATATAGATACCACGATTCCGGCCTGGGGAGGGGGACACAGAGGGGCCAGGGCTGACCAGACATACAGCTGGGACTAGGCTGGGGCTGTGTTGGGGCTGCATGGGGATGGGTTGGGATATATGGCTGGGGTATGGGGCTGGTCTACTTGGCTTGGGACTGGAGTTGAGAGAAATGGCTGGAGCCTTATAGCTTTAAAAGCAGCTTATAGCGCTGGGTAATAGGGGCTGAGGCTGGGGCTGGATCTGGGCTTTGGGTTAATGGCTTATCTCATTGCCAAGCTGGTGCTGGGGTACAGGCCAATACTGGTGCTATGACCTGGTCTGGTCCAGACTGAGTGTGAGTAGTGTAGGTGCCGGAGTGACCAGAGAAGCCTCAAGTTGTCCAGTTGTCACACCGTGACTCTGATTCAGTCTAATGAGCAGGTCCCTGTCACCCCACATTTGGCCCGTGTACACTTGTAGGATCTGGCAGCCGATAACCTGCTAGATTTCCACTCCCCAACCTCACCCCCACCCCACTTGCCAGACACTGTAACTCCACGAGCATTGGGCTTGTAACCAGATCAGCACCATACCATTCAACAAGCACTGAGGTCCTGGGGATAATACCCACTATCGTCCTGACAAACAAACAAATAAATAAACAAATAATTAAACTAGGAAATGCTTAATCCCACAACGCCTGGTCATCCACTTGTCATTAAAAAGCATGATTAGCTGGTGGCAGAGCGGTCTAAGGCGCTGCATCGCAGTGCTAGAGGTGTCACTACATACCCGGGTTCGATCCCAGGCTGTTGTAGCCGGCCACATGAGGCAGTGCACAATTGGCGAGCCGGGATGTCCTTGTCCCATTGTGCTCTAGCGACTCCTTGTGGTGGGCCAGGCGCATGCACGCTGACTTTGGTCACCAGTTGTACAGCATTTCCTCCTACACATTGGTGTGTCTGGCTTCCGGGTTAAGCAAGTGGTGTGTCAAGAAGCAGTGTGGTTTGGCAAGGTTGTGTTTCGGAGGATGCATGGCTCTCGACCTTCGCCTCTCCCGAGTCCGTACGGGAGTTGCAGCGATGGGACAAGACTGTAACTACCAATTGGATATCACAAAATTGGGGAGAAAAAGTGTGATTAGCTACATTAATGGGACATTTTGTCCTATTAATATACCACACCGTTACATTTAAGTCAAAAAGATGTGTGGACTTTGTATGTGTATGCTATCTGAAACATCTGTGGCATTTCTTTGTTAGAGATTGTAATAAGTCTACCATGTCCCACCTACCCATAAAAGCTGGTGAAAGAACTTCTTCCAGTTTTAGGCCAAACAATGTTGACAAATCTCTCCTAGCTGGGATAGTGTCTGAGTCTTTTGAATTGGCTGAAACTTAACCACTCCTTAAGAATCTTAATCTTGATCCAGATGATCTGAAAAATTAAAGGCCCATCTCAATTCTCCCTTTTCTCGCAAAGATTTTTGAGAAAACTGTTGCTCAGCAGTTTATGTCCTTCCTGAATTCGAAACACTCCAGTTGGTATTTTGACCATGTCATAGCACTGAGACTGCACTGTTAAAGTTGTCATTGACTTACTGCTGTCCTCTGACCATGGCCAGGTCTCTGTTCTCATTCTTTTAGATTTAAACCCTGCTTTTGATACAGTTGATCACAGCATTTTCAACAGGTGTAAACTAAGAGTGAAATATTTACGTGTGGGGACTTTTCCAACAGAGTTAAAGATAAGATAAAAACTAAAATATAAATAGTGACACTGCGAATAATTAATAAAAATAAAGAGTAAAAATAACTATGCTATACATACACTGAATGTATAAAACATTAGGAACGCCTTCTCTTTCCATGACATAGACTAACCAGGTGAATCCAGGTGAAAGCTACAGTGTGATCCCTTATATTAATCTCTTGTTAAATCTACTTCAATCAGTGCATATGAAGGAGAGGAGACCGGTTAAAGAAGGATTTTTAAGCCTTGAGACAATTGAGACATGGATTGTGTATGTTTGCCATTCAGAGGGTCAATGGACTAGACTAAAGATTTGAGTTCCTTTGAACGGGGTATGGTAGTAGGTGGCAGGTGCACTGGTTTGAGTGTCATGAATTGCAACAATGCTGGGGTTTTCACTCTCAAAAGTTTCCCATTTTTATCAAGAATGGTCCACCACCCAAAGGACATCCAGCCAACTTGACACAACTGTGGACAGCATTCGAGTCACCTCGTAGAGTCTATGCCCCAACAAACTGTGTGTGTATATGTGTGTGTGGTGTCAGTATGCATGTGTGAGTATGCATGTGTGAGCATGTATGTAGTGTGTGTGTCTGTCATCGGAATTTCATAATTCCTATAATTAAATTCACTCAGTCTATTTTATAAGAATTTGTAAGATTCCTATTTGCATAAAATAGACGGAGGCCAGTCTTATAAAAATGAGATAATAGTATTTATTCTCGGAGCTCGCTGCCATGGAACCACGAACAACAGTTTATATACAAAATATGACATCATAGGTTATGAAATGTCCTTCCTCCTATCGACCAGGACAAAGCAGGTTCAAAAGTTTATTCCAA
Source organism: Oncorhynchus mykiss (assembly GCF_057628025.1). Lineage (NCBI taxonomy): Eukaryota > Metazoa > Chordata > Actinopteri > Salmoniformes > Salmonidae > Oncorhynchus > Oncorhynchus mykiss. The sequence continues at coordinate 49,383,896 of NC_143024.1, forward strand.
CCCCCTAGCTTGCTCACTCCAGACACACACTTATATCAAGATTAACTTCTGAAACCTCACCTTCATCTATCACTATTCAGCAGACAGTTCCAGATAATGGGAAACCTAGGGAGACACTCTCTGCCTTATCTAAACATCCTAGAGCTAAGTTAAGTAAGTTCAACCATAGGTTAACGACCCTCTTTGCTTACTTAAAAACCCACAATCCATTCCTCCCCAACCCAGCTGGAATGGTATTTATTATGTTTAATTACCCCCTGTTTCATGCTACACAATCCCTTCCTTATGAATTAACATTATTAATCAGATATAATAAAACAGAGTAGAGTTTAATTAGTCATAGTTCCTAACAGTGCCAGTGTAAGTACATGAGTGTGTGTGCATAGTTAGTGCCATAGTGTTACAGTTTTTCCTCAATTGCTAAAACACTAAAACCCATTGGCTGAACAAATTCCTCAGTTGCCTGGACTCATTTAGCTAATTATGCAGTCTGTTGTCAATACCTTAAACAATTTCACATGGTAAAACACAATATGCAGATCTCACTTAGACTTTTCAGCAAAACTCTAAACATATTCTTATTCTCAAAACACATTCTGCACTCTAATGCACATGTCATCCATACTGGTAAACACAAGTGGCAACAATCAAATACAAATAGAGAACAAATGTCATTGATTGAACACAACCACTCAAAATTGATTTAACCTGTTTCAAATGATGCGACACAACCAATATAAGCCAGTTCAGAGAGCAAACAGGTTGTTGAAGGTGGGAAGGAGAAAGTCTGAGAATGGATAGAAGAAACAATGTGAGAAGATGAGGACGAGTGCGTATGCGAGGTGAGCGACGAGGAGGAAGAGGAGGAGGAGGGCAAGAAAGAGGAAGAGGAGGGCGAAGAGGAAGAGGAAGACAAAGAGTGGAAATATCTGATGAAATTCGAGCAACATTGTTTACATGTTTACTCCTTTGTTTTGTGTCCCTTTTAGTATTGCATACTGTAGTACAGTGCATTGTAGGCTGTATACTGTACAATGGACAAATTGTATGCCCTGAACATTGTGCTTTCCATTTATTAACAGTACTGACTGCTCAATAGATTTGGACTGGTTGCAGGTTCATATCAACAAAGAACCATAATTACAGTATCACAGAGACAAAGGACACGTTTGTGAGATGCAGGGTACAGTACTGTAAAAATAGGGGTACAAGGAGGAGGAAGAACAAAAAACAAAATTGCAAAGAGCAAAGCAGAGTAGTAATTTCTTATCAATTTTGAGCTACTATGGTAGAATTTTTTTTCGTTCATCAAAAGATAATGACGGAAAAATATGAATATTTTTTGGGGATTCAACATGTACTTCTCCCTGAGAATTGTATGTTTTGAACAATGTGTTTTCTATTTTTCGGTGTATTTTTCAGTGTACACAGGTAAAACTGTTTTGAGGCGAATGTTTCATTTTGCGAGAGGAGTCAGAGGTTATGTAAACAGTGCTTGAAGATGAGGTTTTGTGTTTAATGTTTTCAGGAAATGGAGCAAGGTTTCAGAAATGGTGTTTTAGCAATTGAGAAAAACTGTAAGTGTGAAAAATTGTCAATGGAGGTAGCCATTTGGTTGGCTATTGAGCAGTCTTGTTTAGATGTCTTTTGGCTTCTAGATATGGTGCTTTGGTACCCCTTGGCGTGTGGTAGCAGAGAGAACAATCTGTGGCTTGCGTGGCTAGCGTCTGGTATTTATCTCGACTTGGTGGGCCTCAGAGGACGAAAACTATACAGAAAGAAACTAACCAGACGTACTCTATCGTCTTTGTTTAAGATACAGTTCAAATGTAAAGCTGCTCCAACAGGCTTTCATGTAAAATGGAGAGAGAGAGAGAGAGAGAGAGAGAGAGAGAGAGAGAGAGAGAGAGAGATAGAGAGAGAGAGAGGGCATTACCAAGCCCTGCAATGCCAAGAGCTGAGCAAAGAAAAGAGTCCCCTCATCCAGCTGGTCCTGGGGCTGAGTTCACAAACCTGTTCTACTAACGCACTGAAGCCTCAGGACCAGAACATCCAATCAATCAGGATAAACCAAATTACAACACAGTCAAAACAAAACTATATTGCTTATTGGGAAACACAAGCACAAAGCAAAATGCAGTGCTATCTGGCCCTAAATCGACAGTACACCGTGGCTAAATATTTGACCATGGTTACTGATCAAAACCTTAGAAAAACCTTGACAAAGTACAGGCTCAGTGAGCACAGCCTTGCCATTGAGAAGGGTAGACACATGAAAACCTGGCTCCCTGTAGAGGAAAGGCTGTGCACCCACTGCACAACAGCAGAACCTGAGACAGAGCTGCATTTCCTGACGAAATGTCAAAAATATTAAACAATTAGAGAGTGTCATTTTCTCAAATTTGAAACCCATATTCAAGGTTTCAAAGACCTCTCTGATGAGGATAGGCTACCCGTCCTGTTGGGGGAGGACGCAGAGAGCTGACAGACCAATCAACCTGCACATGTCCTCTACTGTATAGTTATTGTTATTGTTGAATGTATGGTTATTTTGACACTTGGTTATTGTTGTTACTGTTGTCCCGTTTACAATTCGATTCTCATTTGTATTTATTTTTATATTGTAAATATCCAAAATAAGCTTTGGCAATATGTACATTGTTACGTCATGCCAATAAAGCAAATTGAATTGAATAGAGAGAGAGAGAGAGAGAGAGAGAGAGAGAGAGAGAGAGACAGAGAGTCTTATTTACTGGTGATGATGATGATTGTAAGGATGATGAATAAGACATGGTACAACAGACTACAGACAGAAGCCTTCCCAACCCATCTTCATTCTCAAGACGTCTCCTTCTCCAACTCCTCCTCCAACAGACGGACCAGCTTCCCAGAATTACTCATGGGCACTGTCCTGGAAAATGGCACAAAGGTTTACTTAACTTGGTCATTGGCTGTGGCACCAATTACTGGTAATATATATCAAATAGGTCCTTGGCAGGGACCCGTGAAAACAAGACTGATCGTTACAATGACGACAACTGTCAGTCTGCTCACCGCCGAGCTCCAGCTGTTAAAATAATTAGCTCATGGCCTGTGAATAATATAACAATACAACGATCCGAGACGGTGTCCAAAATATTCATAGCCTCAGATGCAGTGGCGATTTTAGCATGTAATTCATGTTGGGGAAAACTATTGATTTTCATTTTTTTCATGCATGCCAGCAAAGCCAATACATATCACAACCCCAAAAAAAGCATTAATTGCACTATAACGGTGACAAACAGTGCCCACAAACTATTATAGGGCCTACACAGAGATTTATTTTCAGCACCATGGAGTGAATCCTTACCACTGCTTCACCTGGCTATGAGCGGAGCCTTGTCTGGCAGCGTAACAGTTAATTCAGCCTCATTTACTGCCTTTTAAAAAAAAAAATTGCTGATATGGTTGACTTGCTTAAACAAATGTGGTTTCTACTGATAATTGAGATGTACAAACTATGGCATAAGGGAACGATGAGCGGATAAGAGGCCATCTGTAATTTCGATTAAGACATTAATGAGCGAACTAAGATGGGCGTAGTCAATATAACTATTTGTTCAGTACTTTTGAAATGTACAGCGACAGAATCCAGAACATGGGCCGTTCTTACAGTATTGTCCCTGTACACCAAGTTAGAACCATAGGATAAATAAAGGCGGCTTATCACCAGACAATGAAAGCTCTTACAATATTCGATGTTTACATTTCTCTAAAACAGGCTATAGGCTACAGTACATGTGCACCACCAAGTCAGAAGAGTAGGCTAAGGACCATATTATTAGGGTGAGGAACATGGGCTACTAACAGCTTACTACACAACATACACTTAGTATTACTTTCTTAGCTAGAGTATGCATATCTCCCTGGCATATTACTGTCACGTTCATTATAAGAAGGAGACCAAGGTGCAGCGTGGTATACGTACATTATTTTTTTAAAGAATGAACACTGAACAAACTAACAAAACAAACCGTGAAGCTAATATGAATAGTGCAGACAGGCAACTACACATAGAACAAGATCCCACAAACACCAAAGGGAAATGGCTACCTAAATATGATCCCCAATCAGAGACAACAATAAACAGCTGCCTCTGATTGGGGACCATATCAGGCCACCATAAACATACAAATCACCTAGACCTACAAACTCTAGACATACAAAACCCTTAGACAATACAAAAACTAGCGTACCCACCCTAGTCACACCCTGACCTAACCAAAATATAAAGAAAACAGAGATATATCAGGTCAGGGCGTGACAATTACATAATTTAGGCAGTAGCATACAATACATTTTTGGACTCACCTTGTTGTGCTGTGCTTAAAAAGGAAAGTGGTGTAGTGGTGCTTGATGTGGGCAAATTTTGTGCATCAAACCTTTTCATCAAAGTCTGGGGTTCTCTGGATTTATGGTGCTTTCAAGATAACTGTGAACTCGGAAAAAAACAAGGTTGAATCGTCAGTGATGTTCAGGTTTTAACTCTAGAAAGAGGCCCGATATCCCGACTTGGAATTCCGAGTTGGAAGACCGTTCAAAATGTATTTTCCCAGTCGTAGCTAGATTTTTTTCAGAGTTCCCAGTTTTCTTGAACTCACTGAAGTCTGAGATTTCAGAGTTTCCAGTTGTTTTGAACGCTGTAGAAATGATGCTGGATTGACAGCATGGCCAATGTAGTCCACCTTTTCTGGCCCATGGTGTTGCATGTGAATATTTATAGTTTTAAGCTTGGAAAATAGACCCTTAAACCAAGACTTGGATCACACACTCTCTCCACTGAATAGCAGGCTAGTGATTGCTTTGCAACGCTTGCAATTACTAACTGATTCCTTCCAAACAATTCATTGTTGGGTTAGGGTTATTTGCGATTTCCAACTTGTTGTAAAATGTTTAAGTCCAATGGCCGATGAACACCGATACGTTTTATCTACAATTTCTCTTCATATGACAAGGATTTACCAGTAGATTGTCGACTTCATTCATGATGATGACTGCTTGTCTAGCTCACAAGCTAAGATTTTGATAGTATGACGTTGACATAATCGGTCCAATCAAATCTACGGTAGACATAACGTGATTGACGTAGTTTTATCTATGGGCAATGACCTTGACATTGAGCCTTCTTGGATGGGCATTTCTAATGTAAATATATGGCAGCACCTAGGGGGCTCGAATTTTCGAGCTTGCCCTGTAGATTTTGTAGTGATGTAGTGTCACCATGAGTGACAGAACAATGAGCCAATCACGTCGCAGCTAAATAACATTACCAACCTCTACGCTCTATATTTTACGCTGGTTGCCCCACCACCACGGAAAACACAGAGCTAGGCCGAAACACCTGCATTTTGGAGCTGTCTTTCTCAGGAAAGCAAAAAATAAACCACGTTTGTATGCGGCTTTATTAACTCAATGATTTTGTTTTACATTGTTTGCAAACTGATATGTGACATGTATTAATGCCAAAATACATATTTCACGTGGTAACTCCCACGCTCACTACGACAGGTGGATTCATGTGTCATTCACAGTGTGGTCTCCTAGCTACAGCCTACAGAGCCTCATCAACCATGCCTCTCAATAACTATGTTTGGTTGCACCAGCTACTCTCCTCTCCGGTCTGTGGGATCTGACTTTGTGGTTTTATTATCTAGTGGAAACCCTCTTCTACTGCCTGCCTTGTTGCATGCCTTATGAGAGAGCAAACACAAACGGCCACTGAAAACAAGTTAAGTGTTAATAAAGGCAGTTTATCGTCCCCTAAAACTAGCTAGAATGATCCAATCTATAGCTAGCTCACAAAACTTCTAATGTTAGCATTCGAGTAGCCTAGCTAGCTTGATAGCTGCCTAGCTAATTTTAGCTAGCTAGGTTTATGCAATCACGCAGCAAGCAACTAACGTAAGTATAGTGTTTAAATGTAACCCTGCCTTGTTACAAAGTCTGTGTTTAGTGTTATCCTACCTTAAATAAAGCTAATAGAATGAATAATTGCAGAAGAGCAGTGTAATCAGATGAACAAATGTTTTATGACATAAAATGTAAATACTTTTCTAGAATTAAATTAATATTTATAGAAATTGTAAACCATTCTTTGCAAAACGCTCAGCCCTGCTATAGTAGTTCACTAAACTAGAGAGTATGTTGTCCATTGATGTTGTCTCCGGCTTTTTAAAAATATCAAATTCAAAATGTATAATAACAAGGTTTGTGGTAATTTAAAAGGGTTTGATCCAACTTAGGTCAGGAGTGTTTCCAATTCACATACCCAGCCCTAGTCATAGCCCTGATGAAAAGGGAAGCTATTTATAATAATAATCTTTTGTCATAGCCTATGAATAGGACCCAGAGTTTTACCTGACCAGGTCATGAGATCAGGAAACATTTTGACACACCACTTTTTAACTTGTCGTGCCACCTCTACCTGAAAACCTGCCTGCCGCTGGTGCTGCTACGGACCGGGGTGCAGCGTCTACAGACATACACACATGCGTAAACACAAACATGCATGGACTGGGGAACAAGGCCAGGTCTTCAAACTAGGGATTCACAAAATATCGGTAAGCATATCGGAATCAACCGACATTAGCTAAAAGTGCTAACATCGGCATCGGTCCGATGTCTAGTTTAACTTCTTGACGCTACCAATCCCTGTAGCGGGATAATTTCTGTCTGCAACTGCTGAATAGCATAGCGCAACAGTCAAATAATATTAATAGAAAATATTCATATTCATGAAATCACAAGTGCAAAATTTTGAAACACAGCTTAGCCTTTTGTTAATCATCCTGTCGTCTCAGATTTTGAAATTATGCTTTACAGTGAAAGCAATCCAAGCATTTGTGTAAGTTTATCGATAGCCTAGCATAGCATTATGTACACTTAGCATCAGGAAGCTTGGTCACGAAAATCAGAAAAGCAATCAAATTAACCGTTTACCTTTGATGATCTTTGGATGTTTTCACTCACGAGACTCCCAGTTATACAGCAAATGTAACTTTTGTTCCAAAATATTATTTTTATACCCAAAATACCGACGTTTGTTTGTCGCGTTATGTTCAGAAATCCACAGGAAAGAGCAGTCACGACAACGCAGACGGAAATTCCAAATAGTCTTCATAATGTCCACAGAAATATGTCAAACGTTTTTTATAATCATTCCTCGGGTAGTTTTAAAAATATATTCGATAATATGTCAACCGAGTGTGTAGCTTTTTCCATAACAGTGGGAGGAACAATGGCCGTTTTACTCAATTGCGCACCAACTCACTCTGAGAGCCCCCACCTATCCACTTACGCAATGTGATCCTTCACGCTAATTTTTCAAAATAATATCTTGAAACTATGTCTAAAGACTCTTGACACCTTAGGGAAGCCACAGAAAAAGGAATCTGGTTGATATCCCTTTAAATTAAGGACAGGCACGCATAGGAACACAGAAGTTTCAAAATAAGAGGCACTTCCTTTCACCTGCAATATCAGTTCTGTTATACTCCCAGACAATATGTTTACAGTTTTGGAAACTTTAGAGTGTTTTCTATCCTAATCTGTCAATTATATGCATATTCTAGCATTAGGTCATGAGAAATAGGCCGTTTACTTTGGGAATGTTATTTTTCCAAACATAAAAATAGTGCCCCTAGCTTCAAGATGTTTAAGGCTGATGTGCAACCACCGATGTCAAAGCTGACGTGCATACCTATATAATGTAGATAGCTGACATAATGACGCCACGAAAAATACAGTGCTACACAGAACAAAAGCAGAAAAATACTAAGAGCACACTTCCAACTACTAAACAAGTTCAAGTCCAGCAGTCATTTGAGTATGACAATTTCAGCGTGACAACTCAAAGGCGAAATCCATTAACGCCAAGATAATGGAATTCATTGCCCTTGACAATCAATCGTTCTCTGTCGTGGATGATGTTTGCTTTCGCCGACTGGTTGAGCACCTCGAGCCCCTGTACACACTACCAAGTAGGCGCTATATTTCAGATGTTGCCCTACTGGAGTTGCACAGTATTGTTGGAACTCACATCCATGAGCTACTTGCTATGGGCATCACTGCTATTAGCTTCACGACTGACGTTTGGAACAGCGATGTCAGCCCCATGAGCATACTGAGTCTGGCAGCACAGTGGGTTGACGAGGATTTTGTACTGAGGAAAGCCGTATTGCATGCTCAAGAATGTGCTGGTTCTCATACTGCTGCTGCCATTTCAATGACATTTGAGAAAATGTTTGAAACTTGGAAACATGAACACACTCCTAGCTCCATTCGAACAACTGATTCTAGAAATAAGCTCATCAACTGCATCTGCAGCAGACGTGATACCCTCTGTCATGGCATTGAAACTCCTGCTGAACAAAACTGCCGACACAGACGGTGGGGGTTAAAACTTGCAAAAGTACTCTACAAGAGGCTGTGAACAAGTGATTCGGTGGCATTCTTTCTTTACTGTGTCGCCACCATGCTCGATGCTAGGTACAACTACATCTACTTCGATGCAGACAAAAAACAGGGTTTATGTGAAATGTTAGACACAGCTGGACAAGATCGAAACGGACACAGTGACAGTGGCCTCTCTTCCAAAGAAGAGAGGCCACGGACAGACAGAGCTGAAACTTCAGTGCTTGACCTGTACAATGCAATCCTGGTTGAGACTGAACAAATGAACAACAAGTAAGTGAAATAAATAGGTTTTGATTGTGTTTTACTGGTAATGGGGACATATGTAAATGCCAACAAAATAACTTTTTGGTCTGTGTGTGTGTGTGTCTGTGTGTGTGTGTGTGTGTGTGTGTGTGTGTGTGTGTGTGTGTGTGTGTGTGTGTTTCAACTATGCTAGAATGCTTAAAAGACCGCCACATTTTTTAATATCGGTGTTATGTATCATTTTTTTTGGCAAGGAAAATATTGGATATCGGTATCGGCCAAAAATGTCATATCAGTGCATCCCAAACACACACACAGACTGGGGAACAAGGCCAAGTGTCTTCAAACGAGGCCTTCGACACTGGGAAAAAAGCAAAGCAGAGTTTTGATCTTTCTGTTCACTCGCCACAGCCATTAGGAAGCTGTTCTTGTTCAACATCCCTCTTCATTATTCATTAAATTCCAATTTTAAATTATGACGTTACTGTGTGTGAAGAGAGAGCGTCTTTGTGCAGTTGTATGCATTGCACATTTATGTATAGAGTTACTATGACATGGCCCAACAAGCTAGATAGGAGAAGGGCAGTAGGTTCACAAAAATCTAAAGGATGTGTGATAAAATATATATTTTTATTAACAGGAATAGGATTTTGAAATATTAAATTGAGAGATTGGGAGAGAGAGAGAGAGAGAGAGAGAGAGAGAGAGAAAATTGCTTAATTAACTCAGGAATCACACCTGTGTTTAAGCATCTGCTTTCAATATACTTTGTATTCCTAAGTGTTTCCTTTATTTTGGCAGTTACATGTATGTGTTGTGTATGGAGACCTGCACAGATAATTATTCATTGAATTCCTTTATGCTTTATTGTGTGTGACTAGGTCACTAAGGGCTTGATTCAATCGGTATCACAGAAGTTCAGTACTATAGCACGATTTAAACTTAAAGGCGATGTTCCCGCTTCAAATTGCGCTATACCGCTGGACTTACGCAATATGGATTGAATCAAGCCCAAATTCTCGGTAATACTGTACACATACCATGCACTCTTACACACTTCTATTTCCACCCCACTTGGGGACTGCAGAGTGAAACACACACCACACCCTCCCTCACCATACAGCCCTCACTTCCTTACCATCCACACATTGCCACTCATAATCGGGTGTTCCTGAAAAGCAAAGTGTTACAGTAATGAACTAAACACAGTGCTAAAGCTGTCACGTGGTTAAGCAGGCATAAGCGAGGAGACTTCACGGGAGCAGGGGGATAGGGCATCTGCCTGGGCTGGGCATCTAGTATCTGATCTATGGGGGTAGATGGTAAAGATGAGAACAGATAAGAGCCACACGAGGCCCTCTGACAAACGAGGAGTGCCCTGCGGTACCTTTGAATTGCACATACAAACACACACCAATGCTAAGGGCTCAAACACTCAGCATAACTCTACATTATGATAGTATATTTGTTGTGGAAATTCTTACACAGGGACACAAAGTCAATCTAAATTGAATCATTCTTTATTTGTCAGCGCGCTGGAGAGGTTCCAACCAACTCAATGCACCATAGTGCACGTGTCAATCAGGGGCTCTGCTTGGGCAGTCCCAGCAGTGGTCTTATATATGGCTTTACACAGACAAGTTATTTTTTCATGATTTAGTATAATTAATTCATCATTACCATTTTGTTTAATTCATGTGACCGACCAATACTAGTTCATAACATGTGACAGACCAATACCTCACGAGGCGTCTTCTCTCTAAGCTGAGACCTTAAACCTGAGATATCTTTAGTTCTCAAAACAAGTCTGCCAAATTGCAGCTACTGATAGTGAATATTTGTTCAGTCAGCCACTTGCGTGAACACAGAAATTGGTTTATAGTACAACACATAAATAGAACACAGAAATTAGTTTTAAGAAAATCACAAACATTAAATTCCCATTATATATCACTGAATGCAATCATATACATTTATCGTCATGATATGAATTGCTGTAACATAAAAATTCCACATGAAATAAAGTTTATGTGTATACCACAGCCCACTCAAGTAATGGAAGAGGAAGCTCTGCAACACTTAGGTCTCACGAAAAAACTACATATAAAATCAGGGCATAAGACGGTCATACTGTCTGTACTGTTTCCTTGTCTTTGTTTTTAGTCAATGGTTACACACCCTCTAGTGGTATTAAAATACAAATAGCAACCCCTACTTTGATGAGAGAGCCTTAATATTTTAATAGAAACACCACAGAAAACCACTGTATTTTTATGATATGGAAACTTAACATATCACAAAGCTTGTGAAAAGGCTTTACATAACAATAAGAGATAGACCATATGTAACAGATTCACCAAAACACTAAACCTATTCATCCCTCAATGATCAATTTCTTCATGAAATACAGATTGAAGAACAGCATCTATTTCATGTATTAGTCTTACAACATTTGCTTTTGTAGTAAATTGAGCCAAACCACTTTATTACTGTTTTAAGTAAGTTTAAAATACTTTTTAATAATACATTTTATGTAGTTTTTCCTAATTCAACAGACCTGAGAGGAAATCTACAAATTCTTGACAGGAAATGCTTCATATTCAATTGATTTTGGCAGTAAAAAACACTCAGGCACCTATTCTGGAGCCATGCTGGTGATTACAGGCATGTTGGGACACTAAAAGTCACCCCCAGTTTGCCTCACCAACACCACTGGTCATACCCCCTACCACCATCTCGTCCCTTTAAAACGAGATGCCTTCTGGGGGTGTGTTAGCATAGGCTGTTGTTTTTGCACCATTGACTATGTGTAATTCTCTCCAAATCAGTTTCACCCCCCGACCCCCCCCCCCCCCCCCAACACACTCTGCCCGGTTTAACGACCAGAAAAAGGTCACATTTTTGAGAAGTGACTTCAATGCGTGTTCCATGCTGGGTCGTCACTTTCGATTTCCTAAAACCCTTTTGTGTCACACACTCATCAAGCTTACGGAACGGTACATGCTCCACCTCATGGCGCACCAGTGACTATCCAAGATTGTGCCATTTTTTCTCTAATGTTTATACCGCATTTCACATTTCGCACTTGTTTATTCTATGAGCCTCAAGTCAGGGATGGAATTGTCAGGGATTCCTACTTTCTTTTTCCCAATGTGACTTTTCTCTAATTCTACCCCTGCCTAAACCTGAACTGATTATGAACATTAAGAGAGCAAAAGGGAATTCATTCCGACATTCATAAAAACACTCTACACATACAGTATCTACAACTATTTAAAGGGAACTGTACTTTAGGGAGAGACTGAACCCATCCGCCCATCTGTTTCATTTATCCCTCGACCCTTCCAACAACCTTAAACTCAGTTTGAGGGAGCCACAGGACACCCCTCTGAGAGGGCAGAAAAACAACTGTCTTTTCCTTTTGGGGCTTGCTCACTGGACGTAGAGGAGGGGGGGATATTTAACTCCCCGCACCAGAATTAATGGAGCATGTGATGTAGCCATGATCTGCAGTGGGCTCCCAACTCGCAGGTGACACTAGTCTTCGCGAGTCCATGTATCGTGACCTAAGTGAGCTATATCATAACTGCATGTGACTGCTGATGACTAGTGACCTTTCCCTAGTTTGGAGCCATCCATTTAAATTACGACACTGTAGTGGGGCTAGCTAAGTCAGAAATAGTTGGAGTGCCCAGCTGAAAAGCATACAGTATGCTTCGACTTTATACTCTACTGAATATTGCTGTTACTGTGACCATGATAGGCCTATAGGCAGTGGTGTAAATACTTTTACTCCACTACATTCCTGAAGAAAATGTACTTTTTACTCCTTACATTTTCCAAAAGTACATTTGGAATGCTTAGCAGGACAGGAAAATTGTCTAATTCACTCTTATCAAGAGAGCATCCCTGATCATCCCTACTGCCTCTGATCTGGCTGACTCACTAAACAAAAATGCTTCGTTTGTAAATTATGTTTGAGTGTTGGAGTGTGCCCCTGGCTCTCCGTAAATAAAAAAACAAGACAATTGTGTCTTCTGCTTTGCTTAATATAAGACATTTTAAATAATTTATAATTTTACTTTTGATACTTAAGTACATTTAAAACCAAATACTTTTAGACTTTTACTCAAGTAGTATTTTACTGGGTGACTTTACTTATACTTGAGTCATTTTCTTTTAAGGTACTTTTTCCACCACTGCCTATAGGCCATTCCATGTGTATTTTTGGTATCTCAGATTGTTCTGGTCATATATTAAAAGTAGCACTCTAGATATTTGACATGTTTCAGGAGCATAATCAAAAAGGGTTGTTTTGAGATAATAAATATGTGCTATGCAGAAATTGCTCTGTCATTTCCTGGCTGCAAAAATTCTAATGGTTTGCCTAATTTCAGTTTATGCAACAAAACAAGCAAGTATAGTGTAGAGAATCATTGTCCCATCTAAACCATTGTGAAATGTATTTTCCATAACCAAAAATATTGTATTTTCAGCTGTTTGAAACTGGTGTACAAAACTGAAAGTAAAAGATGCAAAATCAAAACTTAAGATTTGATTAATTAGACTCCCCATTAGCCGACGCCAATGGCGACAGCTAGTCTTACTGGGGTCCGACACATAACGAAAAGATATTACGGACAAAATACTTTACAATTTACATATATTTAAAAACATTAACATGTAGTGTGTGTGTGTGCACCTATCAGTTACACTCCTGTTCAAAAGTTTGGGGTCACTTACTGTAGAAATGTCCTTGTTTTTGAAAGAAAACCACTGTTTTTTGTCCATTAAAATAATCTGATCAAATTGATCAGAAGTACAGTCTAGACGTTGTTACCTGTTGACGGGTGAGGGTTCCCTTTTGGGAACGACCCCTCCCACGTTCAGCTGGAACGTGGCGCATGGAACGCAAAAATATTCTTAGAAATATTTAACCTCCACACATTAACAAGTCCAATACCTCAAATGAAAGATAAACACCTTGTTCATCAGATTCGTCAGATTTTTTTAATGTTTTACGACGAAAACACACCACATATTTATATTAGACCACCACCGAAACGAAGACAAGAGGCAGCCATTTTGTCCCAGAAAATATAAAATTATAAAAGCAGGATTAAAAAATAAATAATTCACTAACCTTTTGAAAATCTTCATCAGATGACAGTAATAGGACATGTTACATTTATATCCATAAATGTCCATTTACATTGAATTCATGTTCAGAAAATACTGAAAAATGTCCGCAGAAAATATAGATAGCGCCGCAAGATAACGTAAATAATCATCATAAACTTTGACTAAATATACATGTTCTACATATAGTTAGAAAGATACACTGCTTCTTAATGCAATCGCTTTGTTACATTTCTTTTTAACGTTACAGAAATCGCTCACTATTCAATATTCTGAGACGGCGCTCAGACATAAGCAATATTTCTCCGCTATGTTGGAGTCAACAGAAACACACAATTTCAGCGTAAATATTCCCTTACCTTTGATGGTCTTCGTTCAGAATGTACTGGAAGGGTTCATACTTACTCAAAACATTGTTTGGTTTCAAGTCTTGTGTCTTTGTATTAGCATCTGCTAACAATATCAGCTGAAATGCACCCAAAATTTCCTCTGGTCCCGAAAAGTTGCGCATCAAAACTTCAAAATTACATATTATATGTCGACTAAACAGGTCAAACTAAATGCAGAATCAAGCTTTAGGATGTTCTAAACGTACAAAACAATTTTCAATTCAACCGGTCATTGTTAGTTCTCCTCCGGAGTGTAGCTGGAAACGGCAGATTTTTAATAGAATATCTACATAGGCGTACAGAGGCCCATTATCAGCAACCATCACTCCTGTGTTCCAATGGCACGTTGTGTTAGCTAATCCAAGTTTATAATTTTAAACGGCTAATTGATCATTAGAAAACCCTTTTACAACTATGTGAGGCGTCTGTTTCTCAAACTAGACACTCTAATGTAGTTGTCCTCTTGCTCAGTTGTGCACCGGGGCCTCCCACTCCTCTTCCTGGTTAGAGCCAATTAACTCTGGCTCAATGTTCATTGTTTGCATTTCCTGCCTAAGTTTGCCCACTTTGTCAATGAAGTAATCATTAAATTAATTGGCAACATCAAATGGTTTGAATGATGAATAAGCCATCTGATTTGATGAAATACAGATTTGAATTTGTCTTTCTGCCCATAATTTAATTTACATTACTCTAAATGTTTTCTTCCGTCATTCTTTATATCATTGATCTTGGCTTCATAATACAGTTTCTTCTTCTTTTTGTTGAGTTTAGTCACATAATTCCTCAATTTGCAATAAGTCAGCCAGTCAGATGTGCAGCCAGACTTATTAGCCACTCCTTTTGCCCCATCTCTTTCAACCATACAGTTGTTCAATTCCTCATCAATCCATGGAGTCTTAACAGTTCTAACCGTCAGTTTTGTAACAGGTTCATGTTTATTAATAATTGGAAGAAGCAGTTTCATAAATTCATCAAGTGCAGCGTCTGGATGCACCTTATTAATCACATCAAACCAATAAATATTTGTAACATCTTTCACATGAGAGTCACAGCTAAATCTGTTGTATGATATCCTATACACTATTTTAGGCACAGCTTTTGGAACTTTGGCTTTCCTGGATATAGCCATAATATTGTGTACACTGCATCCAACAGTTGTAGGACAAAGTTCTACAGTATTAGTCAAAATGTGTTGATGTGGATGATCTTGTTCCTGTAGTGTTTGTTAACACCCTGGTAAATTGATTAATAACCTGAACCAGATTACAGGCACTGGTACAGTGAGAAGCTTCCCCTTGAGCGGACAGCTTGATGAAAATATTCAATATTCAGGTACCCAAGAAAGTAGACCTCTCTGTTAACATCAAATCAAATTTTATTTGTCACATGTGCATGTACCTACAAGCCCTTAATTAACCAACAATGCAGTTTGAAGAAAATACCTAAAAAATAAGAAAATACCAACAAAAAAAATGTAAGAAAAAAGTAAGAGATAAGAAAAACAAATGAGTAAAGAGCAGCAGTGAATAACAATAGTGGGAATATATACAGGGGGTACCGATACAGAGGTAATTGAGATAATTATGTACATGCAGGTAGGGTTGTTAAAACTTCTTATGGCTTGGGGGCAGTGTTTCGACGTCTGAATGAGAAGCATGCCCAAAGTAAACTGCCAAATACTCAGGACCAGAAACTAGGATATGCATATGATTTGGATAGATTTGGATAGAAAACACTCTAACATTTCCAAAACTGTTAAAATAATGTCTGTGAGTATAACAGAACTGATATGGCAGGTCGAAAACCTGAGGGAAATCCATCCAGAAAGTGTGATTGTTTTGATGTGGGTATTTTCAATTGAATGCCTATAGAGTATCTAATGGGTTAGGACTCAGATTGCAGTTCCTATGGCTTCCACTAGATGTCAACAGTCTTTAGACATTACTGAACAAAACGCACCAACAAAACATAGTTTTTGGGATATAAAGAGGAACTTTATCGAACAAAACTAACATTCATTGTGTAGCTGTACTCTTGTGACTGCAACCGTATGAAGATCTTCAAAGGTAAGAGATTCATTTTACCACAATTTCTGACTTCGTAATTCCTTTACTTGGTTGTAAAATTTTTGTATGCTTTTGTAAGCGGGCGCTGTCCTCAGATAATCGCATGGTATGCTTTCGCCGTAAAGCCTTTTTGAAATCTGACAAAGCGGCTGGATTAACAAGAAGTTAATCTTTAAACCGATGTATAACACTTGTATTATTTATGAATTTTTACTATGACTATTTTTGTATTTTGAATTTGGCGCTCTGCAATTTCACCGGATGTTGTCGAGGTGGGTCACTAGCGGAACACCTGCGCCAGAAAGGTTAAAGTGGCTATACATATATAATAACAGAGAGTAGTAGCAGCATGGGTAGGGGGGATAGTCTGGATAGCCATTTTATTAGCTGTTCAGGAGTCTTATGGTTGGGGGTAGAAGCTGTTTAGAATCCTCTTGGACATAGACTTGGCGCTCCTGTTTCGCTTGCCATGCGGTAGCAGAGAGAACAGTCTATGACTAGGGTGGCTGGAGTCTTTGACAATTTTTAGGGCCTTTCTCTGACACTGCCTGGTATAGAGGTCCTGGATGGTAGGAAGCTTGGCCCTGGTGATGTACTGGGCCGTACGCACTACCCTCTGTAGTGCCTTGCGGTTGGAGGCCGAGCAGTTGCCATACCAGGCAGTGATGCAACCCGTCAGGATGCTCTCGATGGTGCAGCTGTAAAATCTTTTGAGGATCTGAGGACCCATGCCAAATAATTTCAGTCTCCCAAGGGGGAATAGGTTTTGTTGTGTCCTCTTCACGACTATCTTGGTGTGCTTGGACCATGTTAGTTTTTTGTTGATGTACATGCAAAGCAACTTGAAGCTCTCAACCTGCTCCACTACAGCCTCGTCGATGAGAATGGGGGCGTACTAGGTCCTCTTTTTCCTGTAGTACACAATCATCTCCTTTGTCTTGATCACATTGAGGGAGACTTTGTTGTCCTTGCACCACATGGTCAGGTCTCTGATCTCATCCCTATAGGCTCATCCTTGTCAGTAATCAACACACAGTGTTGTGTCATCAGATACTTAATGATGGTGTTGGAGTTGTGTCTGCCCATGAGTGAACAGGGAGTACAGGACGGTACTGAACACGCACCCCTGAGGGGCCCCCCTGCTGAGGATCAGCGTGGCGGATGTGTTGTTACCTAACCTTACCACCTGAGGGCGGCCCGTCAGGAAGTCTAGGATCCAGTTTCAGAGGGAGCTGTTTAGTCCCAGGGTCCTTAGCTTAGTGAGGAGTTTTGAGAGCACTATGGTGTTGAACGCTGAGCTGTAGTCAATAAATAACATTCTCACATAGGTGTTCCTTTTGTCCAGGTGGGAAAGGGCAGTGTGGAGTGCAATAGAGATTGCATCATCTGTGGATCTGTTGGTGCGGTATGAAAATTGGTGTGGGTCTAGGGTTTCTGGGATAATGGTGTTGATGTGAGACTTGACCAGCCTTTCAAAGCATTTCATGGCTGCAGACGTGAGTGCTACAAGTCGGTAGTCATTTAGGCAGGTTCACTTAGTGTTATTGGGCACAGGGACTATGGTGGTCTGCTTAAAACATGTTGGTATTACAGACATAGACAGGGAGAGGTTGTGAAGACACTTGCCAGTTGGTCAGTGCGTGCTCTGAGTACACAGCCTGGTAATCTGTCCGTTTCCAGCGGCCTTGTGAATGTTGTTTAAACCTCTTTAGGATAGGGGACGGTTGCGTCCCACTTGGGCAAAAAACAGGGAAAATGCAGCGCGGCAAATAAAATAAAAAGATTTAAAAATCAAACTTTCATTAAATCACACATGTAAGATACTCAATTAAAGCTACACTCGCTGTGAATCCAGCCAACATGTCAGATTTTTAAAAGGCTTTTCGGTGAAAGCATAAGAAGCTATTATCTGATGATAGCACGATAGTAAACAAAGAGAGTAGCATATTTCAATCCTGCAGGCGCTACACAAAACGCAGAAATAAAATATAAAACATGCATTACCTTTGACGAGCTTCTTTTGTTGGCACTCCAATATGTCCCATA
Organism: Oncorhynchus mykiss; assembly: GCF_057628025.1. Taxonomy (NCBI): domain Eukaryota; kingdom Metazoa; phylum Chordata; class Actinopteri; order Salmoniformes; family Salmonidae; genus Oncorhynchus; species Oncorhynchus mykiss. The sequence continues at coordinate 49,402,239 of NC_143024.1, forward strand.
AACATCACAATTGGTCCTTTTGTTTGATTAATTCCGTCCATATGTATCCAAATGTCCATTTATTTGACGCGTTTGATCCAGAAAAAACAGTTTCCAAGAAACGCAACGTCACTACAAAATATTTCAAAATTTGCCTATAATATTTCAAACTACTTTTGTAATACAACTTCAGGTATTTTTAAACGTTAATAATCGATCAAATTGAAGACGGGTCTATCTGTGTTCAATACAGGAAGACAACAAACCATGCTACTTTTCACGTCTTGCGCACTCTCAACAGTTTTACCCAGTTCCTAGATGGCCTACTTATTCATTGCACAAATGAATAACCTCAACCAAATTCCAAAGACTGGTGACATCCAGTGGAAGCGGTAGGAACTGAAAACAGGTTGCCAAGAAATATCATTTGCCAATGAGAACTCAGTGAACAGACAGAGACCAAAATAAATAATTCTGAACGGTTAGTCCTCAGGCTTTTGCCTGCCATATGAGTTCTGTTATACTCACAGACATGATTCAAACAGTTTCAGTTTTAGAAACCTCTGAGTGTTTTCTATCCAAATCTAATAATATGCATATCTTATATTCCTGGCATGAGTAGCAGGAAGTTGAAATTGGGCAGGCTATTTATACAAAAGTGAAAATGCTGCCCCCTATACCTTAAGAAGTTAACGGTTTTACTCACATCGGCTACGGAGAGCGTGATCACACAGTCATCCGGAACAGTTGAGGCTCTCATGCATGTTTCAGTGTTACTTTCCTCGAAGCATGCATTGAAGTTATTTAGCTCGTCTGGTAGTCTCGTGCCACTGGGCAGTTCTCGGCTGTGCTTCCCTTTGCAGTCTGTAATAGTTTGCAAGCTCTGCCACATCCGATGAGCGTCGGAGCCGGTGTAGTACGTATTGATCTTTGTCCTGTATTGATGCTTTGCCTGTTTGATGGTTCTTCAGAGGGCATAGCGGGATTTCTTATAATCTTCCGGGTTAGAGTCCCGCTCCTTGAAAGCGGCAGCTCTACCCTTTAGCTCAGTGTGATTGTTTCCTGTAATCCATGGCTTCTGGTTGGGGTATGTATGTACAGTCACTGTGGGGACGACGTCCTCGATGCACTTATTGATAGCCAGTGACTGATGTGTTGTACTCCTCAATGCCATCGGAAGAATCTCGGAACGTATTCCAGTCTGTTCTTGAAAAACAGTCCTGTAGTTGAGCATCTGCTTCATCTGACTACTTTTTTATAGACCGAGTGTATACCGAGTGTATAACCCGCCAGCTCTATGTTCTTAATTTTTAATGTCGTCGTTCATCCACGACTCTGTGAAGCATAACATTTTACCGTTTTTAATGTCCCGTTGGTAGGATATACTTGCTTTCAGTTCGTACCATTTATTTTCTAGCGATTGAACGTTAGCTACAGAACGGAGGGCAAGGGCAGATTAGCCACTCTTCGCCTGGTCCTCACAAGGCACCCTGATCTTTTGCCTCAGAATCGCCTTTTCCTTCTCCAGCAAATCGCGGGGATCTGGGCCTGGTCGGGTGTCAACAGTATATCCCTCGAGTCCGACTCATTGAAGAAAAACTCTTCATACAGTTTGAGGTGAACAATCCTAGTTCTAATGTTTAGAAGCTCTTTTCGGTTATAGGAGATGGTAGCAGCAACATTATGTACAAAACAAGTTACGAACAATGCAAAAAGACGGCAGCCCTACCCACCGGCGCCATCACATACACTATCAAATTTGATTTGATTTTTATTTCAAAATTTGATTTATCAAGCATTTCACACATATTATTTAGATACTGACTGTTAGCACTTGGTAGCCTATAGCAACACCCCAAAATAAAAGGCTTTAGATGTGCCAGGTGAACCTACAACCACAACAGTTGACATAAGATCTTCTCTAAGCATTACAGGGATATGGCTCTGAATATATACAGTGACACCTCCCCCATAAACATTCCTACCTCTTCTATAAATGTTATATCCTTGTATTTCTACTGATAGCAAGTTATTGATTTCCTTAACCTTATTTCCAAGGCTACCTATATTAATATGGGCAATTTTCAGAGCTTATCAGAGATAGACATAATATAGAAAATAACAAACAAAGCAAGAGAAAAAAAATACATTCAGCAGTCATTAATCAGTTGGTGTGTGTCTGTGTGCTGCGGGGTTGAAGGTAGGAACCCATAGGCTTGGCTCTCTAATCCCTTCCAGGCTTTTGGGAGGGAGGGAGGGTGGACATTGAGCCTGTCATAACGGACGTAAGTTCACCATGCCTTCTGGCAGCTTTCATAGCTGGGGTAACTTCTTTCTTCTTCTGGCACACAGCTTCAGGATAGTTCTTGTTGAGGAAGATGTATTTGGCTATTTCCAGAACAGCTACATTGTCCTTGAACCTCAGGAACTTGACTACTATCGGCCTGAGCCTGTCACCTGGGCCAGTGGTGGATTTTCCAGTCCTGCTCCACCTCAATCTTCCTGTAGTCCATCTTCAGTTTCTCCAAGATAATTTCCTTCACTTTGTCCTCAGATTCCGTCCAGGGCCCGTGGAGATTCTGCAATTGCGTCCACAACAATGTTGTTCTGTCTTGATTGTCCCTTGAGATAATTGGATATTTCTGTCATTGTTATGATGGATTCACATTCAGAACTGATGACCTCTCTCAATGACAACAGATTGCTGTCATCTTGCCGTTCTTCTGTTTAAAACATCTTGGTGACAGGGGGGCAGTATTGAGTAGCTTGGATGAATAAGGTGCCCAGAGTAAACTGCCTGCTACTCTGTCCCAGATGCTAATATATGCATTATGAGTATTGGATAGGAAACACTCTGAAGTTTCTAAAACTGTTTGAATGATGTCTGTGAGTATAACAGAACTCATATGGCAGGCGAAAACCTGAGAAAAATCCAACCAGGAAGTGGGAAATCTGAGGTTTGTAGTTGTTCAAATCTTTGCCATTCAAGTAGACGGTGTAAATGGGGTCATATTGCACTTCCTAAGGCTTCCATTAGATGTCAACAGTCTTTAGAACTTTGTTTGAGGCTTCTACTGTGAAGGGGGAGAATGAGAGGGGATTGAGCCAGGTGTCTGGCAGATGTTGTATAACATGAAGTCCTATGAGTGTCATCTGATGAAGATCATCAAAGGTTAGTGATTCATTTTATCTCTATTTGTGCTTTTTGTGACTCCTCTCTTTGGCTGGAAAAATGGCTGGGTTTTTCTGTGACTTGGTGGTGACCTAACATAATCGTCTGTGGAGCTTTCGCTGTAAAGCATTTTTGAAATCAGACACTGTGGCTGGATTAACGAGAATGTTATCTTTAAAATGGTGTAAAATACTTGTATGCTTGAGGAATTTTAATTATGAGATTTTTTTGTTTTGAATTTGGCACCCTGCACTTTCACTGGCTGTTGGCGAGGTAGGACGCTACCGTCCCACATATCCCAGAGAGGTTAATCTCATAGAGCTGACCCTTGGAGAACTGCAAACTGTTCTGCAGGTCCTGGACCTCTCTGATCATGTCGTCAATTATTTTATTAGTTGACTCAACCAGTATTTGGACACAACACTTGAGACTATTTTCTTGTTGTTGTAACAACTGCTTGTAGAACTATTTTTGTTTATTTAAAAGATCCTTCACCTGTGAGACACCACTGTCCTTAACAGTAATCCCGCCGGTTTTGGTCTTTGTCATGGTAGCAATGTCGGTTACGCTGTTACTCCTCGCAGTTCCGGATTGGGCAGGTAGCAGGGAAGATTGGAAACAACAGCAGATAGCCACAAGCCCGGGACAATCCGCGGTCCCAGCCTCAATGGCTAACTGCGTTGCGGGCCCCGTTCAAGCCTCAAGAAAACCCTACTGGTTTTATAGGCAGCTAGCTAGCAGCAGGGCTAGCTAGCAGCTGGGCTAGCTAGCAGCTGGGTTAACTAGCAGCTGGGCTAGCTAGCTGCTACGCCAAACACCTCCTCAGACCCGGCCTTGGTTGGCAGGATCACTGGACAGATACAGTAGTAGCGGTCCCAGCAGCTGATGCCAACTATGTCATAGAATCCAAACAACAAACCGAGCTATCCCTTGTTTCACATTCAACAGGAAGTGACATGTTTTGGACTTAAGAATGGTAATGTGAATTTGGTTGATTCTGCCAAAAAGTTACATATTGCAGCTTTAATATTATTTTTAATCTTGAATAAATTATTTATCCAAAAAATATTTAGTCCTTATTTTAGAGCACACTATAAGAAGTATGACACCAAGATGTTGTCTGCATCATGTATGTTTCACAGTTCATAGGGTCTTACAGGAGGCATGTATACAGTTGGTCTAAAAAGAGCCTAATGGCCACTTCCATCATGATTTTCTAGAAAACTGTTTCTGATACAAATGTAAAAAGCATGTCAAACATCCTTCCTCACGATAAGTATGTATGTGAGATACCAAAAATATTTTGCATCCCCGCTCAAATGGAATCCCCCTATACTTTCCCTGGCACCCATGTACAGTAACAAATCCGGATTTGGCTCCCACAGTTTATTTGAACCCTGCTGTTTCTGTATGTATTGTACTATTGCACAACTGTTGTGGTAGCAACTTATCCTGGTGTACCATTTACAGTAACCCTGTGAGAATGCAAAAATGCAAAGCTGCCTAAATTACATCATGAACAGGTTCTAAACTAAGAAATAATGTCAAACACGCCAGTGCATCTCCTTAGACCCAGATGTATCTCTTAGTAGTATTTGTTGTCTCTCAGTGTGATTATTGTGGCATCAGTAGCCTCTGAAACACTAGACACCTGTCCACTCGTCTGAGATCACACTGGTCTCCTACACAAGTATATATTCGGTAGCCATTCATGCAAGTACAGTACATGACTTGAAATACGTTTTCTCTCCTCTCTTCTCTAATATGTAGTGATTATGTAGACAAAATACATTGAGAAACAAACATTCTGAGCCAGAGCTACAGGTTGTGTTGTAAATTGATAAAAGTCATCTTTGGGCTTAAAGGGTTGAATATCTGAGACATAGGGCCACATTCATACGTTGATAGACAAGGAAGATACATTGTTTTTCTTCCAAATAACGCAAATATGAAAAAACAAATATTCCAGGAGTAACTTTGATGTTCACTCTACACATCAAAATAACAAAAATGTTTATCTTAAAAAAAATGCTTGGTTTATGAGGTCAAACTTCTGCCATTGACAATCATTCATTTTATTTTAAAGAAGTAACTCGATGGGCACAGACGTCAATTCAACGTCTATTCCAAGTTAGTTCAACATAATTTAATTGAACCAGTGGGAAGATAGGAGATTATCTCTTCAAGTTAATCCAAAAAGTTGATCCTTTCAAAAATATATGTTTTGATAGTAAAATACTCACATTTGGATAGATCAAGTTGATCAATTGAGCTATTTCAGACAAAATATGACTATATTTCAGACAGATTTTCCATCACATCAATGATTTTTACAGAATTTTATAGTTTTCTTAACACAATATTTTCCTGCCATAACATTTTCATAATCAGAGGCCTATTTGAAGTATTTCTGAAGGGTAATACATTGTTTTCCATCACTTGGATCTATGCCTGGGTATGATACGGTTGCCTAGTCGGGGGCATCCTCAATGTGAGAATCAGAGATTACGCTCAATACAAAATGTCTGAGTGAATGGAGACTTATAGAGAGAAACTGCTGAATCGTGACTCACTTTGTAGATCCTTTAGGGAGGTGGGGGGCACACCTAACAACCTGTACCACGGTAGAGGCATTATAATACTCACATGCACCCGCTAAACTTCTTTGAGCTTTTCTCTTAGTTTAATATAATTTTGCATTTGAAGTTCAGAGTGGCAGAGATTGTGACCAAAATAAATGTTCTCTGGGAAATACTTTTTCCAAGTAAACACATTAATGCACCCTACCTAAACCTGAAAAATAAATAAATAAGTGTGGATTTAAATATCACTTTTACCACCTGGTATAGATACTTCCTGTCATCAGAAGATATTATATGACTGTCAGCATTGTAAGAAGGCCCTGGTTTCACTGAATGCCAGTGTATGGATGGACACACTATTGAAATTGAAAAAAATACAGCATAAGACCAATGAAGTGAATACCATAAGTAGACTATGCTATAAAACACATGCTACGGTTGATTTAAATTATTTTTTAAATAGTCACCCACAAAAAGACTTGTCAGTCAGTGATTTCAGTCTAAATTTGATTCATTTGAGTTCAGTTCTTGGCATTGTTTTATCTTTATATTGGCAGTTGAGGGAGAGGTGCGGCCAAATCAAAAATTATTCGTCAACATCACACACATTTTGACATTTACGCAATGAACCACACGTTTTCTACTTTTCCCCAATCTCTTCATCATCTCCACCTTTCTTTACCTCATGTAGGCACTCTGCTAGCTGTCAGTCAACCCCAGAGACGAGACCCAACACAGGATACACAACCTCAGATCTTATCAGCTATTCATTTAACCTTTCTTTTATGAAATTCCCTGGTATAGGTATAGACAGGGGTTAGAGACGGGGGCCAGTAACCAAACGGTTACTGTTTCAAATCCCAGGGCTGAAGGGGAAACCTGGCAGGAGTGAGATGGCAACCAAAGGGTTGCTGGTATCAGAATCTCAGGTGCCACCTACTTCCATTGTGCCCTTGAGCAAGGCACTTAAAGCCTGGTCCAGCTTTAAACATTTTTGTTGTATTAGGTTAAGGTAGTTTTGAGTATGATCAATGAGTATACTTGACACTTTCATATGCACGTCAATAATATGTTTTGATGTCTCGTAAATGGAAAGTTGTGTTGTGTTATTTTTTACCCCACCTGGCTTTCAAATTTGAAATAATTTGTTTGAGCTGCAGAATACCGCAATGGCTTGTGGTTATTGTCAAAAATATAATCTTCTCACAGGACTATGGTACCTTGATGCCCTAGATTTGTGTGTTTTGCAGAGAAAACACTGGCCATGTTGTGATCATCATTATACACCTCAACTTGATTTCTAGATGTAATCTTTATCTAATTGATCAGATCATGGTCTTAGATAAACTGGAAGAACACACATCGTTGAAGTGTTCAACTTAATACCAGGCACTTCTGCATTGAAAATGGCATTTGACTGCTTGTGATCAAAACTGTAACTTTGCACTACCTCTTCTGAAGAAAGTGGGGGTGGGATTTGCGACACAGTCATTCTCTTCAAAAGTGTTTACAAACAGTTCTCCAAGTCACTTTACTTTCAAACACCAGAGTTAACAGACTGTCTTGGATAGCAGGTGAAACGCTGAAGTCTTTTTGCATATTTGTCATTATAGATATGCAATCCTTTATATTCAAAGCAAAATGGTCTATTAATTCAGTATTGATTAACTATAGTTGTAGAAGTTAAAATATGTATTGTTAATATATGTGTTAGCTCAGTATTTATTTATTTGTGTCCCTTTTGGACAAATCCGTTTTTTGAATGTAATTAGCTGTCACAGTTTAAACTCCAGCACACTAGATTATTGTGTTCTCCATTAAGTATTCAATGGATCTCAACCAACTTTTTGGGTTATTTATTCATCAGGGTTCATCCTTTTTTTCTCAAACAGATTTTTTTCTCAACAGGAGAAATGTCTACCAACATCTCTGTGGTGGATTTAAACACCTCTGACACCAACCAGATGTGTGATGTCTTTGTCTACCAGAGAGCTGCCTTGATCATCTTCCCAATCTTCTACTCTCTGGTGTTCCTCATCAGTGTCTGTGGCAACTGCCTTGTCCTGTATGTGACCTGTCAGAAGAAGCAGAAGTTCAACTCCACGTCTCTTTACCTGGTCAACCTGGCTGTGTCTGATGCATTGTTCACATTGGCACTGCCAGGGAGAGTCACTTACTACATCAGACAGTTTGACTGGCCCTTTGGGGATTTGCTCTGCAGGCTGGCTACTATGTTGTTCTTTTCAAACACATACTCAGGTAAGGTGTGTGTGTGTATTGTATGGGGAAAACTGTGTAAGAGCTGCAGCATTCCGCAGTAGGTTGTTGTTATAGTCAAAAATAACTTTTTGTCACAGGTTTATATAAAACATTTACATTTATGCCCTAGTTTTTGCATGTGTGTGTATGTGTGTCAGTCTGTCAATTTTTTTCTCTGTCTGCTTGCCTAACTGATGGTTAGTGTCTTCTGTTTATTCATCCACCCATTCAATATTCCGTCTCCCTCTCTTCCACCAGGAATTGCCTTCATGACATGTATCAGTCTAGACCGGTACCTGGCCATGGTCCACCCCCACCGGCTACAGTACCTGCGGAGTGTCAAAGTGGTGCGAGGGGTCTGCTGCCTCGTCTGGCTACTGGTGTGTCTGGAAACTGCCCCCCTGCTCTTCCGTACCATGCTCCATGACCACAGAGGCCGACGAACCTGCATGGAGTACTTCACCTTTGAGGGTACTCGCTCCACCCCTTATCTTCTCTTCCTGGCCTGTACGGTTTCCTTCTGTCTCCCCCTACTGGTCATCATTGTGTGTTACACCCGGATCAATCTCAAACTGAGTCGCACAGCCAAACAGAACCCACTGACTGGCCGCTTGGGTCGTAGCCGCAGAGCCAACAATATCATCCTCCTCATCCTCCTCACCTTCGTCCTGTGCTTCAGTCCCTACCACCTCAACATCATGCAGTTCATGCTGAGGAAGATGCTGGGCCAGCCCAAGTGTGACGAGATGCGGGCATTCAAGGCTTCCCTACAGGTAGGACCTGCTAAAGTGAATGTCTGTATGTCAGTTGTTGGTCTGTTCGTTGGTCTGTTTGTTTGTCTGTCTGTCGGTTGGGGAGACTGTTGGTGTGTCTGTCTGTCTATAAAACATGGTAGATTTACATTTATGCCCGAGATGCATCCTGCTGTGTGTGTGTGTGTTTGTGTGTCTGTCTGGCTGTCAGTCAGTATATCTGACTGTTTAGGGAACTGTGAGTTTTCTTTTCTTTGTGATACATTGAAATCCTCAACAAATTTAATTAAAAAGGCATTGTGTCCCTGCAGGTGACTGTCTCCATGATGAACCTTAACTGTTGTCTGGACCCTGTCATCTACTTCTTTGCCATTAAGACGTACAAGCAGAGGGTGATGAGTCTGTTCAAGGGCTACCTTTCTACCCCTGCTCCTTTCTCCAAAACCGCCACCGACAACAGCAGCAGCAACACCTAAACATCAACACCAGTAGGAAGTTATAGTAGTTCTTTATTAAACCAGAAAGAAGTTGAGGAAGCTATTGAAGGGGATTGCACCTAGTTGATTTCTGCATCTAGGGTTTGATTTGAGGTGTTACATTTGTGTAACAAACTGAGAATTTTGTTTTGCGATAGTGAGCAAAGAATTATCAGGCTGTAACCATTGTTTGGGTGCTAGACCGTCTACAGCTTTGTTCACACTGCAGGCCTTAATACTCAAATCCATTTAGTTTTTCAAATCCATTTTGGAATACTGACTGTACAAACAGCAAGTTACAAGTGACCAAATCGAATTTGTGTGTGTTCAGACTGTAGTCAATTGCTTACATTGTTACTCAAGTTGTCATTGTAATTGCGGGTGTGTGTCCAGTTGTTGTGTACTGGTATTATGTTAAGGTGACTGACAACAATGCCTGCCATGGAAGTCTCCCAGTTGCTTTGAATGTTTAAAATCATAGCGTAAGAACACTTTTAAAGCCTCAAAGGATAAGGTGATCCAACTTTCAGAACTAGTCATTTTTGGCTAGCCAAAGCAGTCAACAAGCTTGCTAGGTAGCTGTTTAGCTTGCTAGCACAAATCACTAATGTGTTTGTAAACAATTAACAAGCTAGATAGCTACTACATGTTGTTGTCAAACTGTCAACTGAGAAGCCTGCAAACCACACGATACGCCAAATAACAGTAAAAAAATACTAGAAGGCAAATAAATCAGAGTTGACTGTTCAGACACAAGTCACATCATTTACAAATATGGTCCAAATTGGGTCTTGAAATATCCAATTCGATGTGCTTTTTGTCTGTTCAGACTGCAGAAAAAAGAATATATTAAAATCAGATATGCATTTTTTTTGTCACTTCAAACCAGTGTGAACAAGGCTTAATAAGATGCAATTAATATAGAGCAGCCTGATTTTGAGCTCAGCTTGAACTATCAAAACTGCAAACTGAGCCTAAAGGCAAAGGTCACTTATCGCTTATATTTAAGGCAGGGGAGCATATTGACATGGGGTCCATATCAAATTTACCAATTAATTCATTTCAAATCACTCCATATGTGTTTCTTTATTTACGTAATGCCTATACAGTTGGTGTAAATGGTTTACACTGTACATATCCCATTCTGTGTTTTATATTGCTATGCCCTGTCTAAGCTGGGAGGGGGGCTACTTACTAAGCAATATGGAATTGCTTTAAGCAGGTCATACCATGGAACATTTTGTTACTTGATTTCAAATGAGATTTTTTTAATATAAAAATGATTTGATGAAGAAGAAAGCATTAGCCTTTACTGCTATTAGCCCATACAAACACATTGATTCACTACATGGAACAACAGATAGTCCCCCCACCAAAGAAATATAAAGGAAGTTTGTTCTTAAGTGTCTGTCCTATACCTTTAACAAAACCTTTTAAAAACAACCCATATGTATGTGTTCGTGAGAGTCTAACCTTTACACAGATGGGTCAAACTGTTCGAAAGCTACAGACGGAGGTTGGCAGATTGGCTGTATCAACTTCTGATGCTTGTGGGGGTCGTAGAGCAAAACAGAGAACACCGTAGTGTTCATGAGAGACCCATCTTTCCATACAGAGATTATAGTTTGTAGCCCAAACCATTCGGACGCTACAGACAATTTTGTGAGATGTGTCATGGTCTGACAAACACCGCTCTAGCTCTGTCACCTTTGACCGCAGATGCGGAAGTGTAACATAGGCGGATGCGGTGGATTGAGATGCATCTAAAGCAAAAACAGATCTCTAGCTTAAACTGACAGAATTTTATGGGGAGTTTGTATTTATGCTAATTAGATTCCCACGTTAAGTGGTTTAATATGACTCAAATGTGTATATATAATTCAGTTATTTTTGTACAAAGAAATGTTACAATATTTTGTTGAAAACTTAATGAGTAAATATTTAATGCAAATGACGTAAGGTGACAAGTTCTTGATTTACAACATGTATAATTGTAATCTGTAAATGTCTGGCTAGAGATATAGGCTGGAGTTGGGGACATTTTCTGTATCATTTTACTGTACTGAATAATATAATCTGCAGCTGAATAAACATATTAGTCATCTCTCTGATGTATAACATTTGTTGCGGGTGGCCATTAAACAGACAGAAGGTACGATAATGAGTGGGTTCATTTTCAATGTGTGGAGAAAAAATAAATATGTGGACCTAGCCATGTAGAAACAATCTCAATGTATCAAAGCGTATAATTGAATTTCATCCGATTGTATTTGGACACTCGGTATATTTCCATTCCATATTTAGTTACACAACACAGCCAGATCACGGGAAAAACACCAGAGCATAAAAGTCAAACACAATGTTTTCAAAATTAACAGATTTGAGATGTAAAAGTAAATACACCTTAAAAGAGAATTACTCAAGTAAAGGTAAAAGTCACCCAGTAAAATACTACTTGAGTAAAAGTCTAAAAGTATTTTGATAATGTAATTGCTCAAATATTTTTTATTTATTTATTTCACCTTTATTTAACCAGGTAGGTTGCAACTGCAACCTGGCCAAGATAAAGCAAAGCAGTTCGACACATACAACAACACAGAGTTACACATGGAATAAACATACATACAATCAATAATACAGTAGAAAAATCTATATACAGCATGTGCAAATGAGGTAGGATAAGAGAGGTAAGGCAATAACTAGGCTATGGTAGCAAGTTAATTACAATATAGCAATTAAACACGGGAATGGTAGGATGCGCAGAAGATCAATGTGTAAGTTGAGATACTGGGGTGCAAATGAGCAAGATAAATAAATAAATAAATACAGTATGGGGATAATGTAGATTGGATGGGCTATTTACAGATGAGCTATGTACAGGTGCAGTGATCTGTGAGCTGCTCTGACAGCTGGTGCTTAAAGCTAGTGAGGGAGGTAAGAGTCTCCAGCTTCAGTTTTTTTTTCAGTTTGTTCCAGTAATTGGTAGCAGAGAACTGGAAGGATAGGCAGGCAAAGGAAGAATTGGCTATGGGGGTGACCAGTGAGATATACCTGCTGGAGCGCTTACTTCGGGTGGGTGCTGCTATGGTGACCAGTGAGCTGAGATTAGGCGGGGCTTTACCTAGCAGAGACTTGTAGATGACCTGGAGCCAGTGGGTTTGGCAACGAGTATGAAGCGAGGGCCTGCCAACGAGAGCATACAGGTTGCAGTGGTGGGTAGTATATGGAGCATTGGTGACAAAAACGGATGGCACTGTGATAGACTGCATCCAATTTGTTGAGTAGAGTGTTGAGGCTATTTTGTAAATGACATCGCCGAAGTCAAAGATCGGTAGGATGGTCAGTTTTATAAGGGTATGTTTGGCAGCATGAGTGAAGGATGCTATTTTGCGAAATAGGAATCTGATTCTAGATTTCATTTTGGATTGGAGATGTTCAAAGTGAATCTGGAAGGAGAGTTTACAGTCCAACCAGGCACTTAGAATATGTGGACAACTATAAAATACCTAAGTCAGAACGGTCCAGAGTAGTGATGCTGGACGGGCAGGCAGGTGCGGGCAGCGATCGGTTGAAGAGCATGCATTTAGTTTTACTTGCATTTAAGAGCAGTTGGAGGCCACGGAAGGAGTGTTGTATAGCATTGAAGCTTGTCTGGAGGTTAGTTAACGCCGTGTCCAACGAAGGGCCATAGGTATAGAGAATGGTGTCGTCTGCTTAGAGGTGGATCAAAGAATCACCAGCAGCGAGAGCAACATCATTGATGTATACAGAGAAGAGAATTGAACCCTGTGGCACCCCCATAGAGACTGCCAGAGGTCCGGACAACAGGCCCTCAGATTTGACATACTGAACTATATCGGAGAAGTAGTTGGTGAACCAAGAGAGGCAATCATTTGAGAAACCAAGTCGAAAGCCTTAGCCAGATCGATGAATACGGCTACACAGTAATGTCTCTTATCGATGGAGGTTATGATATTGTTTAGGACCTTGAGCGTGGCTGAGGTGCACCCATGACCAGCTCTGAAACCAGATTACATAGCGAAGAAGGTACGGTGAGATTCGAAATGGTCGGTAATCTGTTTGTTAACTTGGCTTTCAAAGACCTTAGAAAGGCAGGGTAGTATAGATATACTGTAGGTCTGTAGCAGTTTGGGTCTAGAGTGTCTCCCCCTTTGAAGAGGGGGATGACCGTGGCAGCTTTCTAATCTATGGGAATCTCAGACGATACGAAAGAGAGGTTGAACAGGCTAGTAATAGAGGTTGCAATAATTTTGGCAGATAATTTTAGAAACAGAGGGTCCAGATTGTCTAGATTTGGGTGAAGGAGAAGTGGGGGAGGTTAAGGCGAGTTACTGTGGGGAGCGCAGGGCAGTTGCCCGGGGTAGGGGTAGCCAGGTGGAGAGCATGGCCAGCTGAATAAAAATTCTTATTGAAATTCTCAATTATTGTGGATTTATTGGTAGTGACAGTGTTTCCTAGCCTCAGTGCAGTGAGCAGCTGGTAGGAGGTGCTCTTATTATCCATGGACTTTACAGTGTCCCAGAACTTTTTTGAGTTTGTACTACAAGATGCAAATTTTTGTTTGAAAAAGCTAGCCTTAGCTTTCCTAACTGCCTGTGTATATTGGTACCTAACTTCCCTGGGAAGTTGCACACCACGGGGGTTATTCGATTCTAATGCAGAATGCCACATGATGTTTTTGTGTTGGTCAAGGGCAGACAGGTCTGGAATGAACCAAGGGCTATATCTACTTCTAGTTCTACATTTTTTGGAATGGAGCATCCTTATTTAAGATGGTGAGGAAGGCACTTTTAAAGAATAGCCAGGCATCCTCTACTGAGGTCAATGTCATTCCAGGATACCCTGGCCAGGTCAATTAGAAACGCCTGTTCGCAGAAGTGTTTTAGGGAGCGTTTGACAGTGATACGGGGTGGTCGTTTGACCGCAGACCCATTACGGACACAGGCAATGAGGCAGTGATCACTGAGATCTTGGTTGAAAACAGCAGAGGTGTATTTGGAGGGTGAGTCAGTTAGGATGATATCTAGGAGGGTGCCCGTGTTCACGGATTTGGGGTTGTACCTGGTAGGTTCAGTGATAATTTGTGTGAGATTGGGGGCATCAAGTTTAGACTGTAGGATGGCCAGGGTGTTGAGCATGTCCCAGTTTAGGTCACCTAGCAGCACGAGCTCAGAAGATAGATGGGGGGGCAATCAATTCACATATGGTGTCCAGGGCACAGCTGGGGGCAGAAGGTGGTCTACGGTGAGAGTCTTGTTTCTGGAAAGGTTCATTTTTAGAAGTAGAAGCTCGAATTGTTTTGGTACAGACCTGGATAGTAAGACAGAACTCTGCAGGCTATTTCTACAGTAGATTGCGATACCGCCCCCTTTGGCAGTTCTTGGCGGAAAATGTTATAGTTAGGGATGGAAATTTCAGGGGTTTTGGTGGTTTTCCTAAGCCAGGATTCAGACACGGCAAAGACATCCGGGTTGGCAGAATGTGCGAAAGCAATGAATAAAGCAAACTTATGGAGTAGGCTTCTAATGTTAACATGCATGAAACCAAGGCTTTTACGGTTACAGAAGTCAACAAATGAGAGCACCCGAGGAGTAGGAGTGGATCTAGGCACTGCAGGTCCTGGATTAACCTCTACATCACCAGATAAACAGAGGAGAAGTAGGATAAGGGTACGTCTAAATGCTATAAGAACTGGCCGTCTAGCACGTTCAGAACAGAGAGTAAAAGGAGCAGGTTTCTGGGCATGATAGCATAGATTCAAGGCATTATGTACGGACAAAGGTATGGTAGGAAGAGTACATTGGAGGTAAACCTAGGCATTGAGTAATGATGAGAGAGATATAGTATCTAAAGATGTTTAAACCAGGTGATGTCATCACATATGTGGGAGGTGGAACAACATGGTTGGTTAAGGCATATTGAGCAGGGCTAGAGGCTCTACAGTGAAATAAGACAGTAATCACTAACCAGAACAGTAATGGACAAGGCATATTGATATTAGGGAGAGGCATGCGTAGCCAAGTGATCGTATGGGTCCAGTGAGTGGTTGGGCTGGCTGGGGACATGGCGATTCAGACAGTTAGCAGTCCGGGGCTAGCAAGCTAGCAGTTAGCAGGCCGAGGCTAGCAAGCTAGCATAAGGGCCTTAGAGGGATGTCACTTTGGGGAAAGTCTGCTTTTGCTTCCTCGTGCGGCGACGTCGAGGAGTATCAAAAATATCAAAAGTAATAGTATAAATCATCTCAAAGTCCTTATATTTAGCAACCAGACGGCATAATTTTCTTGTTTTTTTAATTTATGGATAGCCAGTGCCATACTCCAACACTCAGACATAATTTACAAACGAAGCATGTGTTTAGTGAGTCTGCCAGATCAGGGGCAGTAGGGATGACCAAGGATGTTCTCTTTATTAGTGTGTGAATTAGGCAATTTTCCTGTTCTGCTTAGCATTCATAACAAGTATTTTGGGTGTCAGAGAAAATGTATGGAGTAAAAAGTAAACAATTTTCTTTAGGAATGTAGTGAAGTAAAAGTTAAAGTAATCAAAAATGTAAATAGGAAAGTAAAGACACACCAAAAAACGACTTACAGTAAGAAGTACTTTCAAGTATTTTACACCACTGTATATGACTTATGTTCAGTGAGCATTTCAGAATGTTAAGCGCTAACGAATCAATTTCCTGCAACACTTCAGTTTTTTCATAACTCAAAATGATGTAACAAAGAACAGAGTGAATCGTATAAGATATACACATTGAAACCCTTTGATAATACTGATCTTAATCATAGTTTTTCTTAGAAGGTCATACTTTCCAGAGAAATGCTTAACATACTGCTAAACACATTTATATGCAGGCAACCTGTAAACACACAAAGACATGAAAAGGAGATATAAATATGATACTGAATGAAATGCATCTCCTTTTCTCCCTCACCGCACATACACCAACAACATGCACACACGTATGCACCAGCGGCAGCCCACCCATTGGGGCGTTAGGGACACCATCCCACTTGTGATAAAAATAAATAAAGAAACATTTGATTGGTCAACCAAAAATGTTTTAAAATATTTGCAGTGAAAAAATATACAGTGTGTATATATATATATATATATATATATATACTATATACACTACCATTCAAAAGTTTGGGGTAACTTAGAAATGTCCTTGTTAATGAAAGAAAAGCAAATGTTTTGTCTATCATGAAATTGATCTGAAATACATTGTAGACATTGTTAATGTTGTAAATGACTATTGTTGATGGAAACTGCTAATTTTTTTAATGGAATATCTACATAGGCGTAGAGAGGCCCATTATCAGCAACCATCACTCCTGTGTTCCGATGGCACGTTGTGTTAGCTAATCCAAGTTTATCATTTTAAAAGGCTAAATGATCATTGGAAACCCCTTTTGTAATTATGTTAACACAGCTGAAAACTGTTGTGCTGATTAAAGAAACAATACAACTGGCATCCTTTAGACTAGTTGAGTATCTGGAGCATCAGCATTTGTGGGTTCGATTACAGGCTCAAACTTGTCGGTCCATTCTTGTTCTGAGAAGGCTATTCCATATGAGAAATTGCCAAGAAACTGAAGTTCTGTTACAACGCTGTGTGCTACTCCCATCACAGAACAGCGCAAACTGGCTCTAACCAGAATAGAAAGAGGAGTGGGAGCTATAGGAGGATGGGCTCATTGTAATGGCTGGAATGGAATATTTGGAATGGAGTCAAACATGTGGTTTACATGCTCTGTTTGATGTGTTTGATACCGTTCCATTCACTCCATTCCAGGCATTATATTGAGCCTGTCCTCCTATAGCTTCTCTCACCAGCCTCATCTGGCACGCACGCACCCACCCCCACACCCACAAACACAGTCTTGTACAGCTAACCTTGTCGGGACACACAATTCAGTCCCATTCAAAATCCTAACCCAAAAACCTAACCCTAAACCTAACCCAAGCTCCTAAACCTAAACTAACCCAAGCTTCTAATCCTAACCCTTAATGTAATTCCAAAACGAATTCTAACCATAACCCTAAACCCACTAGAAACAGCATTTGACCTCATGGGGACTAACAAAATGTCCACAGTTGGTCAACTCTTTGTTTGTTTACTCTTCTTGTGGAGACTTCTGGTCCTCACAATAATAGTTAAAAACATCCACATACAGTGCACACACACACACACACACACACACACACACACACACACACACAGACACACGGAGCGTGTGTATGTGGGGGGTATGCAGATACACGTATCTCGCTCTACATCCTCACCCACCTGCCATACTTCCCCTCACACACACACATTCCTGCTTACCTTGAGGTGGTGTTACATTTCTCTATCTCCAGGAAGTGGTCTGTTTATAGTGCACTGTAACTATCATATAGCTCCATCTCTATATTTAGATGTAGAACATTGCCAGAGTGTGCAGAAACAGTGTTCCATTACTTTTCAGAGAAAATCAGGGTAAGGCACACAGGCAGCAGTACTGCAAATGCAGGCTGATATTTATTGTTGTGCCCTGGAGGCAGCACTGAGCGATTTCTGCTAGATGTGACAGCTGCAAAGTCAAAATTGCCTATATTGTAAAAACGAACTAAAACAAAAATGTGCTTTTAGGTATTAATTTACAGTTAGGGTTAGGCATTATGGATAGCAGTGTGTTTAAGGTTGGGGTTAAGGTCAGGGTTAGGCTTAACAGATTTTATGACTTTGTGACTGCACCAGGTCGTGAGAGCCTCCAGAACAAGATTCGTGATGACGCTAACCCGCAATGCAAACTGTGCCATAAAGGCACTGTGTGGTTATTGTGGAAGACATTGGTTACGTTCCAAATGGCACCCATTTCTCCATATTGTTTACTACTTTTGCTTTTGACCAGGGGGCTATGGACAAAAGCTATAGACAAAAGCATTACACTTTTAGGGAATAGTTTGCAATTTAGGATATATTCATTATTAAGGTTGTTACTGTGTGGGGAGATGGCTCGATGCCTCAGCTGGCTGTATAGGCTCCCATGCCTCAGCGGGCTCGATAGGCTCCCATGCCTCAACTGGGTGAACAGGTTCCCGTGCCTCGACCGAGGCAACCGGGGAGGTCTCAGCCGGGTTGTTAGGCTCTCACGCCTTAGCCGGTTCGTCAGGTTTCTGTGCCTCAGCGGAGGCGACCGGCCCGCTCCTGATCCCCGGGATCGTCCCTGTGGTTGGCATCCAGCCTTGTGCCAGGGAGTGGGTACTGTCACGTAAGCTCTATCTTAAAATACTTTAAGAGGTCAACATTGCCAGATTCCTTCACTCAATACAAACACCTAAAAAATACAGTTCAAAGGATGATTGACAAAGAGAAAGAGTCCTCTATAAGAGCAAGATCCAGCACAATAAAAATGACCCCAGTTTCAGTTGTCCCCAGTTTCCTGTCTGGTTATTTTCATTTCATTAGAGTAGGGGTCTCCAACCTTTTCTAGTATGAGAGCAACTTAAAAAAAATGAAACATGTTGTGAGCTCTTCTCTTCTCCTCTTCCCTGCAACTCTTTCCCACAACTCTTCCCCATGTAGTTAGTGCACAAGAGAAAGTAATGCACTGTGTTTCCTGACAATATACTGTACCTGGTAAATTAATGGTTAATAAATCTGTCCCCCCCACACAAATTATGTTTTATATTTCCCCAAATTATGTTTTCTCAGTTAAATTTTTTCTAGTTTTGGATTTGTTTTAGTTTTTCACTCTTAAAATTACAATTATTCATATCGAAACAACTAAATTGGATGTTCTGAGTCCATGTCAATGCTTAAATCACATCCGAATACCATTTTCTCCACTGGAAGAAAATTAAGCAATGTAGATTTGTTGGTGCAATTTCCCTTTATTTGCTCATCTGGCCATTTAATTGTGCATCTAGCGAGTGAAGAATGCACAATCTAATGTGCGGTCGAGCTATGATTCTGCACTGCTGCTGCTAATTTCATGGCAAAGTTTGCAAATAACAAATAATAGATAGAAATGATATACTTACTCATGATATACTTCTGCCAGCTAAGCCTACTTTGCAGTTAACATTTAATTGAGAAGGTTTTGGGGAAAGTATTTCTGTCAACCCATAAGACGGTTATCATATCACCTGGCTACGCACAGTGTGATAGACATGGGCAACATTGCTGGAAATTAATCGGCATAAATTGTGTTAGGTTTGACAAGCCAATAGTGGCTAACCAGGAGTGGGATAATGTCAATGTTGCGTTGATTAGGTATTAGCTGGGAGCATGCAGTGTCTGATACTTGTGACCGTTTGTGATGGAACATATGAAAATTACTTTCACAATTGTTTGGCGAGTTTCTCATACATAACATTGCTGCAGAGGAATGAAATGGTGTACAAACCATATTAAATCCATAAACCTTAAGAAATAATTTATGGGCAAAATGCTTTAGTACTGCACAGGCTTAAAGAAAGTATAATTGTTTCAATGAACGCTACTTGGTAATCTATTTAATTCCTTTTAAGGTTTCCTCCCTATTGATGATGTATCTGAGATGTATTTTCTTTTTATGCTATAATCTTGTGTATATTTTGTTTTCATATAAACTTTTTTGTGTCATCCTCTATAGTTTTAATGGCATTGTACTGCATCCACATGTGTGGTTGTACTGTGTTTAAAGGTCAACTGCCCCTTAGAACAAATTTCTCTGGTTTTAAATGGCCTATGTGACTTTGATATGAGTCAGGAACATGAATACAAATGTCAAAATTGACTACAAAGTGTAAATAGGAGAATTTTGGCAGAATCACGACTTACTGGAGGGTTGGGTTTGGATGACTTACATTCCCACTTTTGCTTTATCTTTATCTTGGCCAGATCGCAGTTGTAAATGAGAACTTGTTCTCAACCGGCCTACCTGGTTAAATAAAGCTGAAATAAAAATGTAATAAAATGTTTTTTTTTTGCCTGTAATCGAACCCACAAATGTTGATGCTCCAGATACTCAACTAGTCCAAAAAATGCCAGTTTTATTGTTTATTTAATTAGGACAACAGTTTTCAGCTGTGCTAACGTAATTGCAAAAGGGGTTTCTAATGATCAATTAGCCTTTTCAAATGATAAACTTTGATTAGCTAACACAACGTGCCATTGGAAGACAGGAGTGATTGGTTGCTTATAACGGGCTTCTGTACGCCTATGTAGATATTCCATACAAAATGTGCAGTTTCCTGCTACAATAGTCATTTACAACATTAACCATGTCTATAATGTATTTCTGATGAAATTGATGTTATTTTAATGGGGGAAAAATGAGCTTTTCTTTCATAAACAAGGACATTTCTAAGTGACCCCAAACTTTTGAATGGTAGTGTATGTCATACCATCTAACGCATAACACAATAGTCACCACTATAGTTATAACCATACTAAAACATTCTCATATCAATTAGTCAATATACACCAATCCCTCCTCTGGAACAACGATCACTCTTACGTTCCACGACACCTAAAAACATATTGACTTGAACAGGGAAGCGAGAAAGTGCATGATTAATAATTTCACACCACCCTTGATGCGACTAAGACTGGGTGAAATAACCGTCCATTCGTTCCGTTCTATGCCCATGTGATGCTAGTCTCCATGCATGTCCCCTTCATTTTTATCCATGGGTATTAACGCAAGACACAGACTATTAGCCTTGTAGGTAATGAATTTTACCGTATCATCCAGCAATCCATATGTATTGATGAGATTTAACATTGCAATTCTGACGACATGGTAAAACAAAAACCCCTTCATGGTTGACTCAAGCTATCATCTAGTGTTCTCTAATAACCTCCCTCTCGGAGGACACTTAAAGATAAGGCTTCTGGAGAGAAAAACCCTCCCGAGATCCAATCAATTCTAGCAATGCCCACAACCCTCACAGTTTGAGAGTAGCTCCCTCTCACTGTGTCCGAATCATAATTAAAACCTTTTATAAATTGTCCTATCCAAATTTAGAATAACAGTCTTTATCAAATGAAATTTTATTTGTCACAAACACATGGTTAGCAGATGTTAAAGTGAGTGTAGCGAAATGCTTGTGCTTCTAGTTTCGACAGTGCAGTAATATCTAACAAGTAATCTAACAATTAACCAACAACTACCTATAACCCACAAATCTAAAGGGGTGAATGAGAATATGTACAATTAAGTATTGTATATGAACGAATGAAGGCCGAACGGCATAGGCAAGGTGCAATAGATGATATAAACAACGGTATATACAGTGCCTTTGCGACCTTTTGCCACATTTCAGGCTTCAACCATAAAGATATAAAACTGTATTTTTTTGTGAAGAATCAACAACAAGTGGGACACAATCATGAAGTGGAACGACATTTATTGGATATTTCAAACTTTTTTAACAAATCAAAAACTGAAAAATTGGGCGTGCAAAATGATTCAGCCCCCTTAAGTTAATACTTTGTAGCGCCACCTTTTGCTGCGATTACAGCTGTAAGTCGCTTGGGGTATGTCTCTATCAGTTTTGCACATCGAGAGACTGAAATTTTTTCCCATTCCTCCTTGCAAAACAGCTCGAGCTCAGTGAGGTTAGATGGAAAGCATTTGTGAACAGCAGTTTTCAGTTCTTTCCACAGATTCTCGATTGGATTCAGGTCTGGACTTTGACTTGACCATTCTAACACCTGGATATGTTTATTTTTGAACCATTCCATTGTAGATTTTGCTTTATGTTTTGGATCATTGTCTTGTTGGAAGACAAATCTCCGTCCCAGTCTCAGGTCTTTTGCAGACTCCATCAGGTTTTCTTCCAGAATGGTCCTGTATTTGGCTCCATCCATCTTCCCATCAATTTTAACCATCTTCCCTGTCCCTGCTGAAGAAAAGCAGGCCCAAACCATGATGCTGCCACCACCATGTTTGACAGTGGGGATGGTGTGTTCAGGGTGATGAGCTGTGTTGCTTTTACGCCAAACATAACGTTTTGCATTGTTGCCAAAAAGTTCAATTTTGGTTTCATCTGACCAGAGCACCTTCTTCCACATGTTTGGTGTGTCTCCCAGGTGGCTTGTGGCAAACTTTAAACAACACTTTTTATGGATATCTTTAAGAAATGGCTTTCTTCTTGCCACTCTTCCATAAAGGCCAGATTTGTGCAATATACGACTGATTGTTGTCCTATGGACAGAGTCTCCCACCTCAGCTGTAGATCTCTGCAGTTCATCCAGAGTGATCATGGGCCTCTTGGCTGCATCTCTGATCAGTCTTCTCCTTGTATGAGCTGAAAGTTTAGAGGGACGGCCAGGTCTTGGTAGATTTGCAGTGGTCTGCAGTGGAGATGTTGTTTCCTACTTTCACCACCTGGGCACGGCCCGTCAGAAAGTCCAGGACCCAATTGCACAGGGCGGGGTTGAGACCAAGGGTCTCCAGCTTGATGATGAGCTTGGAGGGTACTATGGTGTTGAATGCTGAGCTGTAGTCAATGAACAGCATTCCGCAGTTTTGGGTCGACTACTGGAATTAGATCCATTGTCCTGGGTGGGGGTCCGAACGGAGGCTCCGCTTCGGAAAAGTCGTATACCTAGTCGTAATGTTAGTAAGTTGACGTTGCTCTTATATCCAATAGTTCTTCCCTGCTGTATTCCTTTTGTCCAGATGGGATAAGGCAGTGTGCAGTGTGATGGTGATTGCGTCGTCTGTGGACTTGTTGGGCCGGTATGCAAAATTAAGTGCGTCTTTGGTGGCCGGTAAGGCGGAGGTGATATGATCCTTGACTAGTCTCTCAAAGCAGTCCATGGTGACAGAAGTGAGTGCTATGGGGCGGTAGTCATTTAGTTCAGTTATATTTTCCTTTTTGGGTACAGGAACAATGGTAGCCATCTTGAAGCATGACTGAAGCATGACTGGGAGAGGGATCAATTTAATATTTTCGTAAACAAACCAGCCAGCAGGTCAGCACATGCTCTGAGCACGTGGCTTGGTATTCCGTCTGGGCCAGCAGCCTTGCGAGGGTTGACACGTTTAAATGTTTTACTCACGTCTGCCACGGAGACAGAGAAGGCGCAGTCCTTGTTAGCGGGCCGCGATGGTGGCACTGTATTATCCTCAAAGCGGGCAAAGTAAGTGTTTAGCTTGTCTGGAAGTGTGACGTTGGTATCCGTGACGTGGCTGGTTTTCTTTTTGTAGTCCGTGATGTCCTATAGACCCTGCCACATACGTCTCGTGTCTGAGCCGTTGAATTGCAACTCCCCCTTGTCCATGTACTAGGATCTCACTTGTTTGATTGCCTTGCAGAGGGAATAACTACACTGTTTATATGCAGCCATATTCCGAGACCTCTTTCCATGGTTAAATGCAGTGGATCGCGCATTCAGTTTTGCGCGAATGCCGCCATCCATCCACGGTATCTGGTCAATAGTCACAGTGGGCACAACATCTACAATGCATATAGGTCGACGTTGTTCTCTGAGGCTGACCGGAACATATTCCAGTCCGCGTGATCAAAACAATCTTGAAGCGTGGCTTCTGATTTGTCGGACCAGCATTGAATGGTTCTTGTCACTGGTACGTCCGCTTTGACTTTCTGCCTATTAGATGGTAGGAGCAAGATGGCGTCGTGGTCCTATTTGCAAAAGGGAGGTCGGGGGAGGGCTTTGTGTGCATCGTGGAAGTTAGAGTAGCAGTGTTCGATGGTAATGCCCATGCGCATAGCGCAATCAATATGCTGGTAGAATTTAGGTGGCCTTGTTCTCAAATTTGCTTTGTTAAAATCCACAGCTCCAATAAATGCAGCCTCAGGATATATGGTTTCCAGTTTGCAGTTTGATGGCCATCTTGGTGTCTGCTTGAGAGGGAATGTACACAGCTGTGACTATAACTGAAGAATTCTCTTGGTAGGTAAAATGGCTCTCATTTGATTGTAAGGAATTCTAGGTCAGGGGTGAGCAGAAGGACTTGAGTTCCTGTATGTTGTTATGATTACACCATGCGTCATTAATCATGAAGCATACACCCCCGCCCTTCCTATTCCCAGAGAGGTGTTTATCTCTGTCGGCGCAATACATGGAGAAGCCAGGTGGCTGAACCGATTCCGACAGCATATCCCGAGAGAGCCATGTTTCCATGAAACAGAGAATGTTACAATCTCTGATGTCTCTCTGGAAGGCTAGTTGTTTACTCGGGAGCAGTGAGCGATGTGTACGTCTACAGAGCCTGACTAGGTGGCCACTTCGCTGCAGTTTTGGGTCGACTACTGGAATTAGATCCATTGTCCTGGGTGGTGGTTTGAACAGAGGATCCGCTTCGGAAAAGTCGTATTCCTAGTCGTAATGTTAGTAAGTTGACATTGCTCTTATATCCAATAGTTCTTCCCTGCTGTATGTAATAAGACTTAAGATTTCCTGGAGGAACAATGTAAGGAATAATACATAAAAAAATACAGCATCATTTCCTAAGAAAAGTCTTATTGAAACACATTCCCAGAACGTTATTTAATTACCTTTAAATAACCTACACCTTCTGTCCTGAGAACATTAATTATACCTCCCAAGAAAACCACCTAAAATGTATGTTCCCAGAACAGGCAACATATTCACTTCCTTTCCCAGAAAAAAAACATTCAGTTTTACCTCAGGAACCTGAGGGCGTCGTTCCCGGAACCAATGGCAAACCAAAAACATACATTCCCACAGCTAGATAGGATAGCCAGCTGAAGCTATCACCAAGCTATGCTAGCTAGCTGCTGTCAGCTTGGCTAAATGCAAAGTTAGCGAAGGCTTTAGCCTACATATAGAGCTGAATTAGCTGACCATCTTCAGATGGAGAGTCAGTCAGGAGGGTAGAAGTGTATTTGGAAAGTATTCAGACCCTTTTTCCACATATTGTTATGTTACAGCCTTCATCAATCTACACACAATAACCCATAATGACAAAGCGATAACAGATGTTTAGAAATATATCCAAATGTAACAAATATAAAAAGAGAAATAACTTATTTACATAACTATTCAGAAACTTTAGTATAACACTAGAAATTTAGCTCAGGTAAATCCCGTTTCCATTGATCATTCTTGATATGTTTCTACAACTTCTTTGGTGTCCACCTGTGGTAAATTCAATTGATTGGACATGATTTGGAAAGGCACACACCTGTCTATATAAGTTCCCACAGTTGAAAGTGCATGCCAGAACAAAAACCAAGCCATGAGGTTGAAGGAATTGTCTGTAGAGCTCCAAGACAGGATTGTGTCCAGGCACAGATATGGGGAAGTGTATCAAAAAATGTCTACAGCATTGAAGGTCCCCATAGAACTCAGTGGCCTCCATCATTCTTAAATGAGAGAAGTTTGGAACCACCAAGACTCTTCCTAGAGCTGGCCACACAGCCAAACTGAGCAATCGGGGGTCCCCAGAGTCCCCAGAGTTCCTCTGTGGAGATGGGAGAACCTTCCAGAAGGACAACCATCTCTGCAGCACTAATCAGGCCTTTATGGTAGAGTGGCCAGATGGAAGCCACTCCTCAGTAAAAGGCACATACAGGACTCTCAGACCATAAGAAACAAGATTATCTGGTCTGATGAAACCAAGATTGAACTATTTGGCCTGAATGCCAAGCCTCACGTCTAGACGAAACCTCACACAATTCCTACGGTGAAGCATGGTGGTGGCAGCATCATGCTGTTGGGGTGTTCTTCAGCGACAGGGTCTGGGAGACTGGTGAGGATCAAGGGAAAGATGAAAACTTCTCAGGACCTCAGACTGGGGTGAAGGTTCACCTTCCAATAGGACAATGACCCAAAGCACACGGCCAAGACAACACAGGAGTAGCTTCGGGACAAGTCTCTGAATGTCCTTGAGACAATTCAAGAGCCTTGAATTGAACCCAATCAAACATTTCTAGAGAGACCTGACAATAGCTGTGCAGTGACGCTCCCCATCCAACCTGACCTAGCTTGAGAGGATCTGCAGAGAAGAATGGGAGAAAGTCCCCAAATACAGGTGTGCCAAGCTTGAAGTGTCATACCCAAGAAGACTTTAGGCTGTAATCGCTGCCAAAGGCGCTTCAACGAAGTACAGCGTAAAGGGTCTGAATGCTTATGTAAATGGAATATTTCAGTTGTTTTTCTAACAACCTCTTTTTGCTTTATCTTTATGGGGTACTGTGTGTAGATGGATGAGGGAAAAATAACAAAACGTGGAAAAAGTCAAGGGGTCTGAATTCTTTCCGAATGCACTGTATATAAAGACAAGATTAAATCAATAGTCTGGTGGGTGACAGTATTAGCCTATCACTTGTGAATTATATACACTACCATTCAAATGTTTGGGGTCAATTAGAAATGCTCTTGTTTTTGAAAGAAAAGTTTTTTTGTCCATTAAAATAAGATAAAATTGAACAGAAATATGGAGTAGACATTGTTAATATTGTAAATTACTTTTGTAGTTGGAAGCAGTTGATTTTAGTTAACACAATGTGCCATTGGAACACAGGAGGGACGGTTGCTGAAAATGGGCCTCTGTACGCCTATGTAAATATTACAATAAAAGTATTTTCCAGCTACAAAAGTCATTTACAACATTAACAATGTCTACACTGTATTTCTGATCAATTTGATGTTATTTTAATGGACAAAAAAATTGCTTTTCTGTAAAAATTAAAGACATTTCTAAGTGACCCCAAATGTTACAATGGTATTGTATTATCACTTGTGAATGCCCAATGCATTCCTTTTTTTTGCAAATTTCTCAAATCATAGTCCCACACCTGGTGTAGACTAGCCCATAGGCCTATATGTTTTGAAAAAGTTTGTATCACAACTTAAAGTAGCCCAATAACTTCTTAATAGGATCGGACCCTTTTTTTCAATTTTCGCCTAAAATGACATACCCAAATCTAACTGCCTGTAGCTCAGGACCTGAAGAAAGGATATGCATATTCTTGATACCACTTGAAAGGAAACACTTTGAAGTTTGTGGAAATGTGAAATTAATGTTGGAGAATATAACACATTAGATCTGGTAAAAGATAATACAAAGAAAAAAACATGTTTGTTTTTTGTTTTGTTTTTTCATCATTCTTTGAAATGCAACAGAAGGGCCACAATGTAGTATTGCAGTTTAGGCATGATTTAGTGTATGTTAGTGTATGCAGTGTATGTGCACAGTGTTTGACTGATCCAATGAACCATTGTATTACTGTTCAAAATGTTGTATCAAGTCTGCCCAAATGTGCCTAATTGGTTTATTGATACAGTTTCAAGTACATAACTGTGCACTCTCCTCAAACAATAGCATGGTATTATTTCACAGTAATAGCTACTGTAAATTGGACAGAGTAGTTATATAAACAATAATTGAACCTTTATGCAAATATATCATATACTGTATGTCTATGTACTGGGAAATGTTCTTGTTACTTAAAACGTCATGGTAATCACATTAGCACAATGTCCCAGCTACAACAGGAATGGTCGTTTTGTTAGATATAATCCTTCTTTATATCCCAAAAAGTCAGTTTAGTTGGCGACATCGATTTCAGTAATCCACTCGTTCAACATGCAGACAAAGAAGTTCAAAAAGCTACCGCTAAACTTTGTTCAAACAAGTCAAACTATGTTTCTATTTAATCCTGAGGTATCCTAAAATGTAAATAAACTATAATATTTAATACGGAAAGAAGTATGTTCAATAGTAAAGTAAAATTAGTAAGCGCGGGTCCTCTTCCTCGCGTGCCAACAGACTGATATTGTAACGGGACTCTTTGTACAAAAACTCAAAATTCTTCAAAGACTGTTGACATCTAGTGGAAGGCACAGGAATTTCAATCTGGAAACTGGAATTACATAGAACCCATAGATTTCCATTATAGGAGCCTGGGAGAGCCTGCCATATTAATTGTGTTATAGTCTCATAGATTATTTTTACATTTCTACAAACTTCAAAATGTTTTCTATCGAATATTACCAATTATTTGCATATCCTGGCTTCTGGGCCTAAGTAACAGTCAATTTACTTTGGGAATGTCACTCAGGCAGAGATGGAGAAAAAAAGACCCTATCCCTATTCATTTGGCATCTATCGCAGCCCACAACTATCCCAACCTATTTATTTATTACACAGAATAGATCAATTTTTAATCTATGGGGGATGATAGATTGACTTAGGCTAGTCCTTTTGCTGTTTGTTAGGCCTATTCATCTTATTGGCTGACAAAAAGTAAATGTGGACAGTTCTTCCAATATCTTCAATATGCACCTCGGAATTGGATTGCGTCCCTGATATGTGACCCGATTCAGGAAACTTGGCATATGTCGCATGTCATGACTTCACAGGACAGCTGTTTGAACGAAAAACATTTTTATGCGCCACCATAAGGCAAAATGTATCGCGTAGTAAAACTGCATAAACCTAATGTCAAGTTAAAGTGTACTGTTAGCTAGCTAATGTTAGCTGGCTGGCTGGCTCGCTAGCTAACGTTATGTGTATGCTTTCCACATTCTGGAGCACCGAGTTTTGCAATCAGTGGAATTCGAGTATGACAGCTAAGGAGATTGAGGAAACACTAGTCTGGATTTCATCGTTATACTAAGGGCAACCATGCATGGCATCAGACAGGAGATGTCCAACCATGATGTATACTGGTAAGATTTTCAGATATTACACGTTTCTAATTTTCGCAGAAAGTGGTTTAATTTCAAGTGTAATGTTAGCTAGCTAGTTTGTTGGCTGGGTTGCTAGCTAACGTTATGTGTATGATCTTATTCTTCATATCTCAGACACATTTGCTTGACTAGTTATAGCCATAGAACCTGGTTGGTTAGCTACCTGCAGATTCATGCAGGGTAGTAACGTCATGAGTTGTGATTATGGTCCATTGTTTAGCTTAGCTAGCTACATGTCTTAACAGAGTACTCCACTCTAATTTTGACAGAGTACCTCCACCAAATGGAGGTATTTTGGATATAAAAATTATCTTTATGGAACAAAAGGAACATTTATTGTGTAACTGGGAGTCTCGTGAGTGCAAACATCCAAAGATCAAAGATAAGAGATTCATTTTATTGCTTTTCTGACTTTCGTGACCAATCTACTTGGCTGCTAGCTGTTTGTAATGTTTTGTCTTCTGAGAGAGATGTCTTTACATAAACGCTTGGTATGCTTTCGCCAAAAAGCTTTTTTGAAATCTGACACACCAGGTGGATTAACAACAAGCTAAGCTGTGTTTTGCTATATTGCACCTATGATTTCCTGAAAATTAAATATTTTTTGTAATTTAATTTGAATTTGGCGCTCTGCAATTCAGCGGATGTTGACATAAATGATCCCACTAACGGGATATGTTAGAAGTTATCAAGAAGAAGAAGTTATCAAAAGACTCTCCTCTTAGTGTACCAGAGCGCAGAATAACTCATGAAGTTTTGAATGCTCAACACCCATTGAATATGTCTGGTGTCAGTAAACATCGGAAACAAAGCGCAATTCAATAATTTGCCGGCATCACAGTTACAGTCACCAACGCTCTGGATAACATGAAAAAAGCCTAACCAGCTCTGCTAGGGCAAGTAAAATGGTCAGAGTGAACTGTTCTCTCATTTGTGTCTGGAAGTAGGTTGCCAATGTCAGAGCTTTCGAAACAACCTTATTTATTGGCCAGAGCGTCCAGTATGCGCTCTGACTTTACTAACGGACAATCTGACTAGGATGAGTAATGTTCAGTGAGTTGTTCTCTCTCTCTTAGATGTCTGGAAGTAGCTGGCAAGTTAGTACAGAACGGTTGGATAAATCCCCTTAAAGAGATGGGTGGGGATAAGGCTTAAGAGGATGTGAACAATGCTGAATGGGTGTTGACAAAGAAGGCCTATTCAATAGTAGTACCAAAACATTGAAAGACGGTTTTCTCAAAAGTGAGTTTACAAGTTGATCAACTTTCAAAGCATAATTACTTTCCCATTGTTTCCTCAAATTCCATCTATGATACACCATTTTGTAGCTCTGAGTCGCTACTTTTATCCAATGTAAAAAAAACATACATTAAAATGTTGCTACATGAGCCCGAATCCAGGTGGAGTCACATATGTCTGTCTTCACTTGTAGCCTGTGAGAAGGACCTGATCACATGACGGAGAACCATGTGAGTGAGAGGTGCTTCGGAGCACACAGCATGCAGGGAGAAGGGAATTCTAATTATTATATTCAGCCCAAGGGCACAATGGCCACTGGCCACAACAGGCATGGATCGTTTAGGGGGTATTACGGTCACACAAAGGGGATGAAACCTGGAAATTTGAGGCATTATCAAGTGCTTGTCAAATTGTGAATGAGAGAATAGTGAAGTGTGTACAGCCTGTGCAAAATATTACATGTTTCTAATTTTCACAGAAAGTGGTTTCATTTCAAGTGTAATTTTAGCTAGCTAATGTTAGCTGGCTGTGATTATGTGCTAGCTAACATCGCTAGTTAAGATTATGTGTATTATCTTATTCTTCATATCTCAGACACATTTGCCTGACTAGTTATAGTCATAGAACCTGGTCATGAGTTGTGATTTTGGTCCATTGTTTAGCTATCTACATGTCTTAACAGAAGACTCCACTCTAATTTTGACAAAGTATTTTCATTTCAAGTTAAAGTGTACTGTTATCTAGCTAACGTTAGCTGGCTGGCTCGCTGACTCAAGTTAAGTCATGCGTTGGGATTCATTGTTTACCTAGCTAGCTATCTAGCTTCTTAACAAAATACTTCTGTGTGGACCTCGTTTTGTGTACTGGGGCATTGTCATGCTGAAACAGGAAAGGGCCTTCCCCAGCTTTTCAAATGTAATTAATTTGTTTTAAAAAAATGGGGAAAAACATAATTCCACTTTGACATTAGGGGGTATTGTGTCTAGGCCAGTGACCAAAACATTTATTTTTAATCCATTTTAAATTCAGGCTGTCACACGACAAAATGTGGAAAAAGTAAAGGGGTGTGAATACTTCCTGAAGGCACTGTACATGTCGCTTACTTGGAAACCGGGTCCCCATAATTTCCCACTCTCCCTTGCCAAAAAGCTTGAAGCCACAGGGCTCTTCTCGCAGGATCTATTTCTGTAAATGGGAGCATTGCGACCCGTAAGTTGCAATTTTTGACCTGGTTACATTACCTTGAACAACACAGTAGCTTTCAAGGGGTATAATGTATTATATGGTTATGTTGTAGTACTACTGTCTACCAGCAGAGGGAGACATTGACTGAACAGATTAAGATGTACACAGTCTATATTGGAATCCCAAATGTGGTCCTGAGGGAATATGTGGCATTATTTTATCACGTTGTCATCATGGCTGACCAAGGGTTTGTTAATGAGAACCATTATAATGAATATTTGGTTTTAGACATGTCATTTAAGCATGGCTTCCCCATAAAATAGGTTTTAAAGTCAATCACTAAGATTATCTAGGTATAACTTTATTTATTAAATTATTTAATGTCAATCACCAGTTATACCTAAAATGATCTATTATATTGACAAGATGATAGAATGACCGCCCTAAAAATGGAAATACATGTCTTCAAAGCAGGCAGGAGGAGGCGAGATCAGGTGGAAACATTCTAGCCAAGCAGGGCAGATACGGGTGTGAATAACAGGCATAAAGTTCAAAGAAATTCTCCACTTATATCAGTACATTTGTAACAACCTAACCATTACAAAACTTATGTTCCATCAAATAAGCCGTACATAGGAAATTAGCAATACCATTTTTTTATGACCAAATTCGACACTCTCAATCACCTCCATACAAAAATTCCTCACTTTGTGGTCTATTTTTGTGGACAGATTTTGGGCAGAGTAAACACTTGTTTCACCTCTTCCTTTCTGTTACAGTTTTTTACAATCCCTTTGGCACTAATTTCAGAACCTTGTGGTCATTGTTCAAAACTCTAGACACAAAACTCAAAACGGTCATCACTTGTAACACAGGCTGTCCAATGTTCAAAACATTGCATTGTGCATTCATATCTTTAAAGTAACCTTGCACTTGCAGAATCATTGGTTCAAATATCAAAGGAACATTCATTTAGATCACCCAAACACAAGATACCGATAGGTTCACTGTGTAGTTGTTCGTTCATTCATTAAATAATGTAGTACAAAATATGTGATACATGTTTCATTATGGTACTACACTTAAATACATCACTGTAAAATGACCAGTAAAGAGAATACTACAGACACAGTGGAATCATTGAACAAAATGTGAAATTTATTGATGAAATACAATAAAATCACTGATTCAAAGGTTTCTTTGAATCAAAGCAGGTAAAGTCCCCCCTTATCTCAGCTCGCTGGTCACCATAGCATCTCCCACCTGTAGCACACGCTCCAGCAGGTATATCTCTCTAGTCACCCCCAAAACCAATTATTTCTTTGGCCGCCTCTCTTTCCAGTTCTCTGCTGCCAATGACTGGAACGAACTACAAAAATCTCTGAAACTGGAAACACTTATCTCCCTCACTAGCTTTAAGCACCAACTGTCAGAGCAGCTCACAGATTACTGCACCTGTACATAGCCCACCTATAATTTAGCCCTATCAACTACCTCTTTCCCAACTGTATTTAATTTATTTATTTATTTTGCTCCTTTGCACCCCATTATTTTTATTTCTACTTTGCACATTCTTCCACTGCAAAACTACCATTCCAGTGTTTTACTTGCTATATTGTATTTACCTTGCCACCAAGGCCTTTTTTGCCTTTACCTCCCTTCTCACCTCATTTGCTCACATTGTATATAGACTTGTTTATACTTTATTATTGACTGTATGTTTGTTTTACTCCATGTGTAACTCTGTGTTGTTGTATCTGTCGAACTGCTTTGCTTTATCTTGGCCAGGTCGCAATTGTAAATGAGAACTTGTTCTCAACTTGCCTACCTGGTTAAATAAAGGTAAAATAAATAAATAAATAAAAAGCAAAAATAATTAGCTACAAAAAAAGAAAAAAACTACAGTAAAACATCAACTGCAGTGTTCCTCACCTGGCTTACTGTAAAAAGCAAAACAAAGGATTGATTGCTGTACTTCTATATTTCCATCAACCCTGTCTTGTGGATTTGGCCAAAGGTTCTCATCCACATCACAAAGGATGTTTTCATTAGCCAAACATCTTGGGAAGAATCTTCAGGCATGGCGAATCCAGGCCTGACACTAGTCTGCCGCGATGTCATTGCATGCGTCCTCCATGGCCTGGAGAAGGGTGGCTTGTTCGTGAGAGCGCCTACAATATACCTTCCACCTCCATGTGGAGAAAAATCCCTCAATCGGGTTTTAGGAAAGGAGAGTATGGTGGTAAGTACAGGGTGGTAAATTGTGGATGGGCCTGAAACCATGCTTTGCACCATTGGAGCATGGTGGAACCTGACATTAACCCACACAATGACATAGGTCATGCCATCAGCTCTACATACCTTATTTAGCCCATCAAAGAAGGTTACATTAGAACAGCGAATCATGTGGCTGCCTGCAACTCAATATATAGAGTGTATAGAGTAGAGAGCTTTAGTTGTTGTTCGACCAAACATTAGAACGGGCAAGATGCATAATCTAAGATACTTTGACTGTGGTATGATTGTTGATGCCACACATGGTGATTCCAGCATCTCAGAAACAGCTGCCTTCCTGTGATTTTTACGCACTACAGTCTCTAGAGTTTACAGAGAGCGGTGCGATAAACAAAACACATTCAGTGAGCAGCAGTTCTGTGGGCAAAAACACCTTGTTAATGAGAGAGGTCAGAGGACAATGTCCAGACTCATTCAAGCTAACGGAAAGGCCACATATGCTCAAATAACAGCTGTTTTAAACAGTGGTGTGCAGAAGGGCATCTCTTAACGTACAACACTGTGAATAATTCAGGCTGTTGTGGAGGCAAAATGGGGTCCTACCCAGTACCAGATAGGTGTACCTAATAAAGTGGCCGGTGAGTGTACAGTAATGTCAAATCTGAAAACATGGTCTGGAAAAGTGGTACATGGGACCATAGAAACAGTATCTGATAAAGAATAATGGTGAAATATTACATCCATAGATAATGTAGTCCAATTAGTTGGTTCCACGGTAATTGGTGTCAATGGATCTCATTATCCTGAAACTTTCATGATCGAAACATGGAATATTATTTGTCAGTTTCCATAAAACTATGCATTAAGAGTAATGCAACAGTTACTTATCATTTTGAAGAGTTGTATCAATTGATAGTTAGATCATTGTAATGAAATGAATAGACTGTCATCTCAGATGAAACGTGTGAATTGCATTTTGAAATGATAATACTTTGATGTTAAATTGTCATTTTAAACAGGTGATTTTAGTTCATTGAACAAATGATCTTAGTTTTATTTGTATTGTATCCAAGAGTTTTGAAAAATTTGCATTTTGATCATTGGTTATGAGTTTTGTGTCCAGAGTTTTGAAAAATGACACCAAGGTTCTGAAATTAGTGCCAAAGTGATTGTAAAAAACTGTAATACATAAAATGGTGCATATTTGACTGGTTAATAGAAAAAGGAAAATGCAACATGTGTTTGACAGTTTGACGTCGTAATATGTTACTTAACGGTGTTGACTTTGAAGAAGTTAGCAAGAACAACCACAAAAGAGACGTTTCCTGTGCAAGTGTTGCAACCTTATCTTTGCCGCCTGTGCCTTCACCAAACTCTGTCAAAACTGTTGTCATGCCTGCCAAAAACATAAATATGAAGACATGCCAAATTCATACTACATACCGAGTTGCCTACTTTCATTCCAATAGATGTTAAAGGCAGAAAATCAATTATTTGTTTTACTGTGGGTAGTTTTAAAGTTTATAATAAGGTGCTCACTGGTTAAAGGCATTAAAACAATGGGATACAACATTTGTTTACTGTACTCAATGTTGCTAATTCAGAAAAGGAATGCATTCTTGACAGAATGATATGTTAGGCTCTAACTCAGTCAACACTGATAAAACAACCACACTGCAGGCTAACTCAGAATGTTTGCAAGGTATTTTAAGGACAGGTGTGGTTTCTCATCAATATCCAATGTGTGTGACAGGAACTGCTTGCAGGGGGTGTTGGTTTTATATGAGCAGTCATCTCAATTCAATTCTGGTCTACAAATTATAATCACACACTTGACTTACTTGTTTTTCACAGTGGTTCACCTGCAAACAGTTTTTTTTAATATGTACAAGCAGCTGCAACAGATTTCAACAGATACTGCACAAGAGGATATCCTCCACGAACACAGTCCTTCATAACTTCCTATCCACAGGTTCTGCAGATCACTGATCACGTACTTATCGCTAAAGGTCGAGGTGATCAGCCGTGACTGAGCAGCATTCAGTTCTCTTCCTGTCAGGCCTAGAAGAGATTGCTATGGCCACCAAATATGAAAATAGATACATTTTGATCAACTAACGTTCAAATCAGTTTGACCAACTCCTTATTAAAAGCCCTACAATTGTCTTGTAATTCATATTTTCTAACTGAGCCTTCCTTCAGACTCAGCCAATGTGTATGAATAGCCATTTGTCTCTTGCCTGGTGTGTGTGTGTGTGTGTGTGTGTGTGTGTGTGTGTGTGTGTGTGTGTGTGTGTGTGTGTGTGTGTGTGTGTGTGTGTGTGTGTGTGTGTGTGTGTGTGTGTGTGTGAGTGTGAGTGCTTGGGTGTGATTGCTGGGTGTCTGTCAGCGCGGGGAGTGACCTGTGCATCTTAGCACCAGTGAGTCAGACACTCAAGGCCAGGGCAAGAGGAAGTTACCCACTTCCCCTGCAACAAAGACACTGCCCCGCACTATTCCCAAGGTCAATTAAAGTTGGTTAGCCTGTGTGTGAAAAGTAGAAATTGACAAAAAGAGAAAATAGTGTTGAGAACATTTGGTTTTGTAATTGTGAGATTATTGTTCTTTCATACTGTAAGCTCCACTCTCATACACATTTCTTTATATGTGTAACTGAATGAACAAATAAACAAATGAATGAACAGTGTTTAAGATTTAGGGTCAGGGATGATCCTATTGGATTTGACCACACCTGACCTTTCTGCCAAATAATATATGCAACAGTCTTTTCTATTGGCATGCACGTTGAAAATGTCCAGACCTGGTTTCTAAAAGTATTTGTTTTCTTCCAAATACCTTGAGCGTTTAACTGAACCTGTCTGAGGTGCAGAGTGCATATTTTTTATTTATTTTATTGACCTTTATTTAACTAGGCAAGTCAATTAAGAACAAATTATTTTTTACAATGACGGCGTACCGAAAGGCAAAAGGCCTCCTACTGGGACTGGATAAAAAATAATAGCAATAATATAGGACAAAACGCACATCACAACAAGAGAGACAACAAAACACTACATAAAGAGAGACCTAAGACAACAATA
The DNA here is from genome assembly GCF_057628025.1 of Oncorhynchus mykiss. Taxonomy (NCBI): domain Eukaryota; kingdom Metazoa; phylum Chordata; class Actinopteri; order Salmoniformes; family Salmonidae; genus Oncorhynchus; species Oncorhynchus mykiss. Next base: position 49,438,882 of record NC_143024.1, read on the forward strand.
CAACAAGGCAGCAACACATAACACAGCATGGTAGCAACATAACATGACAACAACATGGTAGCAACACAACATGGTAGCAGCACAAAACATGGTACAAACATTATTGGGCACAGACAACAGCAAAACAGGGCAAGAAAGTAGAAACAACAATACTTCACACAAAGCAGCCACAACTGTCAGTAAGAGTGTCCATGATTGAGTCTTTGAATGAAGAGATTGAGATAAAACTGTCTAGTTTGAGTGTTTGTTGCAGCTCGTTCCAGACGCTAGCTTTATCGAACTGAAAAAACGAGTAAACCAGGGATGTGTGTGGTTTGGGGACATTTGAAAGAATGTGATTGTCAGAACGGGTATTCTCAGATAGGGGGGAGTGAGGCCTAAGAAGGTTTTATAAATAAGCAGCAACCAGTGGGTCTTGAGACCGTTATACAGAGATTACCAGTTTACAGAGTAGTATAGAATGCAGTGATGTGTCCTATAAGGAGTATTGGTGGAAAATCTGATGGCCGAATGGTAAAGAACATCTAGCCACTCGAGAGCACCGTTACCTGCCGATCTATAAATTACGACTCCGTAATCTAGCATGGGTAGGATGGTCATCTGCATCAGGGTTAGTTTGGCAGCTGGGGTGAAAGAGGAGTGATTACAATAGAGGAAACCAAGTCTAGATTTAACTTTAGCCTGCAGCTTTGATATGTGCTGAGAGAAGGACAGTGTATCATCTAGCCATGCTCCCAAGTACTTGTATGAGGTGACCATCTCAAACTCTAAACCCTCAGAGGTAGTAATCACAGCTGTGGGAAGAGGGGCACTCTTATTACCAAACCACGTGACCTTTGTTTTGGAGGTGTTCAGAACAAGTGTGAGGGCAGAGAAAGCATGTTGGACACTAAGAAAGCTTTGTTGAGAGCGTTTAACACAAAATCCAGGAAGGGGCCAGCTGAGTATAAGACTGTATCATCTGCATATAAATGGATGAGAGAGCTTCCTACTGCCTGAGCTATGTTGTTGATTGAAATTGATAAGAGCTTGGGGCCTAGGGTCGAGCCTAGGGGTACACCCTTGGTTACAGGCAGTGGCTGAGAAAGCAGATGTTCTGACTTTATACACTGCACTCTTTGAGAGAGGTAGTTAGCAAACCAGGCCAAAGATCCCTCAGACACCAATACTCCTTAGCCAGCCCACAAGAATGGAATAGTCAATCGTATCAAAAGCTTTGGCCAAGTCAATAAAAATAGCAGCACAACATTGCTTAGAACAAGGGCAATGGTGACATCATTGAGGATGTTTAAGGTTGCAGTGACACATTCATAACCTGAGGGGAAACCAGATTGCATACCAGAGATAATACTATCAGGAAAGCCAGCCAGTTGATTATTGGGTTTTTATTATGAAGTTTTTTGATAAACAGCACAAAATAGAAATAGCCCTATAACCGTTAGGATCAGCTTGATCTCCCCCTATAAATAAAAGACGCACCGTGGCAGCCTTCCAAGCAATGGGATCCTCCCCAGAGAGGATAGACAGGTTAAAAGGCTAGATAGGGGCAGCAACCTTAAAGAAGGAAGAGTCTTAACCATCTGACCCAGATGTTTTTTGGGGGTCAAGTTTAAGGAGCTCCTTTAGCACCTCGGACTCAGTGACCGCCTGAAGGGAGAAACTTTGTTGCGGGGCAGGGGGAAAAGAGGGAGGAGCACCGGTGCTAGTCACATTAGAAGGGGCGGGAGATGAGGAAATGTTGGACGGGCAAGGAGGCATTGCTGAGTCATATAGGAATCCTGACTTAATGAAGTGGTGATTAAAGAGCTCAGCCATGTGTTTCTTGCCAGTAACAACCACATCATCAACATCAGGGGACAGGGGCAGCTGTGAGGAGGAGGGTTTATTCTCCAGGTCTTTAACCGTTTTCCAGAACTTCTTGGGGTTAGACCCACAGAGAGAGAACTGCTCCTTAAAGTAATTTACTTTGGCCTTTCGGATAGCCTGAGTGCACTTATTTCTCATTTACCTGAAAGAGAGCCAGTCAGCCCGAGTATGCGTGTGCCGAGCCTTTCGCCAAATGCACTTCTTGAGGTGGAGTAACTCTGCAAGATCATGTTCGAACCAGGCGCTGAACCTGTTTTGAATTCTCATTTTCTTAATGGGGGCGTGTTGGTTAACAACTCCACTGAAAATTTCAAAAAAGAAGGTCCAAGCGTCTTCAACAGTGGTGATCAAGCTGATTTTATCCCAATTTACAGAGGCCAGGTCATGAAGGAACGTTTGCTCATTTAAGTTTTTAGCAAGTGTCTATGACAAAGTGTTTTAAGTATTTGAAAGAGTATAAAAAGTATATGAAGTATTTGAAAGAAAAATCAAATACAGATATTAGTATTTGAAAAGAAAACAAATACTATTTGAACCCAAGTCTGATGTTTATATTGTTTTCCGATAACAGTGATGACACTACATTCATTGTTGCATGATGATGACTGATGATGTAACAGGAAATATGTCGGTAGGTGTTTCGCACAACAAATTGTTATCGCTAAGTGATCCACACAGGACCATGTGCCAGAGCATTAGTGGTTATAAATGTTATAGATAATGACGGTGGAAATGAAAACACTGATCTTAAGTATTTTTTTGTATGTTGAAGACAATGTTCACAAGTTGTTTAATGGTGTGAAATCGGCATGAGTCATTCAAAGGTGCGAAAACCTTTGAAGAGATCCTGGTAATGGAAAACACCAGTCACACTTTTATTTTGATTAACTTTTATAATTGAATGATCACAATAGATCGCATACTGTAGATATCGCTTTGTCGTTGGTCATAAAGAGTTGGTATATTTGGTCTTGATATTTTCCTTTTGTATTTTATATGCTTTTATTGATAGGACAGAGGACAAGAAAGACAGGAGGAGAGTGGGTCAAACAGGCCATGGGCGGGCACAACTCTACATGGACGCTGCATTAGCATTTACATTAGACCACCCAGGCCACATTGTCTTGCTATTCTATAGCATTAAGCTACTCGACTTGGTGAAAATTGACCTGATAAGCTGTGTATTTGACTTGAAGACATGAATGATATAAGCACGGTGTAATTCAGTGGCCATATAGTGGAAAGTACCGAGAATGGGCATCCCCTTGAAAGCCACAGATGACTTCAGCGAAATTTGAAGAGCAAAACAATCTTACCATTTTTCCCTTCAAAAGAAACGTTGATATTTGAAGTGTGAGTGAAGCCTTACAAGTGGCTTCTTCTCTGGTCGTCACTCACAGATCAAAACATCAGGTGGTGGAGAAAAACTGAAATAGGGCAAAGTGGAACCGTGTCAGCTCTAGACTCTTTGGTGAGGCCAGATGGTATCCACGAATGCAGAATGTTCTGAAGATATCAGATATTAGGTCTATTTGACAAAAAGTGTCAAATTAATTGTACTGCATTAGAAAGGTGACAGCTAGAGTGGTGTTTGTTTGACCTTGAGTTTGTTAGACTGAAAATCAGCCTTCTCACAAAATCGTCTGTACCATCTGAACAATAAGATGAGACTCTCACAAACACAATGGTGTTCTCTGTTTTGGTCTACGACCCCCACAAGTGTCTTGGGACTCGTCTGAATTCGGTACAGCCGATCAGCCAACTTCTGTCTGTAGCATCCAAACAATTTACTACTAATACCATGACTGTTAATTGCTCACTTGAAAATATGCAGTTTAAGGAACAAAATTCATGAAACATGCTGTTTAGCAGTCAAACAATATTCATGTATTGGCAATATCAGAGACTCACTTGGACTCTTTTTTGAGGATGCTGAGATCTCTATACATGGATAGAATTTGTTCAGGGGGGACAGAAATAGATTTGGGGGTGGAGTTGCAGTTTACATCCAGAATCATATTCCAGCAAAACAACTTAATGTTGAATGGATTAGAGGCGCTGTGGGTACAGGTGGATTGACCACATTTGAAACCAATACTAGTTGGTTGCTGATATAGGCCACCTAGTGCTGATGTGAAATATCTTGATGTAATTTGAGAAATGTTGGATTAGGTATCAGATGAAAAAAGTAAAATATAATTTTTGGGAGATATTAATATAGATTTTTTTGAGTACGAACTGTCAAAATCGAAAGAAAGTTATTTCTGTTGCCAATGTATGTAACCTAACCCAAGTTATGACATTACTCACCAGAACGTTCACTAATAGGTCTGGTATTACATCATCAACTTGTATCGATCACATTTTTACTAACATGGCTGAACAATGTTCTAAAGCTTTATCAGTGGCACTAGGTTACAGTGAAAATACCTTGGTTGCACTCACTAGGAAAACTAAAATACCAAAGGCTGGCCCTAAAATAATCTACCGCAGGTCCTACAGAGGGTTCAATCAGGATTCATTTGTGGATGAGATTAAGAATGTGCAATGGTTAGAAGTGTGTAGTAAGGATGATCCTGAAAAGTTTGTTTATGAAATTATTTTTGAGTATAGCTGATAAGCATGCCCCTTCAAGAAAATGCACTGTGAGGTCAAATGGTGCCCTGTGGATTGATGATGAGCTAAGACATTTATTGATTCAACGTTATGATGCCAAAAAAGTAGCAGATAAATCTGGCACTTTGTTTGATAAGCAAAGTTATTGTAAATTAAGAAATCTTGTGACCAAGCTAAACAAAGGAAAGAAGGAGGGATTCTATCAGCACAATATTGATGAAGTAAAGGGTGATGGGAAAAGCTGTGGAGAACGTTGAACACTATTATGGGTAGGAATTCAAACATGTCCCCCTCTTTTGTAGAATCAGAGGGTATATTTATTACAAAACCACATGACATCGCAAACTACTTTAAAACTTCTTATGGCTGCAATCCCGTTAACGGGATTGATATGACAACAGCCAGTGAAAGCGCCAAATTCAAAACAACAGAAATCTCATAATTGAAATTCCTCAAACATACATGTATCTTATACCGTTGTAAAGGTTAATCCCACCACAGTGTCCGATTTCAAATAGGCTTTACAGCAAAAGCACCACAAACGATTATGTTAGGTCACCACCAAGCCACAGAAAAACACAGCCATTTTTCCAGCCAAAGAGAGGAGTCACAAAAAGCACAAATAGAGATAAAATGAATCACTAACCTTTGATGATCTTCATCAGATGACACTCATAGGACTTCATGTTACACAATACACGTATGTTTTGTTTGATAAAGTTAATATCTATTTAAAAAAATCAGAGTTTAGGGGGATGGTAGGGGACGCCATGTGCGACTGACGTGTTTTCCGTTTGCTCCCGTGGTATTCTTAAAGTTTATGTGAATTCTGCAGCAGAACCGTATTTATTTTCAAATATTAATTTGGTGATCCCTTTCCGTAAAAACCAAGACTACTTTGCTTCCGAATGTCAGCATGTCGACCAAGAACATGACTTTGAGAAAACCCGGCCTACAAGACCCGCTCTCATCACCGCCCTCTCCTGAGTCTGAGGGCCCGGGGACGCACACTTTACCCGGGGGCGCGGCTTGGCCTGGCGGCGCTGAAATGAACATTCTCGAGGCCATCAAACTACTATGCTCTGAGATAGTTGAAATGAAAACACAGGTGGTTGCTACGATTGAGGCCAGAATACAGGAGGTTTCTAATACATTAAAAGCAGATTTAACCATCCTGCGGAACGAGACTGTGCCGGCAATTACATTACTCAAAACAACAACTGCGTCACACACTACAACGATTGCAGCACTGGAGGCCTCCGCTACTAATGTCTCCGATTTAACTACATCCCTGGAGGCTGAAGTTAAACGCCTAGCTGCGGATTTGAAAAAGGTGAGGGAGAGCTGTGTGAGTTTAGAGGGATTCTCTCGCCGCAATAATCTGAGACTTGTATCAGTCCCAGAGTCCGCGGAAATGCATCGCGTCACGGATTTCGTTTCAGGGCTGCTGAAGGATGTTCTTGCCTTAGATGAAAAGCCCCTGATTGATCGAGCCCACTGGTCCGGGATGGGGAGAGGCCCCGTGACATAATTCCTTGAGTGCACTTTTTTCATGAGAAGATGGAGATCCGAGCCCGCAATACCACTCTGAGCTTTCAAGGACAGAGCTTTTCCATATACCAGGACTACTCCCCCACTGTTTCCAGGCAGCGCGCAGCTTTCGGACAGGCCAAACGAGTACTTCGGGACCATCCAAGTGTGAAGTATGGACTGCGATTCCCGGCCCGTTTATGGATATCTCATGAGGGTAAAGACCACACATTTGAATCTCCGGAGGAGGCTATGGCTCACATTCAACGTCACATCAAGAAGTCTTGAATATGCTCACAGTTCAGCAACTGTTGCTTGCGAACTGTGGATAGTAAGTACCCCACTTGTGGTACAATTATGTTTAGATATAACAGGCTAGTCTTGTATAGTTGGTGAAACTATTCAGGTTTATTTGATGTGATCTAATGTTTTGATCATCTAGTGTGCGTGCCTTATCTTGCTCACCTATTTAGTTTGTTTACACATTATCTCAGTGACTCAAAATATTTTTGGTTATTTGTTTACTGCATCCGTTTGCATTGACCCAGTAAACAGTAAATGTCTCCCGAGGCTACACGGTTTCTGGGGCCTCACTTTAATTTGAAACGTTTTGAGCGTCATTTATGCCCAGCAAACGTTCAACGCACACGTAGTTTTTTGGGATTGGTTGTAAGCTGTCTCAGCTTCAATTAGACTACTATTATAATTAGTATTATTTTTGATTGTCTTACTATGATTTCCTTACTTCAAATTAGATTTTTGGCTGAGAGCCTTTATACATTTTATTTATTTTCTCTCTCAATGCCTGTTATAAGACGGGGAATACAATTATATACATCTACAAGTGGTGCTTTTGTCATTCCGTTTGCACAAGGGATTCGCCTTTTTTTTTAAATTTGAAAAAAATACATACAAATCTATATTTTTGCTGCTTGATCCACTAACAAAACGCGACTTTAAAGAGCGGGACTGTGGGTTTAGGTTTAAGACCGCACTCTCACAGACATACTGTGCGAAGAGAACATGTTCTATTTAGGCTTGTACCTCGTTTGGGGAGGTATTGTCTGGGATGGGGGGTGGGGGGGCAGGTTGAATTGTTCAGTTCTAATGTTGTCATTCTGTCTTTTTAGTTTCTTTTTCTGTACTTTTTCCAAACATTTACCACCGTACATTATTACTCTGAGACAAGTTATTCTGGGGGTTTTGGGCGCTCATTGCTTTTCCATTCTATGCTCTAATGACAGGGTTGAATAACGGGAATGCCCAGAGGGGCCGAAATAATACGATCAAGTACATTTCTTGGAATACCAAAGGGGTCAACAACCCGGTGAAGCGTAAGAGGGTGTTGACACACTTAAAGGGTTTGAATGCAAATATTGCATTTCTACAAGAGACTCACTTGAGGACTGGTGAGCATTTTAGGATGCGTAAGGACTGGGTTGGTCAAGTGTTCCACTCAAACTTTCATAGTAAATCAAGAGGTGCTGCTATTCTGGTTGATCCCTTTGTAGCTTCTGAGGTTATTGCTGATCCTAAGGGACGATACGTCATAGTAACCGGTGAACTGTTTTCTACCCCTCTTGTTTTGGCTAGTGTTTATGCTCCCAATTGGGATGACACAAGTTTCATTTCTTCCTTTCTGTCTGCTATTCCCAATTTAGATTCTCATTTGTTGATTTTAGGGGGGGATTTCAACTGTAAAATGTCCCCAGTTCTTGACAAGTCCTCACAAACAAATACAGGCCCATCTAAATGTGCCTTACTTATTCAATCCTTTCTTCAGAAATATGCTATGTTTGAGGCCTGGCGTTTCCTACATCCTACAGATAGACAGTATTCCTTTTATTCTCATGTTCATCAAACATACTCCCGGATTGATTACTTCTTTTTGGACAAAAAACTTCTGCCTAACCTTCGGCAGTGTACTTACGAGAGTATTGTTATCTCTGACCATTCACCATTAGTGCTTGAACTAGAGTTTCCCCAGCGACCTCCTAGGTGTTATCAATGGCGTCTCAACCCCATTTTACTCTCAGTCAATTTCATTTCTTCTGAAATTGCCTTATTCCTAGAAACTAATTCAACACCATGTATGTCCTGCTCTACCATATAGGAGTCTCTCAAAGCATACCTACGTGGCCAAATTATTTCTTATACAGCCAACCAAAACAGAGTTCGCTCCCAGCGACTTCGGGACCTGAGCGAGTCCATAGCCACATTGGATGAGAAGTATGCTACGGATCCTTCCTCTGATCTGCATAAAGAGCGCCAACTACTCCAATCTGAATTTGATGAGCTTTCTACCAGGCAAGCTGAACAGTTACTCTTGCGAGCTCGATACAAAGTCTATGAACAAGGCGACAAGGCCAGTAAACTCCTTGCACATCAGATCCGTAAATCTGAGGCCTCACGTTTAATCCCACAAACAAGGACCCCGTCTGGTGCCACCACAGTTATACATAAAGAGATCAATGATCAATTTAAACAATTTTACTCTGCGCTATACACCTCTGAATCCCCTCAAGACCCCTCGCTGATTGACTCCTTCTTTAATGGCTTGAATATGCCTTCAATTGATACAGACTCCCATGACTGTCTAGAAGAAGAATTTACGCTTGAGGAGATTGCAACAGCAGTGTCCGCAATGAAAAGTGGTAAATCACCGGGTCCGGACGGTTTTCCAACAGAATTTTACAGGACGTTTTCTGGTCTGCTTTGCCCATTCTTGTCCCGACTATTTGCAGAGTGCCTCAATACTTCAAAGCTGCCGCCTAGTCTTTATCAGGCTTCAATTTCATTACTACTAAAGAAAAACAAAGACCCCCTGGAATGTGGATCCTTTCGCCCAATCTCGCTTTTAAACTGTGATTACAAAATCCTAGCTAAGCTTTTAGCCATCCGTATGGAAGGCTTGCTGCACCAAGTAATACACTCTGACCAGACTGGCTTTGTGAGAAATAGGCATTTATTTTTCAATATTAGGCGCCTTATGAATATACTGTACTCCCCAGCGTCGAAGGACCCGGAGGTGGTGGTCTCACTTGATGCCGAAAAAGCGTTTGACCGCGTTGAGTGGGATTACCTAACAGCTGCCCTTTATAGATTTGGCTTTGGCCCCAAATTCATTGCGTGGATAAAGATTCTTTATTTTTCCCCCATGGCTTCGGTACGGACTAATAACTTGTCCTCTGACTATTTTCCCTTGCACCGCGGATCCAGACAGGGTTGCCCACTCTCCCCCTTGTTGTTTGCTTTGGCAATCGAGCCTCTCGCCATTGCACTACACTCTAATGATGCCATTCAAGGCATAATCAGGGCGGGCTGGGAGCAGAAAGTCTCGCTATATGCTGACGACCTCCTTTTGTTTATCTCCAACCCCGATACCTCATTGCCACGTGCCCTATCTGTTCTTAAAAAGTTTGGATCAATCTCAGGGTACAAGCTGAATCTAGGCAAGAGTGAGCTCTTTCCGGTAAACAAGGCTGCTTTAAAGTGCTCTTTCACAAGTTCTCAGTTTAGGATTGTCCGGGATCAATTCACTTACTTGGGAGTAAAAGTGACAAGGAAATATTCAAATTTATTTCAGGAAAACTTTGTTGCTCTAGCAGACAGATTGAAACAATCTTTTACTTTTTGGAATTTGCTACCCCTTTCTCTTATCGGAAGGATTAATGTCATTAAAATGAATGTGTTGCCCAAATGTTTATATTTATTTCAATGTTTACCCATTTTATTCCAAAATCTTTTTTTATTTCACTGGATCAAACATTCATGCATTTTATTTGGGATGGCAAGGTACCACGGATTGGTAGAAAACATTTACAGAAGCCTAGGTCATTGGGGGGTTTAGCTTTACCAAATTTTCAGACATACTACTGGGCTGCAAATTTCAGAGCCGTTCTGTACTGGCTGCAGACTGATCCTACTGGCCCTAGACCACTCTGGGCCCAGATGGAGTCTGAATCGTGTAAACCTGCTGCACTTTCCTCTGTGCTGTGCTCGTCTCTCCCAGTGTCCCTAGGCAAAAGGTGTGCCAACCCAATTGTAAAGCAGTCTCTTAAAATTTGGAATCAGTTCCATTTAACCTTTTTAGCCTCCGAGGCTTTTCTCTATCAGGCCCAATCAATCAGAACATTTTATTTCCTCCATCTTTGAATGATGGGGCTTTTGGCATTTGGCACTCACTAGGACTTTCCTCGCTAGTCCAATTATTCTTTGATGATACATTTGCCTCTTTTTCTCAGCTGCAGGAAAAGTTCAATCTCCCCCAATCCCACTTTTTCCGCTATCTCCAGACTAGAAACTTTGTCAGGGCTAACACACCTGGATTTCCCAATAGGCCTGCGAATACTGCTATAGAGAGCATCTTGGAGCTGAACAAGCTTCCTAGAGGCGCAATTTCAGATGTATATGCAATCATTCATGACCTACAGAACCCTTCTTTGGTGCCTTTAAAGACTCGATGGGAAAAGGATTTGGGGGAGGAACTTGGTGAAGAAGCCTGGGAATCTGTGCTGCGCAGGGTGCACTCGTCCTCTTTTAGCACTAGACACAGCCTCATTCAATTCAAGGTGGTTCACCGTATCCAATGGTCGGGGGCCAAACTTGGAAGAATATTCTCTGATTTTGATCCTACCTGTGTCAGATGTAAGGTGGAACCAGCCACACTGTTGCATATGTTTTGGGGCTGTCATAAACTGTCAGGTTTCTGGGAATTAATATTTAAATGTTGCTCTGATATACAGTGCCTTGCGAAAGTATTCGGCCCCCTTGAACTTTGCGACCTTTTGCCACATTTCAGGCTTCAAACATAAAGATATAAAACTGTATTTTTTTGTGAAGAATCAACAACAAGTGGGACACAATCATGAAGTGGAACGACATTTATTGGATATTTCAAACTTTTTTAACAAATCAAAAACTGAAAAATTGGGCGTGCAAAATTATTCAGCCCCCTTAAGTTAATACTTTGTAGCGCCACCTTTTGCTGCGATTACACCTGTAAGTCGCTTGGGGTATGTCTCTATCAGTTTGCACATCGAGAGACTGAAATTATTTCCCATTCCTCCTTGCAAAACAGCTCGAGCTCAGTGAGGTTGGATGGAGAGCATTTGTGAACAGCAGTTTTCAGTTCTTTCCACAGATTCTCGATTGGATTCAGGTCTGGACTTTGACTTGGCCATTCTAACACCTGGATATGTTTATTTTTGAACCATTCCATTGTAGATTTTGCTTTATGTTTTGGATCATTGTCTTGTTGGAAGACAAATCTCCGTCCCAGTCTCAGGTCTTTTGCAGACTCCATCAGGTTTTCTTCCAGAATGGTCCTGTATTTGGCTCCATCCATCTTCCCATCAATTTTAACCATCTTCCCTGTCCCTGCTGAAGAAAAGCAGGCCCAAACCATGATGCTGCCACCACCATGTTTGACAGTGGGGATGGTGTGTTCAGCTGTGTTGCTTTTACGCCAAACATAACGTTTTGCATTGTTGCCAAAAAGTTCAATTTTGGTTTCATCTGACCAGAGCACCTACTTCCACATGTTTGGTGTGTCTCCCAGGTGGCTTGTGGCAAACTTTAAACAACACTTTTTATGGATATCTTTAAGAAATGGCTTTCTTCTTGCCACTCTTCCATAAAGGCCAGATTTGTGCAATATACGACTGATTGAGTCTCCCACCTCAGCTGTAGATCTCTGCAGTTCATCCAGAGTGATCATAGGCCTCTTGGCTGCATCTCTGATCAGTCTTCTCCTTGTATGAGCTGAAAGTTTAGAGGGACGGCCAGGTCTTGGTAGATTTGCAGAGGTCTGATACTCCTTCCATTTCAATATTATCGCTTGCACAGTGCTCCTTGGGATGTTTAAAGCTTGGGAAATCTTTTTGTATCCAAATCCGGCTTTAAACTTATTCACAACAGTATCTCGGACCTGCCTGGTGTGTTCCTTGTTCTTCATGATGCTCTCTGCGCTTTTAACGGACCTCTGAGAATATCACAGTGCAGGTGCATTTATACGGAGACTTGATTACACACAGGTGGATTGTATTTATCATCATTAGTCATTTAGGTCAACATTGGATCATTCAGAGATCCTCACTGAACTTCTGGAGAGAGTTTGCTGCACTGAAAGTAAAGGGGCTGAATAATTTTGCACGCCCAATTTTTCAGTTTTTGATTTGTTAAAAAAGTTTTAAATATCCAATAAATGTCGTTCCACTTCATGATTGTGTCCCACTTGTTGTTGATTCTTCACAAAAAAATACAGTTTTATATCTTTATGTTTGAAGCCTGAAATGTGGCAAAAGGTCACTGTATATGACACTGTTATAGATCTGTCTCCCCTTACAGCCCTTTTTGGAGTACTGCCCATGGGTACCCCCCTATCAAGAATCCAGTCGGACACTGTTGCTTATACAACTCTTTTAACTAGACGACTAATACTACAGAACTGGAAGATGGCAGCTCCCCCATCTTATAAATATTGGGTGAGGGATGTGTTGTGCTCTCTGAAACTATAAAAAATTAAATTCAATTCACGTGGGAACCCCAAACTGTTTGATGAGGCTTGGGCTCCATTCCGGTCTTACTTTAAACAGTCCATCCTCTGATGGCATTCCAATTAATACTAAAATAAGTCTGTGACTTAAGGGTTGGAGGAGCTTCTCTCTGTGTTTTTGCTGGGGGGGGAGGGTATTAAGGTCCATGTGCTTATTGATTGTGGTCCGCAGATGCCTTGTTCATCTTGCCCAGGCAGAGACTGAAGTGTTAGCTTGTTTTTCCCAGTTATTTTTACATTTTGTTCACGCCAACATGAATAATCATTTTATTTTTTTTATTTTAAAGCATTGTAAACTTTTTTTTTTGTCCAGTGGATGGTCGGTCTGTGGCCATGACCCTCTGTGAGTGGTTGCATTTCTCCACCCTTATCCCTTGACTGCTTACAGGAACAATGGTGAGGTGTTTGCTCTGTCCCTGTACTATAGATTGCCCTTTAACCTCTGTAGCCTTCTGCCTGGTGTGTTTAACTTGTCTAAAGTATGGTATCGTTAAAGCTATTTTTTTATTTGTATTTTTATTTGTATTTTTTTTCTAGTTGAGTATATTATTTATATTGCTTTGTCTTGTCTGTGTGTGTGTATGTTCAAAACTTAATAAACAGAGTTTTAAAAAATAAATAAAAAAAATAAATGAAAAAATCAGAGTTTACATCGGCGCATTACGTTCACTAGTTCCAAAAATATCCGGTGATTTTGCATAGCCACATCGATTCAACAGAAATACTCATCATAAATATAGATGATAATACAAGTTATACACATGGAATTATAGATATATCTCTACAACCGCTGTGTCAGATTTAAAAAAAACTTTACGGAAAAAGAAAACCATGCAAAAATCTGAGACGGCGCTCAGAAAATAAATACAATTATCCGCCATGTTGGAGTCAACAGAAACCAGAAATCACATTATAAATATTCCCTTACCTTTGATGATCTTCATCAGAATGCACTCCCAGAAATCCTAGTTCCACAATAAATGCTTGATTTGTTCGATAATGTCCATTATTTATGTCCAAGTAGCTACTTTTGTTAGGGCTTTAGGTACACATATCCAAACTCTTGTGCAGGTCCAGCATAACTTCGGACAAAAACTTCAAAAAGTTATATTACAGGTCAAAGAAACATTTCTAACTAAGTATAGAATCAATCTTTCGCATGTTTTTATCACAAATCTTCAATAACGTTCCAACCGGAGAATTCCTTTGTGTCTAGAGAAGCCATGGAACGCAGGTCGATATCATGTGAAATGCGCGTGACCAGGAAATGGCTCTCTGCCAGTAACCTGACTCATTCAGTTCTTATTCAGCCCCACAACATAGTAGAAGCCTCATTCAAGTTTCTAAAGATGGTTGACATCTAGTGGAAGCCCTAGGAGGTGCAGCGCCATCCATATCCCACTGTGATTTCAATAGGGCCTGGGTTGAAAATCGACCAACCTCAGATTTCTCACTTCCTCTTTGGATTTCTTCTCAGGTTTTTGCCTGCCATATGAGTTCTGTTATACTCACAGACATCATTCAAACAGTTTTAGGAACTTCAGAGTGTTTTCTATCCTATACTAATAGTAATATGCATATATTAGCAAATGGGACTGAGGAGCAGGCCGTTGACTCTGGGCACCTCTGGGCACCTTTCATCCAAGCTACTCAATACTGCCCCTGCAGCCATAAGAAGTTAATTAATATTTTACAGGCAAAGTGGACAAGTTGAGGAATGCTATGATTCCAACTGATGGCTCCATGTCACATAACCTTATAAAATATTGTATGATGAAGGAGAGGCAATGCAGGTTTAAATGTCATCAAGTAGAAAGGGAAGAGGTAGAAAGGATGCTGTTGTCTCTTTTAAATGACAAGTCGCCTGGTACAAATAATCTTGACACCAAATTGCTTAGAGTAACAGCTAACCAAATATCTACCCCAATCTCTAATATTTTTAATAAGTGCTTGATGGATTGTGCCCAGAAGTCTGTATAGAGCCAAAGGTTATTCCACTACATAAGGATAAAACATCTGCATTCATTGGTCCTAATAGTCATCCTTTAAACTTGCTGCCTGTGTTAAGTCAATTATTGAAAAAAATGATATCTGTACAAATCAATGATTATTTCTCATGCAATGGTCTAATAAAGGGTTTCTAGCATGCATACAAAGACCATTCTATGAGTACGGCCTTAGCAAAAATGACAGATGATTGGTTAAAGAGTATGGATGATAGCAAGTTAGTTGGTGCAGTGTTGCTGGATTGCAGTGCTGCTTTTGATGTAATTGATCATGAACTGTTACTAGGAAAACTCAAACATTATTGTTTTAAGGAAGCATTCTTTAATGGTAGCTTTTCAAATAGTAAAGACATACACTGTGGAGTTCCTCAAGGAAGCTGCCTAGGCCCACTGCTCTACTCTATCTTTACTAATGATTTACCTTCAGTAATGAACAAAGCAAGAGAGGTCATGTTCGCTGATAACTCTACAATGTATAGTGCAGCATCAAAATGTAATGAGCTAACAGATGTACTGAGTAGTGAACTAAGAATGGTGTCTGAGTGGGTTGACATGAACAAATTGGTGTTGAACATTTCTAAAACTAAATGTATTGTATTTGGTTCAAGATATATGCTTGCTGATGATCCCCAATTGAATATGTCGATGAACAGAATACATGAAGAGCATGTGGAAAAAAAATACCTCATGTTGGACGCAGCTTTATCATGGTCAGAACACATAGATAATATTGTTATTAAGATGGGTAAGGGAATTGCTATTACAAGAAAATGTTCAGAGCATGTAACATCTAGCACTCTGAAATAGGTGTCCCTGGTCCTATCACACTTAGAGTACTGCCCGGTTATATGAGCATCGGCAGCAAAGAAAGATAGAAAAAAGCTCAAAACAGGGCTGCCAGATTATCTCTTCATTGCTCTCACCAAATGAATATTATTAAAATGTATCAGAATCTCTCATGGCTTCACGATAAAAACAAATGACTATCTAGTCTTCTGATTTTCTTTAGGAATGTTATATTTTTCAAAAAACAAACGTTATTTTTCAGTCCAATTAGTACATACTTGCAACATGCATAACCACCAAACCAGACAGGCAAATTCGGGGCAGCTAAAACAACTCAAGACAAGGACAAATCACCTTAAATCTACAGTTTTATATAGAGCTATAGTTGAATGAAACTTTTTACCAATACATACTTCTCAGGCAAAAAGTAAATCCACGTTCAAGTAAAAAATAAAATAACATCTAATGTGATAGAACATGACTGGACACCAAATAGAAAGTAGCAACTGAATGTTAAATGTGTTTCCTGTCAGGTATTTTAATTGTCTGTATTGTCTACTTGTTGAATGTTTGTGAAGTCTTGATCATGGTTGTTTGTAATGTCTTGTTAATTGGTGTTGAACCGCAGGAATAGCTAGCGTTATGGCATTAGCTAATGGGGATCCTATTAAAAATTACAAAATTACAAAATTACCCCTCTGTGGAAAGGTGAGACTCACAAGTGACGATTTTGCTCTAGACCTCACGAGCCTTATCTGAAGGTCCCTCAGTACCAGTTGAAACAATTAATGGAAGTAAACATGGAGACTGTTTAGAACAAAAAAAATATGTGTTTAATAGATGTAAAAAAATAAAATGTTTCCTGATCTCAAGGGGTCAAACAGCAAAATGATCCTTGATATGACCTTCTTAAAACAATTCCATATACAGTTGAAGTCGGAAGTTCACAAACACCTTAGCCACATATTTTTAAACAAAGTTTTTCACAAATCCTGACATTTAAAAATTCCCTGTCTCAGGCCAGTTAGGATCACCACTTTATTTTAAGAATGTGAAATGTCAGAATAATAGTAGAGAGAAGGATTTATTTCAGCTTTTCTTTCTTTCATCACATTCCCAGTGGGTCAGAAGTTTACATACACTCAATTAGTATATGGTAGCATTGCCTTTAAATTGTTTAACTTGGGTCAAACGTTTCGGGTGGCCTTCCACAAGCTTCTTACAATAAGTTGGATGAATTTTGGCCCGTTCCTCCTGACAGAGGTGTAACTGAGTCAGATTTGTAGGCCTCCTTGCTCGCACACGCTTTTTCTGTTTTGCCCACACATTTTCTATAGGATTGAGGTCAGGGCTTTGTGATGGCCACTCCAATACCTTGACTTTGTTGTACTTAAGCCATTTTGCCACAACTTTGGAAGTACGCTTGGGGTCATTGTTCACTTGGAAGACCCATCTGCGACCAAGCTTTAACTTCTTGACTGATGTCTTGAGATGTTGCTTCAATATATCCACATAATTTTCCTCCTCGTGATGCTATCTATTTTGTAAAGTGCACCAGTCCCTCCTGCAGCAAAGCACCCCCACAACATGATGCTGCCACTCCCGTGCTTCACGGTTGGGATGGTGTTCTTCGGCTTGCAAGCCTCCCCCTTTTTCCTCCAAACATAACGATGGTCATTATAGCCAAACAGGTCTATTTTTGTTTCATCAGACCAGAGGACATTTCTCCAAAAAGTACAATCTTCGCCCCCATGTGCAGTTGCAAACCGTAGTCTGGCTTTTTGATGGCGGTTTTGGAGCAGTGGCTTCTTCCTTGCTGAGCGGCCTTTCAGGTTACGTCAATATAGGACTCGCTTTACTGTGGATATAGATACTTTTGTACCTGTTTCCTCCAGCATCTTCACAAGGTTCTTTGCTGTTTTTCTGGGAATGAGTTGCACCTTTCGCACCAAAGTACGTGAACGTAGTACCTTCAGGCATTTGGAAATTGCTCTCAAGGATGAACAAAACTTGTGGAGGTCTGGAATTTCTTTTGATATTCCCATGTTGTCAAGCAAAGAGGCACTGAGTTTGAAGGTAGGCCTTGAAATACGTAGGCCTTACACCTCCAATTGACTCAAATTATGTCAATTAGCCTATCAGAAGCTTCTAAAGCCATGACATAATTTTCTGGAATTTTCCAAGCTTTAAAGGCACAGTCAACTTAGTGTATGTCAACTTCTGACCCTGTGGAATTGTGATACATTGAATTAGAAGTAAACAATTGTAAACAATTGTTGGAAAAATTACTTGTGTCATACACAAAGTAGATGTCCTAACCGACTTGCCAAAACTATAGTTTGTTAACAAGAAATTTGTGAAGTGATTGAAAAACAAGTTTTAATGACTCCAACCTAAGTGTATGTAAACTTTCGACTTCAACTGCATTTTTAGCAGTAAGGCCAAGTAAAACATTTCAGGAAATAATTATTTGATATAAAGTGCATTTGGAAACTATTCAGCTCCCTTCCCTTTTTCCACATTTTGTTACATTTTAATAATAATAATAATGTACCCCTCTCAAACTCATTGACAGCTACGGATAAAAAATGACAATGTTGTCCACATTCAGAGGCTAAACAGTATTTGTTTCAAATGACATTATTGTCTACAGAAGAACAAGCATATAAATCACATCAAATGTATTTATATAGCCCTTTGTACATCAGCTGATATCTCAAAGTGCTGTACAGAAAACCAGCCTAAAACCCCAAACAGCAAGCAATGCAGGTGTAGAAGCACGGTGGCTAGAAAAAACTACCTAGAAAGGCCAAAACCTAGGAAGAACCTAGAGAGGAACCAGGCTATGAGGGGTGGCCAGTCCTCTTCTGGCTGTGCCGGGTGGAGATTATAACAGAACATGGCCAAGATGTTCAAATGTTCATAAATGACCAGCATGGTCAAATAATAATAATCATAGGCAGAACAGTTGAAACTGGAGCAGCAGCACGGCCAGGTGGACTGGGGACAGCAAAGAGTCATCATGTTAGGTAGTCCTGAGGCATGGTCCTAGGGCTCAGGTCCTCCGAGAGAGAGAAAGAAAGAGAGAAAGAGAGAATTAGAGAGAACATACTGAAATTCACACAGGACACCAGATAGGACAGGAGAAGTACTACAGATATAAAAAACTGACCCTAGCCCCCCGACACATAAACTACTGCAGCATAAATACTGGAGGCTGAGACAGGAGGGGTCAGGAGACACTGTGGCCCCATCCGATGACACCCCCGGACAGGGCCAAACAGGAAAGATACAACCCCACCCACTTTGCCAAAGCACAGCCCCCACACCACTAGAGGGATATCTTCAACCACCAACTTACCATCCTGAGACAAGGCCGAGTATAGCCCACAAAGATCTCCGCCACGGCACAACCCAAGGGGAGGGGGGGCGCCAACCCAGACAGGAAGATCACATCAGTGACTCAACCCACTCAAGTGACGCACCCCTCCTAGGGACAGTATGAAAGAGCACTAGTAAGCCAGTGACTCAGCCCCTGTAATAGGGTTAGAGGCAGAGAATCCCAGTGGAAAGAGGGGAACCGGCCAGGCAGAGACAGCAAGGGCGGTTTGTTGCTCCAGAGCCTTACCGTTCACCTTCACACTCCTGGGCAAGACTACACTCAATCATATGGCCCACTGAAGAGATGAGTCTTCAGTAAAGACGTAAAGGTTGAGACCGAGTTTGCGTCTCTCACATGGGTAGGCAGACCATTCCATAAAAATGGAGCTCTATAGGAGAAAGCCCTGCCTCCAGCTGTTTGCTTAGAAATTCTAGGGATAATTAGGAGGCCTGCGTCTTGGGACCGTAGCGTACGTGTAGGTATGTACGGCAGGACCAAATCAGAGAGATAGGTAGGAGCAAGCCCATGTAATGCTTTGTAGGTTAGCAGTAAAACCTTGAAATCAGCCCTTGCCTTGACAGGAAGCCAGTGTAGGGAGGCTAGCACTGGAGTAATATGATTATTATTTTTTGGTTCTAGTCAGGATTCTAGCAGCCGTATTTAGCACTAACTGAAGTTTATTTGGTGCTTTATCCGGGTAGCCGGAAAGTAGAGCATTGCAGTAGTCTAACCTAGAACAGCTAAAACTTTTCGGACTATTTACTCAGTACTTTGTTGAATCTCCTTTGGCAGCGATTACCGCCTGAAGTCTTCTTGGGTTTGACACTACAAGCTTGGCACACCTGTATTTGGTGAGTTTCTCCCATTCTTCTCTGCAAATCCTTTCAATCTCGGTCAGGTTGGATGGGGAGAGTCGCTGCACAGCTATTTTCAGGTCTATCCAGAGATGTTCGATCTCTGGCTGGGCCACTCAAGGACATTCCTGCATTGTCTTGGCTGTGCCCTTAGGGTTGTTGTCCTATTAGAAAGTGAACCATCACCCCAGTCTGAGGTCCTGAGCACTCTGGAGAAGGTTTTCATTAAAGATCTCTCTGTACTTTGCTCCGTTCATCTTTCCCTCGATCCTGACCAGTCGCCCAGTCCCTGCTGCTGAAAAACATCCCCACAGCATGATGCTGCCACCACCATGCTTCACCATAGGGATGGTGCCAGGTTTCCTCCAGAAGTGAGGCTTGGCATTCAGGCAAAGGAGTTTATTCTTGTTTCATCAGATCAGAGAATCTTGTTTCTCATGGTCTGATAGTCCTTTAGGTGCCATTTGGCAATCTCTAAGCAGGTTGTCGTGTTCCTTTTTACTGAGGAGTGGCTTTCTTCTGGCCACTCTACCATTAAGGCCTGATTGGTGGAGTGCTGCAGAGGTGCTTGTCCTTCTGGAAGGTTCCCCCATCTCCACAGAATAACTCTGGAGCTCTGTCAGAGTGACCACCGGGTTCTTGGTCACCTCTCTGACCAAGGCCAATCTCCCCCGATTGCTCAGTTGGCCGGGCGGCCAGCTAAAGGAAAAGTCTTGGTTGTTCCCAACGTCTTCCATTAAAGAATGATGGAGGCCACTGTGTTCTTGGGGACCTTCAATGCTGCAGAAATGTTTTGGTACCCCTCCTCAGATCTGTGCCTTGACATAATCCTGTCTCAGAGCTCTATGGACAATTCCTTCGACCTCATGGCTTGGTTTTTGCTCTGACATGCACTTTCAACTGTGGAACCTTATGTATACAGGTGTGTTCCTTTCCAAATCATGTCCAATCAATTTATTTTACCACAGGTGAACTCCAATAAAATTGTAGAAACATCTCAATGATGAACAATGGAAACAGGATGCACCTCAGCTCAATTTTGGGTGTCATAGTGAAAGGTCTGAATACTTAAGTAAATCATTTATCTCTGTTTTTATTTTTAATACGTTTGCAAAACTTTCATGGGGTACTTTTGTGTAGATTGATGCACAAGTCCTACCACCAAACATTATTACTATGCATTAAAACTATTTGAAATGGCATAAAACAATGACATGGCTGTCAATGGCAGCCTAAAGTGGTTGGTTTTCAAAATGGTACAGCTCTTTAACAGTTTAAGCTACTGCTACTACACCAACTGTAAAAAAGTCTTACAGATTTTCTGAATATTGCGTCGGGCCAAACACAGCCTTTTATCTGTTTATTTGTTTATTTGGATCCCCAAATCCCCTTTTGCAGAAGCAGCAGCTACTCTTCCCAAGGTCCACAAAAAAACACAAAACATGACAAGTAAGAAAACACTGATACACTGATAGACTAAGACAGTCACACAAATTTAAAATGCAACCAAATACAATGAATACAACAACAACAAAAATACACCAGCCGCAAGCTGCCAGTTGGGGAACACTGATACACTGTCAAGTTAGTTCAAACAGTATGACCGGGAGAGGTAAGTGAGGCTAAATGTAAAATTCGAGCCATTATGTGGCAGAAGAGGTAGGACAGCGAGCCTAACATGCTGACCACACCGCTCGCATTGCAAACTACATTTACACATACATGTTATTCAATCATTGCACCCACAGTGCTTCCGACGTCAACAAGCGTCTGCGTGGCCAGGTGCTAAAATAGAACTTGATTCTATTAGTGACACTTGATGCGCTGCAAGTGCCGCCTCTCCCATCTCCTTGGTTTTTTAGGACCATACACCCACGTGCCATCTCCTCATTGGTTTTTAGGAGCATATACCCATGTTGGTGATTGAAAGATGAACTGAGGTCCACACTCCAGTCCAGCTGGTAGCGGTAATGCACCTTAACGTTGGTTGTCAACCACCATATGAAAGTCCAAAGAAGAAGAAGCCTGAAGGAGGAAAGATTACTAGAAACGATTTACTAGAAACAGTTTACCCTTTTATCTGTGGATTAGTTGTCGGAGAAGAGGACCTTGTGCATTTCAGTTAAAACAACAACCCGATGTTTATATCCCAGGACAAATTATACATGTTTAATGCTTTTCGACCTGTCCCTTAATATAGTTGTTTCAGAGTATGTTTTGATATTTGAGCCTGCGTGTCCTTATCACGTCTGGTGTGGTTGGATAAAATCAACATGCGAGGGATGGCGCATGCAAACATCTGGTCAGTATGTAAGGGCCGGCATTTATATGCCCTCCAAAGATAGGTTGGTGGACCAAGATTCAAAAGTTGGATTAGGAGGGAAGAGGTGGGGTTTGCTCGGTTGCGCCTATGACATTGTACATTGAACTAATCATTACATCTGGTTGGCAAGCATGTGAATGGTTTGTGTACGGAGTGCATTATTGATGAAACAGTGAAGCATGTGTTGATGTATTGTTGTAAGTAGCAGTATGTGGAAGACATGGAACAATTGATGTATAGTGTTATGGAATATGGACGGGGTTGGTTTGTTAGAAGTTAGTAGGGTTATTTTTTAATTGTCTTAGTAGTTCACAATTAGAAAGGAGGGTTTAGTGGTTCTTAATTTTTGTTTCTTTATCCATTTAGTATGGAAACTCTGATTGACTACACACTCCAGTACAGTAGGTCGCAGCATTCACCTCTGTCTGTTTGTTGCTGCCATAATACCATAGAAGAAGAAGACCAGAAGTGGTTTTGCCATAGAAATAAGAATAAATAGAACACGCTTGGAAGCTCTAACCATGGCAATTAACTGGCCAACTCATGAGTCATAGGTACACTCCCAATGGCTGCCTGGTATTTTGATGCAATCATTTCCATGGTGTTTTGGAATGTTCTATAAACTGATGCTGGATTGCCTTGGTAATGTGGAATGTTCATTCAAATGATGCTAACTGATGTGGTCCATGCAATGGAATCTGTAAGGAATAATCACCAAGGGAATATGTGTTCTTTAAGCGATAATGCAAGAGAAGCCAGTGTTTGGAGGATATATTTCCACGGGTATTGTTAGCCCTGAGACAAAGTCAAGGGTCGGCAAACCATGCCAATATATCCTCCAAACACTGGCTTCTCTTGCATTATCACGTGAAAGTGCTGAAATTGTCATGTTAAAGTGCCAAAAAGTATGGCCATGTCTCAAGTGTCTCAACACAATCAACATGTAGTTGAAGAATCTGATGACGTACTGTATGGTGTAGAAATTGTGGTGGAAATCCCTTTGCCGAATTCCTGGAGTGCCCTGCTAGAGTAAATGAGTTTGAAGTTGCAAGGATCCGTGATGTGGAGCTGAGGAAGCAAAACAGTGGATGACCCTCAACAGGTTCAGAAAAGCACTCAATAGTTCAGGGATACTGTTACATTGATTGAAACAAAAGTGGATTTTGTGGAGTTTATTGCGCAGGTGATTAATTGTCCTAACCAAATAAACAAAAAGTCTAAGAAATTGGACAGAGTTGTAGGTGCGGCTGAAAGGTTTTTGGGTCTGCAGGAATTAGCCTTTCCTGCAGTCAATGACCCTCTTTGGCCTCATGGGTTGGAATGATATTAATATTTTTCATCATTTCATTATTAATAAAGATACTTTTTCTTAAACTGAGAAAAGTCTGGTGTTTCTAAGTAAATTAGTTTTGTTATATTTCAGTATTCTGTGATGTACAGTACCAGTCAAAAGTTTGGGCACACCTACTCATTCAAGGGCTTTTCAATATATTTGCCATTTTCAACATTGTAGAATAATAGTGAAGACATCAAAACTATGGAATTACACATATTTATTTATTTACATTTTTATTTCACCTTTATTTAACCAGGTAGGCCAGTTGAGAACAAGTTCTCATTGACAATGGTGACCTGGCCAAGATAAAGCAAAGCAGTGCGACCAAAACAACAACACAGAGTTACACATAAACAAACGTACAGTCAATAACACAATAGAAAAATCTATGCACAGTGTGTGCAAATGTAAAAGAGTAGGGAGGTTGGCAATATATAAGCCATAGAGGCGAAATAATTACAGTTTAGCATTAATACAGGAGTGATAGATGTGCAGATGAGGATGTGCAAGTAGAGATACTGGGGTGCAAAAGAGCAAGAGGGTAAGCAATAATATGGGGATGAGGTAGTTGGGTGTGCTATTTACAGATTGGCTGTGTATAGGTACAGTGATCTGTAAGCTGCTCTGACAGCTGATGCTTAACGTTAGCGAGGAAGCTATAAGACTCAAGCTTCAGTGATTTTTGCAATTCGTTCCAGTCATTTGGCAGCAGCGAACTGGAAGGAAAGGCGGACAAAGGAAGTGTTGGGGGATGACCAGTGCAATATACCTGCTGGATCGCGTGCCACGGGTGGTTATTGCTATGGTGACCAGTGAGCTGAGATAAGGCGGTGCTTTACCTAGCAAAGACTTATAGATGACCTGGAGCCAGTGGGTTTGGCGACGGATACGTAGTGATGGCCAGCCAACGAGAGCATACAGGTCACAGTGGTGGGTAGTATATGGGGCTTTGGTGACAAAATGAATGGCACTGTGAGTGACTACATCCAGTTTGCTGAGTAGAGTGTTGGGGCTATTTTGTAAATGACATTGCCAAAGTCAAGAACGGTAGGATAGTCAGTTTTGTGAGGGTATGTTTGGCACCTAGGTATTTGTAGTTGTCCACATATTCTAGGTCAGAACCGTCCAGAGTAGTGATGTTAGTCAGGCAGGAGGGTGTGTGCAGCAATCAGTTGAAGAGCATGCACATAGTTTTACTAGCATTTAAAAGCAGTTGGAGGCCACGGAAGGAGTGTTGTATGGTGTTGAAGCTTGTTTGGTGGTTTGTTAGCACAGTGTCCAAAGAAGGGCCAGATGTATACAGAATGGTGTCATCTGCGTAGAGGTGGATCCGAGAATCACCAACACCAAGAGCGACATCATTGATATATACAGAGAAAAGAGTCGGCCCGAGAATTGAACTCTGTGTCACCCCCATAGAGACTGCCAGAGGTCCAGACAACAGACCCTCCGATTTGACACACTGAACTCTATCTGAGAAGTAGATAGTGAACCAGGCAAGGCAGTCATTAGAGAAGCCAAGGCTGTTGAGTCTGCCGATAAGAATGTGGTGATTGACAGAGTCGAAACTCTTGGCCAGGTCAATGAAGACGGCTGCACAGTACTGTCTTTTATCGATGTCAGTTATGATATCGTTTAGGACCTTGAGCATGGCTGAGGTGCACCAATTACCAGCTCAGAAACCAGATTGCATAGTGGAGAAGGTACGGTGGGATTCAAAATGGTCAGTGATCTGTTTGTTAACTTGGCTTTCGAAGATTTTAGAAAGGCAGGGCAGGAATGATATAGGTTTATAACAGTTTGCGTCTAGAGTGTCACCCCCTTTGAAGAGGGCGATGACCGCGGCAGTTTTCCATTCTTTGGGGATTTCAGACGAAACGAAAGAGAGGTTGAATAGGCTAGCAAATAGGAGTTGCAAGAATTTCGGCAGACAATTTTAGAAAGAGATGGTCCAGATTGTCTAGCCTAGCTAATTTGTAGGGATCCAGATTTTGCAGCTCTTTCAGAACATCAGCTGTCTGGATTTGGGTGAAGGAGAAGCTGGGTGATCTTGGGCAAGTTGCTGCAGGGGGTGCTGAGATGTTGGCCGGGGTAGGGGTAGACAGGTGGAAAGCATGGCCAGCCGTGGAAAAATACTTATTGAAATGATCGATTATTGTAGATTTATTGGTGGTGACCGTGTTTCCTATCCTCAGTACAGTGGGCAGCTGGGAGGAGGTGCTCTTATTCTCCATGGACTTTACAGTGTCCCCAAACTTTTTGGAATTAGTGCAACAGGAAGCAAATTTCTGTTTGAAAAAGCTAGCCTTAGCTTTCCTAACTGACTGAGTATATTGGTTCCTGACTTCCCTGAAAAGTTGCATATCGCAGGGGCTATTTGATGCTAATGCAGAATGCCACAGGAATCATGTAGTAACCAAAAACGTGTTAAACACGTATATCCAAATATATTTTATGTTTGAGATTCTTCAAATTAGCCACCCTTTACCTTGATGACACTCTTGGCATTCTTTCAACCAGCTTCATGAGATAGTCAACTGGAATGCATTTCAATTAACAGGTGTCCAAAATACATTTGTGGAATTTCTTTCCTTCTTAATGTGTTTGAGCCAATCAGTTGTGTTGTGACAAGTTATGGGTGGTATACAGAAGATAGCCCTATTTGGTAAAATACCAAGTCCATATTATGGTAAGAACAGCAAATAAGCAAAGAGAAACAATAGTCCTGTGTTACTTTCAAGAACTTCTTCAATTGCAGTTGCAAAAACCATCAAGCAGTATGATGAAACTGGCTCTCATGAGGCAGGAAAGGAAGACCCAGAGTTACCTCTGCTGAAGAGGATAAGTTCATTGGAGTTACCAGCCTCAGAATTTGCAGCCCAAATAAATGCTTCACAGAGTTCAACTAAAGACACATCTCAACATCAACTGTTCAGAGGAGCCTGCGTGAATAAGGCCTTCATGGTCAAGTTGCTGCAAATAAACCACTACTAAAAGAAACCAATAATAAGAAGAGACTTGCTTGGGCCAAGAAACATGAGCAATAGACATGAGTCCAAATTTGAGATTTTTGGTTCCAACCGCCATGTCTTTGTGAGTAGGTGAACAGATGATCTCTACATGTGTGGTGCTTTGCTGGTGACACTGTCTGTGATGTTTTGTTTTTTTATTCAAGGCACACTAAACCAGCATGGCTACCACAGCATTATGCAGCGATACAACATCCCTTCTTGTTTGCTCTCATTGAGAATATAATTTGTTTTTCAACAGGACAATGACCCAACACACCTCCAGGCTATGTAAGGGCTATTTGACCAAGAAGGAGAGTGTTGGAGTGTTGCATCAGATGACCTGGCATACACAATCACCCGACCTCAACCCAATTTGAGATGGTTTGGGATGAGTTGGACCGCAGAGTGAAGGAATAGCATCCACCAAGTGCTTAGCGTATGTGGTAACTGTCTGCAAGAGTCTGCAAAGCTGTCATCAAGGCAAAGGTTGGGTACTTTAAAAATCTAAAATATATTTAGATTTTTTGAACACTTTTTTTGGTTACTACATGATTCCATGTGTTTTTTCATAGTTTTGATGTCTTCACTATTATTCTACAATGTAAAAACAGTAAAAAATTAAGAAAAACCCTTGAATGAGTAGGTGTGTGCAAACGTTTGACTGGTACTATATATAAAGTGTAATTTTGGGATGCAAACTCAAAATGTATCACTTTCAACTCAATATCTGACATGGTCCAGGTGTCATCTTTTTTTATGCCCATAACAAGTTGTGTGAGGTGTATACTTTAGTTTCAAAGTAGATTTGTTAAAGACTATCAAGAATTTCTCTGTGTGATTCTGATTTAGTCCACAGCAGTAAAATAGAGGTTTTCATTGGTGCAGTGAAATGTGCTGTTTTAGCAGGCAAAGCATTGCAGGAAATACTGAATTAAGATGTTCCCCCTGCCCAGTCCCCTGAACCTGTGTAGGGATTTTATTTGAACTTTGACCAAAGGAGTGGGATGGTTTTTTGATTTATCTGTTGTTTTTTGTACAAAAAATGACATTCCGCAATGGACATTTATTTTTAATACTGTTTACTACCCTACAGTAGGTGGTGGAAGGGACATTAGATGTGTGTGAACTCCATTATACCAGAGAAGAAGAAGAAGTAACATTTATTCTTGGAGTGGTTGATACACGTTGTTTAACATGAATGATTGAAGGAGGAAAGACTATTGGTTTAGCTTTTGTTTGATTAAGTTTTTCTACCGACTCATTCAAAATTTGGGTATGTGAGATATGCGGTGAGACCGTATGAACAAAAGTCATTTCAGTGTTGTAGTTGTAAAATGTTTGGACATGTGGTAAGTGTCTGCAGAAGAAACAAATATTTTGATGTTGAAAAGTCTGAGGAAGCACGGTGCTTTAATTGTAATGGGAGTCATGCTTCCGAGTTCCAGGAGTGTCCTGTTAGGATAAAAGAGGTTGCAGTAGCTAGGATCTGGGCTTTCCAACAGGTCTCCTATGTGGAGGCAGTGCAAATAGTGGAAGGAGCAAGTGGAAATGCACCACAGCCTGTAGTGGATGTCGTTCATTAGAGGGATTTTAACATACTAACAGTGAAGAAGGTAGACTTTGTTAAGTGATACATTGCACTAGACAAACGAATATATATATATATATATTTAAACTACAAATCATTGTGAAGCCAGCTAAGTATGTTTTTAGATGCTTTTTTGCCTTTCCATGCTAAACACAAAATCAAGATGTTTTCTGTCTTTTTGTGACTGATACTAACTCCAGAACGAATGTGACAGTAGATATGTTTCTATTATCTTGTCCTGTGATTTTTTTTTTGGTCTGCATTTAGAATTTGGTATTGAAAACAGATGTGATATTTGCCTGCTAGCATGCATGCGTTGCCATTTAACTATCTTGTGTCGATTAAAACAGCCGGACATTGTAACGTCACACCTAAAAAATAAAAAAATTGCGCAAAAGCCTACAGTGTCGAATTAAAATGTTGTGGTTGAAGTGTTTCCATTACCCATTTAGACAAATTGCGCTTTAATAAAATGTCGACATCCTGTATGCCCTCCCACGTATCTGTTTAATGTCTTAAGTAGCCAGCGAAAGCCAGCACGGATAGAATGTAATAATTTGCTAGTATTTGCCTTATTCTAATAATTCTCATGTGCTAACGTATCGCCATGGATCTAGCACAAATGTGCATACACTACCGGCTGCTTAGGCTAGTCCGTGCCATGGTGAAACGTGCACCCTTGTAGATCAGAAATAATTGGATGGTGAAATATGCCAGCCAACAAGCAAGGCGAAGCAATTCAGGAATTCTTGAAAGTCAGGACAATCCTTGTCCTATAGTTGAACAAATTAGATTTTGCAAGCAGTAAGCATTTAGAATTAAATATAGAGCTTATAGTTACATCATTTTTTATTCATTTTAAATGTATTTAACCTTTATTTAACTAGGTAAGTCAGTTAGGAACACATTCTTATTTAAAATGATGACCTACAGTCCTCATGAGGGGACATGGGCTGGGATTAAAAATAAAAATATAGGACAAAACACACATCACGACAAGAGAGACACATTTTTTGTTTACAAATATTGTAGTAAACAAGCTTATATTTTGGCTTCTGATGGGGTACGACAGTTGAACTAAGTTCATAAGGCATTTATAAGTCAAATTCTTCAAGAATCAACATAGAGTGGTTCTTCGTTTAAACGTTTTGAGCTTATGCCTCGACCGTTTATAGTAGATGGTGACAGATTCTGGTAAATTGCGTCATTCTGGCAATTCTGCATTCTGTGGCACCCCGCAAACGAAGAACCACTTGTATCATTGATTTATATGTCCAAAAATTAAGGTAGCAACTGCTGATTGATACTAAGGTAAGAGGGACAACGCTGATCCGAGAGCAGTGCTTCCTTTCTTCATTTCTTGGTAATTATGTAAGGGAGAAGGAGAGGCGAGAAGGATCGGAGGACCAATATGCGGCGTGGTAAGTGTCCATGGTTCTTTTAATGAGAAATACTACACATGAACACGACTGAAATAAAAAAACAATAAATGTGGAACAAACAAAACCCAAAACAGTACCGTGTGGTGAAAAAGACAGACACGGAAACAAACACCCACAAACAAACAGTGAAACCCAGGCTACCTAAGTATGATTCTCAATCAGAGACAACTAATGACACCTGCCTCTGATTGAGAACCATACTAGGCCGAAACATAGAAATCCCCAAATCATAGAAAAACAAACATAGACTGCCCACCCCAACTCACGCCCTGACCATACTAAATAATGACAAAAACAAAGGAAATAAAGGTCAGAACGTGACAAATTCGAGTTCCACAGTTGACAATTTAGTAGATTTTCTTAAATGTCTTCTTAGAGAATACCTATGGGAGAATGCTACATTTCTATACATCCTTCAAGAAAGAAAACTAGTTAGCGGATCGCGGTGCCATCTGCTGTCCATTAAATGGTAGGGAATGAAGTTCTCAAATGGTTTCTATCTGTATTATGGAGTATTGACAGAGAAATTAATATGGGAAAAATTCACTTAACATGCATTGCTGGCTCAAAAGCTAATATAGACGTCTATGAATGAGTGGTTACATTTCTCCACCCTCATCCCTAAGCTTTTTAGCTAAAACACTATTATTTCAATTAAGGCTTCTAGTTTTAAATCCCAAACCATGTCATTACAATTCTACTCATCACTGGGTTTCCCAAACTCGTTCTTCGAGACCCCAAGGGTTGCAAATTAAGGTTTTTGCCCAAGCACGACTCAGCTGATTCAAATGATCAACTAAGCATCAAGCTTTGAATCAGCTGTGTTGTATTAGGGCAAAAACCAAAATGTGCATGGTTGCATGGCTGCAAAGGCGAGGGACGCAAATGCCCCATGTGTGTGCGTGAATGTGTGTGCGGGCTTACACAAATGTTTCTATGTGTGTAGGTAGATGTTCGTGAAAGAGAACTCATACCAGACCACAAAACTTTACTTTGAAAGAAAAAAGTAGGAACATATGAAAATGTCAATGATTAATGTCAAGATATAAGGCCATGAGTTTGAAACCACATCCTCTCATGGGTACACATACTGTACACATGGCACAGCACGTTGCCCAGATAACTTTTTCCTAACAGACTTTTACTTTTACTTTACTATGAACAAAATAAACACCTAATGATGTTAGGGGGGGTGGAGCTGATAGCAAAATGTATCAATTATTATTTGGTTATCTTTGCTACCTAAGTTGACATTCATTATTTATAAAATTATTATCAACAAATTAGCAATATGTTTATAATTATAAAAGAGATGGCTACCACAAGTAGTAAGTAACAAAACTACATCTGAGATTTAGTTCCATGTTTATATTCTTTACAGTATTCAAAATAAAAATATTTAAAGTGTAGATATATGTGACAGCTTGGTTTTTGTGGGCATCAGCAGGTGCCAGTTTCACCTAACCAAAAAACAGAGACAGTAGGGGAGAGAGAGCGTGAGCGAGTGAGAGAGAGACACAGAGAGAGGGATAAAGAAAGAGCAGAGAGATCCACAAACTCAAGAGCATAAACAGTAACACAGGATATTTTGATGTCACTATGGTTACGAAAGCCAGCCCGCCACTCAATCTTAGTTCTCTATTTGTCACTATGTGTCACTCTGCTCTAAAAGCCTGGGGCAACGTGGTCTTTGCTGAACTCTGAGAGAACAATTATAGTCTCATGCCAAGGAGGAACTATCCTGCTTAACTCTCATACTTTGGGAGAATACAGAAATACAGTTGATTTTGGTAAGTCCACGTTTGTGGTTTGGTTTAATCAATTGTTGATTTTGTATGCATTCTCATTTATTCAACTTGATATTGACTTCAACTTGACAGCTAGAAGTGGGAAAGTATTGGGAAGCGAAATTCAAAATCAAACAATTGCTGCAAAACAAAAGTTGCAGTATTGAGAACTGTAAACTATGGTGGACAATATGTTTTTCTCATGTTCAATGTACAATCAATGAATCATTAGGTTCACATTATCAAACAACTTACGCAGCTCATACCAAAATAACGCTGTTGAATGACTGAGACCTGGCTGTTAAACCAGGCCAATTTATAACTTAATAATATAGACTTAGAAATGTACAACACCATTCCAAAGTCAACAACAGCCAATCAGCAGGTGGCTAACTTATTATGAAGCTGTATGATGACATGATTCACAATATAGCTCAAAAATCTAGAGGTTAAGATGCTTAAATTACTCATTCTAACGCCTGACTCTAATGCTGTGGCCACCGCACAATTATATATAGAACAACAAATTATAGGACCTCTACAGGGGCCACACTGTTTTTAACATGTTTTTACTTTAGACAAAAAGCTGTAGCATTTGTACAAAGGAAAAAATGAAAAAGTCTATTTAAAAAAAGACAAAAGACTTTTGACCTTGTGTGAAAGTTGTAACTGCAGTTCACAAAGAAATACCCAGAGCCCTTGGGTTTGGCTTTGTGTTAATGGGTCAGGAAACATATTTATTTTCCAGCCTGAGTCTGCTCTGTCAGATAGCAGTCTCATGTCTGGGCTGTGACCAGGGTCATGCATTTTGACTTTCCTAAAAAAGGATATGGTCTGGCTGGGTGCCTAGGGATGTAGACTTCCTAGTGTATGACTGACCTATAGGGATGTAGACTTCCTAGTGTGCAAGTGTCTTACAACACCAATATTTTTCTGTGACGTGACCACCGCAGCTGTGTGCTGTGAAAACCCCTTGTATTGTTTATAGACTTCAATCATGTTGACTCTGGCTGTACCCAAGTCAACTGCATGTGCTTTGTATAGATATTAATGGTAGATGGGTGAAATAAATATGCTAGCCTGCAATGGGAGTGAATGCATGTGTCAAATTTCTTCAAAGTAAGGTGTTACAAAACAATCATTGAAATGGGTCATTTAGCATGTTAAAAATATTGAACACATGCAAATGGATGAATGCATTTAGTGAAACTGGTCCAAATGTGCCTCTACACTGGAGTCTTCCCACTGTACATATGTTACAGCTAGGTTTTTTATTTTATTTTTTATTTTACCTTTATTTAACCAGGCAAGTCAGTTAAGAACACATTCTTATTTTCAATGACGGCCTGGGAACAGTGGGTTAACTGCCTGTTCAGGGGCAGAACGACAGATTTGTACCTTGTCAGCTCGGGGGTTTGAACTCGCAACCTTCCGGTTACTAGTCCAACGCTCTAACCACTAGGCTACCCTGCCGCCCCAGGTGGCAATAGAGTTGATATTTTCACATGTGACAATACTGATTCCTATACCTTATGAGCAGACGCAATGACCTGATATATTTTGGGAAATAAGAATAGGTCAATTGGTTTTAAGTGATAAGCAGAATATCAAAATACCATTTTAATCCAAATTATAGTAACACTTCTTAAAAACTATCAGAAATATGCATTAATACATGATTTATAAACTGCCAACAAATATATTTGTAAACATTTATAAATATGTATATACAATCCTTCCATTCTATGAGCAACATTTACAATAATGTATAAAGCATTACATAAACATTTATTAAAGCCACTTTGATGTAAAGTCCCCAGTACCGGTTCCGATCGACATTAATATAAATCTCTTATAAATCGATCTGTGGACATGTAGATCAAAATGGCTTGCATCGAGCGGTAGCCTTGATTCTCACGGACATAGGAGTATGTCTCGTTTGCCTGTGTGAAGCAGGATGTGAAATCTGACACCACTTGAAGCTGGCATGTCCCTCCTACCATTTCATTCTCTCTTCCGGCTATCCATCATTTCCTAGCTGAACCCTACATCACAGCCGTAGGAGAGTTGCTGTAGCATATTCAGAGCTCAATTTATAGGCAGTAATTTTAAATAATTCATCGATTTGAAACACAAATCACTTTCTGTTTGTCATAGACGGACAACATTAATATGAGATGAAAGATGAGTTCCTAACGAGTTCAAGAAGCCAAGTTGGAGCTCTGTGAGACGTCCACAGCGATGGGGGCAGACGTTTTAATTAAGAGAGACCTTTAGAAAATATGCACATTTTCTTTAATACTAAGTATAAGAATATGTATTTTACATTTATAAGGAAAGTGAAATCTTATAGTTAGTCGTTTTATAAATTAATTATTCCATATTTAGAAAAAATATAAGTCGTTTCAAGCCTTATTCATACATCATTTAAAATACTTCATATTTTCATTATATTTGTACTGTTTATTTGAGTCAACACTGTTGAGTTTGTGTCCTCAACAGTGAATATACCTCACCAATTTATAAAAAAATTTACCAGAAAGGTGAGATTTAAACCTTTCTCTGAGTATGCAGGATTACTAGTTATTGTTTATGGCCCTCTCATGATAAATAATTACTTTTGGGGATTACGTAGATTACATTTCTGATTACATTTAGTAACATTTAAGAGGTTTTTAAAGCTTATTCAATACAGTTATTATCAAGTGTTACAGATATGACTTATGTAGAAAGCAGCTATCTCCTTCAGACCTTTGAGGTCAGTATCCAAACACATTGAGAAAGAATAGTTTTACTTCCTTACTGAAAGCAGAATTTCCCATTATAGATACCCATCTGATCCGTTCATGCAAAATCATACTTAGAGTAACAAGTTCCATAGCTGTGACTTCAAATCATGCTCTAAATAGGGGACAGGCCACAAGAAGTGCCAAGCAGTAGGATGTCATTTTCACATTACTACAAGCCAAATCCTTCTCACTAGCTAAGTTTCCAACCAATTGGTGACACATTTTTATGCAAATATTCAAAAATCTGTATTAAGAAAATATGCAAATGTTCCCACCAGTGGTGTTTCCACCAAACAGACTTGACATAGTGCACACAAAATGTATGTTTTCATGTACCGAATAAAAACAAACAGTTTTGTCACAAAAACTGTTGTAAAAAAGCAAATGTGCCTAATCTGGTCTTGGCATGTGCGCTCTAGACAACAGCTTGAAGATACAGTGTGGGTAAACTGTGTGGTTAGGCTAGTCTACATGATTATGGATAAGAGCCAGAATAATTTTATTTGTCAAACGGCAGTCAAGCATCGATCATCATTTCACCAGAATAAGACCCTCTATTTATTGGATATATATTTAAGGAGCGTCAAGATCACTGTGCACCAATGGAGGCTGCTGAGGGGACGGCTCATAATAATGCCTGGAACGGCACGAATGGAATATCATCAAACACATGGAAGTGTTTGATGTTGTTGATACCTTTCTACCAATTCCGCTCGAGCCATTACCATTTGCCTGTCCTCCCCAATTAAGGTGCCACCAAAGTCCTGTGCTATGCACTTTCACCACCCTGTGAAGTTCATCACAACTTATTTCATCTGTAGCCTAATTAACTGTGTGTTCCTCCGTATCATCGTGTGACTCCAAGTTAACTTCGAAATGATGTTTATTTTTTTATTTTTTTTATCAATAATTGCATTCTTTCTGGCATAATTCATTTCACTGACAAAAAAAGATCCCACCATGTCAAACAAACAAATTATCTGCCTGCATTTATATAATTGTACCGAAACAAACTTCCTGTTTTCATCCCAGATTTTGTGCTTTTTATTCATATAAAAACTGTGGATGGAAACATGCTTATTATAGACATGAATTTATACAGGATATAATTATGTGTACCTATACATCTATATCCATCAGAGGAGGATGGTGGGAGAAGCTATAGGAAGACAGGCTCATTGTAATGGCTGGAATTAAATAAATTGAACGGTATCAACCAAATCAATCATATGGAAATCACATGTTTAACTATGTTCCATTCATTTTGTTCCAGCCATTACAATGAGCCTGTCCTTCTATAGCTCCTCCCACAAGCCTCCTCTGATATTCATACAGTCAATAGTCATGTGTAAATCTAAATGCAAACAATGTTTCTTCTTTTTACGGCTATAGCTAGCTTCACAATAGCCACTAGCCCAATGATGGAGGTGATGAGGACCTCCAGCCATGCAAACCCAACCCCTACCCCCACCCTCAATGACTCAAACACCTGCACGACACTGTATGACCACCTGGAGTACGCCCGAGTCCTCATGCCCCTCTTCTACAGCATCGTCTTCTCCGTGGGGTTGCTGGGCAACGCCCTGGCGCTGCATGTCATCCGGCCCAACCTAAAGAAGATGAACTCCACCACGCTCTACTCCGCCAACCTGGTCATCTCTGACATCCTGTTCACACTGTCACTACCATTACGGATAATCTACTACGCCCTGGGCTTCCACTGGCCTCTGGGGGAGTCCCTGTGTAAGATCACAGGGCTGATCTTCTACATCAACACGTATGCCGGGGTCAACTTTATGACCTGCCTCAGTGTGGACCGATTCATTGCTGTGGTCTTGCCGCTCCGGTTCGCACGCTTCCGGAAGGTCTCCAATGTCCGGTTCATCTGCGTTGGGGTGTGGTTGCTGGTCTTAATGCAAACTTTGCCCCTCCTCTCCATGCCCATGACTAATGTGGAGTCTGATGGCTTCATCACTTGTATGGAGTATCCTAACTTTGAACAGGTGCCCAACATCGCCTACATGCTGATCGGCGCCGTGTTCCTAGGCTATGGAGTCCCCGTGGTGACTATCTTATTGTGCTACTCCATACTGTGCTGTAAACTCCGCCTCTCTGCAAAGACCAATCACTTAACAGACAAGTCGGGGCGCAGCCGCAAAGCCGTTGGGGTGATCTGCTGCGTCTCCCTGGTGTTTGTGGTGTGTTTCAGCCCCTACCACATCAACCTCCTCCAATACATGATCCGAAAGCTGATCTATGAAACAGACTGTGCTGAACTCACTGCCTTCCAGATCTCCTTACACTTCACTGTTTGTCTGATGAACCTTAACTCCTGCCTGGATCCATTTATCTACTTCTTTGCCTGTAAGGGTTACAAGAGGAAGGTGCTGAAGATCCTGAAGAGGCAGGTGAGCGTGTCCTTCTCCAGCGCAGTACGGACATCGCCCGAGGGTTCATCCAGAGATGTCGTAGATGGTAAGAAGATCCACCTCAACAGCACTAGATACGAACAGTGTGTCCAACAGAATGGCCAAAGGTGAGTGACAACCAATCAACAGACCGGTGAGTCAAAGACCAACCAACAGATCGGAGAGCCATCAACCAGAAAACAGACCAGCCAACAGACCGGTGAGCCCACGACCAGCCAACAAACCTTTGAGCCAGCGACCAGCTGACAGACTGGTTAGTCAATGACCAGGAAACAGACTGGTATGCAAACAACCAGCAAACTATTTGAATAACATACTATATGTTATTATTTTGAAAAACACATGATATGTTATGATTTCTAGCTAGGTGTCTAATGTTAGCTAGGTGGCTAATGTTAGCTACTGTAGGCTAAGGGTTAAGGTTAGGGGTTAAGGTTAGGGTTACATTTAGGAGTTAGGTTAAAGGGTTCAGGTTAGGGGAAGGGTTAGCTACCATGCTAAGTAGTTGCAAAGTAGCTAAAAAGTAGTAAGTAGTTGAAAGTTGCTAATTAGCTAAAATGCTTATCCGTTGTCCATGATGAGATTTGAACTCGCAACCTTTTGATTGTTAGACATTTACGTCAGTAAATTGCAAGAGGATGTCTGAGGAGATAGACTGAACTATAACTGTATAACTGATTAACAGTTTAAAGAGGTATCTCACGTCCTCTGGAAATAGAGCCACTTAGGACAGCCAAGGTAACAAACTGTTTCTGCCTCTTGCCAATACAGTAGTGCTGAGTGATTCACCGTAAAAAAAAATATCCCTTGTTTACCAACATCCTTTCAATTATTTGAATTCCATATAGTTCTGCTTTTTTTGTGAGCTCAACGTGCTGTTTCTCTAGAGAGAAATTCAATCATTAATGAGAGAAACGTTGTCAATGGGCGCATTTGAGCGGATCACTTTTGTCAAGTCGATGACCATTGTTGCGCCTACGTGTCGACTGCATATACTTTACAAACTACCATGACTTCAGTCTGCAGCCATCACCTGCATTGTGGGAGGATCTATTGTCATTGACTCACACAAACGTGACCAAAGACATGATTGAAATAGGAACAAATTTTGATACGATTCATGTATACAGTTGAGTAATTCAAATGAATTTGATATTTGAGGCTGTTTCTCACTGATTGCAGTTTATAATTGTTGAAATAAACATGGCTCCAATCCCCAGAACACACACTCACAAAGAAAAACTTTTATTAACAATGGCAGCACTGCCATGTTGATCTGAGCCTTGCTGTTGGAAAACCACATTAGTGTCTGACTTTGGTTGTCACAGATGCACCTCCTCCGACCACTCCTCAACTTTCGTCAACAGTCGGTTGCTTTCGCTTTACCCCTTAAACACACCTAATAACTATGTGGGACGCCAGGCAAATATTCAACCTAGTTCAGCACAGAACTGTGGTAATTAACTACAATTACCATAATCCATTGCGCATGTTCTTCCCAGTCCCGGACAGAGGAGGATACACATAGACCAGAAGGATAGAGACAGTTCGTGAGGTAGCTCTACCCAATTGATAGTTGTAGTAGTTGGTAATAAGCAGTCTTGAAAGTATGTCTTATCTACTTTCAACAACTAATTCAATTATTTTGTCAGCCAGCTAGTTACTCACCTAGCTAAAAAGGATGACTTGTTCAATGGGATGCACAGAGATAACTTTAGATGGATGTCTGGCTGACAGGCTGGCTGGCTGCTACTGCCTGAGCAGAGATGAGATGATGACTTTAAGGAATGAAAAATAATAAAGTAATTAAATAAAAACGAAGTAATATACACAACTGAAATATTTTATTAAAGTAAAGTTATGGTTAATAATGATGGCAGTAACGGGCTACCAAATTACCATCATGGTAGTTAACTATATTATTAACAATTTTGTTCTGTGTTGTTACAGCATTCAACCCACTGTCAGTGTCAGGAAAAAAAGGCAGGCGATGGCATCAAAAATATTTTAATGTCATTATTTATAAATGCATTTAATGTTTAATAAAAGGGATTGGTTAAAAAAATTATCTCAAATAACACTTATCGCTCTGCACTACAATACAGTGACACGTTTTTTGCCTCTTGCAAATATAGTGACAACTTGATCAAAAGCAGAAACACAATGAGCATATAAGGACAAAATTAGACAGCATGGACACAGGCATGAAAATATGTCCCAAAATGGACAGCTGAATATTACTTCATAGTTTCAGAGACTCAGACTATAGAATAGAAAGCTTTGGAACATCACAATGCTGAGGAATGAAAAATAAGACAATGTTGATTATACTTTTTGTGTATACACTTCCTGCATTATTCTTCAATTTACCTTTTGATTATTGACAAATGTAAAATATGTCAACACCATGTACTAAATGTAACTATGTCCCTCAATTCATTTTATCAGAGTCAATGACATCCATATTTTTTTTACCAAGTGGATCACATTTTTTTATTCCTTTGTTCACAATAAGGGTTCCCCTCTGTTTTTGATTAATGTGATGACATGTGTTGATATCAAACCATTTAATTTTGAATAAAAAAGAAATGGAAATAAATAATATCTTGTCTGCTTTTGAGGTGTTCAAGATCATGTGGTATTCCTCAGAAAGATACAATGAATGTCCATCCATATCAGTAATGTTGATCAGACTCCACTGTAGGCCAACACTGCTTGCCAGACACAACCGCAGTAACTTATCTGAGCCTCAAGAGGGCAGTGTTATATAGAAAGAGAAAGATAATACAGTAGAACATTTACAGTTGAAGTCGGAAGTTTACATACACCTTAGACTCAGTGTTTCACAATTCCTGACATTTAATCAAAGTAAAAATTCCCTGTCTTAGGTTAGTTAGGATCACCACTTTATTTTAAAAATGTGAAACGTCAGAATAATAGTAGAGAGAATGATTTATTTCAGCTTTTATTTCTTTCATCACATTCCCAGTGGGTCAGAAGTTTACATACACTCAATTAGTATTTGGTAGCATTGCCTTTAAATTGTTTAACTTGGGTCAAACGTTCTGGGTAGCCTTCCACAAGCTTCCCACAATAAGTTGGGTGAATTTTGGCCCATTCCTCCTGACAGAGATGGTGTAACTGAGTCAGGTTTGTAGGCCTCCTTGCTTCTTCCGTTCTGCCCACACATTTTCTATAGGATTGAGGTAAGGGCTTTATGATTGCCACTACAATACCTTGACTTTGTTGTCCTTAAGCCATTTTGCCACAACTTTGGAAGTATGCTTGGGGTCATTGTCTTTTTGGAAGACCCATTTGCGACGAAGCTTTAACTTGACTGATGTCTTGAGATGTTGCTTCAATACATCCGCATAATTTTCCTTCTCTATTTTGTGAAGTGCACCAGTCCCTCCTGCAGCAAAGCAATGACACAAAATGATGCTGCCACCCCTGTGCTTCACAGTTGCAAACCTTAGTTTGGCTTTTTTATGGATGGTCTTGGAGCAGTGGCTTCTTCCTTGCTGAGCTGTTTCCTCCAGCATCTTCACAAGGTCCTTTGCTGTTGTTGTGGGATTGATTTGCACTTTTCGCACCAAAGTATGTTCATCTCTAGGAGACAGAACGCGTCTCCTTCCTGAGCGGTATGACGGCTGTGTGGTCCCATGGTGTTTATACTTGAGCACTATTGTTTGTACAGATGAACGTGGTACCTTCAGGCGTTTGGAAATTGCTCCCAAAGATGAACCAGACTGTTGGAGGTCTACAATTAGTTTTCTGAGGTCTTGGCTGGTTTCTTTTGATTTTCCCATAATGTCAAACAAAGAGGCACTTGGTTTGAAGGTAGGCCTTGAAATACATCCACAGGTACACCTCAAATTGACTCACATTATGTAAATTAGCCTATCAGAATGTTCTAAAGCCATGACATCATTTTCTGGAATTTTCCAAGCTATTTAAAGGCACAGTCAAATTAGTGTATATAAACTTCTGACCCAGTGGAATTGTGATGCAGTGAATTTTAAGTGAAATAATCTGTCTGTCAACAACTGTTGGAAACATTTCTTGTGTTATGCACAAAGTAGATGTCCTAACCGACTTTCCAAAACTGTAGTTTGTTAACAAGAAATTTGTGAAGTGATTGAAAAACAGTTTTAATGACTCCAACCTAAGTGTATGTAAACTTCCGACTTCAATTGTACTTTTGACGTAGATTGGTTGCTTTATAACATGAATGTGTCCTTTATTCACTGGATGCTTGTTTGTAAAGTAGTTTGTAAAATAGCAGGGGCACATGCCTAAAAAAGTTGAGGGTATGTTTTATTAGTTTGGGACAACCAAACCTAACCCAGCCCACATAGGCCTACATAAGCCTGTCCAACAATACATTTACACTAAGTAAATTAGCCTATATTGTTGTTTTCTCAGGGTGCTGTATGGAATGATATTAATGCCACCACAAATTGAATCTGGATTTAATAATTTTGAATTTGTATGACTGAATTGAATTCTCTAATACACATAGCGCTGGACTCCATAGGAGTATGCTCATAGCAGGTATATATTATATATTATATTATAGACCAGAACAATTTCTGGTGAACATTTAACAGCCTGACTCCAAGCTAAACGAAGCAGTGACGGAAACACAGACATGATGCCAACCACATGATGGCTGTCACAGGAAGAGACACAGACTGTTGTCAACAACATATTGGTAAGAACACAACACACCATCTGGTATAGACAGACTGAAGAAAAGAGTGATTTGCAACTTTATTTCTGAAGATTTACCTCAGAAGCAAAGCATCGCTAACAAATTAATGAATACTATTTAACTGACTAATTTATATAGTTTATATGACTGTATTTACTATTTCTAGGCATTCTAATCCACACTCAATGCATAAGGGGTATCATATTGGCCCTACTCTGGATTGAGACGACACCCTTGACATTATCAATATCAGTACCTCACTCTAACCAGATTACAAGCTAACCCACTAATCATACAAATTATGCAACAAATTTAACCTTTAAAGGCAGCAGCCACATGGTGCATTGTAGTCTTCTATTGAGTAGAGAAAATATCAGATAGTGTGGGAAATTCTTATAGATGTTTATCCCCATTGTGTCTCAAATCCTCAGTGATGAACATGGTGATCTGTGATGATAATGGAAAAGAAAAGTCCGCAAGGAGAGAAGAATGATTTTCTGTTAACATAAAATAAAGTTAGCTTTCATGACCCTCAAGGGTTCTGATTTACAGTGTACACTTTGTAATCCGCGTAAGCTTGATCTGAAAAATATGAAATGTGCCTTCTTTTCACACACACACGCACACACAATTCCATGCTATGCATTCATGCCCCAGTCCATCATTGACCTTGAGTCATCTCACTCACAGTTTGCATCCATTAAAAAGCTGTGGCTGTGTAAAAATCATCTCCCACCGTCAGTGTGAAATGTCTATTACCACCCGATCTTATTTCCTGTTTATATGGCGACTACCTCAACATACTGTTTTTAATTACTTCTCTCCGGCAGCAGATGTTTCTGGCAGCAACCTGCTGTGGATTACTCCCACGAGAGCTAATGCGCTATGACGGACCCCACTTTTCCAATCAATAACTTGCCCTAAAACTGCCATCTTCACTGCCAAATACAATACCCAATTCTAATCACACATAAGTTTCTTTAAGGGAGTTTAATTGCAGATTGTAGCTGTAGACCTTTCTGGTGTTCTCTGATAAAGAAATAAGAGACCTGCACACGTAGCAATAATATGCGGGTATATCATCTCTTTAAACTTTTTGTTATTTAAAGTTTGGGTGGTGCGTATCACTTTCTTGTGTCTCTTCCATAGTTAACTACTATATCAACAATGAAAACGATACAACACAGGAAGTGAGGGCCGCTTTACACTATCTCTGTCATGTACTGTCATGTTGTGTCTTGTTTCTGTCCTTTCCCTTCACCCTGTCTCCCTCTGCTGGTCGTTGTTAGGTTACCTTTTCTCCCCCTCTTTCCCCCAGCTGTGCCTTGTCTCCTCCTAACTACCTCGTCACCCCTTTTCCCACCTGTTCCCTTTTTCCCTCTGATTAGTCCTCTATATCTCTCTCTGTTTCTGCTCCTGTCTTTGTCGGATTCTTGTTTGTGTTGTTCATGCCTGAACCAGACTATCGTCATGTTTGCTGCAACCTTGTCCTGTCCTGTCGGAACCTGCCGGTCCATCTGAGCCTACGTTTTGTTTTGTTATTAAAGAAGCTCTGTTTACGTTAATTCGCTTTTGGGTCCTCATTCACGCACCGTAACAATCTCACTGTGGTCAACCAAGAAAACGGTCCTTCTGAAATAACACTGTGTATTCACTTCGTCTTATGTGTATTGAGCTCGACGCTCAGAGAGAGAGAATGAAAGAGTAACATGGCTACAAGTCACATTGCATCGCAAGTCCCTTGAAGTGTTGGTGAGGTCTCTGGTAGAATGCTGAGATTGAGAGCAAGGACATAATAAAAATAAATGAGACAAGTAGGTGCCCTTTTACTGAGCTGCCAGTGCTAAATCGATCTAGATAATCTCTTCTGAAGAAATGCACTACCATAGATTTATTTTTTATTTTTTTTTGGGGGGGGGGGGGGGGGGGGGGGTGTATGTTTTAAATAGATAGAGAGAACAAACTCAGCAAAAAAATTAACGTCCCTTTTTTAGGACCATGCCTGTCAAAGATAATTTGCAAAAATCCAAATAACTTCACAGATCTTCATTGTAAAGGGTTTAAATACTTGTTCAATGAACCATAAACAATTCATGAACATGCACCTGTGGAACGGTTTACAGTTTACAGACGGTAGGCAATTAAAGTCACAGTTATGAAAACTTAGGACACTAAAGAGGCCTTTCTACTGACTCTGAAAAACACACAAAAAAATATCAACTGCCGAGTTACACCAGGAACGCACAATCCTTCCATCAGTGCTCAGACTGTCCGGATTAGACTGAGAGAGGCTGGACTGAGGGCTTGTAGGCTTGTTGTAGTAAGGCAGGTCCTCACCAGACATCACCAGGCAACATCGTCACCTATGGGCACAAACCCACCATCACTGGACCAGACAGAACTAGCAAAAAGTGCTCTT
Organism: Oncorhynchus mykiss; assembly: GCF_057628025.1. NCBI lineage: Eukaryota > Metazoa > Chordata > Actinopteri > Salmoniformes > Salmonidae > Oncorhynchus > Oncorhynchus mykiss. Next base: position 49,482,316 of record NC_143024.1, read on the forward strand.
CACTGACGATTTGTGGTTTTGTCTCACGCGGGGTGGTTGGATTCGCGTTTATCATCAAAGGAATGAACGTTACACTGAGGCATGTACTCTGGAGAGGAATCGATTTGGAGGTGGAGGGTCCGTCATGGTCTGGGGCGGTGTGTCACAGCATCATCGGACTGAGCTTGTTGTCATTGCAGGAAATCTCAACGCTGTGCGTTACAGGGAAGACAACCTCCTCCCTCATGTGGTACCTTTCCTGCAGGCTCATCCTGACATGACCCTCCAGCATGACAATGCCACCAGCCATACTGCTTGTTCTGTGCATGATTTCCTGCAAGGCAGAAATGTCAGTGTTCTGCCATGGCCAGCGAAGAGCCCGGATCTCAATACCATTGAGCACGTCTGGAACCTGTTGAATCGGAGGGTGAGGGCTAGGACCATTCCCCCCAGAAATGTCAGAGAACTTGCAGGTCCCTTGGTGGAAGTGTGGGGTAACATCTCACAGCAAGAACTGGCAAATCTGGTGCAGTCCATGAGGAGGAAATGCACTGCAGTGCTTAATGCATCTGTTGGCCACACCAAATACTGACTGTTACTTTTGATTTTGACCCTCCCTTTGTTCAGGGACACATTATTCAATTTCTGTTAGTCACATGTCTGTGGAACTTGTTCAGTTATGTCTCAGTTGTTGAATCTTGTTATGTTCATACAAATATCTACACATGTTAAGTTTGCTGAAAATATACGCAGTTGACAGTGAGTGGACATTTCTTTTTTTGCTGAATTTATTGGTTGATCAAACAAATCTTATTTGAAGAAGCATCTATTTTGTCTGAGTTATCTCAGGTTAGAACACACTGAGCTAGATCTTGATACATACAGTGCATTCGGAAAGTATTCAGACCCCTTCACTTTTTCCACATTTTGTTACATAATGCCTTATTCTGAAGTTTATTAAATTAATATTTTCACTTAACAATCTACACATAATACCCCATAATGACAAAATAACTCAGACCCTTTACTATGAGACTCAAAATTGAGTTCAGGTGCATCCTGTTTCCATTGATCATCCTTGAGATGATTCGACAACTTGATTGGAGTCCACCTATGGGAAATTCAATTGATTGGACGTCATTTGCAAAGGGACACACCTGTCTATTTAAGGTCCCACAGTTAACAGTGCATGTCATAGCAATGACCAATGATGTCGAAGGAATTGTCCATAGTGCTCCGAGACAAGATTGTGATGAGGCACAGATCTGGGGAAGGGTACCAAAAAATGTCTGCAGCATTGAAGGTCCCCATGAACGGAGTAGCCTCCTTCATTCTTAAATGGAAGAAGTTTGTAATCACCAAGACTCTTCCTATAGCTGGCCGCCCGGTAAACTGAGCAATCGGGGGAGAAGGGCCTTGGCCAGGGAGGTGACCAAGAACCCAATGGTCACTCTGACAGAGCTCCAGAGTTCCTCTGTGGAGATGGGAGAAATTTCCAGAAGGGTAAACATCTCTGCAGCAGTCCACCAATCGGGCCTTTCTGGTAGATTGGCCAGACGGAAGCTCTCCTCAATAAAAGGCACATGACAGCCACTTAGAGTTTACCAAAACTGTGGGAGTGTTTTTCAGCGGCAGGGACTGGGGGGGACTAGACATTAGAGAAATATGAACGGAGCAAAGTACAGAGAAATCCTTGATGAAAACCTGCTCAAGAGCGCTCAGGACCTCAGACTGGGGCTAAGGTTCACCTTCTAACAGGACAATGACCTAAGAATACAGCCAAGACATTAGTGGCTTCGGGAAAAGTCTCTGAATGTCCTTGAGTGGCCCAGCCAGAGCCCAGACTTTAACCCAATCAAACATCTCTGGGTAGACCTGAAAATAGCTGTAAAGGGATGCTCCCCATCCAACCTGACAGAGCTTGAAAGGATCTTCAGAGAAGAATGGGAGAAACTCCACAAATACAGGTGTGCCAAGCTTGTAGTGTCATACTCGAGGACTCGAGGCTGTAATGACTGCCAAAGGTGCTTCAACAAAGTAAAGGGTCTGAATACTTATGAAACTGTGATATTTCAGTTTGGTGTTTTTAATAAATTTGCTAAACAAAATAACCTGTTTTTGCTATGTCATTATGGGGTATTGTGTGTAGATTGATGAGGGGGGAAAACATATTTTATCAGTTTTCGAATAAGGCTGTAACATAACAAAATGTGGAAAAAGTGAAGAGGTCTGAATCTGTTATAATTATAGTCATTACAATCAGACTTTTGGACCTGTATAACAGTTATACTAATCTTTTCACACTCCACACCACCTCAATTTACAGATCTATCCAACAAGTTTACAGTGAATAGTCACCAAAGGTTTTCCAGTCAAGACAATCAAAAGACTGTTTCTCTTGTAAGCTTCTCACTAGCCATGAATGGCTGAGATAATGAGTGTGCTGGACATGCCGAGAGAGGAGTTTGGATTGGTCTGCCATATTGAAGGCTTCTGTCTATTTGAGCTCATCACTCTGTGTTGGTAATCTTCAAACTAAGGGCAACCATGGCATGGCATTCCTGACAGGGAGACGCATCCATCATGCATGATTATGTATACAGGTAAGATGGTCTAGCGTTAGCTAGCTACATTTTCAGATAACACGTTTCTAATTTTGACAGAAAGTGGATTCATTTCAAGCTAAAATGTACTGTTAGCTAGCTAGCTAATGTTAGCTGGCTGGCTCCCTAGCTGATGTTATTATTTGTTTCCCAGAGCTGTTTGCTTTTCTAGTAAGTGCCTAATGATAGCTAGCTAACATTGAACCTGGTTGGTTAGCTCCCAGCATGTTCATGCAGTGTAGTAACGACATGATTTGGCACTATGTTCATTGTTGTTTAACTAGCTAACTTTAGCTGTCTGGCTCGTTAGCTAACGTTACGTGACGTGTGTGATCTTAAATGCTGTTTACCTTGCTAGGTTCATTGTTTACCTAGCTAGCTAGCTATATGTCTTAAGCTAAAGTGTACTGTTAACTAGGTAACAAACGTTAGCTTGCTTGCTCCCTAGCGAACGTTATTATTAGTTTCCCAGAGCTGTTTGCTTTTCTAGTTAGAACCTAATGTTAAGTATTGTTGGCACTTTGTTCATTGTTGGCACTTTGTTTTTTGATGACACAACTTCATTGTTGTGTAACTAGCTAACATTACGTGACGTGTGTACAACACCCATTGAATATGGCCGGTGTCAGTAAAAAGTCTGCAAAAAAGCAGAATGAAATTGTTGCCAGAAGAGCTGGTTAGGCTGTTTTCATGTTATTCAGAGGTAAACAACTCATCGGCCAGAGCGCCAAGTGTGCACTCTGAGAATGAAACGAGTTGGGTGGGGCTTGAGCTTAAGAGGGTGTGAATGATGCTGAATGGGTGTAGACAAAGAAGAGCTCTTCACTAGATACCAAAACATTCAGAGGCGATTTTTCTCAAAAGTGAGTTTACAAGTTGATCATTTTTCAAAGCGGAATTACTTTCCCATTTTTCCTCAAATGCAGTGTATGATATAGAATTTTGTAGCTCTGAGTCTCCACTTTTATCCAATGAAAAAAACACATTTCACATTTTGCTACATAAGACCGAATCTAGGTGGTGAGTCACATATACAATACCAGTCAAAAGTTTGGACGCATCTATTCATTCAAGGGTTTATCTTTATTTATGCTATTTTCTACATTGTAGCATAATAGTGAAGACACCCAAACTATTAAATAATACATATAGAATCATGTAGTAACCAAAAAAGTGTTAAATAAATCAAAATATTTGTTATATTTCAGATTCTTCAAAGTAGCCACCCTTTGCCATGATGACAACTTTGCATATTCCTGGTATTCTCTCAACCAGCTTCATGAGGTAGTCACCTGGAATGCATTTCAATTAACATGTGTGCATTGATAAAAGTTCATTTGTGAAACTTATTTCCTTCTTAATGCTTTTAAGCCAGTCAGTTGTGTTGTGACAAGGTAGGGGTGGTATACAGAAGATAGCCCTATTTGGTAAAAGACCAAGTCCATATTATGGCAAGAACAGCTCAAATAAGCAAAGAGAAATGACAGTCCATCATTACTTTAAGACATGAAGGTCAGTTAATACGGAAACATTTCAATAAATGTGGAAGTTTCTTCAAGAGCAGTCGCAAAAACCATCAAGCACTACAATGAAACTGGCTCTCATGAGGACCGCCACAGGAAAGGAAGACCCAGAGTTACCTCTGGTGCAGAGAATAAGTTCATTACAGTTACCAGCCTCAGAAATTGCAGCTGAAATAAATGCTTCACATAGTTCAAGTAACAGACACATGTCAACATCAGCTGTTCAGAGGAGACTGATTGAATCAGGCCTTCATGGTCGAATTGCTGCAAAGAAACCACTACAAAAGGACACCAGTAAGAATAAGAGACTTGCTTGGGCCAAGTAACACCAGAAATGGACATTACACCGGTGGAATCTTTCCTTTGGTCTGATGAGTCCAAATTATAGATTTTTGGTTCCAACTGACGTGTTTTTGTGAGATGCAGAGTAGATGAACGGATGATCTCCTCATGTGTTGTTTCCACAGTGAAGCATGGAGGAGGAGGTGTAATGGTATAAAGGGGTGCTTTGCTGGTGACACTGTCAGTGATTTATTTAGAATTCATGGCACACTTAGCCAGCATGGCTACAACAGCATTCTGCAGCACTACACCATCCCATCTGGTTTGTGTCTATTTGGACGATCATTTGTTTTTCAACAGGACAATGACCCAGCAAACCTCCAGGCTGTGAAGGGGTATTTGACCAAGAAGGAGAGTGATGGAGTGCTGCACCAGATGACCTGGCATCTTCAATCACCCGACCTCAACCCAATTGAGATGGTTTTGGATGAGTTGGACCGCAGAGTGAAGGAAAAGCAGCCAACAAGCGCTCAGCATATGTGGGAACTCCTTCAAGAATGTTGGAAAAGCATTCCAGGTGAAACTGGTTCAGAGAATGCCAAGAATGTGCAAAGCTGTCATCAAGGGAAAGGGTGGCTTCTTTGAAGAATCTCAAATATAAAGTATATTTTCATTTGTTTAACAATTTTTTGATTACTAACTGATTCCATATGTGTTATTTCATAGTTTTTTTCTACAATGTAGAAAATAGTAAAAAATTAAGAAAAACCCTTGAGTTGGTGTGTACAAACTTTTCCCTGGTACTTTATATGTGAGAAACACAGGAATTGCATAAGAATCAAGATTGTTTAGTATATTTTTTCTTATAAGAAATAGGTCATAATCATATAAGATTAACATAACATTTGTTTAACTTCTTGGTGACTGGGGGGCAGTATTGAGTAGCTTGAATGAATAAGGTGCCCAGAGTAAACTGCCTGCTACTGGGATTCCTGGGAGTGCATTCTGATGAAGATCATCAAAGGTAAGTGAAAATGTATAATGCTATTTCTGACTAATGATATCTCTTTGGCTGTTTTGGTCTCTGAGCGCCGTACTCAGATTATTGCATGGTGTGCTTTTTCCGTAAAGTGTTTTTGAAATCTGACACAGCGGTTGGCGTTAAGGAGAAGTTTGTCTAAAGTTCCGTATGTAATAGTTGTATCTTTTATCAATTTTTATGATTATTTCTGTAAATTGATGTGGTTCTCTGCAAAATCACCACGTTTTGGAACTACTGAACAAAACACGCCAATGTAAAATTTGATTTTTGGATATAAATATGCATTTTATCGAACAAAACATACATGTATTGTGTAACATGAAGTCCTATGAGTGTCATCTGATGAAGATCATCAAGGTTAGTGATTAATTTTATCTATATTTCTGCTTTTTCTGACTCCTCTCTTTGGCTGTAGAAATGGCTGTGTTTTTCTGTGACTTGGTGGTGACCTAACATAATCGTTTGTGGTGCTTTCGCTGTAAAGCCTTTTTGAAATCAGATATGGTGGCTGGATTAACAAGAATTGTATCTTTAAAATGGTGTAAAATACTTGTATGCTTGAGGAATTTTAATTATGAGATTTTTGTTGTTTTGAATTTGGCGCCCTGCACTTTCACTGGCTGTTGGCGGGGTGGGACGCTACCGTCCCGAATATCCCAGAGAGGTTAAGTAATTTCCATGTGTGTATGTGCTCACTCTTGGCTTCATGCTTTAATGTTAAAGTTAAACTGATTCTAATTCACACTCTCACTGTACAGGGGCACTGTTTTACCATAAACATCTGGCCATAGTCAGTACTAATTGAATTACCCCTGAGACTACTATACAACAAATGCACACATCACATGAGACAGGGAGATGATGCTGTCAATCTGGTTCTCCTAACAATCTCCATTTTAGATCTAACATTTGCAGAACTACTGTATTTGATCACTATAAAAGTACAGTAAAAGTATGTGTGTATTATTGCTTCTTTGGGCTTGACAGGAAAGTCATCATGAATCGCCTGTCATCTCTGAACGGTCTCTGATCTCAAAAAGAAAACAGTGGTGGAAGTCAGTAAAAGGTTAGCGGGTCTGTGTTCTTAGGTTTTCGGTTGTGGTTTTGTATCATGGCTACAGTATATGGTTTAAAGCATATTTTGTTACCACGAAAAGTCATTTTCGTGTCCTCAAAGTAACTATTTACAAATGCAAATCAACGTGATCCATGTCATGTGATAATAACCATGAATGTTTATTTCCTATAGTCTATAAATGCCTATGCTTTACCCACAGTTGTTTATTTTATTATTGTATGGATGCAACTGGCGATTTATCATGACAGAAGGGATATCAAGACACCTATCAAGGAGAGTCGCTATCATACAGGAAATACAAGTGTTCTCTTCCTCCAAGCTGCTGTTTCATAGCATGGCCAGATAGTGGCAGTGTAAGTGTACCACAGAAAACTACGCTAGAGCCACCTGTCCAGCAGAAGGAACATTTAAGGAATTTCAATAGAAGTGGTTTGTTTGGATGACAATGGATGACTCTTTTTATAGTCAAAATAATCTACTGTACACAATACTTCAATAAAAAAATGTTTTTATTTCAACACACATGCTCAATTCGTGTGAGGAGTAGTGAGAGCACGGAATTCAAGAAGCTTTGAGCACGAAGTAGGCACAATTAGTTGAACATACTGTATGTCTGTTTGTGATGTCATGGTCAGGTTATAAACTGATTGCAAAATATTGTTTTTCCACACATCTTTCAATAACCAGACACATTTTTAAAATTAATTTTAGATACAATATAGTTGAAGTTAACCAAGATAATACATATTTTTCAGGCATGTTGATGTAGTCAAGGAAAATACATTTGGTTGTACAGTAATTTGGTTTTCTGATGTAACTTCAAACAGAAAACCAGCATTAAATCAGAAATTACATCATTATGACATCTATTGTGGAAAATGACATGATTAGTTATGCTATCTCGTCTTTTACTGTTTAAAGATTTGTCTCTTGTTATATGTTTTTTTTAACCTGATACAAACTTGTCTTTGTGGGACATGGTCAAAAGACTGGTATTATAGCTAAGGTCCTCTTGGGTGCGACCGCAGCATGTGACATCCCGTGGGTTTACCATCTACAGAAAGTCACGTGTGGAAAATTGCAGTAAAGCATTATAGTGTTTTGCTGTTGTGAATGCAGTCAACCTTGTGCTATCTTAAATCTGCACAGACAACTAATTACCTTTTACACACTAACTGCTGACTGCCATGTATACAAAAAAGGATGTGCTACTCTATAAAAGCTTTGTATAGTTGAAAAGCTCACTGTTCGTTGAGCTTTTCAACTATACACTGTTGAGTGGATAGTTGATTCTCAATTTTTGCTAATCTTATAATAAAGTGTTGTTTGAAAGAATCTGCATTCACTCTTCCCTTTGATTAGATATTCCACGACAAATTGGTGAGGGGGCTCCGTTAGATGTGGCTCAGGGTAACACACACTAAAATGGAGCAGAGAGGAACCCGCCTCTGACCTGCCGGGAGTGTCAGTGAGTGGATACATCTTTTCTGGACAGATAAGATAAATTCAGGTTGAGAAAATAGAAAATCCTGTTCTAAGAACAGTTTGAGCACATTATGTCTTTGTTGTAGCAAAGACACCCCTAGTTAGAAACTTTGTTGTAGCTATTTCTGAATAGAAGTTCTAGGAGAAATTATAGGGCAACCATCCTGATGAAGCAGGGTAACCCTGTAGGAGCAGGGGACATCTCCGATTGGGATCTTTTTCTTGAAGCAGAAGTAACCTGGTTAGAGACAGGGGTTGTGTTTCTCTATTGAGAGAGAAGCAGCCATGGTATGATATGACACAGTTACAAGTTATGTGATTCCAGAGCACAATCCTGAGATAGAACATTTTTTATATTCCTTCAGGTAAAAAAATATGAATACAAATGTAAAAAAAATATTTAAAAAATTACATTGTAAAAGAAAATGTATTAATCAGTGTACTATGATTGGGTAACCAGCTATACATGTATACCCTACATGGATATGTGCATAGGAGTAACTAGCATGTGGGTAAGATTACATAGAGTAAAACATATTTTGATGGAGACGAAATTACTCTTTCACATGATAAGAAAGGAAGAAGTTCCTAACCAAATACTGTTGTTTGTATGTTTGTGTCTGAGTGTGTGCGTGTATATACGGAGAATGATAAAAAAAAGAAGGAAAAAAGGGATGATGATGATAATGACTGTCTAACTTTGATTGTTACAACTGTGGAAAATGGGACATTTTGCTAGAAATTGTCCAAAACCAAGTAAACCGGACCTCCACCGACAAAAAAACCTTTACAACCCACATATGGACTGATGCGAGGCAGAGACAGTTGACACCCTTGGACAGCATTTAAAGATTTTTTTAAACCCCCGTGAGGAGCCGATGGTTTGTCTCTTTGTCAATGGTGAGTCAATAGCTTTTCTAGTAGATACTGGTGGTGATATATCTGTCATAAATTCACATCCATGTCCAAACCTCACATGTCAAATGAATCAGCAATGTCAGCAATGTGGAGTGACTATGTTAGCTAGCTACCTAACGTTAGTTGGCTACTAATATGTCGAACTTGTCAGGATATTAACTATGCTATCCAACGTTTACTGACTTGATTATTCACGTCATTCTTAGCTTAGCTAAATGGTATAGTCATTGTGCGTTCTCAAAGGACATTGTTAAATGGGGTGATTTGTAAATTCGCTCTGGCTATTTGTTCAGATTACAGAGCACTCTCGTCTGAATGTACCAGAGTGCAGATTAACTGATAAATTTACAAATGGTCAATACCCGTTGAACATGGCCAATGTCAGTAAACATCAGGGAAAGAACGTAAATAAAATGTTGGATAACATGAAAAAAGACTAACCAGCTCTACTAGGGTGAGTGAATGGTCAAAGTGAGGATGTGTTCCCTTATTTGTGTCTGGAAGTAGCAAGCAAGCTAGCCTTGGTGAGGTCAGAGAGCTTGGATCAACCCTGCTCCTTGGCCAGAGCAGGCAGTGTGCATTCTGAACAGTCTGACTTTCCAAAACTATCGAATTTGTAAAATGTCTAACTAGTCATTTGTTATGCTAACAAGCTAGCAAGACGCTGCATAGCAACAGCAAAAAAAAAAAATATATATCCCTGTCTCCCGCGTGCGCTGTACAATGTGACGGTCGGCAGTACAGTACTGGGCTATTTAGCTAAAGAATTCCTGTGTCATGCGGGCAGCACAAGCGGGAGACAGGGAGGAAGGTGTAGGCTGTCCTTGTAAATAAGAATTTGTTCTTAACTGACTTGCCTAGTTAAAAAACTTCTTGGTGACAGGGGGCATTATTTTCACGTCCGGATGAAATGCATGCCCAAATTCAACTGCCTGCTACTCATCCCCAGAAGATAAGATATGCATAGTAACACTCTGAAGTTTCTAAAACTGTTTGAATCATTTTTTTTGAGGTCACTCTCTTTTCAATGCGTTATCATTAGGAATCCAGATTTCTAAGGGACCTTCTTGTAGTTCCTACCGCTTCCACTGTATGTCAACAGTCTTTAGAAATTGGTTGAGGTTTTTCCTTTGTGTAATGAAGAAGAAACACTGTTCAGAAGAGTGAAGAGTGAAGCTCTAGCAAATTAAACCTACACTTGTTGTGAATCCAGCCAACATGTCAGATTTCAAAAAGGCTTGTGGCGAAAGCATAAGAAGCTATTATCTGATGATAGCACAGCAGTAAACAAAGAGAGAATAGCATATTTCAACCCTGCAGGCACCACACAAAACGCAGAAATAAAATATAAATCATGCCTTACCTTTGACGAGGTTCTTTTGTTGGCACTCCAATATGTCCCATAAACATCACAAATGGTCCTTTTGTTCGATTCATTCCATCGATATATATCCAAAATATCCATTTATTTGGCGCGTTTGATCCAGAAAAAAACAGCTTCCAATTTGCACAACGTCACTACAAAATATCTCAAAAGTTACCTGTAAACTTTGCCAAAACATTTCAAACTACTTTTGTAATACAACTTTGGGTATTTTTAAACGTTAATAATCGATCAAATTGAAGACGGGTCTATCTGTTTTCAATACAGGATGATCACAAACTAACGCTACTTTTCAAGTCTTGCGCAACTCTCAAACAGTACACATAACGTTACGCTGTTCCAAGCTCCCGGATACGGGATTGCTCGACGCAAGAAGGTAATACAACCTCTGTGTCAGATTTCAAAAAGGCTTTACGGTGAAAGCACACCTTGCGAATATGTTAGGTTAGCACCTAGCCACAGAAAAACATACAGCCATTTTCCAAAGAAGGAGAGGTGTCAGAAAAGTCAGAAATAGCGTTATTCACTTATCTTTGATGATCTTGATCGGAATTCCTTCCCAGGAATCCCAGTTTCACAATAAATGTTTGTTTTGTTCGATAAAGTCCATAATTTATATCCAAATACCTCCTTTTTGTTTGCGCGTTTGGCCCAGTAATCCAAATGCTCAATGCGCGATTGCTTAGTTCCGACGAAAAGTTAAAAAGGTTATATTACAGTTCGTAGAAACATGTCAAACGATGTATAGAATCAATCTTTAGGATGTTTTATCTTAAATCTTCAATAATGTTTCAACCGGACAATTCCTTTGTCTTCAGAAATGAAAAGGAACGCAGCTACCTCTCAAGGCCGTGCGCATGATTTATCTCATGGCATTCTGCCAGACACCTGACTCAAACAGCTCTCATTCGCTCCCCCTTCACAGTAGTAGCCTGAAACAAGGTTCTAAAGACTGTTGACATCTAGTGGAAGCCGTAGGAAGTGCAATATGACCCCATAGACACTCTATATTGGATTGGCAAAGCCTTGAAAACCTACAAACCTCAGATGTCCCACTTCCTGGTTGGATTTTTCTCAGGTTTTTGCCTGCCATATGAGTTCTGTTATACTCACAGACATAATTCAAACAGTTTTAGAAACTTCAGAGTGTTTTCTATCCAAAAATAATAATAATATGCATATATTAGCATCTGGGACAGAGTAGGAGGCTCACTCTGAGCACGCTATTCATCCAAAAGTGAAAATGCTGCCCCCTATCCCACAAAGGTTAACTGAAGTTTATTTAGTGCTTTATCCAGTAGCCGGAGTAGAGCATTGCAGTAATCTAATCTAGAAGTGATAAAAGCATGGATTCATTTTTCTGCCTCATTTTTTGGACAGAAAGCTTCTGGTTTTTGCAATGTTACGAAGTTGGAAAAAAGCTGTCCTTGAAATTTTCTTGATATGTTCGTCAAAAGAGAGATCAGGGTCCAGAGTAATGCCGACGTCTTTCACAGATTTATTTGAGATGACTGTACAACCATCAAGATTAATTGTGAGATCCAACAGAAGATCTCTTTGTTTCTTGGGACCTAGAACTAGCATCTCTCTTTTGTCCGAGTTTTTTATATTTTCTGGTTCAAGGTTTGCCTTTTTCAAGAGAGGCTTTATCACTGCCACTTTTGGTGAGTTTGGAACACATCCGGTGGATGGGGAGCTGGATATTATATTCAACATAGGAGGGCCAAGCACAGGAAGCAGCCCTTTCAGTACTTTAGTTGGAGTAGGGTCCAGTATGCACCTTGAAGGTTTAGAGGCCAAGACTTTTTGTATCAACGTGTCAAGAGATATAGTATTAAACAACTTGAGTGTCTCCCTTGATCCTAGGTCCTGGCAGTGTTGTGCAGACTCAGGACAACTGAGCTTTGGAGAAATACGCAGATTTAAAGAGAAGTCTGTCATTTGCTTTCATATGATCATGATCTTTTCATCAAATAAATTAATGAATTTATCACTGCTGAAGTGAAAGCCATCCTCTCTTGGGGAATGCTACTTTTTAGTTAGCTTTGCGACAATATAAAAAAAGGGATTATTCTTATTCTCCTCAATTAAGTTGGAAAAATATGATGATCGCAGCAGTTAGGGCTCATCGATACTGCACGGTACTGTCTTTCCAAGCTAGTCGGAAGACTTCCAGTTTGGTGTAGCGCCATTTCTGTTCCAATGTTCTGGAAGCTTGCTTCAGGGCTCGGGTATTTTTTGTATACCAGGGAGATAGTTTCTTCTGACAAATGTTTTTGTTTTTAGGAGTGTGACTGCATCTAGGGTATTACGCAATGTTAGATGTAGTTCCTCAGTTAGGAGGTTAACTGATTTTTGTACTCTGACGTCCTTGGGTAGGTGGAGGGAGTCTGGAAGGGCATCTAGGAATCTTTAGGTTGTCCGAGAATTTTATGATATTTGGTTTAGGACTGGGCAGATTATTTTTTTGCGAATGCAAATGTAATAAAATGGTGGTCCTATAGTCCAGGATTATGAGGAAAAACATTAAGATGCACAATATTTAAACCAAGGGACAAAACTAGGTCCAGAGTACGACCGTGGCAGTGAGTAGGTCCGGAGACATGTTGGATAAAACCCACTGAGTCGATGATGGCTTTAGGAGTGGCTCTGTGGAGTTTCCCATGTGAATATTAAAGTCACCAAAAATGTGAATATTACCTGCAATGACTTGAAGGTCCGATAGGAATTCAAGGAACTCAGTGAGGAACGCTGTATACGGCCCAGGAGGCCTATAAACAGCAGCTATAAGAAGTGATTGAGTAGGCTGTATAGATTTCATGACTAGAAGCTCAAAAGACGAAAACGCAGTCTTTTTTTGGGGAAATTGAAATTTGCTATCGTAAATGTTAGCAACACCTCTGCCTTTGCAGGATGCTCGGGGGATATGGTCACTAGTGTAACCAGGACGAGAGGCCTCATAGTAAATTCATCAGGCTTCAGCCATGTTCCAGTCAGGCCAATCACATCAAGATTATGATCAGTGATTAGATCATTGATCATAACTGCCTTGGAAGTGAGGGATCTAACATTAAGTAGCCCTATTTTGAAATGTGAGATATCATAATCTCTTTCAATAATGACAGGAATGGAGGAGGTCTTTATCCTAGTGAGATTGCTAAGGCGAGCAACGCTATGTTTAGTTTTTCCCAACCTAGATCTAGGCACAGACACAGACAATGGAATAGCTGAGCTGACTACACTGACTATGCTAGTGGCAGACTCCACTAAGCTGGCAGTCTTGATACAACATTTTGAACAGAGATGTAATGGTTCATTGGATCAGTCTAAGGCTTTGAACATACACTGCTTCCATCTAGTGGCCAAAATCTAAATTGTGCCTGGGCTGGAATAATACAATATGGCATTTCTCTTGCATTTCAAAGATGATTATCTTTAACCAGATCTAATGTGTTATATTCTCCAACATTCATTTCACATTTCCACAATCGTCAAAGTATTTTGTTTCAAATGGTATCAAGAATATGCATATCCTTACTTCAGGTCCTGAGCTACAGGCTGTTAGATTTGGGTATGTCATTTTAGGCAAAATCCTTTAGACTAATCCTTAAGAGGTTTTAATGGAAATGCTTGTAAGTAATTATATTTTCTTTGTGGGATCTTAAGTCTGCACAGACAACTAATTACCTTGTACACACTATCTGCTGACTGCCACATATACAAAAAGTGCTTCTCTATAAAAGCTTTCAACTGGCACTATTCATCGTGCTTTTCAACTATACACTGTTGAGTGGATAGTTGATTCTCAATTTTTGCAAATCTTATAATAAAGAGTTGCATGAAATAATCTGCAGTCTCTCTTCCCTATGATTGGATATTCCACAACACACCCCATGCCTAATTCGGCCCACTGGGAAATAGAACCAAAAATAGACCATGACAAAATACAAGGTAACATACAGTGATTAAAGCGTAAAATAGCGTTTTGTACAATAGACATTGGAATCTGGAATTAGACTAGCAGGTGTCCACATACTTTTGGTCTTGTAGTGTATACTGACTGCACTGCTTTCAGGTATGAGGGAATGGCTTTCCATTTGGGTTTGCTATACCCTCCCCAAATCCTAGCTTGAATTTTGCAGTAAACATGAATCTTTCCATATTGATGTAAGCTCCGCAAGAAAAGAAACGTCCCTTTTCCATGACCCTGTCTTTCAAAGATAATTCATAAAAATCCAAATAACTTCACAGATCTTCATTGTAAAGGGTTTAAACACTGTTTCCCATGCTTGTTCAATGACCCATAAACAATTAATGAACAGACATTAAAACACTAACAGCTTACAGACGTTAGGCAATTAAGGTCAGGACACTAAAGGGGCCTTTCTACTGACTCTGAAAAACACCAAAAGAAAGATGCCCAGGGTCCCTGCTCATCTGCGTGAATGTGCCTTAGGCATGCTGCAAGGAGGCATGAGGACTGCAGATGTGGCCATGGCAATAAATTGCAATGTCCGTACTGTGAGACGCCTAAGACAGCGCTACAGGGAGACAGGACGGACAGCTGATCGTCCTCGCAGTGGCAGACCATGTGTAACAACAACTGCCCGAGTTACACCAATCCCTCCATCAGTGCTCAGACTGTCCGCAATAGACTGAGAGAGGCTGGACTGAGGGCTTGTAGACTTGATGTAAGGCAGGTCCTCACCAGACGTCACCAGACAGCAACAACGTCGCCTGGACTGGCAGACAGGACTGGCAAAAAGTGCTCTTCACTGACGATTTGCGATTTTGTCTCACGAGTAGTGATGGTCGGATTCGCGTTTATCATCAAAGGAATGAACGTTACACCGAGGCCTGTACTATGGAGCGGCATCGATTTGGAGGTGTCATGGTCTGGGGCGGTGTGTCACAGCATAATCGGACTGAGCTTGTTGTCATTGCAGGAAATCGCCACGCTGTGCATTACATGGAAGACAACCTCCTCCCTCATGTGGTACCCTTCCTGCAGGCTCATCCTGACATGACAATGCCACCAGCCATTCTGCTTGTTCTGTGCGTGATTTCCTGCAAGACAGGAATGTCAGTGTTTGGTCATGGCCAGCAAAGAGCCCGGATCTCAATACCATTGAACACGTTTGGAACCTGTTGGATCGGAGGGTGAGGGCTTAGGCCATTCCCCCCAGAAATGTCAGGGAACTTGCAGGTGCCTTGGTGGAAGAGTGGGGTAACATCTCACAGCAAGAACTGACAAATCTGGTGTAGTCCATGAGGAGGAAATGCACTTTCCATACTTAGTATCTGGTGTGGCCACCAGCTGCATTAACTTTTTCTTTTGATTTTGACCCCCCTTTGTTCAGGGACACATTATTCCATTTCTGTTAGGCACATGTATGTGGAACTTGTTCAGTTTATGTCTCAGTTGTTGAATCTTGTTATGTTCATACAAATATTTACACAAATAAAATAAACGCAGTTGACAGTGAGAGGACGTTTCTTTTTTTGCTGAGTTTAGTACCACGTTTTTTTGGTGATAATAAGCAAGTCATCTACTGACACTGAGAGTCAGTGGCCAATGGCTTACAAGTAGTATTTACATTGTTGTGATCAAATCAATGGTTGAAACGACCTCAGTCGGTAACTTTAGGGTTAACAGCTCATGTCAAGAATCTAATGTTAGCCATAGCTGGTTGACTTTATGAGTCAATATTATGACTGCTGAATCAACATTTAAACCAAATAAGGATGTAGGATTTTAATTTGGCCATTCTTTTGTTGCTGAGAATTTTCCTGCACCACAACAAATGCTAAATTGTAGTGTATTCAAGGTTTAAAAAGGCTTCTAAAGTTTGTAATTTCCACTTTAAAACGTCAGTCTTGATTTGCCCTAATTAAAAATATATCAACCACTACAAACAAATGCCCATTCATTATAATCCACATAGTCATTCACATTTCCTGTTTCTGCAGGAATCTTTTCCTGCTGTAGCAAACTGGCTCAAATTATGATCCTACATCTGTATATTACACAAATAATTTCTGTTACTGTTAGGTTTATAGACACTAGGATAGGTTTATAGGCCAGACTGACACAGCCTTTGGTGGTATTCTAGGCTGATTACATTGCAGATGTTGCATTCCATCCACCAATGGTTGTGTGCAATATCATCTACTGTGCCATTGTGAGATTGATAAAGTAAGAAAATAGCTGCATTCAATCTGTCTCTGTCATGATAGATTCACTTTTCACCATCAAACTGTCGGACTGACAGACTTGGTTTTAAATTGTAGTTTTATAACACTTTAAGTGACATGTAATGTAACAGGTTTTTAGCGTAGGGCCCAGGTTGTGCTGCACGTGTAAAATTGAGGCCTTTATCTATGGTTGATTGAACTTGCCCGGCGCAATGGAACCAATGGAGTCACGGTGAGAAAAAGCTGGTTGAATGTGGCCTGTGTCATCCAGCGGTTACAGCCGCTGACCACAGCACACGTATGCCAGAGTCGGCATGGGTTCAAATCCAGCCCACTGCCCTTCCACTCACCCTCCCCCAATTTCCCCCGTCTGTCTAACACTTACTATTTGACTAAATAATATTTGAACCTAGGTTGAGATCAGTATCTTATTTGAGATCAGATATGGCAGAAGTACTGAATAGATGATTTCGTTTTGAAATCCAAGACTAAAGGTGAGAAAGATTTACTATAAGAGAAAGGTCAGATGAAGTACCAGAGGGTCTTCCATATATCCCACCTGTTCCACATCAAAGATAAACTTCCCACTGCCTCTCCACTCCAAATTGCCAAAAGAGATTTAAAACAATTACACTTCCTTTTTGAGTTTCATGTGATGAATTATGCAGAAGCTTATCTCTCTGTAACTCTGAATCTTGACAACAAGTGCTTTTGTTTTGTCTTTCATTTCGAGCTGATCTAACAGCACGACAGCCAGCTGCTCAGCTCAGGGAGTAGAAAAACAGTGCATTAAAATAAGCTCAGTGAAAAGACAATTTTTTCCCCGTTGCTCGTGTGGAAAACAAATCAGGCGCCGAGCGCAATGGCCATCTGTTTTCTTATTTGATATGTGTGAATACATGTTGTAATGACTTTGTTTGCGAATCGCGCAGTGCGGCGGAACACACAAGAGCACTCGAAGTGCTGGAGTGTTCAAAGCTAATCATATAATTGGACACAATTGTCGATGACAAATGGAGACGCGCTGAGCCAGCCAGCTGGGGAAGTGAATATGTAACCATTGTAAAATAATATAATTCTGCACATTTGAAAACAGCTTAATAGAGTTTGCTCACTATTCAGTGATGATCAGAGGCGCCGTCGCAGTATGTGTTTTCCAAATATTTCTTTGTTGGACTATCCAATTAGAGCAGATTCAGTGTTTGCCTCAAGATTTTAAGTCATTACTCATTTATTGTCACACTCTGACCATGATTTGCGTTGTTTGTTTCTATGTTTTGTTTGGTCAGGGTGTGATGTGACTGGGCATTCTATGTTGTATGTCTAGTTCGTCTATTTCTATGTGTTTGGCCTGATATGGTTCGATAGCGGTCACGTTCGTTTTGTTATTTTGTTTTGTTTAGTGTACTTCGTGTTTTTTCATGATTCATAAAAAATATGTATTCACATCACGCTGCGCTTTGGTCTCCTCACTACGACGATTGTGACATTTATGTAGAATTTGACTTTACTACTGAGAGAGCTGTAGCTTTCTTTCCATTAGTTAGTCAATATAGTTAAATGCTACTGCGAATCAGTTAGTCTTCAACATACTGTATGTGGGAATGACTAACAAGAAGATAAATAATAGGGCACTAGTGTGATGGCCATTGTTGCAGACACCAAGTTACATAAACGTTTAGAAAGTACACTCTACATTTGTGTTGGATAGGGAGGTTCTCCCTTACAGTATAAAGCGTTGTGCCCATCTGGATAAGCTCATAGAAATCAAGTAAATTTGTATTAATTATTACACAAACGTCAATTAGGAGCAGTTTAATGCACAGAGCCTCTCTGCTGGTTCAGTTTACAATAGCATGTTGAAGGATACTTTTGGGCTACCATAGGAAATGAGAGACACAAGTGTGGATATAGTGGTGTACTGTACACACATTACGCTGTGCCCCAAACTGAGTAGATGTTAAGGAGCTTGGCAATACGAATGGTAATGGGTTCCTTTTGTCTCAGACTACACCATGGCTGTATAGGACATAAGGTATTTTTCTTTATCTTTTGTTGTTGCATATAGTTGTTGACACATCAACCAGGATCAAGGGGAAGGGCAATTTGTGACTTGTTTTGGTAATCAGTGGCTGTATTGGAGGGGGAGGGGTTTCAACTCAATCAGCAATTAGTACAGAGGTGTGCTCTCCACCTCTGCTAGGCAATTAGAAATTAGTGTTAGTTCTTCAGTTTCCCCTGGTTTCTCAGCGGCAGCTGTGTCAGTGTCAGGCTCCACAACACTCTCTCACTTGAGTATCTTACCTAGTTATTTACAGGTCATCTCATTTTGCTCTTTTGTAGCTTTGTCAATTGTGTGTGTTTTTTTATACCTATTCACACCTCTCCCTGTAGGTTTTACAGATGCTCAACATCCTTTGGCACATCCCTTCTAATTTAGTGTATGCTGCACGCACAACCCATGTAATTCCTGGTCTCTGGCAGCGTTTGGAACCATCGATCTGCGGTCAAGAATGAGGAGTTAATCTCAGCCTATGCTGCCTTTCAGTCTCTTGACTTTTTGGCCCGATGGAGACATTGATAACCCCAGCGAACACTGATACTCCAGATTCTCTTTCTTCATCTGACTATGTTTTCTCTCATAGTCCGAGAGCATTTGGTCGTCTCGATGGTGGCACAGGTCTACTCATTAACCTTCATTAACAGCAGAGCAAAAATAGAGGAAAACTAAACTACTGGAGATCCTATCCTCTTTTCACTCCCTCCTCTCTAACTTCCATTACTCTGTATCCGCTGCTAAAGCCCTTTTCTACCACTCTAAATTTCAAGCTTCTGCCTCTAACCCTAGGAAACAATTTTCCACCTTCTCCTCCCTGGTTAGGGTAATGGTAATGGGTTCCTTAATTTGCAAATTAATTCATTAAAAATCCTACAATGTGATTTTCTGGATTTTTCTTCCTCATTTTGTCTGTCATAGTTGAAGTGTACCTATGATGAAAATTACAGGCCTCTCTCATATTTTTAAGTGGGAGAACTTGCACAATTGGTGGCTGACTAAATACTTTTTTGCCCCACTGTATATGATGGTGAAGAAGAGGATGGCTGACGTTTTACATGCCCGTAACCAATTGTGCTATTTTGTTCGTTTTTTTTGCGTTGTTTCTAACACGTTTTTTTTAAATGATTTTGTACATAATGTTGCTACCGTCTCTTATGACTGAAAATAACTTCTGGATATCAGAACTGGGATTACTCACCACAAACTGGAAGAAGCTTTTTCCTTTAACCCGGAGATCCCGCTAGCGGGATCAAATTCGACAACATCAGGTGAAATTCAAAATGCAAAATCGTAATATTAAACATTCATGAAAATACAAGTTTCATACATGATTCATCAGCTTAGAATCTTGGTAATCAAACTGCGTTGTCATATTTCAAAAAGGCTGTACGGC
Source organism: Oncorhynchus mykiss (assembly GCF_057628025.1). Lineage (NCBI taxonomy): Eukaryota > Metazoa > Chordata > Actinopteri > Salmoniformes > Salmonidae > Oncorhynchus > Oncorhynchus mykiss. The sequence continues at coordinate 49,502,257 of NC_143024.1, forward strand.
AAAAGCATAGCATTTGATTGTCTGAGGACAGTGATTCACAATTAGCATATTTTCCAAACGAAATAACAAATAACGATAAAATAAATCACTTACTTTTGAAGATATTCCTCTGTTTGCAATCCCAAGGGTCCAAGCTACACAATGAATGGTAATTTTGTTTCGATAAGGTCCTTTTTATTCCAAGAACTCTGTTTAGTTGGCACCGTTGAATTCAATAATACAGTCCTTCAACATGCATACAAAGGATTCCAAAAAGTTACCAGCAAAGTTCGTCCAAACGAGTCAAACAATGTTTTTTATTAATCCTCAGGTTGTCTAATATCTAAATAAACGATAATATTTCAGATGGAGATGACTATGTTCAATAGCAAAGGAAAATAACAAAGAGCGTCCCCACATTCACACGTGCAAAAAGACTACTTTTGCCCTGGTGCTCAACTTGGAAAGACTACAAATACTTCATAATTTTAAAAAGCCATGCCTAAAACCTTGTATAAAGACAGTTGACATCTACTGGAAGCCATAGGAACTGCAATCTGGGAGGCGGAAATTCGATCTTTCAATGGCATTGCATTGGAAATCATTCTGGATAAATTTTCCTCAGGTTTTCACCTGCTTTCAACTCATTTGGATTACTGGGCTAATTTCGCGGGAAAAAAATGAGGTATTTGGACATAAATGATGGACATTATCGAACAAATCAAACATTTATTGTGGAATGGGATTCCTGGGAGTGCATTCTAATGAAGATCATCAAAGGTAAGTGAATATTTATAATGTTATTTCTGACTTCTGTTGACTACACAACATGGCGGATATCTGTTTGGGTTGTTTTGGTCTCAGAGCGCTGTACTCAGATTATAGCATGGTGTGCTTTTTCGGTAAAGCTTTATTTTAAATCTGACACAGCGGTTGCATTAAGGAAAATTGTATCTATAATTCTGTGCATAATAGATGTATCTTTTATCAATGTTTATTATGAGTATTTCTGTAAATTGATGTGGCTCTCTGCAAAATCACCGGATGTTTTGGAACTACTGAACGTAACTCGCCAATGTATACTGAGATTTCTTAATATAAATATGAACTTTATCGAACAAAACATACATGTATTGTGTAACATGAGTCCTATGAGTGTCATCTGATGAAGATCATTAAAGGTTAGTAATTCATTTATCTCTATTTCTGCTTTTTGTGACTCCTCTCTTTGGCTGGAAAAATGGCTGTGTTTTTCTGTGACTTGGCTCTGACCTAACATAATCGTTTGGTGTGCTTTCGCCGTAAAGCCTTTTTGAAATCGGAAACTGTGGCTGGATTTACAACTATTTTATCTTTAAAATGGTGTGAAATACTTGTATGTTTGTGGAATTTTAATTATGGGATTTCTGTTGTTTTGAATTTGGCGCCCTGCACTTTCACTGGCTGTTGGCGAGGTGGGAGGCTACCGTCCCACATATCCCAGAGAGGTTTTCTTAACTCTTCTTGAACTGCACTGTTGTTAATGGCTTTTATGTAAGGTCTATACTTGTTGTATTTGGCACATGTGGCAAATAAATAAAGTTTGATTTGATTTAATCCTCCACCCCATTCCTCTTCCTCCTCCCTCTCTGCGGACGACTTTGTCAACCACTTTGATGAAAAGGTTGATGACATCCGCTACTCATTCACTCAGCCTATTGAGCACTGGTCTCACTCACACAGAACAACTCTACGCCTTGACCTCTTTTTCCCTTCTCTGGCCACCCGATAACCTGACAGCTAGACCCCTTCCCCTCCTCTCGTCTCCAGACCATCTCTTGAGACCTTCTCCAATTCCTTCCTTCCCTCATCAACTCATCCCTGACCACTGGCTGTATCCTTTCCTCAAGAGACCAACATTCTGCTCATCTGATGTCAAAAACTATAGACTTGTATCTCTTCTTTCTTTTTTTCCCAAAACACTTGAGCATGCTGTCTCTGATCAACTTTTTTGTTTTCTCTCTCAGAATGATATTCTGCTATTCTCTGTGTCACAGAGGCTATGCTAAAACCTTACACCCCAAGCCAAGCACTCCGTTCTGCCACCTTAAGTCTCTAGGCCCTCCCACCCCTACAGGAGGGCAGCTCCCGCTCAACCCAAGTCCAAGCTCTTCTCTGTCCTGGCACCCCAATGGTGGAACCACCTTCCCCCAGAAACTAGGACAGCAGTCCCTGCCCATCTTCCCAAAACATCTCCCTGCCCATCTTCCTTCAAACAGTATCTTCAATAACCCTCCTCCTCACCTGAACACTTTCTATGTGATATGTGGTTGTCCCTTCTAGATATCTTCAGATAAATGCACTAACTGAAATTCACTCTGGTTAAGAGAGTCTGCTAAATCACTCAAATGTAAAAGTAAATCTGTAATTCAATAGCAATGTTAAGGCCGTGTCTTTACTCACAAACTGCTGTCTGTATGTGCATACATGCACACATACATGTAAACAGAAATACGCGCACATGTGCACGCACCCATACGCACGTATACACACATTCTGATTACTTTCCTGAAAACTGGAAACATCTACCTGTAAAGAGAATCTACATGTTGGTAGCGATAGGTTTTTACACCATGTGGGAAAAATAGCTAAAGTGAGATAGAGGCTTAACACTTATACAGAAGGTATAGTTCTCATTTGTGATTTCTGTTCATTCAGCCTGTCAAAGCTCACTCAGTAATGACCCACTCTAAAAACTCGTTGATGTAAGTTACAGTACAAAGGTATTTACCTTCAGTCACTTACACACCAAGATCTTATCTGTTCCTTTGGTAAATTAAACCAAAACACTCATTGTCTTCCATTTACATTAAAAAAGGATCATCTGTCGTAAGGAGTTCTCCGCGCTAGAAAACTGACTCCAATTGACCTAGCCGTTAGCAATCGGAGACAGAGAGAAATATGGAGAGAGAGGAAATGTATGGCTTTGATTACAGCTGTGTGTCTATTTTAGCGGAGTGTGGTGAAGAAAGCTGATTCACACACACACATACACAGTGAATCGCGGCACCATTAGTGCATATAAATAATGTAAGGGGTCTTCTTTTTTCCATCTCTACTCAGCTAAGTGCCTGGAAACCTTGGAGCTTCGCTCTTGTCAGGCCCTCTATAGATTAGAACAAGATTTATTTTAAGTCGCTATAAAGCGGAATGTTCCTGACAGTGTTCAGAGGGGATTGGGTGTTCTGGTGCATATGGGAGTGTTTTTAATTGTATCATGTGAAGTGGGATAGAGGGGATGGGGGTTGGTGATGGGGAGTTACAACGGGACTTTGTCAGGTTGTGTTAATATTAAATCGCGTCTCACTTCTCTTTTCTCATGATCTGTGGTATTGCGCCGGCGAAATGAGAGGGCTACATTACAAGATGGCTAAAGAGACATGGGTAGAGATGTTGTAATTCCTAAACACGGCCTCGACCGGGATGTTGTCCTGAGAGAGGAAGACATGAGTAGAAATGTTGTAAAACAGCATTGTACAAATGACTGGGCAGAGAGAGCTGAGTGCAGAGAACGACTGTGACACAACACAGCCTGTTACCCTGCTGAGGCAATGGTATACCAATTAAATCCAATTTGATATTCATCTCCATGTTTGTGTCAGAGTTTGTTAGCGATGAAATCTCTTACCACTAACACTTTCAATTGAACACATTTGCACTCATGAGAGTTTGGGGCCCGGCGTGTTAGCAGTACAACAGCACAAGGTGTGTGCACGTCACGTCCTGTCGCACAGATATCTTCACTGAGAGAGAGCGTGAGTGAGAGAGCGAGTGAGAGAGGGAGAGGGAAGGAGAGAGAGCGAGAGAGAGAGAGACACATCACAGGGTTGTTAACAAGAACAAAGAGGATGCATGTACATTTTATAAAGATTGTGTGATCAGGAAAATGACACGCACACTTTGTCATAGAAATACCATGAAATGTCTTAAAATTAACTATCTTGTCTGTTCATGAAACAAATCAATAGTGCAAAACAAAAAATGTGAAATGGAACTCAATCAAACTGATCACAGTCTGTGAACACAGGTCTGTGTAGCTGTGCTTTTATTCTGCTTCATTGCAACTGTAACACAAGCAGAGATCACACTCCACAACAACAATAACCAAGTCTCATTTTCATTTTGTTATGATTTCCTCTCACCAAATGCCAACACTTCGCCACAATAACATACAGTGGGGCAAAAAAGTATTGTGCAAGTTCTCCCACTTAAAAAGAAAAAAAAAATGAATTTATTTGCAAATTATGATGGAAAATAAGTATTTGGTCAATAACAAAAGTTTATCTCAATACTTTGTTATATACCCTTTGTTTGCAATGACAGAGGTCAAACGTTTTCTGTAAGTCTTCACAAGGTTTTCACACACTGTTGCTGGTATTTTGGCCCATTCCTCCATGCAGATCTCCTCTAGAGCAGTGATGTTTTGGGGCTGTTGCTGGGCAACACGGACTTTCAACTCCCTCCAAAGATTTTCTATGGGGTTGAGATCTGGAGACTGGCTAGGCCACTCCAGGATCTTGAAATGCTTCTTACGAAGCCACTCCTTCGTTGCCCGGGCGGTGTGTTTGGGATCATTGTCATGCTGAAAGACCCAGCCACGTTTAATCTTCAATGCCCTTGCTGATGGAAGGAGGTTTTCACTCAAAATCTAACGATACATGGCCCCATTAATTCTTTCCTTTACACGGATCTGTCGTCCTGGTCCCTTTGCAGAAAAACAGCCCCAAAGCATGATGTTTCCACCCCCATGCTTCACAGTTGGTATGGTGTTCTTTGGATGCAACTCAGCATACTTTGTCCTCCAAACACGACAAGTTGAGTTTTTACCAAGAAGTTATATTTTGGTTTCATCTGACCATATGACATTCTCCCAATCTTCTTCTGGATCATCCAAATGCTCTCTAGCAAACTTCAGACGGGCCTGGACATGTACTGGCTTAAGTAGGGGGACACGTCTGGCACTGCAGGATTTGAGTCCCTGACGGCGTAGTGTGTTACTGATGGTAGGCTTTGTAATTTGGTCCCAGCTCTCTGCAGGTTATTCACTAGGTCCTCCCGTGTGGTTCTGGGATTTTTGCTCACCGTTCTTGTGATCATTTTGACCCCACGGGGTGAGATCTTGCGTGGAGCCCCAGATCGAGGGAGATTATCAGTGGTCTTGTATGTCTTCCATTTCCTAATAATTGCTCCCACAGTTGATTTCTTCAAACCAAGCTGCTTACCTATTTCAGATTCAGTCTTCCCAGCCTGGTGCAGGTCTACAATTTTGTTTCTGGTGTCCTTTGACAGCTCTTTGGTCTTGGCCATAGTGGAGTTTGGAGTGTGACTGTTTGAGGTTGTGGACAGGTGTCTTTTATACTGATAACAAGTTCAAACAGGTGTCATTAATACAGGTAACGAGTGGAGGACAGAGGAGCCTCAAAGAAGAAGTTACAGGTCTGTGAGAGCCAGAAATCTTGCTTGTTTGCCTACAACGTCAAACTTTTCCCTGTAAATGTATAACATTATACTAGGACCAGAATTGTCATTTTAAATTGTGTTTAGGAGTATTTTTTTACTCTCTCCATGGTTAAAGCAGGAAGAAATAGATGTCATTGTTGTAATCATCATATACTATCATCATATATAAAAATATATATAGAATTACTTTGACATATATAATTATGTTAGATTACACTAATTTCCCTTTGGTAGGCAGAACACATCACAAACTAAAGTTTTCACCACAAATGAATTACAGGAAATATTTTTTTTTTGATACCTCAGATTGGTGATGTTGCTATTAAAGTTGATTGCTTAAAACAGATCAATATCTTTGGATTAGTACAGGTGTATTTGCCATATTTGACCGTCCGTAGTGAGACTTCGAACGTGGCTGTTATTTTCAGATTACATTGGCTCAAAAAAAATTGGGCGCTCCCCCCATAAAAGTCTCTGGCCTTACATGAATTCATGGTTTTGATGGTTAAGATATCATTCAAATAAAAGCCATGTGAGGTGGTGATTCATTGAAATTATCCAGTGAAAAAAGTGTTTCCTTTTCCGTGTTGGCCATCGACCGAAAACAATTTCTCACAGAGATATAAGTTGATAAATGGCTATGAGATTATTGGCTACGAGGCTACGATAAATGGCTACAAGGCTACAAGGTTATTGTCTATCAACAGATACAGGTAGTACGCCCAAGTTCATTGAGGTTTGTCTGTTAGAAGAGCGCAAATAGTACATTACTCCATGGTTACTGTCCCAGTTCCATTGATTTCCATACAATATTGATGTGAGTGATTAATTTGCGCTCGCTATTGATTCTTTTTTTTCAAATTGTATTTAACCTTTATTTAACTAGGCAAGTCAGTCAACAACTCATTCTTATTATGGGGACGGGGGCTGAGATTAAAAATAAATCAAATATAAATATAGGACAAAACACACATCACAACAAGAGAAACAACACAACATAAAGAGAGACCTAAGACAACAACATAGCAAGGGCAAGAAGGTAGAGACAAAGGGCAAGAATGTAGAGACAACACTGTATCACACAAAGCAGCCACAACTGTAAGTGTCCATGATTGAGTCTTTGAATGAAGATTGAGATAAAACTGTCCAGTTTGAGTGTTTGTTGGAGCTCGTTCTAGTCGCTAGCTGCAGCGAATTGAAAAGAGGAGCGACCCAGGGATGTGTGTGCTTTGGGGACCTTGAACAGAATGTGACTAGCAGAACGGGTGTTGTATGTGGATGATGAGGGCTGCAGTAGATATCTTAGATAGGGGAGAGTGTGGCCTAAGAGGGTTTTATAAATAAGTATCAACCAGTGGGTCTTGTAACGGGTATACAGAGATGACCAGTTTACAGAGTAGTATAGACTGCAGTGATGTGTCCTATAAGGAGCATTGGTGGAAAATTTGATGGACGAATGGTAAAGAAAATCTAGCCACTCGAAAATCTAGCACCGTTACCTGCCGATCTATAAACTACGTCTACTGATTACAGTAGAACAAGCTAATGAATTCCAGTCTTGAGTGACCACTTCGTAAATATTGGTGCTTGTGCAGTTTACAAGGTACGAATTTAGCAAAATACAAGTAAGCTGAACAGAATAGTCTTCAAAATATCACAACTTATTTCAGCATATTGATTGTGAATTTGGCCATAATTCAAAAAGCAAGAAGCAGTATCATTTTCAATGTTTGTTTAAGGAATATAAATAGTACTTTTTATGAGTGCCATAGGGAATAAACTGAGCACAGATTAGTGACTGTTATTTTTTCACCATTACTACAGCGAAAAGAGCTTGTTTCTAGCAGTTCAAAAGATTTGACCCATGTTACCAGTGCAATTCTGTTTTTGCGGATTGTCGGTGCACATTTCACATATAAACCACGCTGTGGGCCAGGGATGCTGCATGCTTTACAGTAAAGAAAATAGTACTGTAAAATATATTACAGCAGCTCTGTTGAAAAGCAAAATTACAGTTTTAAACCCTCTTGAGTCAATTCCCGCGGCCCCGTGGAAATCTAATTAGCATACAAAAAAAACCCCATCAAAATCTGTCTGTTTAAACTAGAGATATTTTTGCATGGGCTCTGTCTCAATCCACCGCATTGTTCTTCTCACAAAAACATCTACAGCGTCCAAAATGTTTTACCCCTCAGAGGTGTCACAGGATTCATCTGAAGTCAGCACCGCTGATCTGCCAACTTCTGTTTGTAGTTTACGAAACGGTTCAGCCTACAAAACTAACATTACTCACAAACACATAAATGTTGGTTGTTTTACTCTAGGATGCCCACAAGCCTCACAAGACTTGTCGAAAGGCAGTTTAAATCTGTAAAACAGATTTGTGGTATTTTACGATGCATTCTACATTGTTTTACTGTTGAAATACGGAAAAGTCTTACAGTGTGGTTTAAGGGTTTAGCAGCATGTAATAGACTAAATAGAGAGATGTGTCTGTGTATTTGTATGCAGGGCTGAAAGATCTATGCTGCTCAGGGTTTGTTTCTTCGTTGAGAGAGCTGTAAAGGCAAACGGAACAGATGGCGGCTGGCGCGCTCTGTCCTGCATCCTCTCACAACTGCCACACTTCCTCTGCGTCCATTAATCTTCTCCGCACTTCTTCTGCAGCAGCACAACTTTATTAAACCAATTCAGGAGAGAGCGAACAACAAGCATCCCAATGCAACTGTCAGAAGTTAAAGACAGAGCCATCCGTCCATGATAGACTAGACTCCTGTTTTCACAATGTATCTGTAGAACAATAGAGATCATTTTTTATTTGAAGCCAGCCATATGAAAGGGGTATCTGTCATAGGGACACAATAAGTGAAGGTTGATGTTTATTGGGATGAGTCTTGTCCTTGAGGCAGAACTGAGCAATAAGGCCACTTGCAAAGTCAAAATTGGCTACATTGTATGAAAACAAAAATGGTCTTAATTTAAAGTGACGCATAGGCATTAGGGTTAGAAGTGTGGTTAAGGTTAGGTTAGGGTTAAAAAAATTCTGACTTTGTAGCTGTGCCAGCTAGTGACCACTCTGCAGAGCTGCCTCCAGAACAAGATCCATGTTGAAGGCTTCATAGCCATAGACAAAGTAGTGGATTTTTAACTGACAGAACCCTAACCATAACCCTTATCCTAACACACTCAAAAATCTGCTGGTGGAATATCCAACTTCTTGAGAAAAGTCACATATCTGATTTTGATTCCCAGATGTGAAGAAGGTGACTTCTGGGTCCTTCTGTCCTGTTCAGTTACAAATTAAATGTTTAGAAATGCAGCTTATGTAATACCTTCTTGGCTGAAAAAAGCTTTGGACATAAAGCTGTCAAAGATAATAGGAGTGAAAAAGAACAATAATTTTCACAGAGAAAGTCACAACACAATAACATTAGATTAGACCCACATGGAGTGGTCTGACTACGATGGCCAAAGCTACATTGCACCTTGGGCTGCTCTGCAAACCTATCACCACACAAGGCTCAAAATCAGTTGTCACAGACGTCCTTGTCAGAGGAAGAAACACATTACTGTGTGTGAATTTACAAAACGGCTCGCTTGCCATGACAAATATTTCAGGATCGCAACTCTATTTGTCCCTCTGCTGTGTGTCTGTAGCAGTCAATGGCTTAATTGAAAAATCTATTCCAATTTAAATGATTGGAATAAAGGACTCCAGGAGCCACAGATAAAAAGGCTTTCTACTCCTAGATCTGCTTTAATTGGAAAGCTATTTCTTCAGGGTATTATAATGGTTCTGAGGGAAGATTGCAAAATAAAGTTGATGAGCTGGGGAAGGTTAATAGCCTGTGTGTGTGTGTGTGTGTGTGTGTGTGTGTGTGTGTGTGTGTGTGTGTTTTCTACAATGTAATCGTCCTTATGACAGAAGAATGAAGAATCCTTATGACAAAGGAATAATTCTATTTGTTTGTCTTCCCTGTTATAATAAAGGTTACATGTTAATCTTCTGGGTTCACCGACCCACTCAGTCCTGTGGACACCGGACTAACCAATCTGTCCCTCTGGAAAAGAGGCGGGGCTCCTTGTTCTATACAGTTTGGGAACAAATCAACAACCCTACCACTAAATTCCACCTTTAATCTATGACACCAATGTTGTAGATAAAGCTACATTATACTCAGTTCAATTTTATATAGTGAGCAGTGTTAGGGATCGTTAACTTTTAAAAGTAACTAGTTAGGTTACAACGTTACTGCCATTAAAAGTAACTTGTTACATTACACCGTTACTTACTGTGGAAAGTACTTACTGTAGTCGTTACATTACTTTTGTGTTACTCTGAAAATGCCATGCACATGTTGGTCATTGTTATGCCCAGTAGACTACGAGTAGTACTCGCTGGATTTTCAAAGTGGAGCATTCCTCTAAGCACCTAAAGAGACGTCAATGCACCACACTGTCAGCAGCACTGATGTCATCGGACATCATGGGATAGCTCAATACCGAGATCTCTGTCAGATTTCCTAATAGTTGTTTCAGTTGTTTTAGTAAATTGAACTGTGTATTTTGCAATCAACAATATCTTATTTTTTATCACATTATTTGGCCTTTGTAGTTCAGCAGCCTATATTGAAATGTAACTGCCCCACAAAAAATGTGAGAAGAAGGAGAAGTGTATACACATTATGATAATAATTAATACATTTGTTTATGTCCAAGTATTCTAACGAAATTCCTTATTAAACTATCAAAACGAAGTTCTATCTTGATAATTTACTTTTTATTTATTTTACCTTTATTTAACTAGGTAAGTCAGTTAAGAACAAATTCTTATTTTCAATGATGGCCTAGGAACTGCCTTGTTCAGGGTCAGAACGACAGATTTGTACCTTGTCAGCTCGGGGATTCGATCTTGCAACTTTTCGAGTACTAGTCCTACGCTCTAACCACTAGGCTACCTGCCAATAAACCCAACGAATCAAAAGAACATTGTCCATAAAAAAAAACTAAGTACACATATTAAAGCCACTAAATACAGGCTATTAAGTCACGACAAGTTTTGGAGCAGAAGCACCGTCATCAACGGCAATTGGCTGGCGTGGATCTTTCTCCAACAGTCTTGTGGAGCTGCGCATGGCCTGAAGGTGTTTTTTTATATTTAAAGTTGAGTTCTTCTCAGTTGACAGGCGCTTATCCCCGAGGAAAGTTTACATTTTATTATTATGTTTATCTCCTTTTCTTCTATTAATTCAAAATGATGTGAATACTTCCACGGTGTAAAGGCTGTTGTCTCTGCCATCTTGCTAGCTAGCTAGCTTCCCGCCACAACGTTCTTGAAGAAATAGGAATAGCGTGAATTTAGGGGAAGAGTTTAAAAAAATAATTATTGGCCACCCATTAAATTTTAATTATATTTTAAAGTAATGATTTGCTTATTTGTAAAGGTAACTAAGTAACTGATTACTTCAATTGAAAAGCTAACACGTTAAGTTACTCATTACCACAAAAAAGTCATTTGAGTACTTTGACGGGTTACTTTGTAACGCATTACCCACATGTAAGTAGGGCCCTACATGTAAGTAGGGCCAATTACTACATTACTACATTTTTTTTCCCTTACTGAAAGAAAACAGGCAAAATTTTGTAAATTTGCAGTAAGCTCATATTTTCACATGCAAATTAGTTTTGTGGTAAACTTTTGGGGCAAATTTGTGGCGACTTGTGAAATCTTGGCAAATAATTCTGAGAAACTCGTGGTGAACATTGTACTGTTTTCCTCAAATGTGCTGCACAATCATTAGGAAATGCTAATTAGATAAGGTTTTTGGAATGGAATGTCTAATCTACAAGAACCAAAGCACATATAACTTTAAATTAATTTGCTTCTCACAGGAAAAACTAAACTAAATATACTAAATGTACTAAATATACTAAACCACATTCAGTGTCTTAGCAGATGCAAATGCTGTCACGTTCTGACCTTAGTTTCTTTGTCATGTCTTTGTTTTAGTATGGTCAGGGCGTGAGTTGGGTGGGTTGTTCTGTTTTCTATGTTGTGTTTTTGCGTTTGGCCTGGTATGGTTCTCAATCAGAGGCAGGTGTCGTTAGTTGTCTCTGATTGAGAATCATACTTAGGTAGCCTTTTCCCACATGTGTTTCGTGGGTGTTTATTTTCTGTCTTTGTGTATGTCATATCATATCATTCTCATTGTTATTTTTGTTTTAGTGTTCTGAGTTGAATAAATATCGTCATGAACACGTACCACGCTGCGCTTTGGTCCGATCCTTGCGACTCCTCGTCAGAAGTAGAGGACGAGCATTACAAATGCATCCAATACAAATGTCTTATCTATCTCACAATGAAAACATTATTCAGAGCAGGGTTGGGGTCAATTCCAATTTGAAATAGCAATTAAAGTCTTGAATTCACTCATGAAGTGGAGAATTTACTTTTAATGAAATTTGAATTTAAAAAAATCTTATGGAGTTGGAATTAGACTGTTTGGACTTTGAATTATAATTTCAACCTCTATTCCTATATGTCCAGTATAACTATGCCGTCTGGACAGCAACATAATCAGCCTGACAGCCTGAGAGAATTGAATTAGATTTTTTTTGCATTTTTTGGGATAATATTGAATTGGAAATTAAATTCTTGGAATTGACCAAACATTGGAATTCATAGCAATTGAATTATCTCTGAATTGAAAGACTGACCTGGACATTTTATTGAATTAAATGGAATTTACAGGGAGAGCGAATTTAATTAGAATTTAATTTGTGGAATTGACCACAACCCTGATGCAGAGTGCTACAATATTAACCTTAAATCATCAGCATGCTAATGAAGAAATATTTCCCAAATTATGTATTGTTTTTATGTAGCTACAACATCTACATGAGAAAGATTTGAACATTATGGTGATGTTAACTCTAGAATTTACATGAACCAATTTAAAACTGGGCAATGAGCTTTCAACCATTGAAAGTTTAAAAAATAATGAAGAAAATGAAATATTTAAAACAACAAAAACAAACCCAGTTCAGAACTATTGCCTTTTTGAGGGAATTTTGGAGATTATTCATCCAAAGCTTGTTGAATGCCTTTTCAATTTTGGCATCTGAAAAATTAGACAGCAGCTAATGGGCGGGTTTGGCTTTAGAAAAACGGGGTGATCTGTTACAGATTCGTTGCTATGCTTCTCACTGACACTGGCATTGTATATATTTTTTCAGAAAGGAAACACTCTGCCTTATATAAATGCTATATAAACAAACGATGTAGCTAGGATAAACTTAGGCCTACTAAACCTACCTTTAAATGTGTCGCCAACTGTTCCCAGAGCTACACGATACAAGGTTTTGCTCCAGCCAAAGCCTCAAACCAATTGGTTCAATCACATCAACTACTGTAATTATGATATTCAATCTAGACTGGGGATGTCATCATCAAGAGCCAGTTGTCTGCTAGTTGCCACTTCTGACTCAGGTGTACATGACTTGGGTGGGAGAAAAGTAACATAACATTTTTGTAATTCCTAATATGGCAATTCATATATATCCAAAATGAATTATTGTTAACTTAATACTTCAGAAATGATTCCCACCCCTTCAATTTTTTCCCCATGTTGTTGTGTTACCGCCTGAATTTAATATGGATTAAATGTAGATTTTTCTGTCATTGGCCAGCACACAATACCACATTATGTCAAAGTGGAATTATGTTTTTAGAAATATTTACAAGTGAATAAAAATGGCCCTCCGTCGAGCAGTGAATTTCAAACTAATATTCAACCTCAAAGACCAGGGAGATTTTACAATGCCTCGCAAAGAAGGGCACATATTGGTAGATTGAAATACAAAAGTAGACATTGAATATCCCTTTGAGCATGGTGATGTTATTAATTACTCTTTGGATGCTGTATCAATACACCATGTCACTACAAAGATACAGGCATCCTGCCTAACTCAGTTGCTGGAGAGGAAGGAAACAGCTCAGGGATTTCACCATGAGGACAAAGTTGACTTTAAAACAGTTCCAGAGTTAAATGACTGTGACAGGAGAAAACTGAGGCTGGATCAACAACATTGTAATTACTCCACAATACTAAAAGTAGGAAGACTGTACAGAATACGAATATTCCAAAACATGCATCCTCTTTGCAACAAGGCACTAAAGTAATACTGCAAAACATGGGGCAAAGAAATATACTTTTTGTCCTGAATACAACGTTTTACTGTATGTTTAGGGCAAATCCAATACAACACATTATTGAGTACCACTCTCCGTATTTTCAAGCATAATGGTGACTGCATCTTGTTACGGGTATGCTTGTAATTGTTAAGGACCAGGGATTTTTCAGGATAAAAAATAAATGGAATGGCGCTAAGAACAGGCAAAATTCTAGAGGAAAACCTGGTTCAGTCTGCTTTCCACCAGACACTGGGAGATGAGAGACCTTTCACACAAGGCCAAATCTACACTGGAGTTGCTTACCAAGAAGACAGTGAATGTTCCTGAGTTACAGGTTTGAATTAAATCTACTCGAAAATCTATAGCAAGACCTGACAATTGGACAGAGCTTGAAGACATTTTGAAAATAAAAATTGGCAAATGTTGTACAATCCAGGTGTGGAAAGCTCTTAAAGCCACACAGCTGTAATCGCTGCCAAAGGTGCTTCTACAAAGTATTGACAGGGGTGTGAATACTTATTTATGTAAATTCGATATTTCTGTATTTATTTTTCAATAAATTTGCTAAAATTTCTAAAAACACATTTTCACTGTCATTATGGGGTATTGTGTGTGTGTAGACGGGTAAGATTTTGTATTTATTTAATACATTTTGAATTCAGGATGCAATACAGAAAAATGTGGAATGAAGGCACTGTACATATCAAGGCAAGAAGTCTTGACCTGTCCATGCATATTTCTCTGTCCTCAGTTTGATTGAAGCGCTCAATCTGTCTTTTTGCCTGGTAACTGATTGCATCTAGAAAGAAAGAGAGAAGAAACAACATGTGATCAAGATGAGCTAGCTACTAATTTAAAGCAATTAAATACATAATTGTTACAAATAGTTAATATATTGGCTACATTTAAGAGAATACCAGCATTCACTTACTTTATCAAGCTTGAAGATGATACACTAATTTATCTAACAAAAAAGTGTTATGAGTGAATGCACCACAAACATCTTTCCAGGCTGTTGACGCATCCTGTTGTCAATGCAGCCTCTTCCAACACCACGGGTAGGGAAAAAGCATATCCATCTGCAAAAAGTGATTGTACTGTTGCTACCTTAGCTGTTGTGCTTAATAACATGCTATTGAACGGTGACACTATGGATATTGGAGACAGCAATGTGATCACCAAAAAATGTGTTTAAAATCATTAGTTGGCCAGCTAGCTATTACCTTAATTGTGCAAAAAATATGATAGCTAATGTTAGCTAGCCAGTCAGTGTCACTGACAGGTTGAAACTAATAACGCAACAAAATGTATTTCACTCGATCCCATAAAGCTTGACATTGCTAACCAGGCTTCAATTAGCCCACCTCAATATATACAGTACAGTATGCCTGTCTCAGACACGTCAATGTGATTACAGGATTTTTATAAGAATCAGATCATCTCCATCATCCATACACTGAGTGTACAAAACATTAGGAACACCTTCCTAATATTGAGTTTCACCCCCTTTTGCCCTCAAAAGAGCCTCAATTTGTAAGGGCATGGACTCTATAAGGTGTCGAAAGCATTCCACAGGGATGCTGGCTCATGTTGGCTCCAGTGCTTCCCACAGTCATGTCAAGTTGGCTGGATGTCCTTTGGGTGGTGGAGTGTTTTTGATACAGACAGGAAATTGTTTAGCATTAAAAACCAAGCAGCTTTGCTGTTCTTGACACACTCCAAACTGCTGTGCCTGGCACCTGCTACCATACCCCATTTAAAGGCACTTCAATCTTTTGTCTTGCCCATTCACCCTCTGAATAGACTACCACAGTATGAGACATAATACCCATGAAACTTAGAGGCCAAACAAGGCAATGGTTCCAATCATTTTTCCACCATTCATTTTTCCCATATGGGATTTTAGAAACACTTAATAAGGGCTGTGTTTCGTGAAGGCTTATTCTGGCATGACATTTTGATAACCGTGTAAATCTCCCTAGGACAAGTTTACTTTTATCAATATATTCACCTGTAAAAAATTGGCAACATTTCTTTAACTTGACAATTCTGTGATCTGTCTTTTGCTAGCTTTCAATTGACACAATACCTGTTTTCAAATGTGTCAGCTGGAGATGACGTGCAGGAGCATGGAGGGATTTGTAGTCTTGCATGATGTCTACGTTGATGCTAATTCGAGTTTTCGGATCTGAGAGTAAATAGAGCCGAATATATTGATAAAAGTCACTTAGTCCGAGAGAGATTTACATGGTTATCAAAACATCACGCCAATGTAGGCCTACACAAAACAAAGCCATTATTTTAAATGTTTCTAAAAATCTCCATCGGAAAAATTTATGGTGGAAAATCTATTTGAACCATTTCTCTGTTTGACTGCTAGGTTTTATGGGTATTATGACACCTCCACTGTGGGGCTCTATCGCACATTGAAGTGGTTTCAACAGGTGACATCAATAAGGGATCATAGCTTTCACCTAGATTCACCTGGTCAGTCTTTGTCATGAAAAGAACAGGTGTTCCTAATGTTTTGTACACTCAGTGTAGAAAGTCTTCAGGATATGTTCAATGTGTTTTGTATGATGCACTTTCTTTTGATGCACACATATATTGTAATACTGTATGATACAGACAGAAGAGTATTGAGAGTGTGACAGAATGGCAGTGGGACTGGGGGTACACAGGTGCATACACTACATCACCAAAAGTATGTGGACACCTGCTCGTCGAACATCTCATTCCAGAATTATGGGCATTAATATGGAGTTGGTCCCCCCTTTGCTGCTATAACAACCTTCACTCTTCAGGGAAGGCTTTCCACTTCATGTTGGAACATTGCTGCGGGGACTTTCTTCCATTCAGCCACAAGAGCATTAGTGAGGTCGGGCACTGATGTTGGGCTATTAGGTCTGACTCGCAGTCAGCGTTCCAATTCGTCTGTTGTACTGCCAGATGGTGAAGCATGATTCATCACTCCAGAGAACTAATTTCCATTGCTCCAGAGTCCCATGGCGGCAAGCTTTACACCACTCCAGCCAATGCTTGGCATTGCACATGGTGATCTTAGGCTTGTGTGTGGCTGCTCGGCCATAGAAACAAAATTCATGACGCTCCCGACGAACAGTTATTGTGCTGACGTTGCTTCCAGAGGCAGTTTGGAACTCTCTAGTGAGTGGTGCAACCGAGGACAGAATTCGTTTTTTTCAGCCCTCGGCGGTCCTGTTCTGTGAGCTTGTGTGGCTTACCACTTACCACTTAGCACTTACAGTTGACCGGGAAGCTCTAGCAGGTCAGAAATTTGATGAACTGACTCGTTTGAAAGGTGGCATCCTATGACGGTGCCACGTTGAAAGTCACTGAGCTCTTCAGTAAGGCTATTCTACTGCCAATGTTTGTCTATAGAGATTGCATGGCTGTGTACTCGATTTTATACATATGATCATAGCTTTCATCTGGATTCACCTGGTCAGTCCATGTCATGGAAAGAGAAGGTGTTTCTAATCGTTTGTACACTCAGTGTACAGTGCCTTTGGAAAGTATTCAGACCTCTTGACTTTTTCCACATTTTGTTACGTTACAGCCTTATTCTCCATTTTCTCATCAG
This sequence comes from Oncorhynchus mykiss, assembly GCF_057628025.1. Lineage (NCBI taxonomy): Eukaryota > Metazoa > Chordata > Actinopteri > Salmoniformes > Salmonidae > Oncorhynchus > Oncorhynchus mykiss. Next base: position 49,519,530 of record NC_143024.1, read on the forward strand.
GCAAAACACAGTAACTACAGTGTAGTATCTGTTTTTATCTTGTGACAAAGTGTCCTGGTTCAATTATGTTCCGGCTGAAATTTGCAGTAACTATAAAATCCAAGTAAAACCAAGGCATATCGCAGTAATTGAAGTTAATGCACTTTAGCCTTGTTCTACCGTGTTCTGACTGCAGTTAACTGCTCTGCCATACAAAGGCAAAGAGTATTAACTACCCAAACATTGAAACTGAGAAAAATGGCTTTAAAGGGGATTTTCTGCCCAGCCAAATATGTTGTAGGTGGATAAGTAATAATGCACTGATGTATTATCTTATTATGAAGTATGTTTTTTTTGCATATCAACCATGCCCAATGATTTGACCCCTAAGTCAAATAAATGACCATACAAAGTCAAACAAAAAAAAACACAAAACATTTGGAGAAACACATTTAGATTGTAGATACTGCGCATTTTAAGTGTAAATATTCTATGCAATGAAAACCTTTGTCCTTACCTTGTGGTGAAAAAATGCTTGAGGGTTACTACAATACAACATTCGAAACATGAAAACATAACTAAATAAAACCATTAAATACAGTTGTAATGTTTCTATCAAATAGAAAAACAACAAGAAAGTTGGATAAACACATTTAAATTGTAAATACTGCACTTTGCCTTTGCATTACCCATATACAGTGATTGTCTACAGTCATACAAACGCAGAGTGCAGTATCTTCATTTTAGTGGTCATAGGTCAAATCAATGGTCATGGTTGATATGGATAGAAAGAGAGAAAGTGAGAGGGAAAGAAATAGAACGAGAGAGAATGATAAACCCCTAAAATGCATTTCTCCGGAGAAAGAACCCAGCACATGGCTCCATTTCCGCTGGTGAAGCGGCGAGTTAAAAGGTGGCCCCAGTGCAATGAAACTCAATTTCACGCCACATTATCCCTCCCTGTTCTCTTTCCTGGCCTTCATTTTCATTAAGACCAGATACAATCATAAATTAATAATTACTGTTGAATGTCTAAGCGCAGACCGTCGTCCCGTAGTCTTCGTCTCCATGGCCCTTCATGTTCATGCTTGCAAAATGTTAATTTAGGTAATGTGGCCTGGCCTTTGTCAGATCATTCTCTTTTGTAGTTTCCCTAATACATAATGGTCTATTTGATTAGATGACATTAGGGAGTGTTTTCTGGTCCGATCAAGCTGTACCACCTTCATTCTTCTTCGGAGACTTACACAAGTCAACATAAATATTCAGTTACTCTCTGGTATGATGATCCGCAGCAGGCAAAATTTCACATGGGATGATATACAGTATCTGTTGTCCTGGTTCAAGTGACGTAAGATAACCACATTAGAACTAGGCCCAGATTCAATTCGCAATGCATGTTTTAAATACAATGTTTCTGGATTCGAGGAGACCACATTCACGGTAAGGGCTACATAGGTCGGCTCATTCGGAAATTACCTTAAAATGGAGAATTGTTCAAATCCGTGATCAAATTAAATCCTGGCCTAGTTGAAGACCACTTTTTCAGGATGACATCAACACATCTGAAATTATTATTTTGGTTGGTACCTATCTGAAGCTACAACAAATAAACAGATTATAACCAGACAAACAATTTAACATTCTGGTTGTTAAAATTACATCTACAAAACATCCTTTTACAATCAGTACACATATTGACAATGACCTCACAAAATACATCTGTCTGACATCATTGCCATCAATCTTTCCCACAAGGTTCTGATTTATATTTAGGATATTGGTTGAATTCTGATGTTTGAGGTGGGTTCAAACAAGCATGTGCCAGAACTGCACTTTAACCCGCCAAATCGTAGGTATTGTCTCGGGGTCACCAAAATATAGAAGCATTGGAAAACAAGTAAGACACTACTATCATCTGTTCTCAACAACTCCTAGAGCTGGTTTGTCTAATGACATGTACATAGACCATTAGAATACGTCAGGTGTCGTTGGCAAAAACCACATTTAATTTATATCTATCGTTTTCCTTGTCGCAGAGACATACAATATTTGACCCTGTTGCTGTGTCCATTGTCATGGTTACCTGACCGTGATAGCAACAAGACAGTGCAGAAGTAAAAAAATAAATAATAATATCTGGTAGAATGCTAGGCTTTATTTCGTCACACACAACTGTAAGCTATGTTCTGCAAATCGCTTGCAATTACCTTTACCTGTCTTGTAATGAGTTTATTTCCCTGTAATAATTAATACAAGTCAAAACGTTAATATAAAATACAGAGTAGCTTTAAGTTACCTGTGGCTCATTATTTTAATTACAGAGCCTAAATATGTTTTACATTGATTGGTTTATCGGTGTTGAAAGGCATTCTATTTGAACCGTCATGCTGCTGATGCCATGCAGACTGTCACATTGTGTTCATACTTTTGCTAATAATGACTAAGTTTGATGTCCGACGACAACAGACAGTTTATGATGTGGCTGAGATGAGTGTCTACAGACAAGTACTGTAAACCAACCTTTTGTTAAAACCATTATACGACAACTAATGCTCAGCTGCCATACATTAACATGGGCTTTGAACTAGTTCCACCAAATATTCATCCTCAAACCCTGTGAGTTTTCAATATCTGCAGGCAAGCGCAAAACAACATCAAATTGAGCAATGTTAACTTAGGCAAAAGAACAGACAGACAGTGACAGGGTCATGCAGAATAATTGTCTCTGGACGATGTCTGTATGGACATGTCTCTATGGCAAGCCAAGCAAATACACCACACAGCTCATATTGTAACACAGCCGCTGCTTTGAATATGCAGCCAGGGTGCATAATGAACCTACTTGATGCAACTACAGCAGGACAGTACAACAGAACAAATACACGTTTGATATTTAAAGTCTTTGTGCCTTATGGTCATATTTGTACGGAATTGAATTCATTACAAAATGTGCACTGATATGAAACATCTAGCTTCGGGGGCACTTTGCTCAGTTGCCAGTGCAGAACAAGGCGTCAAATTGAGAAATAAACAGCATTTCTGACTAATAGATGAAAACAATCTCACTAAGTCAGCGAAAATGAGTGGGGTGTATGGCTACATCTTAAATGACACACTATTTACCATAAGGTGCACTACTTAGGGCCCTATATACGGAATAAACTGCAATTTGAGACACACTCCTTCCTTTACTGTAGGCATTTCAAAGGCTGGATATATATGACAAGTGTTGGTAAGGGAAAGAATGAATGGGATCATGGGATGGACACAGTGCATGTAATCTCATTGCATAACTTGTTATAACTTCGATTGAAGTTCTCAAGTGACAGCAGACACCTTAATGTTGACTAAAAGGCTGAACTCGACAATAAGACTTTTCGGCGACAGGATTGCTTGACTCAAATCAAATCAAATCAAATCAAATTTTATTTGTCACATACACATGGTTAGCAGATGTCAATGCGAGTGTAGCGAAATGCTTGTGCTTCTAGTTCCGACAATGCAATAATAACCAACAAGTAATCTAACTAACAATTCCAAAACTACTGTCTTGTACACAGTGTAAGGGGATAAAGAATATGTACATAAGGATATATGAATGAGTGATGGTACAGAGCAGCATAGGCAAGATACAGTAGATGGTATCGAGTACAGTATATACATATGAGATGAGTATGTAAACAAAGTGGCATAGTTAAAGTGGCTAGTGATACATGTATTACATAAGGATACAGTCGATGATATAGAGTACAGTATATACGTATGCATATGAGATGAATAATGTAGGGTAAGTAACATTATATAAGGTAGCATTGTTTAAAGTGGCTAGTGATATATTTACATCATTTCCCATCAATTCCCATTATTAAAGTGGCTGGAGTTGAGTCAGTGTCAGTGTGTTGGCAGCAGCCACTCAATGTTAGTGGTGGCTGTTTAACAGTCTGATGGCCTTGAGATAGAAGCTGTTTTTCAGTCTCTCGGTCCCAGCTTTGATGCACCTGTACTGACCTCGCCTTCTGGATGATAGCGGGGTGAACAGGCAGTGGCTCGGGTGGTTGATGTCCTTGATGATCTTTATGGCCTTTCTGTAACATCGGGTGGTGTAGGTGTCCTGGAGGGCAGGTAGTTTGCCCCCAGTGATGCGTTGTGCAGACCTCACTACCCTCTGGAGAGCCTTACGGTTGAGGGCGGAGCAGTTGCCGTACCAGGCGGTGATACAGCCCGCCAGGATGCTCTCGATTGTGCATCTGTAGAAGTTTGTGAGTGCTTTTGGTGACTAGCCAAATTTCTTCAGCCTCCTGAGGTTGAAGAGGCGCTGCTGCGCCTTCTTCACAATGCTGTCTGTGTGAGTGGACCAATTCAGTTTGTCTGTGATGTGTATGCCGAGGAACTTAAAACTTGCTACCCTCTCCACTACTGTTCCATCGATGTGGATAGGGGGGTGTTCCCTCTGCTGTTTCCTGAAGTCCACAATCATCTCCTTAGTTTTGTTGACGTTGAGTGTGAGGTTATTTTCCTGACACCACACTCCGAGGGCCCTCACCTCCTCCCTGTAGGCCGTCTCGTCATTGTTGGTAATCAAGCCTACCACTGTTGTGTCATCCGCAAACTTGATGATTGAGTTGGAGGCGTGCGTGGCCACGCAGTCGTGGGTGAACAGGGAGTACAGGAGAGGGCTCAGAACGCACCCTTGTGGGGCCCCAGTGTTGAGGATCAACTCTTTGTGTGTCGCATTGCTCCCTCTGAAAGAAGAGAAAAGCTTGCAATGTTTCAGACCTTGAATTTTTTACAATACTGTGTTGAATTATGCAGCGATCGATCAGTCAACTATTAATCTCTGTGGCTGTGTTACAGCCATGCTTTAAAAAAAATGGGACCAGGCCAAGCAATGCTGTGTCAACACATTCCTCTAAGAATTGCTTACAAGAGAAATGTGTCTCTCAATGTCGATTAAATTTTTCTCCTTACAAGTTTAGAGTGGTGTACCTGTTACAGATCAACGGTCACAGTTAATGATTCTAATCAAATAAAAAATGGAAAGTTACAGTAATTAACAAAGGCAACTTAGCATGATACTACCAGGGGTATGTACTCATTAGTGCACACCGTAGCAAAAGTTTTGCAATAAAAACAAGAGTTTTTTTTGTACAATCCCTCTCCGTTTCTGTTTGCTTCCATTTAGTTCCTAGTACACCCCAGTCACACTATAATATAATTTGCTACCTGACAATGATTGGTCCATGTTATGTTGTCATGTATCCCTGGATGTTTTTGGAGTTATGTTCTTCTGCTTGGAGGTACCTCCCATTACTCAAAGGAAACAGCATGAGCTGTGGGCCTACTCAGTGTAGATACGCATCTGGTGGGGTTGTGTGCAACCCCCAATCAGAGTGTGGCAATGTGTACCTATCAGGTACTGTATAAAGAGCCATAGTGTGGGCTGCTGTCACATCCTGACCTTAGTTCCTTTTTATGTCTCTATTTTAGTTTGGTCAGGGCGTGAGTTAGGGTGGGCATTCTATGTTTTTGTTCTATGTGTTATAGATCTATGTGTTTGGCCTGGTATGGTTCCCAATCAGGGCAGCTATCAATCGTTGTCTCTGATTGAGAACCATACTTAGGCAGCCTGTTTTCCCACAATGGTTTGTGGATAGTTGTTTACTGCGTCTGTGTTTTCACCATACAGAACTGTTTCAATTTTCGTTGTTTCACGTTTGTTAGTTTGTGTTCAGTTGTAATAAATTTAACATGGACATGTACCACCCTGCATTTTGGTCCGATCTATCCTGCTCCTCATCAGACGAAGAAGAAGTTCGTTACAGAACTACTCACCAAGAAAGGACCAAGCAGCATGGTAACGAGAGGAGGCCCGTGCCGGGCGAATATGGGTATTGAGTCTAAGGGAGAGGTGCGAAGTGGTATGCACCAGATCTCCAGTGCTCCCCCACAGCCCGGTTCAACCTGTGCCTGTACTCTGGAGAGTCCGGGCTAAAGTGGTCATCCAGCCTGGAGGAGTGGTGGCAAGGCTGCAAACCAGAGCTCCAGTGCTCCCCCACAGCCCGGTCCATCCGGTTATTCCTCCACACACCGGGCCTCCTGTAGGTCTCCCCAGCCCCCTCCCCTCTCCAACTCCTCCCTCCAGGTTCTTCCGCCTGTCAGTCAGGAGCTGCCAGAGCCGCCCGTCAGTCAGGAGCTGCCAGAGCCGCCCGTCAGTCAGGAGCTGCCAGAGCCGCCCGTCAGTCAGGAGCTACCAGAGCCGCCCGTCAGTCAGGAGCTACCAGATCCGCCCGTCAGTCAGGAGCTGCCAAAGCCGCCCATCACTCCGGCGCTGAATGGAGGCTCATGCCTATGTCCAAGCTCCCATCAGTAATGTAGTACACTGTAATATATATTCAGGGGCTTAGTAAATATTACCCACTAAAATGCAGAGTTCTGGATTTACTTCAAGATTTGAATACCTTACTTGATATTTTGTTAGATTTTAGATTGTTTTGTACTTTTTATTTTGTGAGATCCAATTGGTAGTTATAGTCTTGTCCCATCACTGCAACTCGAACCAGGGTCTGTAGTGACGCCTCGAGCACTGCAATGCCGTGCCTCAGACTGCTGTGCCATACCTTACATTATTTTTGATGTGTTCAAAAATAATGACATTTGAAAATGCATATTCATTTTATTATACTATGTTTAATTTACTCAATGTTAATAATATTTTCTCTCAATTTAAGAATTTGTAGTTTTTGCAACAACTTGCCATGTGGCTGAATTTTTTTGAGGATTGTGGGTAATTCAAAATGTTTCGAATGTATGATAGTTTTACACAATGTTATATGCAAGTTTGAAGAAAGAAAAGCATATTTCTATATTAGTATTAAGCATCTTGTTATACTATGAGGTGTAATGGATCATGATGAACGGATATCAAAACCGTCAAACAAATAGACGTTCAAAGATCAGACAACCCAATACAACCTACAAGAAGGTCATAAAAGCACAACTGCATATCAATCTGAAAGGAAAACTCCATATTTTGGGATTATATAAACAATTGACTAATGAAACAAATATCTGAACATAGTTTTCGGTGGACTGAACGTTCAAAAAATCGAGATCATGAGTTTGAATGAAAATGAAAATCCCTGCACAATTTCCATCCACCATTTATTTAATAAAGCAAAGAAACCAGTGTTGTCAATTAAATAAAATTAGTACCTCAGCAAGCTAGGCACCCCTATGTGTATTTATTATTTTCAAACCAAAGAGGCATTTGTTGATTACTGAATTTGTTGATGTGTAGATGGCGCCGACAGACATGGACACCCTGTTTCAAGCTCTTAGTCAACTTTGCAGTATTTTTTTGTGTGTGTTATTTCTTACAGTGCCTTCAGAAAGTATTCATACCGCTTGACTTATTCCAAATTGTTATGTGTTACAGCCTCACCTATTTACACTACCGGTCAAAGGTTTCAGAACACCAACTAATTCAAGGGTTTTTCTTAATTTGTTACTATTTTCTACATTGTAGAATAATAGTGAAGACATCACAACTATGAAATAACACATATGAAATCATGTAGTAACCAAAAAAGTGTTTTTTAGAAATTGTTGCAAAAACTGAAAAATAACAGTTACATAAGTATTCAGACCCTTTACTCAGAGGCAACTTTGGCAGTGACTACAGCCTCGAGTCTTCTTGGGTATGACGCTACAAGCTTGGCACACCTGTATTTGGGGACTTTCTCTCATTCTTCCTTGCAGATCCTCTCAAGCTCTGTCAGGTTGGATGGGGAGCATCGCTGCACAGCTATTTTTGGGCCTCTCCAGAGATGTTCGATCGGGTTCATGTTGGGACACTCAAGGACATTCAGAGAGTTGTCCCGAAGCCACTCCAGCGTTGTCTTGGCTGTGTGCTTAGGGTCGTTGTTCTGTTGGAAGGTGAACCTTTGCCCCAGTCTGAGGTCCTGAGCGCTCTGGAGCAGGTTTTCATCAAGGATCTCTCTGTACTTTGCTCCATTCATCTGTGCCTCGATCCAGACTAGTCTCCCAGTCCCTGCCGCTAAAAAACATCCACCACCACCATCCTTCACTGTAGGGATGGTGCCAGGTTTCCTCCAGACGTGACACTTGGCATTCAGGCCAAAGAGGACAATCTTGGTTTCATCAGACCAGAGAATCTTGTTTCTCATGGTCTGAGAGTCTTTAGGTGCCTTTTGGCAAACTCCAAGCAGGCCTTCATGTGCCTTTTTACTGAGGAGTGGCTTCCGTCGGGTCAATATACCATAAATGCCTGATTGGTGGAGTGCTGCAGAGACGGTTGTCCTTCTGGTAGGTTCTCCCATCTCAACAGAGAAACTCTTGAGCTCTGTTAGAGTGACCATCAGGTTCTTGGTCACCTCCCTGACTAAGGCCCTTCTTCCCCGATTGCTCAGTTTGGCCGGGCGGTCAGCTCTAGGAAGAGGAAGGTGGTTGCAAACTTATTCCATTTAAGAATAATGGAAGCCACTGTGTTCTTGGTGACCTTCAATACTGCAGAAATGTTTTGGTACCCTTTCCTAGATCTGTACCTTGACACAATCCTGTTTTGGAGCTCTACGGACAAATTCCTTCAACCTCATGGCTTGGTTTTTTGATGTGCACTGTCAACTGTGGGACCTTATATAGACAGGTGTGTGCCTTTCCAAATCATGTCCAATCAATTGAATTTACCACAGGTGGACTCCAATCAATTTGTAAAACATCTCAAGGATGATCAATGGAAACTGGATGCACCTGCGCTCAATTTTGGGTCTCATAGCAAAGGGTTTGAATACCTATATAAATAAATATTCAAACATTATGTGCAATCATTTCTAAAAACCTGTTTTTGCTTTGTAATTATGAGTTATTGTTTGTCTGATGATGACATTTAAAAAAAATCTATTTTAGAATAAGGCTGTAACGATAAAAAAAGAATGAAAGGGGTCTGAATACTTTCCTAATGCACTCTCCTGTTGCACTGGGCCGGCCTGTTTATATCATGAATATGAAATGAAATCGGAGGGCAGAAATGATTAATTATTACCAGCAGCAGTGATGTATCCTAAGAAGGAGATGGTGGAGAGATGGAATTCACATTTTTCTACAAATAGCAGATTCTCCAGGAGACACTGGAGGACTTGTCGGACGTGGAGACCTGGGGCCATGGAAACCCCAATACCATGGGTACCTGAGGAGACTTGATGAGCATGAACTGCATAGACTCACTGTGGTTCCCTGACACGCAGGTTGATAGGACTAGTATTGTGGGTGACTCTGCCTATAGTGCACCCATCCAGTGCTCTGACGTCGATGGGAATGTAGAGGAGCTGAGTGGGGTTGCCCAGCTCTGACACCAGGGTAGTGTCCATAAAACTCTCATCAACCCCAGAGTCAATGAGTACTTATAGAGATATCGACTGGTCGTCCCACAGCAGGATGGCATGGAGAGGGGTGTGAGTAAGGGGAGAAGGAAAATTCTCTGTACTCGTACCTACTGATGAGCCTGGTCTTTTACTGGACAGGTAAACACGTAACGACCGGTAGTCCTCAACACAGACAACTCTTGGTGTTAAGTCTGCGTAAACTTTCGGCTGGAGACAACCTATCTCTGCCGAGTTGCATCGGCTCCGGAAGCGGCGAGTCGGCAGACCTCGGAGACTCTAGGGGGAACTCGGGTAACCTCGGATTCTCTCGGGAACGTTGATGCCGGGGACTTCCAATAATCCGTGAAGGAACGTGTCGAACAGGGATTCTAGGTTCCAGCCGGGGTGGCCTTGAGAGATGCGCTGTTGACAGCGGGGTTACTAAGTGGCTGGGAGGTTACTGTCATCGCTGGCTGCCTCACAGACAATCAGGGGAATTGCTCCAGCAATGTATTCAAGGCATGGTCATGGCGCTCTGCCAAGGTCTGGAATGCTTCCATAAGACCTCGAAGTAACTCCTCGTGTCTGCCAATGGTGGCTCCTTGGGAGGAGATGGGGTTGAGGAGCTGGTCTGAATCTGCTGGGTCAGTCATGGCCACTTCATACTATCAGGACTCAGAATAAAACCCAGAGGCAGACAGTTCAAATCACAGATTTTTATATACAAAACAGGGGGTAGGCAAACGACAGGTCAAGGGCAGGCAGAGGTCAGTAATCCAGGGAAGTGTCAGAAAGGTATAGAACGGCAGGCAGGCTCAGGGTTAGGGCAGGCAGAATACTCAAAACTAGAAGGGACTAAAGAGAACAGAAGTATGGGAATAAACACGCTGGTTGGCTTGACGAGACAAGACAAACTGGCAACAGACAAACATAAACACAGGTAAATGCAAAGGGGATAATGGGAAAAATGAGCAACACCTGGAGCGGGGAGGAGACAAGCACAAGACAGGTGAAACAGATCAAGGTGTGCCACCCACTCACTACAAAGATATGTGCCCTTCCTAACTCAGTTGCTGGAGAGGAAGGAAACCGCTCAGGGATTTCACCATGAGGCCAATGGTGATTTTAAGCAGTTAGTGTTTAATGGCTGTGATAGGAGATAACTGAGGATGGATCAACAACATTGTAGTTACTCCACAGTACTGACATAATTAACAGAGTGAAAAGAAGGAAGCCTGTACAGAATTAAAATATTCAAAAATATGCACACAAGACACTAAGGTAATAAAAATCAACATCTCTCAAATGACCTACTCACTTTGGTGTTAAATTACTTGAGGTATTTTCTGAACAGCTTCTCACTTCTTTGTTTCTCAAGTTGTCATTTCGACCACATGTTACACACTAATTTGTCGCAAAAATGACAGTTGGAACTCAAAAACAGAAAATATGTCATTCGTGTTGCTAAGCTAACAGTTAGAGTGTTTTTTTACGGTTTGCACGCGCCTTCATCCAAAGGGAATACAAAAAAATGATATTGTCTGAAAGAATTATATGGATTTAATATTTGTCAAATTATTGAGCATGTCCTCAAAAGTCAAATAAGCATCAGAAATGTTATTTATATACAATATGAAAATGCATATCAATATCCTGATATGGGCCTCAGCCAAAAAATATGCATTGTATGTGCTGAGAAATTATGCTACTCATTCATGTATTTGTATGTACATATTCTTATTCAATCCTGTACACGTGTGTGTATAAGGTAGTTGTTATGACATTGTTAGATTACTTGTTAGATATTACTGCATGGTTGGAACTAGAAGCACAAGCATTTCGCTACTCTAGCATTAACATCTGCTAACCATGTATATGTGACAAATTAAATTACATTTGGATTTGATATAGGCCTACTGTCAGTATTTGTCAACATATACAGAAAACAAAATGTCCACATAGGCCAATCTCAGAATATTTAATGAGCCCATATCTGGCCATACCATGTATGATATTCCGAGGGAATTCAAAAATGATGTGTGCATGAAATATTTGTCAAATTATTGAGCACATGCTGAAAACTCAGTAATCATACTTGTCAGGATCCGTATATATGGACCTCAGCCAAGAGATGCATATCTGGACTCAATATAGTTCTATCTTGAATGTACTGAGAAAACACAGATATGCTACGTATGCAGTCAGTATTTGTCAAAAAATAGTATGTCATATCTCAATATATCAAATGAGTCCATGTCCAGCCAAAGGAAATGTCCATGTGTGATATTCGGAGTAATCCCATATCATGTCTAAAAAGCACATCTGGAATCAGAATTTGTCAGGATATGTTGCGTATTCACAAAACTCCAAATATGTTTTTGGAAATGGTCTGCATTCTCTAGATGATCAAAAACGTGCCACGTAAAGATATCCCGTGATATGGACCCTTTCGCCCAGTGTGTGGCCAAACACATGGGCAACCTGCAGTTTAGAGTCTGGGAGAAGATTAATGAGATTGGGACCTACACGCCCTTGATTCCGGACCCCAACACTTCCCAACACCATCTCATCCTGTCTGAGGATCTGACCAGTGTGAGACAGTGACGAAGACAGTAATGATGAGATTGATAAAACACTGTCAGAAAGGTTTGATACCATTAAAATGGTCCTGGGCTCTGAGGGCTTTGACCGGGACACACAGCCGGGACATTGAGGTTGGGGACAATACTCAATGGTCATTGGGTGTGATGACAGAGTCTGTCCAGAGGACGGGAGAAGTAGAGAGTGGGTACTGGCAATTACGATTCATTGGTGAATACGATACACATTCCACAGTAGAGTCAGCCACTCAGCTTACAGTGTGACAGAAACCCCAAAGGATCAGAGCGCAGCTGGGCTGGGACTAGCCAACTAAACTCAATTCCACAATTTGCGATGGAGTTGAGCAGCGACTGGTGTGGGCGGACTTGAGCGCAGACGTCACATAAAATGTACATTTTTTTTAATCAAAAACGACTGATTTCAGCACCCAAAGAATAGCCTGCAATTACAATTATGGGCATACCCGAAGAATAGCAGCAAATTACAATTGCGGGTTATTCTTTGGGTGCTGAAATCAGTAGTTGTTTATAAAATGTCGTCAGATCTCAACGTAAATCTTGGAGTTCAATCAGCTACACTGGGACAGAAGTATGCTGTCATTGTATGACGCTGATTATGAAATACATCGACACACGTTCATACACAAGTCTGAGAGTCTTTCCTTTTTTCTTAATGGGTGTAAACTCCACCCACTGAGGATCTTACCAGTGAAGACCTCTGTAGACAAAGAAGATTATGTAAAAATTAATGAATATGATTCTGAAGACAATGAAGAATATTAGAGACAGCGACAGTGACTGTTCAATATTCGATCATGAAGCTGAGTATAATAGATTCCCTGAAGAACGAGATGATGAAACCTACTGATATACCATTGAAGAGGATTGATTATACAGGTATATCAATGTAGAATCATATCGTTCTGCCAGTGGAACTACACAGTTAAAGTTAATATTGTTTCTTTCTATTTTTGTAAAGACTTACTCTAAGGGCTCTATGTACTCTAATGCCGGATGTGGAAAGTGTTTTGGTGGCTTTTAGGAAGAAACTGCAATGATGGCAGGTTATAATATAAATGTGACTGAACAAAATTAACTTGAGAACCATCATATCATCTTAAAATGTCTAACTTAGTTATATAATAAAGAGTAACACATTTTACAACCCCACTGTAACATTAAGCTGTATGCATCCCAGTTGTAAGGAATATGGTGGGTATTATGTTCAGCTTTATGATTCCATGTATAATTTGCTGAAAGGGAAGTACAAAGGCAGTTGTTCATTTTACGGCTGAAATTTTGAATTAGTGTAATGCACTTTAACACATTAAATAATTGATTTACATTTTAAAGGAGGCTGGTCTGATTCTCATTTACACATATTCTATTATATTATATTCTATTATAGGGTAACACTATGATTATAAAACACACAAGTGCCTAAATTGGAACTCAGTGGATGTACAGTAACATGCTATACATGACATCAGAGCTCCGGTTTTCCGCTTTACAGTGCTGTATGGGTTTTGACTGACAGCCATTATAAACTTCAGCACAGCGCGTCAAGAAGCCCCCATCCTTCCCTCTAATTGGGCTACTTTTCCACTTTTGCACTTTTGATGTTGTCTGAGTGAGGAAAAGGCTGTAAATGGAGAGAAGTCAATGTGTTCTGAAAGATGAGACGCTGAGGATTATAATAAATACCGATTTGGGACGGGGCCATAGTGTCTCCTGACCCCTCCTGTCTCAGCCTCCAGTATTTATGCTGCAGTAGTTTATGTGTCAGGGGGCTAGGGTCAGTCTGTTATATCTGGAGTACTTCTCCTGTCTTATCCGGTGTCCTGTGTGAATTTAAGAATGCCCTCTCTAATTCTCTCTTTCTTTCTCTCTCTCGGAGGACCAGAGCCCTAGGACCATGCCTCACGACTACCTGGCATGATGGCTCCTTGCCGTCCCCAGTCCACCTGGCCTTGCTGCTGCTCCAGTTTCAACTGTTCTGCCTCCGGCTATGAAACCCTGACCTGTTCACCGGACGTGCTACCTGTACCAGACCTGCTGTTTTCAACTCTCTAGAGAGATACTCTCAATGATCGGCTATGAAAAGCCAACTGACATTTACTCCTGAGGTGCTGACTCGACAACTACTGTGATTATTATTATTTGACCATGCTGGTCAACATGAACATGAACATTTGAACATTTGAACATCTTGGCCATGTTCTGTTATAATCTCCACCCGGCACAGCCAAAAGAGGACTGGCCAACCCTCATAGCCTGGTTCCTCTCTAGGTTTCTTCCTAGGTTTTGGCCTTTCTAGGGAGTTTTTCCTAGCCACTGTGCTGCTACACCTGCATTGCTTGCTGTTTGGGGTTTTAGGCTGGGTATTTGTACAGCAATTTGATATATCAGCTGATGTAAGAAGGGCTATATAAATACATGTGATTTGAAACAAGCAAACCACACATCCGTGTCCAAATTTGCATTTCATATTTCCATATTTGAAATCTCATGCTATTTACAATATCAACGTTTATCGCTGTGTTCGATCCACAGTTACAAGGATGACATGCGTTGTACCCTGAGTTGTCCTGAAGAGAATGATCCTTTGTTTCTCATAATGTGAAGAAAATATGCTGCTCCACACGCACTTGAATGCACTGAATGACTCCATTCTATGCGGACCAAAATAACAATCTGTTTGTCTGAAGTGCCTTTTGAAAGCCTAACACTGTAGTATCTTATTTTACAACTTAGCTAGCCATGTTGGCAATAAAATAAGCTTTCAAATGATGCCCACCTGACCCAGATTGCGATTAATAATGGAACATTTTTGGATTGCGTAAACAAAACCAGTAACTGTGTGATGATGGGGACGCAGGCTGTGTTCCAAACAGAAATCTGTGCTTGCTTTAGTTGCTCAATGGAAAAGCTAGATGAGCTCAAAAAAGCAAGCGCCTTATAGTTGAAGACTCTTTCCTTGACAGTTTCTTGTCTTTGTACCTGGAGTGTATATCTTAGACCCACTTTTACAAAACTTTAAATATAATGGTCATCAATGAATACAACATTTACTGGAAAGTGTTTTGTTCACAGAACATCAACACGTTGTTTTCATCAGAAGACAAGTTGCAAATGTTTCTGGCAATCAGTAAATACTATTGCACAAAATTGTAAATGGATTATCAGTAGTCAATCATGTAAAATATAAGGAACATTCTAGGGCTCTATTCAATCCGCATCCAGGACAGGCACATTTCAATTTTTTTTTTTTCCAACATTGTGGACATGCAGAGATGCAGAGAATAGAATTGGGTTACTTCTACTTCTAACGAAATTTGGGTTACTCCTAAGTCATCATCTCCAACATTGTAACCTTCCATTGCAGAGCTTTGCTTTGGTGTGGGTTTTGGCCTTTGTGTTCATATCATTTGCGTTCCTCCACTGTATTTACCTTTCCTTATTTCTATTGGAAATTTTGTTACTGCTTGCCGATGAAAAGGCTATACAAACCTATGAGCAGACTAGTCTTTTAATTGAATACATGGAATTGGATTGTGATGATACTGATTAAAGAATCTGGCACACTTTGCTTATTTTCTATTTTGGTTTTGATTAGGGATTCTATTTGATTTGTTGTATATTAAATTGTTCGGTGAAATATGCTTAAAAGTAGAGAAATTTCCCATAATTCTGCACCTTTTGAAAGGTACATAATTTTTTAGCTAGTCAAACCCGGGTCCAGTGATTGTCAAGCTGATACCTTAACCGTTGCGCCGAGAGTTCCAGACCTGTGTGAAGTTGCTAGGTGTTGAGTTAAGGTTGCTACATTACGACCTTCCTTTGGGAGAGAGTGTCCCCAAACTTCTCTATACCATGTCCCTCATGGGTACACACCTCTCCAATGGCCTCATGGGCACCATTTCACTTGTGACACCAATGTAGAAAATTTAGGTGGACGGTAGCCCCGACTGGATCTTAAACCCGGGTTCAGCGACTGCCAATACAACACCTTAACCATTATGCCAAGAGGTCCGCTAGGTGTTGGGTTAAGGTCACTACAATATTAATAGTCCATGCAGAGAAATATTGTGACGCTATCAACAAATCTACTTCTTCTGCCTTGGTGCAGGTTCTGCCTGTATTTTGGTTTCGTACAAATGAAAAGTAAAATGGTGTGGTATCTACTGTGCAGGTTAAATTGAATCAGGCCCAGTCTTTGGGCAACAAAATTTATTAAATTAACTCACATTGGTTATCATCAACATTTGAAGTTTATTTAAAGTTGAAGTACAATGAAGTGTGCTATGCGTAGCTATATGTAAGTTATTAGCGACAGGTCAACAATAAACATCGCAACAAACTTTCAAAGTAAAATAAAGTGTGAACATGGGACAGACACTCTTTTCCCAACATTTTTTCAAACACATAGCCTGTTCCTGTTACAGTACATGACAGAAATCAGCTCCTGTCTCTGGAATTAACTTTTACATACTGCATAAGAGTTGACTCACCTGATGTGCAAAACTATTCAACCTTCAGCTTGAATACAAATGAAGCACATCTCTCCATAAAGTAAAATGTCTTCTTTTTGCTGCATCATGATTGCATTAAAATACTGTACATCACTGATTTTGTGAGGGAACTTTGCTTGAGTTTTCATACCAATATTCTACAATGGAGAGGGTCGGTTAATTGTTTCCGATAGTCATTCTAGCTGGTCCATTGTCTGTACACAAGTAGGATCTTAATTTGATCACCCTGTTGTTGCAGGAAATGTCCTGCACGGCATGAAATAGTTTAAAACTTAAAAATGTTGGACTTGATTTGCACAAACAAAAAATGGATCAACCCCATACAAAAATGTCAATTCATTATAATCCACATAATAATTCACATTTCCTTTATCAGCAGGATTATTGTCCTGCTGTGGGAAACTGGTCAAATTAAGATCCTATATCTATCTGTATGTGACATCTGAATAAATTGTCTTGAAAGAGGAGATTCGTTACCAAGTGATAATATGTGATTACCAACAGTCCATGTGACATGTTAATAGCCACACATTAGGAACAAAGGTGTCTGGGAAACTATCTTTAAAAAAGTGTTCAAATAAAAAACAGTATTACCTGTTGCAAAGGGTTACTATTGACAGCAAAAGTTGTTATTGGAAAGCAAAATGTTTGAGGTGTACATTTTCGAAATCAGTTGGGCTAAAGTGAATCAACCCTACGTATTTGTTCAGCACAATATAGGATTTAAATATCATAATTCCAGGACAAACATTTACATGCCTGCATGCTTTCTCACCAAAATGGCAGGTATTTTAAAGAATGATGGCTCAGAAATTAAACAAAAACAAACTATAAATTCATATAAATGTCAGTATTGTCTTCCTAATAGATCTACTGCATACCCAAAACCACCTCTTAACTTTATACATATACCATATTGATAGAGTGAGTTATCCTATCATTATCATCAGTTCTGGTATATACAACAATAGTAAAAAGGAAACTTGATTGTATTTTCTTATATTTAGAAAACATTCAAATCAAATCTCAGTCGCCTCCTTTGATCAACATATGAATAAATTAGAATTTTTTTCACAGGTTCTTTCCAAGCTTTATATTTTGGAATTAAACTTGAAATACAAAACAAAACCTCTGAGTCTGACCATGTTCAAAGCTTTCTCGCTGGTTGAAATACAGTATAAAAAATCTTCAGTGCTGAGAATTTATCTGAGATATTACCAACAGTGTACCCCTTGGTAATTATTTACTGTGCTAAAAATGTGTTTATACTTAGAAAACAACCCACCTCAATGCATCAAAACCTGCTTTAGCTACTATATTATGTTGATATCTGTAAGAAAAAGTGTTCTAATTCTACATTCAGACACAACCCTTCTTCGGCGTTTGGCCAAACACACTTCCATTGAACTGCTACAGTAAACGCAGCGAGACTTGTTTCTGCTACTAAATCTGCCTGGATAAGGGCTCTTGAGTATCTTCATGGGATTGTTTTCCCCTTCAGCTCTCCTCATCATCTTCTTATCAGTACATCACTGTGGTTTTCAAGAACAGTCTTCCATCTGAAAAAAAAATACAAAGGAGACAAGGATTAGCAATAGCGTACTGGCCATGCTGACTCAACTTGGATATATGGTGTTTAGCTCTATCCTTATAGTCCACAAAAACACACACTGGTTGCTAGCTTGTGTGAGGTTTCCCCACAATAAGCTAACTCCATAGTTTCTGAAACAAAGACCTAGGAGCAAGAGTACTAGGCCTGGGAAGGATGTCAGATTCTCTTGGACATTTCGAAAGCGTAACCAAAAAATGTTTTGTGGATACGGAGGTGATGTCACCACCTCCCATTTTCAAATCTGTCCCAGCTGATGCTGGGAACTTCTACAGACATTTAAGCTGGAGCATTGGTACATTATGGGAGGCAACCTGTCTGTCTAAAGAGACTACTAACTTAATAATAATGATACATTCATTGTTTGACAAAATCTGGAAAAACATCAGAAAATACGATCTGAAATCTTCCAACACACATGGGACTACTTGTAAGAATATTTTAAGATAATACACAACGCAGAGGACTAGAGGTCAATAGAGAATTAACGATCAATTGAAGTAGTGTTTTTTCAGTTCAACATCTGGTTAGAATTTGTGTAGGGGTTTCAGTCCTGGACTCATACCTACATGTGGCAAGATCTCATTGGTCTGAATTGTTTACACATTGAGCCTGAAACAGGATACTTGTTATTTGGCCATTGGCCCAATTTTACTGCAAGAAACTCTAATTGGTCAACTACAGGCTAGGGTTGTTGGTTATAAAATTACATCCTTTCACTTTGTTCTGTGGAGAATCATTGAGGACAGGAAAGAATTAACATCGACCATCTACTTCCCAGCATAACAACTATTATTTATTATTTTTGAATTGAATATTTTTCTCCCCCTGATTTGCTTTGGGGTCTGTGTTATTGAGGAATAACATCAACTGCTAACATACTCTTATCCAATACTCTTCCAATGTCCCTATTTTCTGGACAATTTATGTTACTCGAGCATATCAACACTCACAATTGTAGATTAACAGACATAAATATTGTTTGTCCTACAACGTCAAGTCTATAATTGTTGCTTAAATGATTTGCATGATCTGTTGGAACAAACTGCAGAATCGAGCAGTAACAGTTGAAGAGACTCCTTATGCCAGTGTTTCTCTGTCTCATGAATTAAAATAGGGAAGTAAAACCAGGCCAATACAACCATCTACATATTTAATCATTGACAAAGGCAAATTGTATGAGGAACCGCGATATTCAACACTGCCTGCCTGCACGATTGCATGTCACATGTGCTTAAGACATCTCAACTGACATGCTTGTTTGAACATAATATTGCACTTATGATGTAAAGCGCTTTACGAATGACACATCCTGTACAGAAGGAGTGTTCATTTAAAAAGGCAGAGTCATTCTTCTCCAATGCTATCTCCAGACACCTGCAACCTAACGAGCTTTGTCCATTTTCAAGGAACACTCATATCTTAGTGGTATGCCCAAACGAGCAGCGCTGCCTCCGATGCAGGGCTGGTAAAAGCATCTGTTAAGCGCAGCTCAGGAGCATGGCGTTTTATTACCCCGGTATTACTGTGCTTTAAGCAGCCCTTTCCCCTCTCTTGCAGTGGACCTAAATAATTCAATTTAATAGGGAAAAGCACACCAAAAGACTAAGCGGCGACAGCTTGAGGAGAGTGATATGTTGCTGCTTGACACAATGTCAGACCCGAGACAGAGAGACATCGGGGTAGAAACGGTACGTTTGTTAGCGGCTTTCAAGAGATTTACAGAGTTCTCGTGACATACCTAAATAATTCAAGCTGGTTACTATCTAGCTGGTTACTATCACAAACACTTCATTCACATTTATTGATATTCTGTAATCTCACTATTAAACCATTTAACATTGGCCTCTTAAGTTAAGGCCCATGGCTCACTGGCAATATTTTAAGCCATATATGAATCATAAAAGCTTCTGTTTCTATCCAAAAAATACAATACAATACAATACAATGACAACCTTCCTCCATTAGCATTTTTGATTAGTACACATTCTCGCCTATGGTAGGACAGCAACCATCACTGCACCATGTACCTAACCACCCAGGCTTCTGTCGTCAATGCATCAGTGTGCTGTATGTTTATAAAAAGCTGGATGGAAAAATAGCAAAGGCTTGTTGGGAATGTGGGAGGGGGAGACAAACACATGGGCTAATTATCCGGCACTGCCGTGGGTCTCTGAGGCATTGCACTCTGGCTGCCTCTATTCAAGCAATATTGCAGAGTTATGTGTAAAAGTAACTACAGTGTGAATGCAAAGGGCTGAAAATAAAAGGGATAGAGGAAGGTGGTGGTGGTTGGAAGGGGTGGATGGGGATGAAATCATTCACCTCCATGAGATGCCATGTATATCACCTTTCTCTGTCAGTCTCTCTCTGCCTGTCTGTATGTCTGCCTGCCTGCCTGCCTGTCTGTCTGATCGGCTTTACCTTCACGACTGTTCATAGGGACGATAGTAAGGGGAGGCGAAAGTGTGGCTGATGATCACCTTTGATAAGTTGTGAAGTAACATATCAGGTATTGTAGTGTTCAAACCATCACAATGCTCAACATTTGAATGTTCAGGAAAGGATTAAGAAATACATTTTTGACACAAGGTTCTCTCTGAAATTGTTGAGACACCATTTTTAATTTGGGCAAATAAATTGGTGGAACTTCTTCTATGTTTGTTCTGTTTTGATTAACTTCCACTGCCTCCAGTTTGCAATATTACTTCAAATCTTGATTTACATTTTTGAGTGAGAAAAATCTGTGACATCTTGACACATTGTTTTTTGAAAGAAAGCCTCATATTTATTTTTTACTTTATCCATTTTTGTATTCAAATCAAGATTAATTAAAAGAGGATAAATATTTTATTAGATGCCAAATAAAACAGATATTTTTTTTGCTTCTCTCAGCATAAAATTCTGTTGAAAAATTAATGAATACATGTAAATTATGCTAAATATGCCCATGCAAATATTTTATGAAGACAATTAAGGGATCCATTAATTACGGTATTTTTTGCTTCACTGACATTCATTCATTTAATTTGAATTTTACTTTAACTGTTTGGATGTTTAATCTCGCAACAAATAACTTTATGTCTCTTTATGGGTCATGTAAACTTGCCGAACACATCGAAGGGCAAGCAGGCGGGAACCAGAGAGGAGATACTGGGGAAGATATTTACGTGCACTCCGTCACCATGGCGTTAGAGCCAGGAGAGAGCTTCAGTCCCAGTAGCATGGCTGCCTGCTAGCTGCTACAAAAGCCAGAGCTCCCTCTTGGAACCGATTAAAAAACACTGCAAAAGCAATTAATGAACACAGATTGTGTTAATATCTCAGAATTAGAGAAGTGTGACAAAAGACAAATATAAATAATTAGTTCTCTAAAATTATGCTCTTGTAATTTTTGGTCTCTCTTTCTCACCCTAGCCTGAGTTGTGAGATGAAAACACAACATACATTTCTCTTGGCTTTTATCCGTGTGATAGGGTTGGGTGTTTTATCCGCGTCTTCTTTGCTTGTGTAATTTATCAACATAATTGTTTTGCCTTTGAGAGTAATTACTGTATACTAGGCTGGGAGCAGAGGAGAACAGAGGAGACATGGGAGGCAGACAAATGGCGATCCAACTTCACAAAAGCACACATTGTTCCGTGTTAACTCAACCTCCTCTTGATTCTATTCTTCAAGGCCATTATCACTGACATTATGAGCCCTAGAAATGACACACTTCATAGCTACACCATAGCATATTATATATTATTATATTATATTATCGTTATCATATAATTATAGATTATTCAACTGTGAGAAAGGCATCTGCTATATGTCCAAATTGTGTCTGAACAGGAGAGAAAATACGTATCTTTAGTGTCTATGACAATATACCATGGTAATGGTTGCTACGTTGCAATGAATAAGCTATGTTTCTGATCACATACAAATAAAATGGTAATGCAATATAAAAAGGAAGTGAGAAAAGTTAAGCCTCCAGTTAATACAGTATAACAATTCAATTATAAAGTGCTGTTTAATGTAAATCAAAAATGTTCCAATTTCAAATTAAGGATACTTGATATACTAATTTAGTATGAAATGGGGGACTATAACTGTTCTCTATCCAGAAGTTAAAAAAATTGTGAAATGTTGACATATGGTTGACCTTTATTGGACAGCAACCCTTTTCACATCTCTCCACTGACTGAATGATATTTAATTATGAAAGAATCCACCCTCCTTATGGTACAAAACTATGATGAATATCTTTCAAATTTCACAGCGTTTTACTGTGTAATCTTTGTATTTTCCAGGGGAAATTGAGACTTCTCTCAGAGATAAAGCGGTGATGATAGGGAGGAGTTGGAAAGGGAGGGGGAGATGCTGTTGGGGATTATTAGAGGAAGACGTTATGATACTAATGAAGAAGAGAGAGGTGTCGTGTTCTTGGGTGAACAGACTTCCTCACGTGGAGGAAGGGAGGGGGTGGTGATCATTTCTGAAGACTCACTACCGTCTGGGGCTGCATCTCAAATGGTACCCAATTCCCTACATAGTGCACTACTTTTGACGGGGGCCCAACGCGCCATGGTCAAAAGTAGTGCACTACATAGGGAATACAGTGCCATTTGTGATGCAGCCCCAGACGTTGGATAGTCTTCAGAAGTTATCACCACCCCCTCCTTCCTCCATGAAACCCCACAAGGCAAACAAACAAGCCATTGAAATGCACATATTGTTACAGGACTTATACATAAAATAAAGTGGATCTTAAGAGGTAAACAAACAAGTCAAATACACTATGCACGTACAGTACCCACATGGGTGCATATACACAGACACGCATACCTACCTGTCACTGAAATTGACTTATGCGTGCTGATAGTTTCAATGTAGTATTATATATCCTCTGATTGCACTTTAAACCTAGTTTACTGTAACATTCATTCAGATCCAGGCAGAGAAGCCTGTTCATAAAATTGATACTGTTAGTTAAGAAATTAATAATTCAAATAGGCTTCTTCTATAGGAACAGGTCCTGTCTTTCGTTAATTAGTAAAAAAATAAAAAAATAAAGATTCTTTCAAAAGTCATTCCGCTAATTGACTATGGCGATATCGTCTATATCAGGTAGTCCCAAACTGGGGTACGAGTACCCCCAGGGGTAAGTGCAATTCCGTCGGGGGTACGTCATATAAAAATGTGATACACATGTAAAAAAAATATATATATACATATATACACACACTACCATTCAAAGGTTTGGGGTCACTTAAAAATGTCCTTGTTTTTAAAAGAAAAACATTGCTTTGTCCATTAAAATAACATAAAATGATCAGAAATACAGTGTAGACATTGTTAATGTTGTAAACGACAGATTTTTATGAAATATCTACATAGTTGTACAGAGGCCCATTATCAGCAACCATCACTCCGGTGTTCCAATGGCACGTTGTGTTAGCTAATCCAAGTTTAAAAGGCTAATTGATCATCAGAAAACCCTTTGCAAATTATGTTAGCACAGCTGAAAACTGTTGTGCTGATTTTTTGAATGGTAGTGTATATAGATTTTTTAGTTAAAAAATTCTTCACATTTTCAAACAGTACATTTATATTTTCCAACGGGGCTATACATTTGGGTGAGTAGCCTCGTTTCACTGCCTAAAATAAAATTCAACCATCTAGTGTTCAGCGAAATAACAACACAATGTCAAATACAGGTAGCCGAGTCAAATAATTAACATCCAATCACATTAACCATTACTCTCTCACGGTAAACCTTCACTCTTGCGTGGACATTTAGAAATGAAACATGACAATTTGAAAAATAAGCCACAGGGGTTTTTAGAGCAAGAATAAAGACGACTTTTGAGTAGTAAGACATGAATAATGTGGCAAAAGGTCGCAAAGTTCAAGGGGGCCGAATACTTTCGCAAGGCACTGTACACAAAAACCTTGCTGCTTGTTAAAATCTAAACAGTCAATCCAAACTGTTCATGGCAAACTGTTCTAAACAGTCAATCCAAACTGTTCATGGCATATGTGAGTGCCATACTTCACTCCCTGTAATAAAATACTGCTATTATGTCTGTTGAAGGCCAATGCAATCTTGACCCAGTGCTGTGCCCCAGTTGGCAAGCTGTTAGTTACACTAATGCTCAAATAGAGAAGGTGTGAGGGGGGGGGGGGGGGGTACAGACAGACTAATAGATTGACAGAAAGAAGAAGAATGATAAATAGAGAGATGAAGTGAGATATTGGCGAGAGAGGGTGAAAGTGAGAGAGCGAGTGAAAGAGAGGGAGTGAAACAGGGAGAGAGAGTGAGCAAGAGAGAGATTTATCTTCTCCTCAGGTTCATGTACCTTGTATTGTCCTCTCAGCATCTGTTCTTCCAGCACTGCGGTCACTCTCCATCTCTGGGGTCAGTGAGTCTGGGAGAGCAGAGAGATAGAACATAACTGCTGTTAAACATCCTTCAAATGGAGCAGCCACACTAAAAGTTTGAATTGAAAAACTCAATTGGCTATAAGTGAAAAACAACTGATACAATAAGACGTTAGATGATTCCACAGTCAGATGCCCTGCTGCATCATGATTTAACTTACTCTTACTTCCAGAATGTAAAGAACTCAGTAACACTATGTGAGTTGTTACCACAACATGTAACTGAAATCTATTTTGTTTTTAGCTAAGGCTGATCCCCAAGTAGCAAATGTATATTCTGCAAACAGTGAAATACATACAAAAAGCATATGGATACATTAACAAACTTTTTTTGTTTGTTTTATTCTAGACACTATTTTTACTTTATTGTTGCTGTCTGTTTATTTTATCTCCTCCATTCTTTTTTGTTTCACTGTAAAGTGTGTTGCGATTTTAAATGCACTTTAAATAAAGATTGATACATTTTTAAGTAGAGTGTAACATAAACATTTAATTAAAAACACAACTAACCATTGAGTGAGCGCAGGCCTTCTGAGGGTGAGGGCTGTTTGAGGAACTGCTCAGCCTGCTCCCTCCTCTTGGACTCGTACTCCAGAGCCTCCTGAAGTTTCCTCTTTGCCTTCTTCTCCTTCTTCAAGCGCTTCTGGATTATTGCTGCGGGGAAAAGAAAGAAAAGGACAACTATATCAACTTACTTTTATTTAAACCTTTTCTATCCAAGCAAGTCAATTAGGAATAAATTGATATTTCCAAAGACTTGGCAAGTGGCCATTGTGGTAAAAGACAAGCGAAACTTGACCAAACTACAGGGCAGAAACATGTGGCAAACAACAGAGTTGAAACTGAGTTTGAGGTAACATTCAAGCCAAAATTTTAACATGGAATGTTCACTCAAAATCATTAATTGATGTCAAAGGGAGATTGAGGACACTTAGGCTGGCTCATGCTGGAAATTAGACTTGCCTGAATTCTTAGCAAACTATATTGAATTCAAAGCAGCAAACTGCTAGAGGGACTTAGAAAATAGTTTTATGTAATTGGCTCATTAAATAATAGAGTATTTTATTAAACTTGTGCAGCGCTTTAAATAACACAAGTGTGTTAACTTAAGTGTTATTTGTGTCACTTTTGTTTAGAATGATGATGAATCATTCATTTTGATAATTCAATATGTGTCCATAATTAGCTGATCTCTCGCAGTGGTGGGGGACAATACTAAGTGGTTCATTGGAAGCGGTTGCACAGAAACACACGGCAGTTTTCTTATGTATGTTTGACCGTTTTCATTATTTAGATGTGTGTGTTAAAGTGTTTTAATGAGCTTTGAAGCATGCATACCTCTGTACACACGCACTCTCACACACGCACTCTCTCTCAGTCCGTACCTCTGTTCTTCTGTTCGATAGCGAGCTGTTTCTCCAGGGTCTCCCGGAGCTCTCTTTCCCTGAACAGCTCCATCTTTAGTTCCGTCTTCTCCAGCTGCACCTGCTTCTCTTGGGCCCGTGCGTTGTCAATCGCAACCTTCAGCAGGCCCTGCACACATACACACACACACATCAGTTAGTACAAACACACACACACACACACACACACACACACACACACATTTGCACAAACACACACATACACACACAAAGACATGTATGAGTACAAATACACGCATGCAAACATGGACACACACAACCACACACAATTTGAAATAGTGAAACCCTAAAAAAAGTTATCCTTTTAAAATAAAACTATACTAAATATATTCACGTCACCAAAAAACGGATTAAAACACACTGTTTAGCAATGGTATACATTAGCCTCAACAACACCCTCTAAGGTAGCAAAGCTATTTTCTGTCCTCCTCTGGGTACATTGACAATTCAAAACCTAGGAGGTACATGGTTCTCACCCCCTCAATAAACTTACACAGTAATTATGATGACTTCTGGATGACTTTTTCCAACCTATCAGAGCTCTTGCTGTATGAACTAACATGTTGTCCACCCAATCAAAGGATCAGAGAATTAATCTATTACTGAAAGCATAAGGTACAGCTAGCTAGCACTGCAGTGCATTGGGTGTTGTGAGTAGTTGACTCAATGAGAAAGGCAATAGGTTAAACAGTTTTGAACAAATACATATCTTCAAAAATTAAGGAGAAGCGAGAGAGAGAGAGAGAGCGAGCTAGTTTAATCTTCGTAAAAATGTTTGCCTCTTCTTAGTTTAACTTTCACTTACTTAGCTAATGCAGCAAATTTAGCCTAACGTTACTCAACAACCTGACTCAAAACAGAGAATAATGCTATTCATGTTAGCTAGCTGGCTAAGGCTATCCAACTCTGCAACTCTTCCAAGTCAAGATAAGCCTGCCAGTGTAACTGTTAAACAGCTTGTTGTACACTGTACTGCGTAATTGTACACATGGATTGTGGGTTTACTAACACATTAGTTCTAGTTGTTGACTATAACGTTGATATGGTGACAACGATGTAGGCTGTTAGCGGTTATGGTATTAAGGTTTGGCTAGGAGATGTTTTTGTCCTTGGTCACAGACAGCTATTGTGTTGTGCACTAAAGTCCTCAAGCGAAATAAAAAAAGTGAGAGCAGGAAAGCACGTAGATGCGATAATAAATTATAGAACGAGTCCAGAGATGATGCTGAATGTGGCTGCTATGAAAGTGAACTGTGTGTGGGGCTAACCAGGGGTGTATTCATTCTGCCGATTCTATTGCAAAATGTTTCTTAAACAGAAGCAAACGTAACGGGGAAGGACCTGCCTGGATTTGTCAAATAGAAACTCTCATTTTCGTTGCAAAACAGATCTGTTTAGAATAATGATTACATTATTGAATGTGTCAGTTTGATTACTCCTATGTGTCTCTCGACCTGTACACCTACGTTATAAACTTTAACTTGTAGGCTAGGTTGTAGCTATCTCATGATGGGTATAGGGAAAATGTGAGTATCATCTAGTAGCCTAAACCTATCAATGTTACATTGAGCTGTGTGAATGGGATATGAATGACAGTCATACAATATGCTGTAATAGAAATAAGGCCATGCTCATAAAAAAAACAATTGTTCTCCCTAATCTTAAACAGCACCGACTGCCACTGATTAATATACACTACACACCTCACTATACACATCAATATCCACATCAATACACAATCATAGAAAACAATCACGTTTTTCAGTAAAAAGGTCCTCAATCAGCCTTTTGAATTGCCCTAAAGGCACCAATTCATCCAACTTTAGAGAGCCTTGGAGACCATTCCACAAGCAATGTGCAAAAAAAAAGAAACCAGGGATCTCCAGAGTTAGCCACCCCTAAGACCATGTGTGGTATTTCAAACAAGTTAATAAGTTAACAATGAAGTATGGTAAGGTGGCAGTTTATGCAGGAGGGCTTTATAAACAAAAAGAGTGCAATGCATCAATCTGACTTTGCTGAAAGCTACTTTATTGAGGAAAAATGTACTTACTATGACTGTGATATGTGGTTTTGCCACCGAGCTATCTTAAGATGAATCCACTAACTGTAAGTCACTCCGGATAAGAGCGTCCTCTAAATGACTAAAATGCCAAATGTAAACCTAAATCTACGAGACTTCAGAGAGGGCCAGCCTACTTTCGGATAGAGAATGCAGTGATTGCAGAGGCCCGTAATAAAGCATAGTGTGTTTTGAGTAGAGTAGAGAGTAGAGTATTACTTTATTAATCCCAATTTGAGAAATTGTTTTATCACAGCATACATCATCAATGACTTACAGGAACAGGACATGCAACAATGACCAACATGATAAGCAACAACAAATACATTGTTATACATTGTTAAATAGGAAGACCTCATAAAAAACGTTGATCAATTACACTCGTTAAAAAGCCTCATGGCTGTGGGTAAAAATGACGGTCTAAACCTCTCTGTGGAACTTCTGGGCAGTATGAACCTGCTACTGAAGCTGCTCCTGTGTTGCATTAGAGTGCTGTGGAGTGGGTGGGTGTCATTGTCCATGTGTGTTTTTCCTTGCAGACTTTTATGAGAAAGTCCTGCATTGATTCCAGGCTGCAGCCAATTGTAGCACTGGCTTTCTTGATAATTTAGTCAAGCTTGTTTAAGTCCTCCTTAGTTGAATTCCCTTTCCAGCACACAATAGCATAGGTCACTACACTCACCAGGACACTGCTATAGAACATGCAAAGCCTTTGTAACATACATAAAAATATCTAAGCTTCCTTTAAAAGTAGTCTGGATTTTTATTTTTTGTAAACACTGTGAGAGTTCTTCTTCCAGTTAAGTTTGTTGTCTACTATTATCAGTGGAGCGAGGTTGGACAATGGCATTTACTTGTTTTTGTTAACCTGAGATTATGCTTTACTAATAATAGCCTACTTGTTACTAAAATGTCTAACCTTTACATGTGAGCTAGCTTATGTGTACACTTGATTCTTTGAAGTGAAGTGTTTAAACTTGTTTTAATTGTTCACTTAAAACTACTATTCAGGATTGACTAGTGTCAATGTTGATTAATCACAGCTCACAATCCTGCAATAAAGAGGGGAAGGGAATCTTTCTAATTTGTCTGTGTTGTATTCTCAAATGAACATTACTTACCTGTTTGTTCAGTTTTATAATGGACGTTTATGTGCTCAATTGTACCATCTTAATTTTGCAGCGGATAGTACTTTAAACATGAATATGCTTTTAGGCCCAAGAAAACGATACATCTACAGACACACAAAGCACACAAAATAATAGGAGAATCGCATATTCATGCACAAACATTTGTTTGTGCTGAAACGTTTATTTTTCCACTGAGATTTAAGATTCTGGATAAGTTTAAGCTCTATTTGATTGTCAATTTTTTTCAGGATATCAGCCATGTGAACCCATTTTGCAAATGATAATGGTATGCAAAGCCAATGCAGCCATAGGCATTAGCCTTATGGGCATTTGCAATGCACCTCTTAACATTGTGCATCTGAAGGATAAAATTAACTTAACTAACACATTGTTTACATATTGTCGCCTTTATGTTTCAATTTAAAAACGATACCAGTAGTCAATGTATATGAGGCTAATAATTTACTCAATGTTGTACATGCCGTGTGCTGACATTAAACTGTTTGGAGCAAATACAACCCTTGTAATCTATGCGGTGAAATGTCTGGAAGCAGGAGATGATGGGATGCTTAGTTTAAAACATACACAAAACTATTACTACTACTACCAAGTTAAATGCCAGATACTTTCTCCCATAAGGTCTGAGTGGCACTTGGAGGTGACACTGTGATAATGAAGATGGCTTGCCTAAGACTACCACAACAATTGCATTGTCTATGCTAAGAAGGTGTCGTACGTCAAGGTGTCGTACGTCAACTGTAAGCCCTCTATAGCAGAGTCATGAGAGAATTTCTTTAAGTGGCTCAGTTCATTGTTGTGTGTGAAGTCATGATAAACTATGATAAATTGCATCCAATGGCTTCAATATATAAGCAGTACCATTCTTACTGTATATACCAGGGGTATTCAACTCTTACTCTCTTACTCTGCTGGTTTTCTGTTCTACCTGATAATTAGCTGCACACACCTGGTGTCCCAGGTATAAATCAGTCCTTATTAGAGGGGAACAATGAAAAAATGCAGTGGAACAGGCTTCGAGGTCCAGAGATGAGTTTGAGAGATATATACAATAAAGCCATAGTCTATAACCGGTATGACCGGTATGAATGTCGACTCAATGATTTGTCTTCTGCTATTTAATGAAAGGCATGACCTAATCTTATAAAATAAGCCCATTTGAATTCTTAATTTCTTAAACTCATCAACATGCTTTTTGAAAAATTACTTTTTGTCAATTCAGATACCCAGATATTTATAAGCAGGGACACGGTCAATGAGGACACCATCCAATGCACATATGCATAAATCATTAGTTACATTTTTATGTGATTTTGGAGAGTAACATATACTGTACCTGCTTTTACCTGCGTTAAATTCCCATTTCAGTTCAACAAAGAATTTGCCTTTGAAGGCAGATTGAAACTTCGAAAGAGCCTGGTCAACCGTGGGGGCAAAAGCATAAAGATATATGTTCTCATTTCAAATCAAATCCAATTTTATTGGTCACATACACGTATTTAGCAGATGTTATTACGGGTGTAGCGAAATGCTTGTAAACCAAATTATTGCCTGGGGGCTAGAAACACGGCTGCCCTACCTATCGGCGCCATTTTCAATGTTTTGCAGATAGACCAACATTGTTAGACAGTAAAACGTACAGGACCTAAACTCGATCCCTGTGGAACACCATTCGTAGTATCAAGGAAATCTGAATCAACACCATCAGAAAAAACACATTGTGTCCTGTCTGTCAAGTAATTTCCAAATCAATTACACCTGATGCTGATTGCAGAATCAGGAATCAATAATGAGTGGTCAACAGTATCGAAAGCCTTCGATAAGTCAATAGCAGCAGCACAGTAGTTCATCCTATCCATACCCCTTACCACATAATTTAACACCAAAGTTGCAGCAGAGATGCTGCTATGACCCGGCCTGAAACCAGACGGGTGAACATTTAGAATACATTTCATAGCTAGGAAGGATCTAAGTTGACTGTTGATTAGTGATTCTACAATTTTTGCTTTGATATAGGGGATCATTATTTTGGTCGGAGGGGTCACCACCTTTCTGGAGAGGGAGCACGTGGGCTGCCTTCTAATCCCTGGGGATAGCACCCGAAATAGGAGGCTGGGAGAGGGAAGAGCAGTCATCAGTCGACTGCTCTTCCCTCTCCCAGAGTCAATTAAACCACCATTGCTTTCAAATAAAAAGCCTGCCAATACTGATTAAAACCATCACTTATCTCATTCTTCTCAGTAATGATGCCAGAGTCTGACTTGCTTAGGCAGGTCAGGAGAGGAATTTCCACACTTCCGTGCATTAACTGATTTACAAAATGTTGACGGATCCCCAGCAGAGTCTGTGATAAAACGTAGAATGTAGATTGATTTAGCTTTCTTAATTGAGGAAAATCTACTGTATTTTTCAATTGCCTGAAATGCTGCCAATCAGCTATCAAGGCAGTTTTTCTAACTTTGGTCCAGGCCTGATTTCTAATCATAATGAGATCTGAAAGTTCTATGGAGAACCATGGATTTGTTCTATTTTACCTCTAAGGCATTTAAAGGGCTTGTGTATGGCTGCCAGAGATACAGTATAAAAATAGATGAGAAAAGTTCTAGAGATAATTCAGGGTCAGGCATGCAGCTAATAGAGGAACGATGAGAACAATATTTATCATGAAAAATGGCTGGGGAAAATTTGAAAATGTATCTTCATAATTATACGAGGATCAATTTTGTTTCTGTTTTGTATCTCTAATACATGCAATAGACCGGGTTCGTTGTTTAGCAACAAAACTGACCGGTGCGCAACTATGGAGCAAAATAGACTGTTCGACTTGTAAACAGCATGTAAACTATATTTTGTCTCCAAATGTTAATTGAAAACATAATAACATTTTCACAATAGCATATGTTGTTTCTCAACTACATCTTTAGAGTTGTTGGATAGCTAGCTAGTGAATTTTAGCCATTTAAGCACAGACATGTCATCAGTCAAAACACCTGAAAACAACAGATGGTATCAATAACAACATACAACAAACTGAAATGAGCAACCAACGATTCCCCACTTGTCTAGCTAGCTGACTGTTCAGAATCATAACAACGCATGCCTTCCGGCAACATCGATGCACGCGCATCATTTTTGTTGTCAGCCAACCTGCCTATACAACAGTGATCACTGACGTCGTTGGCAAAGACTACACTTAATAATTACTTGTGGGGGCTATTTGTAAAAAATAAGGTCAATCAGCAAGGACTTTCTTAGCAAGGAGTTTCTTACATTCACCTGTGTAGGTTTGGAGATGAGTTGAGTCAGATGAATGTCAAGAGAAATATTCTTCAAAAGATCAGAGGCCAGAGTAAACCAATCCAGGTTCAAATCTATTAAAATCACTAATTCAGATGGGGGAGGGTAAATCCCTGCTACAAACAAATACACTACATGACCAAATGTTGAACATCTCATACCAAAATCATGGGCAATAATATGGAGTTGGTTCCCCCCCTTTGCTGCTATAACAGCCTCCACTCTTCTAGGAAGGCTTTAAACTAGATGTTGGAACATTGCTGCGGGGACTTGCTTCCAATAGGCCACAAGAGCATTAGTGAGGTCAGGTACTCACGTTGTGCCTGGGGGATTTGTCATGCTGTAACAGGATGGCTTTCCCCAAGTTGTTGCCACAAAGTTGGAAACACAGAATTGTCTAGAATGTCATTGAATGCTCTAACGTTAAGATTTCGCTTCACTGGAACTAAGGGGCCTAGCACGAACCATGAAAAACAGCACCAGACCATTATTCGTCCTCCACCAAACAGTTGGCACTATGCATTGGGACAGGTAGCGTCTCCTGGCATACGCCAAACTCAGATTTGTCTATTGGACTGCCAGATAGTGAAGTGTGATTAATCACTCCAGAGAACAGGTCCGATGGCGGCGAGATTTAAACCACTCCAGCCAACGCTTGGCATTGCGCATGATGATCTTAGGCTTGTGTGCGGCTGCTCGGCCATGGAAGCCCATTTCAACAAGCTCCCGATTAACAATTATTGTGCTGATGTTGCTTCCAGAGGCAGTTTGGAATTCAGAAGTGAGTGTTGCAACCGAGGACAGACGAGTTCAGCACGAGTTCAGTGCTTCAGCACTTGGTCCCGTTCTGTGAGCTTGTGTGGTCTACCACTTCGCGGCTGAGCCGTTGTTGCTCCTAGACGTTTCCACATCATAATAACAGCACTTACAGTTGCCCGGGGAAACGCTAGCATGACAGACATTTGACGAACTGTCTTGCTGGAAAGGATGCATCCTATGACGGTGCCACGTTGAAAGTCACTGAGCTCTTCAGTGAGGCCATTCTACTGCCAATGTTTGTCTGTGGAGATTGCGTGGATTTGTGCTTGATTTAATACACCTGTCAGCAACGGGTGTGGCTGAAAGGGTGTCCACATACAGTGCAATTGGGAAAGTATTCAGACCCTTCCCATTTTCCACATTTTACTACGTTACAGCCTTACTCGAAAATGTATTTATTTTAGAATTATCTCATCAATCTACACACAATACCCCAGAATGACAAAGTGAATACTGATTTTTAGACATTTTTGCAAATACATTAATCATAAAAAAAATAAAAACCTTTTTTAACATGAGATCAAAATTGAGCTCAGGTGCAAATTGATCATCCTTGAGAGGTTTCTACAAATTGATTGGAGTCCACCTGTGGTAAATTCAATTGATTGGACATGAGTTGGAAAGGCACGCACCTGTCTATATAAGGTCCCACAGTTGACAGTGCATGTCAGAGCAAAAACCATGAGGTCGAAGAATTGTCCGTAGAGCTCCGAGACAGGATTGTGTCGAGGCACAGATCTGGGGAAGGGTACCAAAAAAATTCTGCAGCATTGAAGGTCCCTAAGAACATAAGTCTTCCTTAAGCTGGCCGCCCAGCCAAACTGAGCAATCGGGGGAGAAGGTCTTTGGTCAGGGAGGTGACCAAGAACCCGATGGTCACTCTGACAGAGCTCCAGACTTCCTCTGTGGAGATGGGAGAACCTTCAAGAAGGACAACCATCTCGGCAGCACTCCACCAATGAGACCTTTATGATAGAGTGGCCAGACGGAAGCCACTCCTCAGTAAAATGCACATGACAGCCCTCTTGCAGTTTGCCTAAAGGCACTTAAAGGACTCTCAGACCATGAGAAACAAGGTTCTCTACTCTGATGAAACCAAGATTGAACTCTTTGGCCTGAATGCCAATTGTCACGCCTGGAGGAAAAATGGCACCCTCCCTACGGTGAAGCATTGAGGTGGCAACATCATGCTGTGGGGATGTTTTTCAGAGGCAGGAACTGGGAGACTAGTTAGGATCGAGGGAAAGATTAACAGAGATCCTTGACGAAAACATGCTCCAGAGCGCTCAGGACCTCAGACTGGGGCGGAGGTTTACTTTCCAACATGATAACGACCCTAAGCACATACAGTCAAGACAACACAGGAGTGGCTTTGGGACAAGACTCTGAATGTCCTTGAGAGGCCCAGCCAGAGCCCGGACTTGAACCTGATTGAACATCTCTGGAGAGATCTGAAAACTGACAGAGTTTGAGAGGATCTGCAGAGAAGAATGGAAGAAGCTCCCCAAATACAGGTGTGCCAAGCTTGTAGCATCATACCCAAGAAGACTTAAGGCTGTAATCGCTGCCAAAGGTACTTCAACAAAGTACTGAGTAAGGTACATTTGTCAATGTGATATAAATGTGCTATTTCATCTTTTGAATTTGCTAAAAATGCAAAGTCTTCTTGCTTTGTCATTATGTGGTATTGTGTGTAGATTGAAGAGGGGAAAAACATATTTAATTCATTTTTGAATAATGCTGTAACATAACAACATTTGTAAAAAGTGAAGGATTCTGAATACTTTCCAAACGCACCGTATAGTGTACATGTTTTGGCCTAAGGCCACATCTATAACCAAACACTCATACATTTTGGCGATAGTGACACTTAGAGTCGATAATGCCACAAGAGTCGATTTCACATACTGTATAGCGTCACCCATCAACCCTTTTTCAGTCTATCACATCTGAATATGTTGTAATCAGCAATTTCAATGTCCTTATACATAATCAAAACCTTTAGACAGGTCTCCGTGAGAACCAGAATATCAGGGCTCGTATAATGCACACAGACATCAAGCAGGTGCAACTTTGAAATCAAACTTTGCATGTTTACGTGCAACAGCCCAAGTCCTCTATGTGATTTGAAAACCGACGGTGTCGCCATATTTGTGGAAAATTAAAGTAACTGACCAAAACTGTGGGCAGGAGGGAGTTGATATCTCGAACACCTGTGCATGGGTGACAGTGGCCCTTAGCCGGTCCGCAGACTGTAGACAGACACAAATCTCTCACTATCGTGCTGACCACAATGATGGTGGTTGTGATGGAATTCAATGGAGAAGGAAGCGGGGGGATGGGACTGCCTCGGGCAGGGATGGTGGGAGCAGTGGATGGCATTGGGAGGCACTGTAGGCCGGTGGTATGAACAGCGGTTGTTGCCACTGGCCGAGAGCTGACACCCGGGTATGCCTCCATCGGGGTAAAACTGTTTGATAGCTGGATCGGATATTCCAGGATAGATAAAGGACGGCCAGACAGCCTCCCTTCCTCCTATGCCTGGGGAGGCTGGTGACTCTTGCTTCTGCCGCAGCTGAGCTACACAACAGGACAACCTCGCTTGATGGTGATGCATTTAGGGCAGATGAACCCCCGTCGCATCAGTTTCACCCTTTCTCTCTTCTCTTGAGTGGAAATCATCTCGCACTTATCGCATTTTGGCCCAGCCATGTGTAAAAACACCAGTACGCTAGCACTGATAGCCTGCTAGCTAGTAGCCAAGTAGGATCCAAGCTCGGGTCAGGTTGGAGTGGTCCCAGCCACAGGGGCTAATCGTGACACGAGCTTGTAAGACAGTATGGATAAAAAAACGGCAATCCAAATGTTGACCCAAACGATACAAAGAAATAAAATTACCATAGACTAGGCTAAAAACAGACGAAAACAAGCTAAGAATTCACAAGCCAAACAAATCACAAACACCGGTAACACACCAACTGGCCGTGACATCAATTTGAGGATGTGCGGCAAGTGTGGTTGGACCGGACCATAAGGCGAAGTAGTAAACAGGATAGCTGTTTGTTCACCCGAACCCACAATTACTAATAACCCATCCGCAACCGCCTATGTATGATGAAGTGAAAATCTGAGGCACACAGCCGACCCTAACCCCCTAAAATAGAAAATGCGCTTTAGGCTACAGTCTGAGACAGTGGAACGATTTTTTGACAGAGGATGCAGGATTTGTTTTGCCTGATATATTTAGATATATTTCTGCTTACAATTTCCAACATGTTGGTAGGCAATTTTTTGGTCAAATTGTTTACAATTAGATACATGCAGCTTCTCTTCTGTCATTATATATTGCTGTCAAAAACTAAATAAAACCTTGCTCACCAGAATAATATAATAAATCGATGGAATGAATGCTTCAATTTAGTTGAAATCTGTAAAGTTCTCTGTGATCTCTACTTGTTTTGTGGAGCAAAGGCTTTTAGGGACCAGCGAGAAAATGCAATTAACTCTAAAAAAACAGGAAATATTTTCCATGCAAAATTTCCAAATGACATCAGCTTGACCAGTTGAAAGGAAATAGAAAGCTTTGAAAATGACCCAACATGTTTCTGATAAGATTTCAAATCATTCCCATGGTGAATACCTAGGTCTGCTACACTAGGAAACCACACACTATTGAGAGACTTTGATATTACCGGCCACAATTGATATGGTGAAAACAATGTGTGGGGAGGCAGAGGCACAAAAACAGATAAACAAAGAATGTATGCTATTGCTAGCAATAAAGATAAAACTCTGACTGAACAACTCAAAAACTCCCTATTTATGCTCTCCAAATGGACGTTAGCTGTGAGGGCCGAGATACCCATGCATTGACTTTTGTTCGCTATATATGTCAGGGGATGCTATTCACAAAGACATATTGTTCTGTCTCACAATTCCTGAGCATGAAATGACACAGTGTGCTGCATGGCTTTATTGACAAAAAACAGATTCCATGAGATTGAATGGTGGGCTTTTGCTCCATCTATGGCGGAATGGCGGGCAGGCTTCTGCACTCTAGTTATGAATGTGTTTCCCTCTGCCATATGGACACATTGTATGATACACCGAGAGCAACTGGTGGCAAAAGAGCTGAGATATACTGCAGCAGGTAACTTTGATTATAAACTGCATCATACCACATCCACTGCGCACACTCCTGTTTGCAAATGTGTGGAGATATGGGATCAGAGGAAGACAATGTTCTCTCACACTGAGGCTTGGTGGTTATCTAGAGGGAGTGTTGGAAAGATGTATTCGCATTGAGAGAGTAACTGTTGTCATTCACAATGGAAGTAAAAAAAGACCTAGTTTATTTTCTGTGTAATGAAAAGGAAATGTGTCTCCTTGCCTATGTAACAGACATATTTGGGAAACTGAATGAACTGAACTCAAGCATGCAGGAGAAATACAAAAACATACTATAGATGAGTGACCAAAGCAGTGAATTCAGAGGAAATAATTATTACTGGAGAGAGTCTTTCAAAAGCAAACCATAAGTGTCACGAGTGACGATTGCTCACCTCCAACGCTTGGAAGAGCACATTGGAACCTACTTCCCAATCCGTTTGACCTTGATCCTGGTTCAGTTGACAAGCCGGTCAGTGAAATCGAACAGATGAGCTATCATGTGACTGAATGATGCAGACAATATCTTCACTGGTTTTGGTTCCTGACTCAAAGGGAATACATCGCCATCTCCCTCTGAGCATAAATGCCGCGTTCAAAACAATTGGGAACTCAGAACTGGGAACACGGAAATCTCAGACTTCAGTGCTTACAAGACAACTGCGAACTATGAAAAAAAGGAGCTCTGACTGGGATTCTTATGTTTATTTTTTTCATCCAACTCAGAAGCATTGGAATACCGTGGGAAGCATTGAAGTCAACATGGGCCAGCATCCCTGTGCTTTTGACACCTTGTAGACCATGCCTCGAATAATTAAGGCTGTTCTGAGGGCAAAAGGGGGCAATATTAGGAATGTATATTAGGAAAGCACTCAATATTAGGAATGTAATTCCTAGTTTTTTACACTCAGTGTATAGTTTTCTTCTAAAGTGTGTTAGATACTACTGCACTGTTGGAGCTAGAAACACAAGCATTTCGCTACACCTGCAATAACATCTGCTAAATATATGTATGTGACCAATACAATTTGATTTGAAGGAGTGACAGATTTATCTGACACCTCTTGATCATAGTGGTGAAATACAGGTGTACAGGGGAGAATGGGGGAGGATCATGCCTTTTCTATCATCTTCCAATCTATACTCCTTTTGCCTCTTTGGTCCTCCTATAAGGATTTATCCAACCTCTGACACTAAACTGAAGAAGATTATGATAGGAAAGATACACAGTAAAATATCAATACAGCTAGTCTCCCAAGACAGATAGGTTGCCTCACACATGAACAATGTTCCAGCATACATGTCTAATGTCCAGTTGGTAGTTGGAAATGGACTCACAGGAAATCCGCCCAGAGCCTTATCCTTTTGTGCCCTGGTTTAACGTTCCCACCGGATACAAAATTGGTAGCTAGCTAGATAGAGAGCTCTGAGGATATTTTCAATGAGTGTATTTTGCACGTGAGCAGTTTGCATGCACCATGATTGCTAAAGTTAGCATTCCACCACTGACTGGCTATGGCTATAATTAGTCTAGCTATCTGCGTATGCATGTCAGCGCCTCTGACATGTTTCCGAGGTGATTCTTTTTCAAGAGCACTATTCCTGCCCACATTTTAAGGCCCACCTACTCAAACTCGTGATTTGTTGGGAGAGATGAAGAGAAAACTCCCCATCTTTCTCAGACCTATTGCTGTTGCTCTAGGTCTGGGTTTTCCGAGACTAATTATCTCTGAATGATCACCACTGATAAACAAGCATCTTTACTCCTACTGTACAAGGACAACTCATTATTATAGTCTCCATTCTGTGTAGCGTCCGTTTTTACAATAATTACTCTCCAAATGCAGTGGGCTATAGCTTACTAATTGTTGGTTCCCGTGACCCCAATTTAGACTAAGTTGCTTTATCTCAATTTTCTGCTCAGTTTCATTTTGTTGATTTGTATATTACTATTAAACGCCAAGATCGTTATCAGAGATGACTTACTCAAGTATTGGAGTTGTGTGTGTGTGTGTCTGTGTCTGTGGTTTTCTAATTAACGCGTAGATCAAAGGGATAACCTTGGAGGACACTGTGCTCTGATGTCCACGTATTGGAGTATTGGAGCAGCGAGCAGGGCAGTGCTGTATCCACATCATTACACTCTGATATAGAACGCCAAGGCATTTATCTCTCTGACTGCTAGTGCTGAGCGATTAAGCGAAATGTCGGTTTTTAAACCTCTAATTGACCGACGTTGTTTTTTTCCGTGAGCTCGGTGCGCAGTTTCTCTAGAGATCAGATCTGTGCGACATAGTAGAAAGTTGTAGTTTCCAAAAGGCCAATATTCTACATAAAGTACCAGTCAAAAGTTTGGACACACCAACTCATTCAAGGGTTTTTCTTTATTTTTACTATTTTCTACATAGCAGAATAATAGTGAAGACATGAAAACTATGAAAAAACACATATGGAATAATGTAGTGACCAAAAAAATGTTAAACAAATCAAAATATATTTTGAAGTAGCCACCCGTTGCCTTGATGACAGCTTTGCACACTCTTGGCATTCTCTCGAACAGCTTTACCTGGAATGCTTTTCAAACAGTTTTGAAGGTGTTCCCACATATGCTGGGCACTTGTTGGCTGCTTTTCTTTCACTCTGCGGTCCAACTCATCCCAAACCATATCAATTGGGTTGAGGTCGGGTGATTGTGGAGGCCAGGTCATCTTATGCAGCACTCCATCACTCTTCTTATTGGTCAAATAGCCCTTACACAGCCTGGAGGTGTGTTGGGTCATTGTCCTGTTGAGAAACAAATTATAGTCCCACTAAGCGCAAACCAAATGTGATGACGTATCGCTGTAGAATGCTGCGGTAGCCATGGTGCTTAAGTGTGCCTTGAAAAAAATCACAGACAGCGTCACCAGCAAAGCACCCCCACACCATCACATCTCCTCCTCCATGCTTCACGGTGGGAACCACACATCATCCGTTCACCTACTCTGATTCTC
This sequence comes from Oncorhynchus mykiss, assembly GCF_057628025.1. Classification (NCBI taxonomy): domain Eukaryota; kingdom Metazoa; phylum Chordata; class Actinopteri; order Salmoniformes; family Salmonidae; genus Oncorhynchus; species Oncorhynchus mykiss. Next base: position 49,559,972 of record NC_143024.1, read on the forward strand.
ACAAACCAAAAATCGCACATTTGACCTCATCAGACCAAAGGACAGATATCCACCGGTCTAATGTCCATTACTCGTGTTTATTGGCCCAAGCAAGTCCATTTTTCTTATTGGTGTCCTTTAGTACTGGTTTCTTAGCAGAAATTCAACCATGAAGGCCTGATTCACGCAGTCTCTTCTGAACAGTTGATGTTGAGATGTGTCTGTTACTTATTTATTTGGCTGCAATTTCTGAGGCTGGTAACTCTAATGAACTTACCCTATGCAGCAGAGGTAACTCTGGGTCTTTCTTTCCTGTGGCAGTTCTTATGAGAGCGAGTTTCATCATAGCGCTTGATGGTTTTTGCGACTGCACTTGAAGAAACGTTCAAAGTTCTGGACATTTTCCACATTGACTGACTGTCATTTCTTAAAGAAATGATGGACTGTCGTTTCTCTTTGCTTATTTGAGCTGTTCTTGCCATAATATGGACTTGACCTTTTACCAAATAGGGCTATCTTCTGTATAACACCCCTGCCTTGTCACAACACAACTGATTGGCTCAAACGCATTAAGAAGGAAAGAAATTCCACAAATGAACTTTTAACAAGGCACACCTGCTAATTTCAATGCATTCCAGTTGACTACCTCATGAAGCTGGTTGTGCCCTTGTGATTCCATATGTTTTATTTTATAGTTTTGATATCTTCACTATTTTTCTACAATGTAGAAAATAGTATGAAATAAAGAAAACACTTGAATGAGTAGGTTTGTCCAGCCTTTTGACTGGTACTGTAGTTTAGCGCAGAAAACCTGATAATTAACTACAATGACCATAATCCATAACACGCCAGCCTACTTGTCCGGTCTGTGTGGAATAGCCACGGACACAGAGAGTAAAGAACACGCGATCGAGAGGGATAGAAAGCAGTTGCTTCGCGAAGTAGCTTTACCTTAAAATACATGATCTAAGTGATTGATAGTTTGTAGTCAGCAGTCATAAAAATATGCCTTATTTATTTTTGAACTACTTAAATAGGGATTTTGTCAGATAGCTGCAGCTCTATAGAGATGAGATGATGACTTGGAATTAAATAATGAAGTCATCATAATAAATATAAGAATGGAATCCGAAATAGAAAAAAAAGTATTTTATTATTTTTTAAATAATTGAACTGAAACAGAACCAACCTCAAAAAGCACTATTGGCTCACTACTACTGACTGCAGGGTCCCTATTCATGTCTCAGAGCATGAGCTCTGACCTGTGATCAGTTTTACCATTCAGATCACAGTGAATAAGATTATTATGGTATGGATTCTAGATCAGAACTTCCATCCTGAGATGATTTGTGAATTCTGGCCCTAGTCTTTACAGTTGCAGGCTAAATGGCACTCAGACAAATGGCTATACTAACTGATGTTTTCTTTACTCTATTGCGTATTAGCTAGGATATTTTCTATTGATTCTCTGTAGACTATTGCTGAGGCCTACCTGTATAGTATAGCTAAGGCCTGCCTGTAGAGTATTGGTAAGTTGAACCTGCATAGTATTGCTAAGGCCTACCTCTATTGAGCATTTGTAAGACATACTTGTATTGTGAGGAGTATATTACTAAGGTGAATGTGAGGCCACTGTACCTGTGTGTTGTTAGTGAGAACAGTCTATATTGGTCTGACCTACATGCACTGTATATACCCTGTCAATGAATAAGGCCTATAGCATACCTGTATGTTAGTGAGAAGAGTCTCTTTCAGTCAGACCAACTGTACCTGTATGTTAGTGAGAGTCTCAAATGGTCAGACCTAAGTGTATGTTAGTGAGGAGCACCTCCATTGGTCAGGCCCACTGTACCTGTATGTTAGTGAGAAGAGTCTCTATTGATGACAGGCCGTCTGGGAACAGGAATGGCGAAGGGAAGCCAGGTGGTAGACCCTGTCCAGTCAATGACAGCCTCTCGTAGCTGTCTCTCGCAGTCGGGGTGCACATTGGATTGTCGTCTAGAATTAGACCCAAAACAAGAATACAGAACAAGTCAGGACAAGTAGCCTGCTGTGTATTTAAACATAAGATTGACTCTTATTCGTTCACAACAGTGTTTATATAGGTAGTAAACTCTAAGATGCAGGCAATAGGAGCTCTCAGGTCCACTCTGATAGACAATCCAGTCCAGGCGTGAATCTCAAAAGTATTTCTTTAAATATGCGCCTCCTTCTTAAATTGCAGGAGAAGATCCAAGGTTGACTGCCCTACACTGTCTCTCTCAGGCTCTAAGCCAACATCCATCCAGGACATAAATTCAGCTTTTCCCAGTGAATGGATGTAATCATGTGCATCCCAAATAAGAAGAAGCAGGGCTACAGAGCTCAATTACCTCAGGTGGTTCAGCTTCCTTTGTGTACGCACGCACGGGTGCCTGTCAAACCTATAGTATGGCATCATGTACACATTATCGAGAGAGAAAGTAATATATATATCAATAGAGAGAGAGAGAGAGAGAGAGAGAGAGAGAGAGAGACCAGCCATGTTTCTGACATTATATCTATACTCTGTCAGGAAGAGGTGCCACATTATGTTTATGTCTGGAAAGCCTTTAGTCAACCACTAACAATACAAACACACCACACAAAAAACACACGCGTACATGCACACACACACACCTCAAAATGATATATTATGTGCCATCAATTCCTTGTTAACTCAATTTTTATCAAATCCACTTTGATTCTTTTAACACTGCACTCTGGCTGTGTTCTGTGCAGGTTCTCTCTCTTCCCTCTCATCCACTATTCATACATGTTTATGTGTCAGAGTGATCCTGCACAAACACAGGCAAGCTCTCTCTCTCTCCTCCTCCTCTCTCTTTCCCCCCTCACAGTCTCTCCTATCTCTCTCGCCCTTTTCTCTCTCCCTCCTCAGTCTCTCTGTCCTGTCTCTCTCTCTCTCTCTCTCTCTCTCTCTCCTCCTCCTCCTCCTCCTCTCTCTTTCCCTCCTCACAGTCTCTCCTCTCTCTCGCGCTTTCGCTCTCTCATCCTCAGTCTCTCTCCCTCCACCCTCCCTCTCCCTCCTCAGTCTCCTCTCTCTTTCTCCCTTTCTCCATCTCTTTCTCTTTCTCTCTCTCCATCCTCACAGTCTCTCTCCCTCCACACTCACTCTCCCTCCTCACAGTCGCTCTCCTCTCTCTCGCTCTCCCTCCTCCCTCTCTCCCTCCACATAGAGAAAGAGATAGAGACGCTCTCCTCCTAACAATATTCAGCCAAGTGGTAGGAACAGCTGGTCGGCCATTAATTAGTTTAAAGTATTTATTTCACCCATCCTCAGAGCAGATAGAGCCAAAACATTGGAGATTATTTTGAACATCTGCAAATGCCCTGGAAACATGGACTCACTGGCAGGCAGTGGATCCACAGTTTTTATTTTTTTTTGGAGACGGAAAAAGTGAAGTATGCAATGTTGGTCCGTGGGGGATGTCAACAACATTTCTCTTCTTTTTTTTACTCTCTTTTTGTATCTTTTCATTCCTGTTGATTAATTTGAATGCATGGATGTAGACTTTGGGATGGCGACTGACTGAAGCAGACTTGAGGAGAGAGTTCCCGAGTTTAAAATTGTTTTTATGACTAAATACACCATTAAATAACCATTTTACTGCATATTGCAGATTTACTAAGTTTATATGGTAGATGATGTCCGGAAAAAATAAAGTGAAGGGGGAACCAGGAACTTTAGCAAACAACTCCCTCTCAGCCAATGATGGCGGCAACGACTACCACCAGCAAAGACAACTTGACCATCTCCTCCCTGGTGGCCGAATTGGAGAAGAACCGTGCTGCCCTCTTAGCTGAGATGGAAACCTCGCTAACAATGTCCCTCTCGCCCATACAATCATCGCTGGACGTGATTCGTCTGACAGTGGAATCATATGGCCTTCGTCTGACTGACATAAAGAAGGCTCTTTCTGACCACAGTGACAGGCTGACACCCTCGAAGCCACGGTGGTTGTGCGCCATCATAAAAGACAAAATGGACGACCTGCGATGCAATTCGTAACTCCGCCAGAGTTGGTCAGAGTGCACCACTCATTGAGAGATAGGCCGGCAAAGGGTGAGTGACCACATCCAATGCTAATGATATTCCTCCACTACCAGGAGAAGGAACAGGTGCTGGAGTTAGCAAGGAACTTTTCTATCAGGGGAATAAAATGTTCCTATTCCAGGACCTGAGCACTCAACTCACCAAGAAACGTGCCACTTTCAATGAAATGAAAGTTGTAACAGGGGGGCATCAAGTTTACACTCCGCCTTTCTACACTCCGCCATCTGGCAGAGCTGCATTTTTACTACCAGGACATGAAGTGCAAGTTCAACACAGCAGCAGAGGCTGAGTCCTTTTACAACCAGCATCGGTTCAGCTGAGTTATATGTGAACTATCCCACTATGCGCACCCCGAAGTTAAATATCAGACAATATGTGCAGTACACTGGATCATTTTGTACAAACCCAATTTACTTTTTTTTTACCCCCTTTTTCTCCCCAATATCATGATATCCAATTGCGATCTTGTCTCATCTTGGCAACTCCGCAACAGGCTCGGGAGAGGAGAAGGTGGAGTCATGCGTCCTCCGAAACATGACCCGCCTAACCAGGCTCCTTAACACCCGCCCGCTTGACCTGGAAGCTGCACCAATGTGTCGGGGGACACACAGTTCAACTGGCGACCGGGGTTAGCTCGCAGGCACCCGGCCCGCCTCAAGGAGTTGCTAAGGTCGCGATGAGCCAAATAAAGCCCCACTGGCCAAACCCTCCCCTAACCCCGGGTGATGCTGGTCCAATTGTGCACCGCTCTATGGGACCCCTGGTCATGGCCGGATCGAACCCGGGTCTGTAGTGACGTCTCAAGCACTGCGATGCAGTGCCTTAGACCGCTGTGCCACTCGTGATGCCTTCCTACTGACTTTTTAAATAGACAACTGGCTGGACACATGAAACTCTGGTTATGTTGTGGTTAAACAGGTGACACTTGTTTACTTATTTTCTACAGTAGTATAACTGTGTTCCTCACGCATATGGAGTTGGAATTTTAACGTCACGTGAGCCTTACAGTGGGATCATATCGACTCATTAAAGACCATATCGGCAATGTACATAACTTTTCATTCCTGTTTCATTTGGCACCAACTTGATGGATTGCCAAGGACTGAGAAAAGATGTCATCTCTTTTCTCATCATTTCTGTCTGATCATTCCACTCACTCAAGAAAGGATCGCTTGCGTGAATTCACAGCTAAAGTTAAGTGTAGCCAACATTTATGTTACAACCATTAATATGTTTACTTATACTATGGGAATATTTTCCTTTACCTGTTTTGGTGTCGCTTGGTTGGCTAATGTATGTAACTATCCTAACCGTTTAACCATTAACCTTTGAGTTCTACTGCGTCTTCAGTTGTTTCTTTTGGGGGAAGTGTAAGTAACCTGTGACTCTATTCTCTGCACTGACACGTGAGCTAAATAGTATGGCCCAAACACAAACATAAGCAGGTCGCTTTCCCGCATGGTGTTCTGATTTGATTTTCATTCACAGCCACTGGCAGGCCAATGCCCAGGAACCTATCCCCGCCTCTTCTTCGTTGAAGAGTCTGAAAGCAGATATTATATTTTTTCAACACATGTACATAATACTTACCAGCATAGACTTTCTAGGGCATGGCTTGTGCACATTTTTTAAAATCTAAATGTAACATTAGTGTAACGGCTTTCCTCTTCCTCTTCTAAGGAGGAGTAGCAAGGATCGGACCAATACGCAGCGTGGTAAGTGTCCATGATACTTTAATAATAACTGAACACGACTCGATACAAAAATAACAAAGTAAATGGAAACGAAAACCGAAACAGTCCTGAATGGTGACACAAACAACAAAACAGGAAACAATCACCCACACCACACAGATGGGAAAAGGCTACCTAAGTATGATTCTCAATCAGAGACAACTAACGACACCTGCCTCTGATTGAGAACCATACCAGGCCAAACACAAAACACAACATAGAAAAACAAACATAGACAACCCACCCCAACTCACGCCCTGACCAACCTAAAACAAAGACATAACAAAAAAACTAAGGCCAGAACGTGACAATTAGAATGAGAGGTGCAGCGATACTTATAAGGAAAAAGATACAGTTCACATCAACATAGGTCCCCTATTATACCAATGGCCGCTACGTAATAGTGACTGGCACAGTTTGGCGAACCTCAGTTGTTTTTGTAAGTGTGTACTCCTCAAAATGGGATTAAATCAAAGTCATGAAGAAACTCTTCTCCTCACTCTCCAATCTAAACACACAGTATTTTATATTTGGGGGTGACATAAACTGTGTCCCCAGGGTCAGATGGCTACCCAAATAATTTTTAAAGAATTTTTCTGAACAACTAACCCCTCTGCTATTAGATATTTTTGAAGACTCACTCCAGCAAGGTACACTACCTCATACTCTTACTCAGGCTTCCATCTCTTTAACATTGAAGAAAAACAAAGATCCAACCAACTGCTTTTCATTTCAACCGATCTCTCTCCTTAACATGGATGTAAAAAGTCTGGCAAAGATGCTTGTTTGTAGATTAGAGATGGTCCTACACACTGTGATATCAGAGGACCAAACTGGGTTTATAAGGACCGTTATACCTTCTGAAAGACTTCTTAGTATCATTCACTCTCCAGCTTCTCCAAACAAATCTGAAGTGGTAGATTCTCTTGATGCGAGAATGCCTTTGATAGAGTAGAATGGTAATTTCTGTTCTTTACAATTAAAATGGCTTTGGGGATAGATTTACATCCTGGATATGGCTACTCCACACCTCTCCCCAGGCATGTGTAACTCTTTTCATTCCAAATTTCCCCCTTAACCCATGGCACACATCAGGGATGCTCATTTCGCCCCTCCTCTTTGCTCTTGCTATTGAACCTTTGTCAATTGCATTAAAGAACAGTCTGCTATTTTCAGGTATTAGGAGAGGGGATTAGGACCACCAGTGTCACTTTACGCCGATGATTTCCTCCTCTTTGTTTCGGACCCTATATCTATTTTAAAAGATTTTGGAACTTTATCAACTGAATTTAGGCTTCTAAGGATGTTTATGCTTTTAAAAAAATATATATATTTAACCCCTTTTTCATGGGGAGAATTGTTGTAGTAGCTACTATCCTGTCTCATCGCTACAACTCCTGCACGGACTCGGGAGAGACGAAGGTTGAAAGTCATGCGTCCTCCGATACACAACCCAACCAGCCGCACTGCTTCTTAACACAACAATGTGTCGGAGGATACACCGTGCACCTGGCAACCTTGGTTAGCACGCACTGCGCCCGGCCCGCCACAGGAGTCGCTGGTGCGCGATGAGACAAGGACATCCCTACCGACCAAGCCCTCACTAACCCGGTCGCGGCCGGTTACGACAGAGCCTGGGCGCGAACCCAGGGACTCTGATGGCACAGCTGACGCTGCAGTACAGCGCCCTTAACCACTGCGCCACCCGGGAGGCCGAAAAGTTAATGCTTTACTATTAATCAATTGGCTATGGGTATAACACATGCTTCCCTTCGACTTATCTAAAGCAGGGTTTAGGTGCCAGGGAATATAATATCACCTGATCGCTTCATTCACTGTTAGAGCAGGACTTCTCTACTCTTACAGCAAAACTGAAAAATGAACCAACTTATTTATATTTTTTGGTTGTTTTTTTGTGTACTTTTTACCCCTTTTTCTCCCTAATTGGTAGTTACAGGTCTTGTCACATCGATGCAAATCCCATGCGGACTTGGGAAAGGTCGAGAGCCAAATCCTCCAAATCACGACTCAGCCAAGCCCTCCTCCTTGATACACTGCTCGCTTAACCCGGAAGCCATCCTCACCAATGTGTCGAAACACCATACAACCGAAGCCAATAGGCATGCACCCGGCAGCCACAAGTAGTCGCTAGAGAGCGCATTGGGACAAGGACATCCCAGCCGGCCAAACCCTACCCTAACTTGGACAACACTGGGTCAATTGGGTCAACCTCATGGGGATCTCGGTCACGGCCGGCTGCAACACAGCCCGGTATCGAACCCGGATCTGTAGTGCCGCCTCTAGCACTGATCAGTGCCTTAGACCGTTGTGCCACATGGGAGGCCCACACCTGCCAAACTTGACTCAGGGTTAATATCCTGGAATAGGAAAGGTCTGACATTTTTGAAAGATTTGAACGTTAATGGTAACTTTGCCAGTTTTAATAAGCTATATACCACTTTCAATCTGCAGCAATTGTATTTATTTAGACATTTTTAAGTCACTTTGTTCAATCCCACTCTTCTACATTACCAAGACTTCTGCTGGCTTGTGGTATTGACTGTTTTGCCTGATGTGGCCAAAGGGACACGTATAATTTCTTAATGATTTCTTATTGCCAGGAAATAGTCCAGCTTTGCGCAAAATTAAGACTGTTTGGGAAGCAGAACTCTGGGTTTCATTTTCTAATCAGCGGTGGACAAAAGCACTGGAGAAAGTAAATTCTTCCTCCTCCTGTGCAAGGCCTGATTTAATGTAATGTCCACCATAGGATACATTTTACCAAGGCCAAACTAGCCAAGATTATCCCAGAAGTGGTAGACTCTCGCGATAGATGCTCGCAATCATCAACTAACTTGACCCATATGTTAGGGTCATGACCCATGTTGTCGGAATCCTGGTAATTGTTCTTTGGTACAATCTCTGAGGTATTGGAGATGACTATAGTTCCATCTCCTCAGATCTCTATACTTGGGATTGCTGAGGAAGTTGTGAATCTCACATATAAACAGACTGGTGTCATCTCCTTTGGCTCCTTGATTGCTCGTAGTAAAATACTCCTGCTTTGGAAAGCCCACTCACTCCCATCAGCCATGTCTTGGATACGGGATGTGATGCTTAGAAAAAAAATATATATTTATTAGCGATGTCTGTAGAGAATGTTTTTACACATTTGCAACCAGGATATCATTGATCTTCTGTTCTCCTTCCTCTCCTATTATGGAATCCTTTTAATTTTTATTCCACATATGCACGTGTTATTATCCTACTGGTATTGTATTTCAACTGCTAAGTACGTGTAATATGGAGTGCAAACTGTAAAATATTTGTAATAAGGTGTTTCTAAAAGTCATGCACAATTTAGGAACATTGTATTACTATTTATATTATTATTTTATTATTATTGTTATTATAAATATTTTATTTTACTATTTTGATTTATATTATCTGTTACTCTGTCATTTTAAGGGTGAGGGTGAGTTGGAGGCATTGGGAAGGGGGGGGGGGCAGGGGTTTGGGGGATCAATAGGGAATGTTCTGAAAGTGTTGTATATCATTTCTTCAATAAAATATTGATTAAAAAAAATTATGGATGGATGAATTGAAATTTGTTTTGTAAATTAACTTCATAAAACAATTATGAATCGCCTACTTTTAAGAAGTCACTTCTGTGGTAATTTGTTGTTGTTTGTGTTTTTACTGGTTTACTGTGGAATAAGTGAGCATATGAAAAATGATATCCTATATAACAAGACCTACACCAAATGTTTTTTTTCTTCTTTTTACTTCTTTACTGAACCATTATACTGAAATGTTACAAAAAACTACAATATCATTTAAAATACTTGGCAGAGCACATCATTGGAATGGCAACCAATGCCTTAAAGCGGCACCAACAATAACATAACCACCGAACTCCAATGACCTGTGATGTTGTTCATATACATGTACAACATCTACCATTTGCATTTATTACATTACACGTTAACATAGCCTCCCCCTCTGCCAAACGCAGCAAATATCCCGTCCAATAAAATCAACATAACTGCAGCCGAAGCTAGTAGACCTCAGGGAGAGAAGGCCTGTTGTTGTAGCTTTGTAATTGATTTGTACTGTGGGCACTTTGTCCCTTATTTAGTGTTGGCATTCATCATAAATCATTGCTTTAACAAACTCTGGCTTTGCACTCAGCAGGCCTACCCTCCTGCAATACGAAGGCAGATCACAGAGAATATTTGATCGCTTTGTTGCAGAGGAAACAACCTGTCACACAGCAAGGGAAAAGCTAACAGCTTTGTGTTTTGTTCGAAATAGACTCACAACTACAGAGCTGAACAGCGACGCTTGTCAGAGTAAATTTCATTTTCACCAAGATAGGTGTGTAGGCAAATACAGGAAGGTGGAAGAAAATGAACGGCTGATTCAGTTGACATTCAGTAATCTTTTTCTTGTTTTGCTTGAGCTGTCTTTTACTGGTAGCAAATACACGGATAATTCAATCAATATAAAGTAATCACTATTTGTTCACTATATTTATCAGAACTCCAGATCTTTTTTTTCTTAGTCAGGCTTTCACCAGACCTTTTCCTCCCTTCTCCTCATTTTCTCCCATCCCCATACCTCTCCCCTTCTCTCCTCTACTCTGGCTCTCCTAGCCTGCTGGCATGTGTTTGCATGTTTATTCCTCACCATCACTCCGGCATCATTGACTTCAACTCAATTACGGCGAGAGACGCTGGAGTGATGGAGCCGATTGGAATGGAGTGCCGAATTTCCAGGTGATACTTCTCCGCAAGTGAGCGCTGCCAGCAGCAGCTGTGACAGTCTCTTGTGCTGTATGTAGGCTACTCTACATAGGGCCTCTGCTGTGAAATACTTATGGAACAAACCCCCCTCTCTCAGGTCAACCATGTCACAAATAACATTGTTTCAGCTGGATAATAACATTTTGGGACAAAGTAAATACAATGCATTCCGAATAAAATGCCATCATTTAAAAACACCCCCCCCCCCCTCTTCTCCTTGCATCCAGCCCTCAATAGTAGCAGTGGGAGTGCTTGACAGTGGGATAGCAATGATGAATCACCTATCCAGTTTATTTTCTTACTCCTCCATGTGTTGTGGTGCCTCTAAAACAGGGGGCCAAGGAATTGACTTGGCAAACTACAGATGCCAAAAAAATATATAACTTTGAGGAATCTGGGCTTATCTCCAATTTACATGTTATTAGATTTGTGTTGTGCGAGGAGTGGCACTCTGACCAAGCGATGTCAAGGAGGGAGAAAAAGATATGCCGTATGTTTACCAGATATTTAAAAAAAATCCACTTGAAAACCTTTGAAATGTTTGATGGTCGCGGGGAAGAGAAAGCTAGAGGGGGTGCAACAGACATGCGTTGGCAATCTGTGGTAAATCTAGAGGAAACTTTGGGAAATGTAGTCACAATCTTTGGATAAATAATAGCTATAATTGACCTTGGGAGTTTGAAAATGTGCCATATGCTTTCTGGTTCCTGTGTTTGAATCCGGAGCTCCCTCGGGAGCTTTCAGCTGAATCCTCACACGGAGGGAGGGAGGGAGGAGAGAGAGAGAGAGAGAGAGAGAGAGAGAGAGAGAGAGAGAGTAGATAAAATGATAGATTTGGGGAAGGTAGACAGATATGAGTATGAAAGAGGAGAGAGGGCGAGAGAAAGAGAGATAAAATATAGAGAAAGAGACACTGAGCGAAAGAGAGAGAGAGCAAATCAAGGGAGAGAGAAACAGTCTCTCTCTGCAGCCTGTGCATTTGGCTGGGGCCAGAGCAGTCAGTGTGATATATTGACAGGTTAAGCCTGTGTCCTTGCAAACGGTGTGTTCCTCCCAGCAGGATAATGGAGCGCTAAAACCTGGAGGTTGTCAGCGGCACATACACAAAGCAGGGCGGTGTGCTTTCAGCCAGGCACAATTAGATTTTATTTGACCTGCCAGCAGTGGCTGAGGAGGGAGGAAGTTGTCCTCCTTCAAATGGAGTGGCTGTGACCTCTTTGCCCGCTAATAGAAGACAACGCTACTGCAGACTGTAGCAGTAGTGATTAGATTGTTTTTTTCCTTCACCTTGTCAAAGAAAACCTAGCTCCGAAACAAATGTACATGAACCTTGCTTCAATCGATAAAGTGGATTTCATCTTTAGATATGTTATGTTTTTGTGGAATATCGAAGGAAATAAAGACACGTGAAATAAGCAACATAGATTCATTAGAATATGCACAAACATAGTCTTTCACCATGTAGTCTTTCACCACTCCAAACACATGTGCACACAAACACAAATGAAGCCATGCAAGGACCAAGCATGCACACATGCAGATACACAGTCAAACGTACACACACATTTAAAGGCCCAGAGCAGTCAATAATGTGATTTCCCTGTGTTTTATATATATTTCCACACTATGAGGTTGGAATAATACTGTCAAATTGTGAAAATTATGATAATGACCTCTTAGTCTAAGAGCTGTTTGGAAATCCGTTTTTAAATGTCAGCCTGTTGTGGTGGGATGGAGTTTTGGCCTGCCTGGTAACAGTTAATAGACCAATAAGAAAGAGAGTTCCAAATTGCTAGTTTTTAATTTTCCCCTCCCTACTCAGAACACTTCCAGAGAGAAATTGCTCTTTGCTAAGAAACTATTTTGGATTACTTTTGACAATTTCAATTGAAAACAATCACAGTAAGGTACTTAATTGTTACCCAGAAATTATTTGATATTAGAATACAAACAGCTGCATTGGTCCTTTGAACTAATTTCCTTTTCAAGACAGAGAAGAGGAGTAGGAGGAGGCAGAGGATGAGGAAAATGAGAGTGTGCTACATCCCTGCTGGGGGACAAAGTCAAGAGCCCCAGATGCTTTGGCACAGGTTACACAGGTAACATTTGGCAACCACCCTCTTATCACAGCGGAAAAATCAAGCTCTGTGTTCTCCCTTCTTTCTCTCTCCTTCTCCCCCTCCTTTCTACCTCTATCCCTAATGTTCCTTTAACTTAGAGATGATATCGCTTGCTGCACAAACCCATGTATGTGGAGAGAGCGAGAAAGATAGAAAGAGCACGAGAGAGAGATAATCCGTGTGGCCAGTGGGCCTTGTTTCCTAAACGCTCTCCTCCAAACATTACTCTCCACAGGCATTTAATTCTCTCTCTCTCTCTCTCCCCCCATTTCCATGATCAGGAGTCCAATAGGGCGGCGCACAATTGGCCCAGCATCGTCCAGGTTGGGGTAGGCCGTCATTGTAAATAAGAATTTGTTCTTAACTGACTTGACTAGTTAAATAAAGGTTAAATAAATAAAACAAATAAAAAAATCCCCATTCACTCTCTCTCTATATCGCTTTACCTATCTTTATCCCCTTCTCCCTCTCCCCCCTCTTTTGATTTGACTTAATAGATTGAAACGTATTCTCAAGGCCACGGGTAGAGTCACACAGATGGAAAGTCTGCATGGAGGAAATATTCATAAATCCTTAAGCGTCTGAGGGGCTGTCAGGGGAGACAAGGGAGCAGCATTCATTCTGCTCAGAACAGATATGATACACTGATTCTGAGATCTCTCTTCAGAAACACACACATCCACCGCCTAACCGGAATTAATAATGACCTATATGATATTGTCTATATGCATGTTAATATAATGACATACAGTACCAAAGGTTTTTCCTTTATTTCCACTATTTTTTACATTGTAGAATAATAGTGAAGACATCAAAACTATGAAATAACACAAGTAACCAAGTAAGTGTTAAACAAATCAAAATATATTTTACATTTGAAATTCTTCAAAGTAGCCACCCTTTGCCTTGATTAAATATTTGCACACTCTTGGCACAACCAGCTTCATGAGGTGCGCCATGTTAAAATTAACAGGTGCGCCTTGTTAAAAGTTCAGTTGTGGAATTTCTTTCCTTCTTAATGTGTTTGAGCCGATCAGTTGTGTTGTGACAAGGCAGGGGTGTTATACAGAAGATAGCCCTATTTGGTAAAAGACCAAGTCCATATTATGGCAAGAACAGCTCAAATAAGCAAAGAGAAACGACAGTCCATCATTTCTTTAAGAAATGACAGTCAGTCAATGTGGAAAATGTCCAGAACTTTGAACGTTTCTTCAAGTGCAGTCGCAAACCATCAAGCGCTATGATGAAACTGGCTCTCATGAGGACCACCACAGAAAAGGAAGACCCAGAGTTACCTCTGCTGCAGATGACAAGTTCATTGGAGTTAGCAGCCTCAGATTGCAGCCCAAATAAGTAACAGACACATCTCAACATCAGCTGTTCAGAAGAGACTGCGTGAATAAGGTCTTCATGGTCGAATTGCTGCAAAGAAATCACTAGTAAAGGACACCAAAAAGAATAGACTTGCTTGGGCCAAGAAACACGAGCAATGTCCTTTGGTCTGATGAGTCCAAATTGTAGATTTTTGGTTCCAACTGCCGTGTCTTTGTGTGACGCAGAGTAGGTGAAAGGATGATCTCCGCATGTGTGGTTCCCACTGTGAAGCATGGAGGAGGAGGTGTGATGGTGCTTTGCTGGTGACACTGTATGTGATTTATTTAGAATTGAAGGCACACTTAACCAGCATGGCATTCTGCAGCAATATGAAATTCCATCTGGTTTGCGCTTAGGGGGACTATCATTTGTTTACCAACAGGACAATGGCCCAACACACCTCCAGGCTGTGTAAGGTCCCCAAGAACACAGTGGCCTCCATCATTCTTAAATGGAATGATGCCAGGCCAAACTGAGCAATCGGGGGATAGGGGCCTTGGTCAGGGAGGTGACCAAGAACCCGACATTCTGTCAGAGCTCCAGAGCTCCTTTGTGGTGGTGGGTGAACCTTCCAGAAGGACAACCATCTCTACAGCACTCCACTAATCAGGCCATCATGGTAGAGTCGGCAGATGAAAGTCACTCCACAGTAAAAGGCACATGAAAGCCAGCTTGGAGTTTGCCAAAAGACACCTAAAGACTCAGACCATGAGAAACAAGATTCTCTGGTCTGATGAAACCAAGATTGAACTTTCTGGCCTGAATGCCAAGCGTCACGTCTGAAGGAAACCTGGCACCATCCCTACAGTGAAGCATGGTGGTGGAAGCATCATGCTGTGGGTATGTTTTTTCAGCGGCAGGGACTGAGAGACTAGTCAGGATCGAGGGAAAGATGAACGAAGCAAAGTATAAGGGGGATCCTTGATGAAAACTTGCTCCAGAGCAGTCAGGACCTCAGACTGGGGCGAAGGTTCAGTGACCTTAAGCACACAGATTGGCCATGTAGTGCATCTTTCCAATTCCGTGCACTTTATTGTCATATTATTTCATAGTTACATAGACAAATGTAATTCATATTTACAGTGCCTTGCGAAAGTATTCGGCCCCCTTGAACTTTGCGACCTTTTGCCACATTTCAGGCTTTAAACATAAAGATATAAAACTGTATTTTTTTGTGAAGAATCAACAACAAGTGGGACATAATCATGAAGTGGAACGACATTTATTGGATATTTCAAACTTTTTTAACAAATCAAAAACTGAAAAATTGGGCGTGCAAAATTATTCAGCCCCTTTACTTTCAGTGCAGCAAACTCTCTCCAGAAGTTCAGTGAGGATCTCTGAATGATCCAATGTTGACCTAAATGACTAATGATGATAAATACAATCCACCTGTGTGTAATCAAGTCTCCGTATCAATGCACCTGCACTGTAATAGTCTCAGAGGTCCGTTAAAAGCGCAGAGAGCATCATGAAGAACAAGGAACACACCAGGCAGGTCCGAGATACTGTTGTGAATAAGTTTAAAGCCGGATTTGGATACAAAAAGATTTCCCAAGCTTTAAACATCCCAAGGAGCACTGTGCAAGCGATAATATTGAAATGGAAGGAGTATCAGACCACTGCAAATCTACCAAGACCTGGCCGTCCCTCTAAACTTTCAGCTCATACAAGGAGAAGACTGATCAGAGATGCAGCCAAGAGGCCCATGGTCACTCTGGATGAACTGCAGAGATCTACAGCTGAGGTGGGAGACTCTGTCCATAGGACAACAATCAGTCGTATATTGCACAAATCTGGCCTTTATGGAAGAGTGGCAAGAAGAAAGCCATTTCTTAAAGATATCCATAAAAAGTGTTGTTTAAAGTTTGCCACAAGCCACCTGGGAGACACACCAAACATGTGGAAGAAGGTGCTCTGGTCAGATGAAACCAAAATTGAACTTTTTGGCAACAATGCAAAACGTTATGTTTGGCGTAAAAGCAACACAGCTCATCACACTGAACACACCATCCCCACTGTCAAACATGGTGGTGGCAGCATCATGGTTTGGGCCTGCTTTTCTTCAGCAGGGACAGGGAAGATGGTTAAAATTGATGGGAAGATGGATGGAGCCAAATACAGGACCATTCTGGAAGAAAACCTGATGGAGTCTGCAAAAGACCTGAGACTGGGACGGAGATTTGTCTTCCAACAAGACAATGATCCAAAACATAAAGCAAAATCTACAATGGAATGGTTCAAAAATAAACATATCCAGGTGTTAGAATGGCCAAGTCAAAGTCCAGACCTGAATCCAATTGAGAATCTGTGGAAAGAACTGAAAACTGCTGTTCACAAATGCTCTCCATCCAACCTCACTGAGCTCGAGCTGTTTTGCAAGGAGGAATGGGAAAAAATTTCAGTCTCTCGATGTGCAAAACTGATAGAGACATACCCCAAGCGACTTACAGCTGTAATCGCAGCAAAAGGTGGCGCTACAAAGTATTAACTTAAGGGGGCTGAATAATTTTGCACGCCCAATTTTTCAGTTTTTGATTTGTTAAAAAAGTTTGAAATATCCAATAAATGTCGTTCCACTTCAGGATTGTGTCCCACTTGTTGTTGATTCTTCACAAAAAAATACAGTTTTATATCTTTATGTTTGAAGCCTGAAATGTGGCAAAAGGTCGCAAAGTTCAAGGGGGCCGAATACTTTCGCAAGGCACTGTAACTATGGTTTTCCTTGTGTGTCAATCGGCCGGAAGTTGGAAGACAAACAAATTTGAAATGGTTCTGGGTAAAGTGGGCAAGGCTACATAAGGTGAAAAGCACCATTTCTTCTGGCAGTATAAAAACACTAAGTATTCAAACATTTGCCTCCAATAAATTTAGATGACAGTTTGAGCTATGTAAGACACTACCTACTAAAGTCAGCGCCTTGCCCTAAATGTCCTAATATATCCTGTTCACAGACCTGTTCTGGCGGCAGTCGTACTGTTAGTTTTTTTCCTAAGTGTATTTGAGTGGTTATGAGTAGTAGTGCAGTGGTATGTTGCCTAATACCAAATGGTATGAAGTAAGGTGGTTTCAATAGGACTCAAATGCTCTAACTAGTGTTTGATAAAAGGTACGGTTGTTTTTATATGCCTCATACTACTTTTCTTTGTTTCTTGAGGTTGGTACAGAAATGCAACTGTAACAGTATAACTTTAGTCCGTCCCTCTCCTCGCCCCAACCTGGGCTCAAACCAGGTACCCTCTGCACACATCACCAGTCACCCTCAAAGCATCATTACCCATCGCTCCACAAAAGACACGGCCCTTGCAGAGCAAGGGGAAACACAACTTCAAGGTCTCAAAGCGTGTGACGTCACCGATTGAAATGCTATTAGCGCGCACCACCGCTAACTAGCTAGCCATTTCACATCCGTTACACAACCTCGACAATTTCGACCTAAACACTTTACAGACATGGATGGGTTTTCAATTCACATTGAGTATCATTACAACTCAGCTATCTCCCCTGTAAGTGACTTCTCTTCATCTCCCTATTTTCCTTACTTTAGCCCAATCCACTGAGTTGCTCTGCATCAGTCTTCTTTTTATAACCTAGTGACCTTGGTGTTGTGCGGGGGGGGGGGCTTCAAAGATGCTCACTACCTATCTACCTATCATTAGCCATCACAAGCCCCGGAATGTGACTTGGCAGACAATAATGCTTTGTGATCAAATAACTTGTCAGTGCATATGCCCAAGCAAAATCATTATTTGATAGAGGATCAATCAAATTTCCCCCGGCCCCCTGTGTGAGGGAAGAAAGACAGGGAGTGCTGATTGTGCAGAGAGGGGACTATCGCTTCAGGTCAGGGGGTGTGGGGTAGATGGGAGTGGGGAGGGCAGTTCATTTGGATATTTGTTCCACCCCCCTACCTTTCTCATGAATGTTCCATTACGTGACACCCTCTTCCATCCGCTAATCACATTTCATAGAAGAAAAAGAAGAGCAGGGTGATGCTTTTAAGGAACGTTAAAAAAAAGAGGCAGAGAGTTTCTTTTTAATCTTTAAAATGCCTCAAAAGTGACAGAATACGCTCTGGCTGCCAAGATGCGCGCCAACGTGAGGCTCAGATGGGGAGATAAATATGCTGTGGTCAGCTCCTAGTGTATCTAGGAGAGCGGCGGAGGCAAATTTAATAATGCATTATCATTCACTGGCCAAGGTGAAATCTGCCTGTCCATCAGGAACACACAGTAGCAGGCCTCTGTTTCATGTTACCTTTTGCTGGGGGAATGAACAAGTGCCTTATTGGGGTGTGAGAGGGATGCACTGTAAGGCACAAGGAGTAAGGCATTGTTGCTTTGATATGCTTGCTATTCTACTCCAGACTGTCAGAAAAGATAGAGAAAAAAGCACTTTGAGACAACTGCCGATGTAAAAAATGGCTTTATATATACATTGGATTGAATATGAGTAATTGAATATCAAAGCACTCATCGTATTGGATTAGGCTGAAGCACATTAGCCATACAGTGGTTAGAGTTATTTTCAGAATGATAAAAAAAGTATAACCAGGCACTTGGTCCCCCCTCACACTTTACATATCAGAGCATCTGCTATTATGCATATTACAATATAGCCAGCCCATATTGTACCTGCGTGCCCTTGGACAGAAGCAGAAAACAATTAGTAGGATTATGTCCAATTCTGGAAATTTGCGATTCAAAATAACAACACATACCGCTTCTACAGCTGTTACAGTCAGATAAGGTTGACCCTGAATATAAATTACTGTATTTTTCCTCACCTTTTCTAAATAGCCATTCTGTGAGGTTGTTTGTCTCATTTCATGTTTACATGTAAATAGTAATTAGGCGATGCTACATTACCAACATGCCAAGCACCACATACTCAGCCAAGGTAAACACCAGCATTTGTGTCCCAAATGGCACCATAATCCCTATATAGTACACTACTTTTGATCAGGATCCATAGGACTATTCTATAAAGTAGTGCATTATAGAGAAAAGGGTGCCATTTGGAATACATTCTAGCTTTCAGCAGCCTTAGTTGTTAGCGACTTCACTAACAGTTCATCATGTTTACAGACTAGCCACGAAACAAATGCTATTTGTGTGCTTTTCCTTGGTAAAGCCTATAAAACATGGAAACAGCCTCTTGGAGGCAGGAGTTATTCAGAACAGTGCCTCTTATCACACTGCAGTCTGGTAGCTAGCTGACTTGAGGACATTGCGAGTCAAACCTTCACATTTTCACTCTACGGATATTACAGTGTTATACATGGCTTTTATAACCTTTCACTGGGAAACTAAATCATTCATAATAAAGAGAGAGACAGAGAGAATAGGGGGTGGAGGGACACTTCTTGACGACTAATTCTCTCTCTTTCTTCTCCCTCTCTTTTCTACTGGTGTTTTTGAAAGGCGTATTCCAGTCACCTTGACTTTGCCGTGCGGCCGTCTCTTACAGAGTCTGTTGCTTATCCCGCCTGACCCTGGCCTGTCAATTAGATGTTTGAAAATTAATCTCTTTAACTGGAAATACCACGCCACGGCTTTCTTCCGTCTGCAAATTAAGTGTTATTAATTCGAGCAGCGGCGGCGGCAAAGCCCAATAAGCCCAATATGTTATCAAAACAGATTTCCACACGTTTAACACGTCCCGCCCTTAAGTCCTTTTATAACTGTGAAACCAGGACCCGCTAATGGATTTGTATTCATTTTTCGAGCCCCCTTTTAGGCTTGTAGCAATTGCAGAGAGAGTCGGAGCTCTTCTCTCTCTAACCCTCTAACTCTCTAAGCTGGGCCTTTTAAGAGTTTACTAAACATTTGGCTTCCCTATTTCCGCTTAGTTCTTTTGTCTTCCTTTGAGATCGACTCAGTATATTCAGTCTGGATTAGCGCCAGCTAATGTCGTTAGTCGGCAGAACACAACACAGAAGAGAACAGCATTGGATACTCCCTGGAGTATTGCAATGCCATGCAATGACACCAATATGTCTGCCCGACTGTCTTACTGGACACAAACACTATACTGTAGCTCTGATTTAGCACAGCAAACTACTTGGCTAATGCTTGTTTCAAAGATGCCAATTATGTGTGATTTAGGTTATGTTTAAATGTTAAATTACAGTAATTGGTGTGTGTGTGTGTGTGTGTGTGTTTGTGTGTGTATGTGTGTGTGTATGTGCATATGTGAGTGTGCATGCAAGCATGCATGTATGTATTCCTGTTTGTGTTTTAGTTTTATGAACTTCTCTGCCTGGATCTGAATGAAGATTCAACAAAGTTGTGTTACAGTAAATTAGGGTTAAAGGGGTACTGAGAGGCGAGATATAATGCTGCATTAAAACTATCAATTTCAGTGACAAGTAGGCTACAGTTTATTTTATTACTTTTTGGTACCATATAGAAAATGTGTGGAAAATTTGATACTTATTATACTTATTCCCCCATTTTATCAAATGAAATCAGGATGCACTTTACATGTCTCTGTGTGATCAGATACACCAGGATGATCCATTTATCCAAGGTGGGACATTATCAGTCCATCTCACAGTGTGTCAACAAGGATACATAACATTTACACAGGAAGTGAGAATATATCCCATTACAGTCAAACCTTTCCCTTTTTAGAATATGGTTAACATAATCATTTTACAGATTGGTTGCTTTCCAAGTCTCCTTGTGTCATACGAGACCTGTCAGTCATTCTAGCCGCTAGAGTTGTGTGACGTCATGACAAGACTATAGTTCCAGACCCGGGTGGAAATAGTATTTGTTCTCTTTCAGATGCGTCAAGGGTTAGATTGGTGTTTGGCGTGACAGATGGGCAGGTTTACTACTTTTGAGAGTATTCCATTGGTTCCATTGCACCACATTTCCAGATCCAACAAAACATAACCACTGTAAGTGAATAGAAACATCTAGTGCATTTTCATACAACATTTTTACTGGTGAAATTAAACGTCTGGTGCCCTAGATTTCGTTGTTCTATGTTTGGCTAATCAATATATCTGTTTGTGCTTTTCATCTCCCATATGGTTTCTACAGCAACACCGGAGTGTTGCGCATATTGCTTGTGTTTAAAAAGGCTTCTCCCCCAGTAAATCAAATCATGTTCAATGTTTGATATCTAAAATGAGTTTACAACCAAAGGCTTCAGTGTCTTTTATTCTGCCTTGTTTGTCAACTACCTGCTGTTTCACGAGACGCGGGCTTGTCGAAAGTGATCACCACAGACTTCCCTTTGTGAAGCGATTCAATTAGCTTGATGTGAGAAACATAGCTGGCCTTTGTACTTTTGCCGTTTCAATTTTATTATGGAACATCATCATATCATCAAGTCCTATTTGCAACCGATCGTTACTTGCCAACAATAATTGTGTTAAAAAAGTTGAAAAGACACCCGAAAGCTATACCATCTGGTTGTGAGCTAGAATGAGGATGGACTGGACTTGAAGTAATAAAGAGATTTCAACTACAACGAATGGTCTTTGTCCTTTGTCATCAAAGAGGATGTGGAAAAAAGGGGAGAGATAGTTTCTGTCAGTGCAGTATCTGTGTAGTTTGACTGTCTTCGATAGCAGACACTTACTGATGAGAGATCTTCACGGCGACAAATGATCGGTTGCATTACCGCGTCAGTAACGGTGTACTTTGTCTTCGATAGCTGATACGAGCAGATATTATTAACCCCCATATATGGAGGCAGAGGCAGGACACGGCATCCTACAGTCCCCTCCTCTGTTCTCTCTGTGTGAGTATAATGCACAAGATTAATTCAATTCTCGACCAAGACCATAAAGATCAAACAAGTGGAGAAATATCGTTAAACCATTGGAATGTTATCTCATTTGTCTAAACAAACTGATCCGATGAACAATCCTAATTAAAAAGCTTGCCATAAACAAAGTAGCAAATCGCAGACCCCCTCCTCTCCATCCTTTCCTCCCTCCCTCCAATTCCCTCGCTCTTTAACAATGGAACACATTTATATTACTCATCTAATGCATCATGTATCATATCATTACAGTTCAATATATCTATCATTCATTTTATTTCCTTCACTTAAAGCTTTTATTGGGATTACTTTGGTTATTAGTTGGGTTCTAATGTATTGGTTACCAGCGCTGGGTCTGCCGACCGACTACAATCTCTCTTATCTCACCGCATAAAGCTGTGTGTGTTATTCAAATTGCCTCATTTATTATGATAGCTTCCTCATGTAAATTGTGCTGACTGCTCGCCCTTGCACACTCCTCATTAGACTAATGAAAACCTTCAAACGAAAAAACTAAACAACCTGCCAAATAAAGGTCCGGGGTTATTATGAAAATTACAACTGTGGGAGCCGCGAGAAGCTCTCTTCATTAATTCATGCTCAGCAAATTGGTAACTAATTTAGTTGCACTCCTCTGCATTAATGGGTTATTTTATAAAAATGTTTTTCTGCAGAACCGAGACCTCTGGTACAACCGCGCTGGAGAGCCCGGAATCCTAATCAACACTGGTGACATATTAGGAATTTACAATCTCAATAATAATGTGGTCGTGTTTGTTTGTGTGTGTGTTACATGAATGGATTGTCTGGTTTTCACCCCCCCCCCCCTTCTCTCTCTCTATCACATATCATAGGACATCACAGGTCTGAATTGTCAACAAAACTGTAATGTGTGTATGGTAGAACAGCATGGTGTTAATAGGCTGAGGTTTAGGTGTTATGTCTCTGTTTATGCAAAGACTGGTTGAGGTGAGCACTGAGCAGAGTAGTACAGAGAATGCAGATGGGGGTAGAAGAAGATCATGCTTGTTTATATTCAATGGTTATTACACTATGTCCCCCGATGGTTGCAGCTCTGCACACTGTAACACACACATGTAGACACACACATGCACTCAATCACGCATGCACGCACGCACACACACACACACACACACACACACACACACACACACACACACACACACACACACACACACACACACACACACACACACACACATACACACATACACACACACACACACACACACACAGTTGTGGAGTTTGACCTATGAATTCAGAGCATGATCACACTAATTATTACTATTTACTACTTCATATTGTGAGTGGAAGGACGAGAGCTGATCTCCACTTTGGGCTAATTGTTAGCCGCTAACCAAAAGGGAACACACAGCCCAATGATTTCCACTGTGGTTTTGTTATCGTTATCCACCTCCACCCCACCCAACACCACACAAACCCAACCCAACTCTAAACCATCATAGAAAATATATGATTTGCATCATTTTATGTTTAACTCACAGCATTATACATTTGTATGAGCTCCTTGTTTGAGTAAAATTGTTTTATAAATGTTTCTAAATCTTGCTCAATAGAGGGGAATGGTGGTGGAATTCATCTACAGTATAGAGACATATCTAAGCATTTAGTAGACTACTTATCATAAATAAAGGTACATTTTCACCTAGTATTTACTAAGATAACTTACCTATCTGGTATTTGCTACAAGTAAACCATAAGTGAACAAGTAGTAATCCTTTTTTTTAAATCAGTTAAAATAATTTACAATTTTATTGACATATCTAAACATAAAAGTTTTTCAATATTCAATACATGGTTGCATTGAGGTTGTCATAACCAAGCTAAATGACGTATGGAACATACATACACGTATGGAATGTAAATACGATACATTGCAAGGTATAGCAAAAGCTCAGGTTGCCCAGCCCGGCGGTGATATAATCTATTATTTGAAGAAAGTATTCACACCCCTTGACTTTTTCCACATATTGTTGTGTTACACCCTGAATTAAAAAATATGATTAAATTCAGATTTTGTTTGTCACTGGCCTACAGACAATATCACATAATGTCAAAGTGGAATTATGTTTTTCAACAAATTATTAAAAATTAAAAGCTGAAATGTTTTTGCCCGAGAGGAAGGAAACAGCTCAGGGATTTCACAATGAGGCCAATGGAGACTTTAAAACAGTTACAGCGTTTAATGGCTGTGATAGGGGAAAACCGAAGATGCATCAACAACATTGTAGTTACTCCACAATACTAACCTAATTGACAGAGGTAATACTTGCAAAGAATGTGGCCAAGCTATTAACTTTTTGTCCTGAATACAAAGTGTTATGTTTGGGGCAAATACAATACAACACATTACTGAGTACCATTCTCCATATTTATAGTGGTGGCTGTATCATGTTATGGGTATGCTTATAATAATTAAGGACTGGAGAGTTAATTAGGATTTTTTTTAAATCAGAATGGAGCTTAGCACAGGAAACATCTGAGAGGACAACCTGGCTCAAACTGCTTTCCCCCAGACACTTGGAGATTAATTCACCTTTCAACAGGACAATAACCTAAAACACAAGGCCAAATCTATACTGGAGTTGCTTACCAAGAAGACAGTGAATGTTCTTAAGTGGCAAATCTGCATGCACATCTATGGCAAGACATGAAAATGGTTGTCTAGCAATGATCAACAACTAATTTGACAAAGCTTGAAGAATTTTGAAAAGAGTAATGGGAAAATATTGTACAGTCCAGGTGTGCAAAGCTCTTTCTTACAGACTTACCCAGAAATACTCACAGCTGAAATCGCTGCCAACAGGTACTTATTAACGCATGGGTGTGAATACTTATGTAAATGAGATATTTCTGTATTTCATTTTAAATACAGTACATTTGCTAAAATGTCTAAAAACATGTTTTTAATTTGTCATTATGGGGTATTGCATGTAGACGGGTGATATATATTTAATCCATTTTGAATACAGGCTGTAACACAGCAAAATGTGGAATAAGTCAAGGGGTATGAATACTTTCTGAAGGCACTGTATATGTATGAAAATAGGACACATATCTTACCTTTGTCAACGTGAATATAGGTTTTTCAATAGGTCTTACCTTTGTGAATGTGCATCCTCTTTGCTTCGTGACTCATGTCGTGGGCCAGGTCTCCTTCTTTAGGCCCAGGCAGAATGCTAGGGGAGAGGCCCAGCAGAGCTTGGTTCATTTGGTTCATAGAAAGACCATTCTGATGTATGGCTGGAGAGGAGAGAGAGTAGTACAGGTGAGCTAGAAGATGTCTTTGTCTGTTCGAATTGACCTGTATATGCCCTGTTTTTGGAAATGAACTTCTAACTATCAAATTTTGAACACGTGGATGATTCAGAATACGTGTTTTTCAATTCTGGTACTAAGGAACCCCTAATGTACAAGGATTTGTTCCATCCCAGCACTATTATACCTGATTAAACTGATCAAGTGTACTAATCATCTAGCACTTGATTTGTTGGATCAGGTGTGTTACTGCTGTTGGGCTGAAAGAAAAACCTACACACCCAGTGAGTAACTAGGACTAGGATTGAAGAGCACTACATATCCCAAATCAATCAATTTATCAGTTCAGTACAACAAAAACAACAATATCAAAATTGGGTTAGTGGGTTAGCGGGGTGGGTTTGTTTACTTGCGGAACTGAACACGCAGTTAGCCAGTCTGACTCGTTGCATGGGGAGGGAATAGGGGGACGTACGTATCCTGTCTGAGGAGCTCTCTGTGTGGGCCGGTGAGCTGGAGACACTGCTGCTGCGGTGGGACGACGGGTGGCTGCCGGGCCTCCTGCCGTCCTCTAAGGAGGGGGTGGGGGAGGGACTGTCTGGGACACGCTCCTGTCAATGACAGAGGGACATCAGTGACAAGGTCATCAGTGACAACTAAGGTCCATGAAAGTAGATGCTATGTAATCAATGTACATTTCCATAGTGCTTTCCACTCTGTCATCGCAGTCAAAAGTTCAGGATAAGTAACTTTAAATGTGCAGAGCTGTATGGTAGTTATACACAGTGTGTGTCCATTCTGCCAGTTTATCTCAATGACTGTGGTGACTATTCTTCAGGGCATGCTCTGTTTGTTGCTGTATCATGGCAGCCATGTTGTAATGTGTTTACTATACAGTTTAGTAAATTAAGTCCATTCTAGTGGTTTACCTTGATTACTGAGGTGACCATTCTGCAGGGCAGGCTCTGCTGCTGTGCCACATCGGCCATGTTGGAATATAACAGTGTTTCCCAATCCTGGTCCTGGGGACCCAAATGGGTGCATATTTTATTTTTGCCCTAACAGTAACAAAGTTATGGGTCCTAAGGATAAGGATTGGGAAACACTGTCATATAATATAATACTTTCTAGTTTAGTATTATGTTTATTATACACAGCTTACCTTGATAACTGAGGTGACCATTCTGCAGGGCAGGCTCTGTTGCTGTGCAACGGCGGCCATGTTGGCGATGGTGCTGAGGTGGTTCATCTGGCTCATTGCCATGGTGACAGAAGCAGGGGGCAAGCTGCACGGGATCAGGGGGTGGGGCATCATCATGAAGGGCAGTTCCAAACCTACAACAGGTGAGAAAGGTGATTGGTTAACGGAAACCATGGTTGATTGATTCATCTGGATTGGAGGAAATTGATAGTTTAATTGGTTAATTTGACATAAAGGTAACCATTAAGGGCTGGTTTCAGTCATAACCTTCTACAATGTTAAGATTTTTGTTAGACCATAAGAAAAACTTTATCTAAATGTAACTGTAAAACCCTATTCACATGTGACTAGTATTACTAGAGAATGTTATGTAATTATTAGCCCAGAATGTCCCTTATTCCAGAGTTGTTGTTTTTCTTCAAAGCTGATCCCTGTAAATCTTATTTTTTTCAATAAATAGACAGTTATGACGGAAGCCTGGAGGTTTTTTTCTAGGTGTGAAGATATTTAAACAAGTCCCGGTGATAACAGGGCAACACTGATAACTCCAGCTTGGTTCCCAAGTTTAGAAACCATACCAAACCATCTTTGGTATATTGTCGCCATACCATTTGAATTTAGGAAGCATGGTCATAATCACTATTTTATGTTGGGATTTTTTATTAGAAGACATCCTACAGTAAATGCTCCCCAGCCTTCAGATGTGATGTGTTTTTAGGCTATGGATGACAAAGTGAATTGATACTTTTCCTATACTTTCCTAATGTTTAGCTCAGTTGTATGCTGCTGCTTTGGGTTGCATTAAATAGGAGCAATATTTTTTACTGATGCATGTTGGCAAGGTTCAATTAATTCACACAAACTTATAAACAAAAGCATTTACTGTGAAAGTTGACACATGTAGGCCCTTCATATATAGGCTATGAACAACTATTTATCGAATCAGTTATTGTTTTCTTGCTCAAAACGCGAGCAACACCTTTCAAACTCAGACATTTCTCTCAAAACACAGGGATGTCAATTAGCACAGGACTAGTATTATCAGCAGTAGCTTATTCTGTCTGGAATTGTTACTCTCCTGCCATGTAAAAATAACTGACATGGCAGATTCGGACGGGGCTAAAATGACATATGTGGTGTTTTGTGCTCGTGCACATAATTACATTACCCGACCTCCCCCAGTAAGACTAATCCTGTTCGAATAGGGCTTAAAACTGCAAATAGCGCATTGTAAATTTGATTGAATTAAGATTTACTGAAATATTCTTTCTCTCATACCGAGGTGGGTGGCCATGCTGGTATAACCTACAGATCACTGATACTGACATGCCATGCAATGACAAAATAACAGCATAAAATTATTATTATCAAACAACACTACACTACTTTACTCTAATAAATTTAGCTGGATGAGTTAAACCCGGTCCTTCGCTACAGTATATTTTGAGATGTAAATGTTTAACAACAGATGTTAATAATAGATACCATAATAGTAATGAAAATGGTAATGATGATAACAGTAGTTGAAAGCCAAACGTTTACACTGCCATAAAAGGCACATCAATTATTCTGTGGCTGAAAAAAAGGTCCACATTATGGAAATAGGGCTTACTACTTACACATAAGGCATAATCTCAGTATGCATCCCAAATGGTACCCTTTTCTTTATACAAATAGGGTGGCATTTGGGACAAACAAAATAAGGCAATCATTGGAAGCCATTACCCAAATGACTTGTTAAAACACGCTAATAGCAAAACAAGTATCTTCAGAACTACTGTGTGACAAATGTCTACAGGCTACTGTATTGTGTATAGGGCTAGTGTGGACTTAGGATACTAGGATACTCTTACAACAACAGGGAACTTTCAATTCATTTCGGCTCTGTTCTGTGATCTGCACTGGCCACTGTACCCCATTACAAGATCCGATATCTAACAAATGTTTCAAATTACTACATTTTGGCTCTGCAATTAGTGATCTAATTGGTCAAAGTGGAGAGATTACTTGGCCAGAAATGTAAGGAGTGCTCTGCTGTGCCTTTAGGTGGTACAGTATAATGAAAATGGTCTAACTTTCAAAGAACATGAACACAGCTAGGTGTGTGTTCCGGAAACCACACACACCCATTTGTCTGCATAATCCCCCATATCTATATATATATATATATATATATATATATATATATATATATATATATATATATATACAGTACCAGTCAAAAGTTTGGACACACCAACTCATTCCAGGGTTTTTCTTTGGTTTTACTACTTTCTACATTGTAGAATAACAGTGAAGACATCAAAACTATGAAAAAACACACATGTAATCATGTAGTATCCAAACGTGTTAAACAAATCTAAATATATACACTGCTCAAAAAAATAAAGGGAACACTTAAACAACACAATGTAACTCCAAGTCAATCACACTTCTGTGAAATCAAACTGTTCACTTAGGAAGCAACACTGATTGACAATACATTTCACATGCTGTTGTGCAAAATGGAATAGACAACAGGTGGAAATTATAGGCAATTAGCAAGACACCCCCATTAAAGGACCACTTCTCAGTTCCTATGCTTCCTGGCTGATGTTTTGGTCACTTTTGAATGCTGGTGGTGCTTTCACTCTAGTGGTAGCATGAGACGGAGTCTACAACCCACACAAGTGGCTCAGGTAGTGCAGCTCATCCAGGATGGCACATCAATGCGAGCTGTGGCAAGAAGGTTTGCTGTGTCTGTCAGCGTAGTGTCCAGAGCATGGAGGCGCTACCAGGAGACAGGCCAGTACGTCAGGAGACGTGCTTACAGCCCAACACCGTGCAGGACGTTTGGCATTTGCCAGAGAACACCAAGATTGGCAAATTCGCCACTGGCGCCGTGTGCTCTTCACAGATGAAAGCAGGTTCACACTGAGCACATGTGACAGACGTGACAGAGTCTGGAGACGCCGTGGGGAATGTTCTGCTGCCTGCAACATCCTCCAGCATGACCGGTTTGGAGGTGGGTCAGTCATGGTGTGGGGTGGCATTTCTTTGGGGGGCCGCACAGCCCTCCATGTGCTCGCCAGAGGTAGCCTGACTGCCATTAGGTACCGAGATGAGATCCTCAGACCCCTTGTGAGACCATATGCTGGTGCGGTTGGCCCTGGGTTCCTCCTAATGCAAGACAATGCTAGACCTCATGTGGCTGGAGTGTGTCAGCAGTTCCTGCAAGAGGAAGGCATTGATGCTATGGACTGGCCCGCCCGTTTCCCAGACCTGAATCCAATTGAGCACATCTGGGACATCATGTCTCGCTCCATCCACCAACGCCACGTTGCACCACAGACTGTCCAGGAGTTGGCGCATGCTTTAGTCCAGGTCTGGGAGGAGATCCCTCAGGAGACCATCCGCCACCTCATCAGGAGCATGCCCAGGCGTTGTAGGGAGGCCATACATGCACGTGGAGGCCACACACACTACTGAGCCTCATTTTGACTTGTTTTAAGGACATTACATCAAAGTTGGATCAGCCTGTGGTGTGGTTTTCCACTTTAATTTTGAGTGTGACTTCAAATCCAGACCTCCATGGGTTGATAAATTTGATTTCCATTGATAATTTTTGTGTGATTTTGTTGTCAGCACATTCAACTATGTAAAGAAAAAGTACTTAATAAGAATATTTCATTCATTCAGATCTAGGATGTGTTATTTTAGTGTTCCCTTTATTTTTTTGAGCAGTGTATTATATTTGAGATTCTTCAGCTAGGGGTCATGATAAGGGCTGTACCAAAATGTTTGATGTATTAGAATAATTGATTAGGCTTATGTTGTATTAATAGAAGGGGAGGGGTTATAAGACCCCTCCCTCCTTACATTTATAGGGTCCTAGACTACAGATTAAGAATATGCAGTATATATTCATTATAGAGGTTTAGTATTGTTCCACAGTTGTTTTCTAGTTTTCTCACTCTTTCTCTTATAAAGAGACCCCTCTGAGAAATGTGTGACTGAGACAGAACTCTGCAGGGGTGTGTAGGACATAAGACTTGTCAAACATTCCACAATAAATCAACTTTGGGGAGTGGACATTTACTGCTAAATTTTTAGATAACACTAAAAGCCATTGTTTATAAATCTTTGTAGGCACGGTAAAAAGGTATTGACGTAGGAAGTGACATCAACAGGGCTGGACTTCGGGTTTAACAAAACAACTTGAGACCCTTTGTTTGAACTTACTCAGAAACATGCATTATGTTCCTGTTGTGAACTTCTGTCTGCAATTGCATTAATATAGGTTTTTGAATGATTTAATTAAAGAAATTGTTATAATGCTAATTTCACCAATGAGCCAATGATTGACAAGGACGAAAGGAACGAACCCTAACAACAGCTTTGCACAAAATAGAATATAGTAAAAATTGTTGTGACGTGACTATCATTAATGTGATGACGGTTATTTTATCAAATCAATTACAGTGGCTTGCGAAAGTATTCACCCCCCTTGGCATAGTTTTGATGTCTTCGCTATTATTCTGCAATGTAGAAAATAGTACAAATAAAGAAAAACCTTTGAATGAGTAGGTGTGTCCAAACTTTTGACTGGTACTGCTTATATATTTGTATATATTTTCCTTTACTATTTTCCCCTAACCCTACCACCCCTCCCTAATTGGAGTAAAATAATGGACCACAATAATTATGCTTCTACTTCCAGCTTATACATACTATATACATTTTACGAACACAGTATATTTTACATTAGTTATCTTTTATTTGTTTTTAGTCCCATGATTCAGCTACCCTCAACCCCTCCATCTATCTCTGAAGACCCTTCCACCACTTCTTTGGGGGACATTGAACTTGGCGGGATGAAAAGTGACTGGGAACATTTTGGTCTTGTTCTTCTGCCACTCAGATGCTTCCCCCCGAAGTAGTTTAAAGCCAAAATCTAAAAACCAGTTTGGCTCTATAGAAAAGAAGAGAAAAAACACAGCTAGACCCACCACACAAAGCTAATCCACAAAACAACTGCTTTTGCGAGAAAACATCAGTTGCCAACAAGGGGTAAGGCGATCTACA
Organism: Oncorhynchus mykiss; assembly: GCF_057628025.1. NCBI lineage: Eukaryota > Metazoa > Chordata > Actinopteri > Salmoniformes > Salmonidae > Oncorhynchus > Oncorhynchus mykiss. Next base: position 49,591,423 of record NC_143024.1, read on the forward strand.
CAGCAAAGAAAACCTCAAAAGACAAGGGCTGTGGAATGAAAGACACAGAGGTAGTCCTTCTCTCCGTTGTTCCCTCCCATTCCTCCCGAATCATGTTGATTTCCATAAGAAAGATGGCATGCAGAATCCAAGTGGCAAGCATTCCCAAACATGAAGAAGGCGAGGGAGAAAAAAGCCAAGGCGTGCACCTTCGGTCCCACCAACTTTGCCGTTGGATCTTCGTTTCTGAATCAATTAACTCTCAGCATCCTGGGCTCAATTAAAACAGTGCCACAGAGGGCCTGATGTCAGGGGTACTTACAGTGAGACATCATGGAGAGGCCCACTGTATGTATGTGTGTATCTACATTTCCAATGCACTCAAGGGCCAAGGGGGAGCGCTATTCTGCCTTTGAGGGATACACACGGCGAAGTGCACAAGCACACATGCAGCACAGGCATGTGCAAGAACACAGACCGAAACACACACACACTGCGTCTGACTTACATCGTCAGGAAATCAACATACAAATAAGAGGAGAGAGATTTAAAAAATATATATAATAATCATTGCCTGAGACTGATATGACTTTGCTTTTGTCATTCAAATACTGTTTTATCAATCATAGTTCTGAGTGATGTCTCTTGTGTTAACCACTGTATTGTACTTCTATGATATGTCTCAGTCTGAAAGGTACGCACGCGCATGCACACACACACACACACACACACACACACACACGTGATCTCTCTCAACCATTTTCAAATTATGTTTCCTCCATAAAGGACCATTCAGTTGACTGTAGGGGAACCTGCTGTAGGCCAAGATGAGTTCATACAGTCCTTTTATGTGGGATTGAAAGGCACTGGGCACACAGAGATTGGTTTGGATTGGTTGGATTCAATGTAAAAGATGAGGTGTTGTTGGAACATAGCTGAGTGTTTTATTTGTTTATTTGAGTGGGTGGTTTTTTTCAGACATATTGTTGCTGGCTTTGTTTTGGAAGGGATTCAATTACTTTTCCCAGGTACTTACAGTACATGATGAATTTATACTGAATGGGTTAGAATTAGATTGACCAACTATTGTCATTTTAAATAATATGGACATTGGTATATGTGCGTGTGTGACTGCATTATTTGTGAACAATCTGAAAAGGACCTAACTTGATCAACATTACAGTAAGTGAGGTTTTAATGTAATCACATCGCTAGATGCATTCGTTTGTCAGTTACTGTTATTCGCCTATACAGTGGTTCAACTTCAGCGAGTTTAATTCCCATGTGTTGCTTTCCTAGTGAAAGGCATAAACAACAGCATTTTGAGTAATTTACCTGGAGTAAGCCCTAGGGACTTCTAAAGGTAAACTCCTACTTAGCTACCATCATTAAAACAAAATGAATTAATACGCAGGCAAACAGCTCAAGCTATGGGTAATACAGTACTTTGGAAGTGCACGCATGAATAAGCAACAATCCAAATCATGGAGGATAAATGGATTGAATTCAAACACCCTTTGGAAAGATCACATGATTAAAAAGGTGTTGTCTGACAGAAACATATGGAGTAGGTCTGGAAAACGACAAGCAGGTTCAAGTATTAATACAAAATCAGTTGATGAAGGGTTTAACATTATTAAAAAGAGGGCAATAATTGCTACCTCTTTCATGGACTAAAATGACTGAGTCATTAACTTAAAGTGGTACAATATCCTCTATTGTTAATCCTTCTGGTGTTCTAGCGGTGTGTGTGTGTGTGTGTGTGTGTGTGTGTGTGTGTGTGTGTGTGTGTGTGTGTGTGTGTGTGCGTGTGTGTTAGAGGTCGACCGATTATGATTTTTCAACCCCAAAACCGATTATTGGAGGACCAAAAAAGCCGATACCGATTAATCGGGCAATTTATTTATAATAATGACAATTACAACAATACTGAATGAACACTTACTTTAACTTAATATAATACATCAATAAAATCAATTTAGCCTCAAGTAAATAATGAAACATGTTCAATTTGGTTTAAAAAAATGCAAAAACAAAGTGTTGGAGAGGAAAGTAAAAGTGCAATATGTGCTATGTAAGAAAGCTAACGTTTCAGTTCCTTGAGAACAAATGAAAGCTGGTGGTTCCTTTTAACATGAGTCTTCAATATTCCCAGGTAAGAAGTTTTAGGTTGTAGTTATTATAGGAATTATAGGACTATTTCCCTCTATACCATTTGTATTTAATTAACCTTTGACTATTGGATGTTCTTATAGGCACTTTAGTATTGCCAGTGTAACAGTATAGCTTCCGTCCCTCTCCTCGCTCCTCCCTGGGCTCGAACCAGCAACACAACGACAACAGCCACCATCAATGCAGCGTTACCCATGCAGAGCAAGGGGAACAACTACCAGAAGGCTCAGAGCGAGTGACGTTTGAAAGGCTATTAGCGCGCGCTAACTAGCTAGCCATTTCACTTCGGTTACACCAGCCTCATCTCGGGAGTTGATATGCTTGAAGTCATAAACAGCGCAATGCTTGACGCACAGCGAAGAGCTGCTGGAAAAATGCCAGAAAGTGCTGTTTGAATGAATGTTTACGCGCCTGCTTCTGCCTACCACTGCTCAGTAGATACTTGTATGCTTGTATGTTCAGTCAGATTATATGCAACGCAGGACACGCTAGATAATATCTAGTAATATCATCAACCATGTGTAGTTAACTAGTGATTATGATTATGGTTTTTTATAACTTAAATTGAATGCTAGCTAGCAACTTACCTTGGCTTACTGCATTCGCGTAACAGGCAGTCTCCTTGTGGAGTGCAACGAGAGAGAGGCGGGTCGTTATTGCGTTGGACTAGTTAACTGCAAGGTTGCAAGATTGGATCCCCCGAGCTGACAAGGTGAAAATCTGTCGTTCTGCCCCTGAACACGGCAGTTAACCCACCGTTCCTAGAACGCCATTGAAAATAAGAATGTGTTCTTAAAGGACTTGCCTAGTTAAATAAAGATTAAATAAAGGTGTAAAAAATAAAAAATTCATGTAAAAAAATTTGGCAAATCGACGCCCCAAGTAAGAGATAGCAAGGACTGGAGAGGATCTGTCCAGGCCTCTCTCTCTCTCTCTCTGTCTCACTCGCTGATTAAGTAGGACCGTGCGGACGACGGGGGAATGCGAAATTGGTTGACAACACAACCAAAGCTGAAGAATCCTTGTGTTTGCTAATATATGGCTTGTGTCAAGCCTATCTGTCAAACTAAAACACATTTGAATGTGGTCAGAGCCTTTGATTTGGATTGGGAAAGACACAGGGTTGATTTGTACTGTGTTGCTAAAAGCCTCCTTTTGCTTTCATGGTACAGAGATGTGTTTTTCTTCTGATATGTCAAAAAACTATAAATGGCAGTTTTAATCAAATTTCTAGAATTACTTCTTGTACATTCACATACTCCAAAACAATCTTGGCTTTTTTACTAAATGCCCTTGTAAAATGCCCCTGAGTTGCTGCTGCATTGCTCAGACAAAGGTGAGAGCATGGTCTATAGGTGTGTAACTTTTTTGTGGTCGTGTTGGGGGATTTGTTGGGTTTTGCACCCAAATCCCATAAATAAACGATTGGCTGGTGAAAAGAAAATGGTTGCGTCCCAAACAGCACCTCATTTCCTGTATAGCGGGTACCATTTGGGACACAAGCCAATGGCTCTGAGCTGTGGGCCATTTTAGTGGTCTCACAGTACCACTAATCAACCAGATATCTTTATTGTAAGTACACATTTCTCCAGAAGGCAACAGCACAGCCTTATGAGGTGGGTGGGCCATTAAACTTCATCAGATAGAGAAGCGCAAGCTACAGGAAATATACAACAAAAAACCCAGAAACTTAAGGTCGTATTGTGGCAGTTCATGGGCTGTTTTCATCTACACATGTACAGGCACACAAACATAGACATACAAACACATACCCAGAAATACACACACATCCCCTACACACACACACACATATGAGCACACGCATTCCCACACACACAAACACAGACATAAAGACACATATACGCAGACACCACAGGGGGTTGGTGGCACCTTAATTGGGGAGAACAGGCTCATGGTAATGACTGGAGAGGAGTAACTGGAATAGTATCAAATACACCAAACACAGTGTTTCCAGGTGTTTGATGCCATTCCATGAGCTAGCTCCCTTCCGGCCATTATAATGAACCTTCAGCAGCCTCCTGTGACAGACACGCACACACTTCCCCTGCACGCACACACAATCACACACACCGATCCACACAGAGACTACACACAACACACATGACCACAATATAGACGACCTTCGTATAGCAGCAGCATGAAAGAGATACACATACTTTCCAATGATTCAGGTGGGAAGGAACACTTGCAAACTTATGTCATGTAATGTACTGTAAATGAATGTTAGAGAAAGTAATGATAACAAAACATCTTTGGTTTGATGAGGTAGCATAATGACTTGCCTCCCCTGAACCGCTATGCGCACATTTACTCTAGTGTTGCACGGTATACTTAAACTTTGGTATTTTTTCAATACTAGAACATTAAAAACTATTAGGTGCTAGAATTGTTGTTACATTCGCTACATCTGTCAAATGTGTCTCACGGATCAAGCCTGTATATCAGCGCAGCCGACCCCTTATTATAGCGCGCTGCGTGCCTGCTCCACTTTCTCATTGCTAGCCTGCACTGAGAGTCTGGGCCGCATTATGTTCGCTCCCCACTCATGCTGCACAGAAGTTAACATACTTGAACAATGCGACACATCATGAAGAAATGTTGAAACTGTTCATTATTGTTCGCAAAACAATGTCCAAACAGGCTAGAACACTTTACAATGCAAGAAGATACTGGTACCTTCCAGCTTTGTAGGCAAACTTTCCTTGCTAGCTTTCCTAAAGCTAATATAAATTCACTACCCAAGTACTTTGTTTGTAATACCATAATGGAAAATATGCTGATTTCAAAGCTGATTGCCATCAAAAAAATATTAATTCACTTATTTGGCCTCTTCACATCTCTCCCAAAGATGATCCACTTCCTCAGCGAACTGACTGTGCTCTGACAGGCCGCCCCCCTCTTGCCTTGTGTATGATGTCATTACTGGTTAAAGACAGCGCACATTTTTATAAAAGAAGCAACTTCTATGCAAATGTTGTTGATCAGTACAATTAAATCATTCCAAGCTCAATAGCTCAATGCATGCACACACTCCTACTGAAAATGCATTCACCTGCATTGTGGATAGGAATAGGCAACATATTTTTGATTTACCCAGTTTATCAATATAGATTTAAAAACAAAGTAAAATGTATTGTATGATTGTATTATTGATTAATTAATGAATACATGGCTGTCTGAAAATTGTTGACATGAATGATAATGAACTCAAAAGATGCCCAAATATTGAACAGAGCAGAAGCTGAATTTATCTGTTTGGATCAAGTGCCATTCTGTGACTTTAATATGTCTTCTTCTTTTGCCGTGGTGTCATTTTGGTATGGTTTTGGTATTGAGTATCATGATGGTATCGAGTATTGTGATACTAAGCCTGGTGTTGGTATCATGACAACACTAATGTACTCACACACACACTCACACATACACACAGTATATCATGTGTTAGGAAATACCCTAGAGACAGACAGTGTTATTTGTCCTGTAAGTATATACAAAAGTCTGCCACTAGCCGCCTACTTCAGACGACTGAAGCTGTGATGCAATCAATTGCAGATAGCTGTAAGGGTCTATGTGTAGATGGTGCAGAGGCGCAGGACAGCAGAGATGAGTCAATAAAAGTAACTTTACTTAAAGTCATCAAAATACAAGAGAATTACCAAGCCCACAATACGGACCACAATACAACAAACAATCACTCACAACCAAACATGGGGAAACAGAGGGTTAAATAATAAACAGGTAATTGGGGAATAGAAACCAGGTGCGTAAGACAAAGACAAAACAAATGGAAAATGAAAAGTGGATCGGCGATGGCTAGAAGGCCGGTGACGTCGACCGCCGAACACTGCCCGAACAAGGAGAGGGACCGACTTCGGCGGAAGTCGTGACAATAGCGGTTTTCCGGGGAAATCGCTTTCAGAAGTGTGTTTTAAATAAAGTGTCAACTCCTTCCATCTGGGATATCCTCCATCCAGGATATTCTGGTGATTGACTGAATCAATTCACATCACTACTAAGAAAATAGAATGAATGGTTACAAGAGGTTGAAAAGATCATTCTGTTTAGATAATTCTGCCATGGAGTCACAACGTAGTATCTACGTAGCTGTGATCTGATGATCATTACATATGTCATAAATAAAAACATGATGATATGTCTTTCATAATGTCTCAACCTTCTCACAAAATAATTCCAAAATTCCACATTTTCCAAATGAACAATGTGCTTGAAAATAAGAATCCACACTAAATGTTGACCCGAAACGAACCAATTACCGCATTTATGTAATGCGCTAAACAACTTGTGGGAGGGACAGAGATGTTACAGACCAGAGTCGTTTTCATTTGGCACCAAATTATAGAAAACAGACGGATAGCGGGAGGGACAACCTGAACTTGTCCACTAAGAAGCATTTATTCATATTTTCTGTTGAAAAAAGGTTGCTACGGAGTGACCCAAAATATACAACCCAGATTAACCTAATAATCCACATGGCTAGGGATGCCCAGGACGTCCAAGCCTCCAGGAGATATTGATATTAAGCCATGACCATACTGTTCACATTTCTAGTGTGGGTCTGGGCCCATCTAACTTGACATTTGTCACAGGTCACTCACAATAAACTGATAAACACACACATAAACACACACACACACACACACACACACACACACACACACACACACACACACACACACACACACACACACACACACACAGAGGGAGAGAGAGAACCCATTACTAGCAGCTATTACTACTGACGGTGTAATATATCCCCTGCCGAATCAATAGAGTTCTTGTGTCAGTGACACGCCAAGCAGATAGAGGAATTATTTCCATGTGATACGTAGTAAAAGGCCTCCCCCCTCTTAAAAAGATTGCTTTCAGTCAACGGGCGAGTCGTTGTCATTTGATTCACGCCGCTCTCCGCCGTCATATGGGTGCCGTTTGGGGATCGGTTTACATGTGCTGGTCATCAGACCATCTGTTTTAATTACAAAATTAGCATTACTCGCTCTGGCCTGTTCTCTTCATCTATAACCATTGGTCCTTGAGAGGAAATCAGTAAGATCGCACAAAACTCAAAAAATGTAAATGAAAAGCATAGTCAGTTAAAAACAAACTCTAATTTGCAATGACGGTCTACCCCGGCCAAACCCTAACCTGGGCGACGCAGGGCCAATTGTGCGCCTCCATATGGGACTCCCAATCCCAGCCGGTTGTGATACAGCCTGGAATTGAACCAGGGTCTGTACTGACACCTCCAGCACTGAGATGCGGTGCCTTAGACCGCTGCGCCACTCGGAAGCCAAATTATGTGATTATCGCAAACGCAAATAGGTGAAACAGGGAAGGAAGACCCAGAGTTACCTCTGCTGCAGTTCTTTATAGTTACCAACCTTCTTATTTTGGGGGGGATCCGGCGCCGACAGAGATGGCCGCCTCGCTTCGCGTTCTCAGGAAACAACGCAGTATTTTGTTTTTTGTGTATTATTTCTGACACTGTTACCCCAGGAAATCTTAATTTTAATTACATACAGCCGGGAGGAACTATTAGATATAAGAGCAACGTCAACTTACCAACATTACGACCAGGAAAACGACTTTCCCGAAGTGGATCCTCTGTTTGGTCTGTTTGGTCCACCACTCAGGACAATGGATAGGATCCCATCCGGCGACCCAAAACAACAGTGCCGCAGGAAGGGCAGAAGAAGCGGTCTTCTGGTCAGGCTCCGTAGACGGGCACATCGCGCACCGCTACCGAGTTTACTACTCGCCAACGTCCAGTCTCTTGACAACAAGGTAGACGAAATCCGAGCAAAGGTTGCCTTCCAGAGAGACATCAGAGATTGTAATGTTCTTTGTTTCACGGAAACGTGGCTCACTCGAGACACACTGTCGGAGTCGGTACAGCCACCTGGTTTCTTCACGCATCGCGCTGACAGAAACAAACATCTACCAAGAGAATTCTTTTCGATTATAATCACAGCAGTATATATCCCCCCCAAGCAGACACATCAATGGCCCTGAATGAACTTCATTGGACTCTATATAAACTAGAAACCACATATCCTGAGGCATTATTCATTGTAGCTGGGGATTTTAACAAGGCTAATCTGAAAACAAGATTCCCTAAATTTTATCAGCATACCGAATGCGCTACCCGGACGGAAAAAATCCTGGACCACTGTTACTCTAACTTCCGCGAAGCATACAAAGCCCTACCCCGCCCTCCTTTTGGAAAATCTGACCACGACTCCATTTTGTTGCTCCCAGCCTATAGACAGAAACTAAAACAGGAAACGCTCGTGCTCAGGTCTGTTCAACGCTGGTCCGACGAATATGATTCCATGCTTCAAGATTGCTTCAATCACGTGGACTGGGATATGTTCCACATAGCTTTGGATAATAACATTGATGAATATGCTGATTCCGTGAGCGAGTTTATTAGCAAGTGCATTGGTGATGTTGTACCCACAGCAACTATTAAAACCTTCCCCAACCAGAAACCGTGGATTGATGGCAGCATTCGTGCCAAACTGAAAGCGAGAACCACTGCTTTTAATCAGGGCAAGGCGACCGGAAACATGACCGAATACAAACGGTGTAGCTATTCCCTCCGCAAGGCAATCAAACAAGCTAAGCATCAGTATAGAGACAAAGTAGAGTCGCAATTCAATGGCTCAGACACGAGAGGTATGTGGCAGGGTCTACAGTCAATCACGGACTACAAAAAGAAAACCAGTCCCGCCGTGGACCACAATGTCCTGCTCCCAGAGAAACTAAACAACTTCATTGCTCGCTTTGAGGACACTACAGTGCCAAAGACACGGCCAAAACCTGCGGGCTCTCCTTCACCGCAGCCAACGTGAGTAAAGCATTTAAACGTGTTAACCCTCGCAGGGCTACCGGCCTAGACGGCATCCCTAGCCGCGTCCAAAGAGCATGCGCAGACCAGCTGGCTGGTGTTTACGGACATATTCAATGAATCCTTATCCTAGGCTGCTGTTCCCACATGCTTCAAGAGGGCCACCATTGTTCCAGTTCCCAAGAAAGCTAAATGTAACTGAGCTAAATGACTATCGCCCCGTAGCACTCACCTCCGTCATCATGAAGTGCTTTGAGAGACTAGTCAAGGAACATATCACCTCCACCCTACCTGACACCCTAGACCCACTCCAATTTGCTTACTGCCCCAATAGGTCCACAGACAACGCAATCACACTGCACACTGCCCTAACTCATCTGGACAAGAGGAATAACTATGTAAGAATGCTGTTCATCGTCTACAGCTCATCATTTAACACCATAGTACCCTCCAAACTCGTCACCTGGGTCTCGACCCCGCCCTGTGCAACTGGGTCCTGGACTTCCTGAAGGGCCGCCCCCAGGTGGTGAGGGTAGGAAACAACATCTCCACCCCGCTGATCCTCAACACTGGGGCCCCATGTGACAGATCATGTGACACTTAGATTACACATAGGTGGACTTTATTTAACTAATTATGTGACTTCTGAAGGTAATTGGTTGCACCAGATATTATTTAGGGGCTTCATAGCATAATTTTTTACATTTTTATAAACAAGTAATTTTTAAAAAATTTCACTTCACCAATTTGGACTATTTTGTGTATATGTCCATTACATGAAATCCAAATAAAAATCTATTTAAATTACTGGTTGTAATGCAACAAAATAGGAAAAATGCCAAGGGGGGTGAATACTTCTGCAAGTCACTGTAAGTATGTTGAATTATTACGTGATTAAATTAATCATTAACTCATTAGCAATATTGGGGCACCATGGACAAAGTTTGTTTAATGAGTTACCATTACCCGAATTAACTCAATAATACATCCAAATATATCATTATCATACCAGTCATCCATTAATCTTTTTTTTAACCTCATATCAGTCTCATTCTGAATGTCGTTGACTTCAACTCTGCATGAACCCTAGTCTAAATGATGATTCAGTGATACACAAATTGACTTAATTATTTAATTTATTTATTTTATTATTTTAATATTATTTAACTTATTTAACTAACTAAATAATCACACAGAAATACATAAACACGCACACATGGTATATGTTTAATTGATTACTAACATAATGCAATGAAAAGTCCCTAGTGGACTAACCCGATATGACGGCTTGTTACACAATCAAAGGGGTGGGGAAAGAAAGAGCGAAAGAAGAGAGACAAAGGAATTCAACTATCGTACATACAGTTGAATAATATGCTCACCGTAAATATGGATATTTAACACCTTATGTAAGTCTCTGGTTGTCCAGCAGAGGTCACAATGTCCTCAGTTGTAGGCTTTTTTGTCTCTGAGTGTTCGTTAGACTGAATAGATAAGACGTTCCAATTGTTGTTTGAAAAGATCTTCCTTGTGCCTTTGGTCAAAGTTCTAGACAACTTTACACGCAGAGCTGCAGATGGTGTATGTCTTAGTCTAGTCTTCTTCTCTGTTGAAAGTTTCAAAGTTTGTAACCATGTTCTGGTCTTGTAGTTTTAAACCATTTCAACGTGTAGCCACCTCTCTAAGCTTCCTGGTCACGAGTCTAACCACTCGTGACGTCCAGCTCAACACCGTCCACCTGCTTGGTCTAATGTAAATTTTGTTAGCAGTCCTTTTAGCCACTCGCCTTGGAGGGCGGATCCATGACATTGCCACAATGTCTTTGATCACGTGGGCGTGGTTAAAACAGTTCTCATTTAGAAGGCTAAAATCACATTTCATCTTCTCACAAATAGTTCAATTTACGTTTTACAACATTTAGATGTAAATCTGATAACTGGGACATATACATTCGTAGAGTTACAGTTATTTAGTTATACCGTCCTTAATGATATCACAAAACAGTAAACTTTTGACAGGATTTACAGTGCCTTGCGAAAGTCATTCGGCCCCCTGGAACTTTGCGACCTTTTGCCACATTTCAGGCTTCAAACATGAAGATATAAAAGTGTATTTTTTTGTGAAGAATCAACAACAAGTGGGACACAATCATAAAGTGGAACGACATTTATTGGATATTTCAAACTTTTTTAACAAATCAAAAACTGAAAAATTGGGCGTGCAAAATTATTCAGCCCTTTTACTTTCAGTGCAGCAAACTCTCTCCAGAAGTTCAGTGAGGATCTCTGAATGATCCAATGTTGACCTAAATGACTAATGATGATAAATACAATCCACCTGTGTGTAATCAAGTCTCCGTATAAATGCACCTGCACTGTGATAGTCTCAGAGGTCCGTCAAAAGCGCAGAGAGCATCATGAAGAACAAGGAACACACCAGGCAGGTCCGAGATACTGTTGTGAAGAAGTTTAAAGCCGGATTTGGATACAAAAAGATTTCCCAAGCTTTAAACATCCCAAGGAGCACTGTGCAAGCGATAATATTGAAATGGAAGGAGTATCAGACCACTGCAAATCTACCAAGACCTGGCCGTCCCTCTAAACTTTCAGCTCATACAAGGAGAAGACTGATCAGAGATGCAGCCAAGAGGCCCATGATCACTCTGGATGAACTGCAGAGATCTACAGCTGAGGTGGGAGACTCTGTCCATAGGACAACAATCAGTCGTATATTGCACAAATCTGGCCTTTATGGAAGAGTGGCAAGAAGAAAGCCATTTCTTAAAGATATCCATAAAAAGTGTTGTTTAAAGTTTGCCACAAGCCACCTGGGAGACACACCAAACATGTGGAAGAAGGTGCTCTGGTCAGATGAAACCAAAATTGAACTTTTTGGCAACAATGCAAAACGTTATGTTTGGCGTAAAAGCAACACAGCTCATCACACTGAACACACCATCCCCACTGTCAAACATGGTGGTGGCAGCATCATGGTTTGGGCCTGCTTTTCTTCAGCAGGGACAGGGAAGATGGTTAAAATTGATGGGAAGATGGATGGAGCCAAATACAGGACCATTCTGGAAGAATGATGGAGTCTGCAAAAGACCTGAGACTGGGACGGAGATTTGTCTTCCAACAAGACAATGATCCAAAACATAAAGCAAAATCTACAATGGAATGGTTCAAAAATAAACATATCCAGGTGTTAGAATGGCCAAGTCAAAGTCCAGACCTGAATCCAATCGAGAATCTGTGGAAAGAACTGAAAACTGCTGTTCACAAATGCTCTCCATCCAACCTCACTGAGCTCGAGCTGTTTTGCAAGGAGGAATGGGAAAAAATGTCAGTCTCTCGATGTGCAAAACTGATAGAGACATACCCCAAGCGACTTACAGCTGTAATCGCAGCAAAAGGTGGCGCTACAAAGTATTAATTTAAGGGGGCTGAATAATTTTGCACGCCCAATTTTTCAGTTTTTGATTTGTTAAAAAAGTTTGAAATATCCAATAAATGTCGTTCCACTTCATGATTCTGTCCCACTTGTTGTTGATTCTTCACAAAAAAATACAGTTTTATATATTTATGTTTGAAGCCTGAAATGTGGCAAAAGGTCGCAAAGTTCAACGGGGCCGAATACTTTTGCAAGGCACTGTATTATTTTGATCCCCACCAACCATTTTCCACATTCTTTATGTTGGAAATATTGTTTCATTATCCACTTTTGAATGTTGGAGTTTTGGTGTCAGATTCTCTCTCTACACAAATTATGTTTGACTTCTCCATACTGCAGATCCAGAGAGAGAAAGTTTACGACCGGTCGTTAAAGTCATAGAATCGGCCCCACTCCCCCCTTCCTCTCTGGTGGGAGAGAGGGGGGGGAGTGGCTTTCTTTGATCCTCACCCAGGAGGGAAAGTCATGACAAAATATAGAAAAACCCTGGAATGACTAGGTGTGTCCAAACTTTTGACTGGTACTGTATATAATATTTTTACACGACACAAGTACTTAGTCTCCTCCATCTTTGTTTGTGTCTGTTGTGAAATGACTCTATCAACATCATTAACATTCAAACGCGTTCACAGCCAAATGCATGCATATTTCAATACCACTTTCACGCCCTGATCTGTTTCACCTGTCCTTGTGATTGTCTCCATCCTTTCCAGGTGTCACTTATTTTCCCTGGTGTATTCATCCCTGTGTTTCTTGTGTCTCTGTGACAGTTCGTGCTCCTGCTTTTCTATTCTGTTTTACTAGTCCTCCCGTTTTGACCTTTGCCTGTTTTTCTGGACTCCATTCCCACCTGCCTGACCATTCTGCCTGCCCTGACCTCGAGCCTGCCTGCTATTCTGTACCTCTGGAACTGAACTGGTTTTGACCTTTTGCCTGTCCATGACCATTCTCTTGCATACCCCTTTTGGATTGTTAATAAATATCTTGGAATCTAACCATCTGCCTCCTGTGTCTGTATCTGGGTCTCGCCGTGTGCCCTTATAACCACTTTATTTCACATCACTCAAAAAACCTGCGAAAGCCCGTCATCAGTGAAAGGTTGGAATGTCATCTATTACACAGTATCACATTGAACCCAAGTGACACTGTCTTTTCAAATTGTCTTGATCTCTTCACTCCCTAAAGGTCAGCCCCTATCCCTGCTAAATGCAACCTGACAGTGGATGCTACAAAGGGGACAGCCCCGACGCATGCATCACCCGCTGCATCAAATTCCTTCATATTAATCACTCCAATTAATGAAGAAGGAAGCCCTAATGTTGATGAGGGCTGACAAGTCGACTGGTCAGTTGTTTTTATTTAACCGTGCCCCTGTCGTGGTGAGGTAACCGCAAGAGACAGTTGTACAAATATTTGCATGACATGTGGTTTGTGTAGCGTGCCACACTTTTTTACTCTGTCTTCCTCTCTCCCTCTATTTTTGTGATGATCCTCTCTACCTCTCCCTTTCTCTCTTCTTTTGTCTCTCTCTCTCTCTCTCTCCCTCTTGATCTCTCTCTCACAGCTCTAATAAGACCGCCACACCACCACTGCCACTCAAAGATGATAGAACTTGATATGGATCATTACAGGAATAATGTTTAATCAATTCTCCTTGATATTCTAATCTATATCAGCATTTGTGTGCCTCCACACAATTCCCCCATAATGCATATTACAATTTTAAAGCGGATGCTTAACAGCCGAATGCAAGCGAAATTAGAACAAGGACATTTGACTTCATTAACATACATTTAAGATTATCGAGTTTATCTTATGAAATAAAAATGTGTCACCTGACATTATCTGTCACCTGACTCCCCTGGGCCTGAGTCACTAGTAGAGAGGTTGGGAGGACCAAAGTCCAGGAGGAAGAGAGGGAGAGAGAAGAAAGGGAGAGAGAGAGAGAGAGAGAGAGAGAGAGAGAGAGAGAGAGAGAGAGAGTCCTCTGTACAGTTTTGTTCAGTCTATATAGTCTGTCTGTCTGTCTGTCTGTCTGTCTGTCTGTCTGTCTGTCTGTCTGTCTGTCTGTCTGTCTGTCTGTCTGTCTGTCTGTCTAAAGGAGGGCAGGCAGTCAGACAGTCAATGCCCCAGGCCACCAGTTCAGTGCTAAGTTAATGTCCTAGACCTAGGCCACCAGCACTAACCAAGCTAGAGTCCTAAGGCTACCCAATGCTAACCAGGCTAACATCCTAGGCAACCAGTGCTAATCAGGCTAACATCCTAGACCACCAGTGCTAATTAAATTCAGTTTGATAAAACTTTATTTATCTCCTCAGGCACAATTAAGAAAGTAATTTTACAAGTATTAACCAAGCTAACATCCTAGGCCACCAGTGCTAAGGAGGCTAACATGGCTAACAAAGCCAGGCACTAGCTAGTGGCTAGATGTGTCCTTCCACCCTGAGAGCTTTATTATTAGAAAGGACATCAACTGACTAATTAAATTGCAGCAGTGAAGCTTGGTTGACAGCTGGTGCAGAGCTTGTGACCAAAAAATATCCCTTTCAAAGAGTAGGAGGCACTGCACACTGCATGAAGATGGACTTATTTTATTTACAGTATTTATTAGTCTACATTTATTTATCCAGGTTTGCTTTTGATATCATATCTAGGATTATTTTCCAGGATTATTACGTGTGATTTAATGCACAGTAATTTCTACATCCTGTAATGTATTTATTGTAATAACAATGGTTTAATTGTTGTTCCTCTACTAAACCATACAATACAGACACAGTCACAGACATAAAAAGAAAGACATTCTACAGAATACAACAATTAACATATATTCTAACCCAGTTTGCAATACAATCAATGCCATATGGCCTATCTTAGTGTTTACCCCATATATAGAGAAACCTAGTTAAACATTGATCTCAGATAATAAGGGCTAAATGTGTTGATGTACCGTCTGGAGGAACAATGTGTCCTGGTTCAGTTCTCTGCTGCTATGGGGGAAAAAACACACACACACACCAAAACTTAACATGGGGCATTTGGAGCTTGCCAAAATGAATACACCCTGAATAATTGATGAAGACCTTTTAAAATAATTGTTATCTGTCTGCTGACGACCGCAAACATGAAACCCACTGATGAGGAGAAAATATGGTTTTAACAAGTCAATAATGGCAAGAGCAACCGGAGCAAGCTTAATCAATGAGGCCGCTGCGTTTGCAAACAAGGACCTGAGTTATAATGCCGATAATTGATTCTCTCCCCCTGTCCTTTCCTCCATCTCTCTCTCTTTATCTGTGTCTTTCTCTCTCTTTTATCCCTCTCTTTGTTCTCCCCTTCACGTGATGTCATTGTTTATTGATTCCTTCCTCCGGGGGGGGGGTTTGGGAGAGGTGATGGGAAGTTTCCCGAGTTTGTTTATCGCTGTGACTTCTGCTCCCCTTCTCCCTTCTCCCTCCTCCCTCTCTCCTTCCCCATTTTAAATTTTGCAAGCTGCCACAAGCAGCTTAACCAAAAAGGATTAAGTCCCATAGCCAACTGAGAACACAGATAATGCTCAGTAATTGGTAAAAAATGAAGATGAATGGGACAGCCAGATAAGGGCCAATTAGTTGCTCGCTGTGTACAGCTGTGGTCTTCTCCTCACGGAGCCCTCTCAGGGGCCCCAGCCAGCTCGGCAACACACACACGCACGCACACACACAAACACGCACGCACACACACACACACACACACACACACACACACACACACACACACACACACACACACACACACACACACACACACACACACACACACACACACACACACACACACACACACACACACACACACACACACACACACACACACACACACACACACACACACACACACACACACACACACATTAATATATAAGAATGAAGAAGTGGATAGTGGATAGTTTCTTATTATTATTAGATACATTCACAAAATATAGATTACTATGTATAGCTTTGTAATACTATAAATGACCAACCGCCTAGTTTTGGAGTATTTAGAAGGTCTATTGTCCTGCTTATGTGAGGAGCTGGCTACTGTACCGGGAGACTTCCAGCAATTGGGCTAAACTAACAATATGCTAACTTCAATCATCTCCAAACTGCACGCCGAGACATTCAAATGTTTTCCATGAGTTTGTCTGACAAAGTAGATAAACAACCTAATTTTGAAATCTCGCGGTATCCCTTTAAGATGTACATGACAGCATTGTCTGGTTGATGACGGATGGAATTCCCACACCTAATTACAGACCAAATGTAAGGTCCATTACTGTCACCGCGGTGAGGTGGAGTCAGGTGCATGGCCAGAGAATGGGGGCTAGAGATGAAGAGAAAGAGGTGGAGCTCTACAACATAGAGAGCATAAACAGCGATACATGATACGATCTTACTAATTACGGTTCCCAGAGAATCTCCACTGAACCAGTCATGTCTATTTTAAATAGAGGGGGGGGGGGGGGGGGGGCTTGAAAAGAGAAAACAGTAAAGAGAGGGGTGTTTTCTTCTCTTCTCTGTTCTACTGGCTCATGGTCTTAAACACTTATTTTCTTTTCTCACTCCTGAAAAAAAAATTGGCAGGTTTTTGTTAGTGGGCAGCAGCTGACAATGTTTTCTGTCCCGGTAATGAAGGTTGTGGTTGGGGTCAGGGCGTTGGGATTGAATGGCTGGCTGGCTGTTTATCACACTGCAAGGCCTAGTGCCACATGCGCTCTAACCTGGTTTTGTGATCTGTAATTGTGGCATTTCCTGACAGCCACAGGAACAATCCACATTGTACACATTGTGAGGGCCTCTGAGCCCCCTTTGAAAGCAACATGGATGCTCACTCACACACACACACACACACACACACACACACACACACACACACACACACACACACCACCTCCTTTACAAGACTGTCAGGGAGAATCAAAGAGAGCGAGAGACAAACGTTTTGTCTAATCAGAGAACAAGCTCTCTCTCACACACACACACTCTCCTACCTCCCTTCCTCCCCTTTGACAGGATGTGTGGTCACTTGGCTGGGTTGAGTTGAGCTAGCTGCATGTTTTTCCTGATAAATAATAACGTTGATGCAAACAGGAAGGTCTATTTGTGATTCAGTGTTTCCCCTAAGCTTTTTTTTCAGCAGCGTTGGCAAGGTTATTGTGGGTTGGAGACGGGGTGTCAGAGTGGACAAGGCCAATGGTGCCGTCTCCAACCCAACATTTTAACGGCCCTTCTCTTAGCCACAGAGACAAAATGTTGCAATGTAATTTCCTCCAATTCTACAAATTTCGACATTGGGTGGAAAGAACATTTTACAGTTTTAAAGCTAGTTTCCTGCAATTCTACACATTTTGCCATGGCTCATGCCATGTTATTATGCTATTTAAGTGACTTAAACATAGTAAAATCCATGCCATGACATTTTTATGAATTTTAGATACTCCTTGACAATCTAGTTTTTAGTTTGGTGATTGTTAGTGTTCAAAGATGATCTTATTAAACAATGCATAGCTCCAATAGCTCCAGTACATACTTTATATCTGGCTTTAGTCATTTAAGTGTACACTGAAAATATTTTAACAACCCTGAAAATTAGTGGCGACAACGAATATCAATATAGGGGAAACAATGTGATTAATATTTCATATGTGGGAGAGAAACATTAGCGTGTTCCATTGACACCAACACAATGGCGGCAGACACACAGCAATCCAACTCCACCAACAGAATAGGGTGTCCTTCACAGTCTCTACCTCTGTCTTTCTCTGCCTCTGTCCCTTTCTCTGTTTCTGCATCTGTCTCTGCCTTTGTCCCTGCCTTTATTTCTGTCCTTGCCTCTAACATTACCTCTGTATTTGTCTTTAATTTCTCTGTCTCTGCTTTTGTGTCTGCCTTGTTTCTATACCTCTGTCTATGCCTGCATTTACCCCGCTGTCTCTGCCTCTGTCTCTTCCTTTATCTAGAAGAAGTAGTAGTAGTATTGTACAATTATTACACTATCATCCTCACCTTCAACCCTTCTGAATTACTATTTTATTTTGTATTCACACTCTCTCTCTCTCTTTCTCTTTAAAACAGAGCATTTATTCACTTCCTCATCAGAACTGCCCTGCATTGAGTCCAGACCAACAGAGCCCAACAAGGCAGTGGCCAAATCAAGTTCCCCTCTTGCACAGTCATACAGCTATATCTGTCAAGTGATTTAGAGGCCTGGATTCCACAGGCATAATGGACTATAGACCAGGACATATTAGGCATGCAGGAATCCAAGCTAGACATGGGACTAAGTACTGCAGGGAAGTATAGGCATTAGCCTAAGCAATATCCTAAGCAAGGCCCTGAGTGCTGAGAGTGAAGCAGATTATATTGCAAACATGAGCAAAACATTTATGCTCTTCATGGTATGTGTCAAAGGGTCTGTTTTTGTTTTTGTTTTAACACAATAAATGTTCCCTAGCAATGAAAGAGATCCCTTTGCAAATATGGCCATTTCATTTAACCAGATAAGTAATTGAGAAGAAATTAAACTTTACAATAGCTGACCCTCCCTGGTCTATTTTAACGAACCTTTAGGTGCAACTAGCAATTGAAACATTGACAGAACGTTGCTTTTTCTATTTTAAATGTGGAAGAAGTGTTGGCTTTCCCTTTTTAAACATTGCTTAAATGTTGCTCTCTTTACATTGTCCATCTGATAAGACTATACTATACTAATTTTGTTCCCAGACACTTCTGCCCAAAAGAGAAAGAGTCTGGTGTGGCCTTCTTTAGCCAATACAGAAAGACCGGGAGAAACTCCCGGCGCATAGGCATTGGCACCAACCAATCATCTCCCACATCTTCCCTATAACCCTCCCCCGTGTGTATGCATTACATGTCTTGTGCACCTCTTTTTAAGGAGGCACTCCTCGCAGTTGTGTGATTCGCTAAAACTAAATAATGACACATACTTTTACCCAGTAAATGTTCCTTTCTATCTCTGTTCCTTCCTTCCATCTGAAGAGACTATACTGTATCTCCTGTGGATTATCTAGATGACTTCTGCTGGCCACCCCTGTCACATGAGAGTGGCTGATATAAACAAGAGATTGCTGCGACACCCAGTAATCAATATAAGGATGGCTTCAGTACCAAACATAATTTGTCTCAGCAAGCCATTCCTTTGACCAAACGAAGCATTCATTCAAATCATAAATCTGAGGCCAATTTAAATCCAGGGAGAGTGAGTGAGAGGGGAGAGAAGGAGAGAGGCGAGATAGAAAGAGAGAAGGGGGAGAGAGAAAGAGAGATGGGGCCTCTGTCTGCCTGCCTAGCCCCTAATGATTTATTTTCTACATTTCTGCGAGAGAGATTTGTCCATACGCAGTGACAGGTCACCTTCAAACACCAGTGGCAGACTGTTCATCACCATGCACACGAGCAACTCATCGCTGCAAGTAAATATTAAAGGAAAATAATCCAATTGATTGTGGATGGGGCTGAGAGGCGTCCCCGCCATATATTTCATTCAGAGAGCTAATGTCGTGACCGACGCACCCGCGCACACAAACACACACCCATCCACACACATGCACGCGCACACACACACACACGCCTATCAAGAGAAATAAACACAGATATGCATACAGATGCACGCGCACACACACACACACACACACACACACACACACACACACACACACACACGCAATGGCACTCACACACCGCTGCTCCCTTCAACAGAATTATGATTCTTCAGGGAGTGCTTTCTTATGTGTTGCTGGCTGGCCGTGTGCTCAAGGTTACAATTTAAATTGTAAAAAGATAAAACAGTTTCTTATTAGCTCCATTGCCGTAGCCTTGCTGTTCTTATTCCCATTTATCTTGATTTCGGTGACCTCGTAGCCTCGTTTTCTCATTGGTCGTAGACCCGTTTTCATTTTTTGGGGATTGATGACCTCAGAGCTCATGAATTGTGCTTTGTTCAATCTGCTTAGTGACAGCATCCTGTTTTTACCCAAATATACAGCGTCAAGTACTTCTGTCGAGACACTTAATAATAGAAAGT
Source organism: Oncorhynchus mykiss (assembly GCF_057628025.1). Lineage (NCBI taxonomy): Eukaryota > Metazoa > Chordata > Actinopteri > Salmoniformes > Salmonidae > Oncorhynchus > Oncorhynchus mykiss. Next base: position 49,611,977 of record NC_143024.1, read on the forward strand.
GAATCGAAAACACTATTTAGTGTATCAAAGCTTTAGGGATTACATGGAGCCTATAATTTGTAATGGGCTCATAATAATTCAACACTATATTATCATTTTCCACAATACGCTAAGTGGCTCGGTGGCGATATGAGCAAAATCCGTCTGCATTTGTGGGCTAATAATTAATTGAAATGGCACATATTGAAAAAGCAATGCTCTTGCTGTGATTAAATAAAATAAATTAGAGACTGAGTTTATGGCTAATAGCTTTGGGATACAGTGTTCATGGATTAAACTTTGTATTAACAATGTCTGTGTTGTTTTTAGATTGGATACGAAGGCGGGGGATTTTACAGCGCAGTAGAGAAAAATACTTTACAGATAGAATGTACCATTGCATTACAAAGACGTGGACAAATGCAAATAATGATACAATTGTTTTATAGACATCCAACTTAATAATATACTAGCCAAGTTAGAACTGCAGTGAACATATAAGGATATTTTGTAGATGTTTCAACTGAACCTGTATTCTCTGAACTGTCTACACTCTGCTCCACACTGGCAAGAATAGGTATGTTTGGAATCCAGTACCTTAGCTTGAGAGTATCTTTGAGCTGTTATTAATTATATGTTTTATTTTTTATTTAACCTTTAACTAGGCAAGTCAGTTAAGAGCAAATTCTTATTTACAATGATGGCCCACACCGGCCAAAACCGGACGATGCTGGGCCAATTGTGCGCCGCCCTATGGGACTCCCAATCATGGCCGGTTGTGATACATCCTGGATACAAGCTTGTAGTGGCTTGTAGTGGAATTCAGCTATACAAATGTACAGCTTTGGTTCAAAACAAGCTGTATGTAGATGAGATCTGCAAACTCTGATACTCGCCTTGCTTATTTATGTGTCTGTACCGTTGTGTGCGTCTGCATATGTATTCATACCTGCATTGCTATCTGCATGCATGTCTTTGTGTGAGTGTGAAGACCTGTATGCACCTGTACGCTTGCGTGTGTGTGTGTGTGTGAAGGGCACAATGACTGACTCACCCACACTGGAGCTGACGTCTCCGTTCTCACCGTCTGCCCCATGCTGGTTGGCGTTGCCGTGGTAGCCGCTCATCACCTCCAGCTTGATCTTCTTCACCTTCATGGCTTCGGCAATGGCCGCGTTGGCAGCTGCCGCCGCTGCCGCTGTCAGCCCTTAACACACCACACCGGAGAGGACAGTTAGATACACACTTAGAATGCAACTCTTAGTTGGTCTAGAGCAGTGGTTGGATGCTTTTTTGAAGGATTTATTTAAATGTTTATATTAAACATCTTATGAATGGTTTTATGAATCATTAATACATAATGAATAACTAAAATGTGTATAGTGAATGGTACACCACTCAAAGGACATCCAGGCAACTTGACACAACTGTAGGAAGCATTGGAGTCAACATGGGCAAGCATCACTGTGGAACGACTTCGACACCTTGTAACACCCTGGGTCTCGACCCCGCCCTGTGCAACTGGGTACTGGACTTCCTGACGGGCCGCCCCCAGGTGGTGAGGGTAGGCAACAACATCTCCTCCCCGCTGATCCTCAACACTGGGGCCCCACAAGGTTGCGTTCTGAGCCCTCTCCTGTACTCCCTGTTCACCCACGACTGCGTGGCCACGCACGCCTCCAACTCAATCATCAAGTTTGCGGACGACACAACAGTGGTAGGCTTGATTACCAACAACGATGAGACGGCCTACAGGGAGGAGGTGAGGGCCCTCGGAGTGTGGTGTCAGGAAAACAACCTCACACTCAACGTCAACAAAACTAAGGAGATGATTGTGGACTTCAGGAAACAGCAGAGGGAACACCCCCCTATCCACATCGATGGAACAGTAGTGGAGAGGGTAGCAAGTTTTAAGTTCCTCGGCATACACATCACAGACAAACTGAATTGGTCCACTCACACAGACAGCATCGTGAAGAAGGCGCAGCAGCGCCTCTTCAACCTCAGGAGGCTGAAGAAATTCGGCTTGTCACCAAAAGCACTCACAAAATTCTACAGATGCACAATCGAGAGCATCCTGGCGGGCTGTATCACCGCCTGGTATGGCAACTGCACCGCCCTCAACCGTAAGGCTCTCCAGAGGGTAGTGAGGTCTGCACAACGCATCACCGGGGGCAAACTACCTGCCCTCCAGGACACCTACACCACCCGATGTCACAGGAAGGCCATAAAGATCATCAAGGACATCAACCACCCGAGCCACTGCCTGTTCACCCCGCTATCATCCAGAAGGCGAGGTCAGTACAGGTGCATCAAAGCTGGGACCGAGAGACTGAAAAACAGCTTCTATCTCAAGGCCATCAGACTGTTAAACAGCCACCACTAACACTGAGTGGCTGCTGCCAACACACTGACACTGACTCAACTCCAGCCACTTTAATAATGGGAATTGATGGGAAATGATGTAAATATATCACTAGCCACTTTAAACAATGCTACCTTATATAAATGTTACTTACCCTACATTATTCATCTCATATGCATACGTATATACTGTACTCTATATCATCGACGGTATCCTTATGTAATACATGTATCACTAGCCACTTTATACTATACTATGCCACTTTGTTTACATACTCATCTCATTTGTACATACTGTACCCGATACCATCTACTGTATCTTGCCTATGCTGCTCTGTACCATCACTCATTCATATATCCTTATGTACATATTCTTTATCCCCTTACACTGTGTACAAGACAGTAGTTTTGGAATTGTTAGTTAGATTACTTGTTATTACTGCATTGTCGGAACTAGAAGCACAAGCATTTCGCTACACTCGCATTAACATCTGCTAACCATGTGTATGTGACAAATAAAATTTGATTTGATTTGATTTGATTTGTAGAGTCCATACCCTGGCAAATTGAGGCTGTTCTGAGAGCAAAAGGGGGTGCAACTCAATATTAGGAAGTTATACAAGCTAGCGTGTCTGAGGGCCAAAAAAAGAAGAGAGCAATTCATGAATACATACAGTGTATCACATACTGAATATCAAGAACATTGAATAAAACATTGATTTATTGATACATTTTATTTAGGGTAAAATAAATGGAAAAAGTGTCATTCAGCTATACAAATGTACAGCTTTGGTTCAATGTAGATGAGATCTTCAAACTCTGATACTCACCTTGCTTAAGTATGTGTCTGTGTGCTTGTGTGTGTGCTTGTGTGTGTGTGTGTGTGTGTGTGTGTGTGTGTGTGTGTGTGTGTGTGTGTGTGTGTGTGTGTGTGTGTGTGTGTGTGTGTGTGTGTGTGTGTGTGTCTGTCTTTGCTGGTGTGCATCTGCATATGTATTCATACCTGTATTGGTATCTGCATGCATGTCTTTGTGTGAGTGAGGACCTGTGTACAAATTCACGTGCACATGCGCTGTTCTGAGGTCAAAAGGGGGTGCAACTCAATATTAGGAAGGCGTTGCTAATGTTTTGTACTATCAGTGTATATGGCTTTTCTGAAGGCCAAAAAAAGAAGGGAGCCACCTGTTGGTCGGTGGGCTCCGAAATAGGTTAGTATAGGTACAACTGTCCCAGAGTCCCGATAAAATGACTGGTAATGACTAGCAGGAGACAAGGATACAATTCACACTTTACTCCACACCCAAGGAAGGCACACATGCACAACTTTACAGAGGAGGGAATTAGTGGTCGTGGTTTCTACAAGCGAGAGAAATACAGAGAATGTATTTACATTGTGGTAATAACAGGCTAGTGACTGTATAATGACAATAGAGAATGTACATGATAGCAATAGCATACCAGATAACTATGCAGTCACAATGTGCTATGGCAATAGGCAATGTTACATCAAGGCATCATACAGCAACTTGTATCATAGGCTAATAAACGAGCATAGCACCCAAAGGGAACAATATATGCAAAGCAATGAGCTAGCACGCTAGCTAGTCCATGGGCTGGCGGGTGTAATACACTGCACAGCATGTAGGAGCACAACTGACATTCTAACATTAGCAAATATGGCAAATATGGCTAACATAGCACACAGTAATATGTACAACAGCAGCTGGCACGCTAGGCTACAGAGCACAGTTATATATGCAGTATACAATTAGCGGCTGGGCATAGCTTTAGCATGCTAGGTGACTACATTCATGTGTGAACAGTAGGCCTCTCGAACAGGGGTATTCAAACGAGGATCTGCATTTTTTTCAGCTTCCAGGAATTGTGTACAGGTCCTTGTGACATCAGGCCATGCATTATCATGCTGAAACATGGCCAGCGGATGAATGGCACGACAGTGGGCCTCAGGATCTCATCACGGTATCTCTGTGCATTCAACCATAGATAAATGTAATTTTGTTCGCTGTCTGTAAATTATGCCTGCCCATATCATAATCCCACCACCACCATGTTCACAATGTTGACATCAGCAAACCGCTCGCCCACACAATGCCATACACGCTGTCTGCCATCTGCCCGGTACAGTTGAAACCGGGATACATATGTGAAGAGCACACTTCTCCAGCTGATGGTGGCCATCGAAAGTGAGCATTTACTCACTGAAGCCATTACGACGCCAAACTTTATTCTCGCTGAGACGGTTTCTGACAGTTTGTGCAGAAATTATTCTGTTGTACAAACCCACAATGTCATCAGCTGTGGGTATGTACAACCCACCGGTGAAGAAGTTGGATGTAATGCCAAATTCTCTAAAACGACTTTGGAGGCTGCTTATGGTAGAGAAACAAACATTCAATTCTCTTTCTACAGCTCAGGTGGACATTACAGCAGTCAGCATACCAATTGCACACTCCCTGAAACTTCAGACATCTATGGTATTGTGTTGTGAGACAAACCTGCACATTTTAGAGTGGCCTTTTACTGTCCCAGCACAAGGTGCACCTGTTTAATCAGCTTGCTGATATGCCACACCTGTCAAGTGGATGGATTATCTTGGAAAATGAGAAATTCTCACTAACAGAGAGGTAAACAAATTAGTCCAGAAATAACAGAAATAATAATGTTGTGAGTTTCAACAAAAAAAATCAGGGATGTTTAATTTCTGTTCATGAAAAATGGGACCAACACTTTACATGTTGCGTTTATATTTTTGTTCAGTGTATATTGTGGGGAGGTCATTAGAATGAACATCTATCTACCAAATCTATTCATTTTATAATGTTGATTATTTGTCATTGCCATTATCATTCACCAAATCAGTATCACAGATTATTGTGGAATAGACACAAATTGCTTATTGGAAATTTGTGACATGCACACGAAATAGTACATTTTTTTCTTGTGCAGTACACAATTTTGTATACAGTGCATTTCAATCACAGATAAAGACAGTACGTTACTTAATACATAAACAATAAGTGGGAGGTTGGTCAGGGAGGATGGGTGGGTGGATGTGAACGTCTAGCAACCCAAAGGTTGTGTGAAACTCATTATGGATAACCTTTTCACTAATTAGCTGCCTTGCAATTCTTTACTACTTTTGAGCTACTTTGCAACTACTTAGCATGTCAGCTAACCCTTTCCCTGACCCTAACCCTTTAACCTAACTCCTAAACCTAACCCTTTATCTACTTAGCTAGCATGTTAACTAACTCTAACCTTAACCCCTAAACCTAACCACTAACCTTAACCCTTAGCCTAGCTAATGTTAGCCACCAAGCTAGCCTATGCGTTATGAAGAAAGAAAATTGTGTAATACACACAAAATGCCTTGGGGTTGAAAATTGTGTAATACACACAAAAAGTGGACTTTTTGTGTGCCTGTGTGCCTAATTTGTGTCTATTTCACAATAAGCTGTAATAGTGTGTTGCATTCACCAGATCCAAAACATGTTTTGCAAACATATGATGGGGGTCCCTCAGTCGCCGGATTGCCTGGCCAGAGGTCCAAGGGCAAGAAAAAGTTGAAGACCCCTGCTCTACAATATGACCATCGGGGCAGCCATCTTGGGTTGTGCATCAATAAAATGACAGCCATCTTAAGGCCTATAGTGACTAATAGGGAGAGTCTCTACTGCTGGCCTGAACACTTAAAGTGATGCTCACTTCTAATTTCCAGTCAGTAGTTTTGAAAGTGGCGCTCACAAGTCAAAACGGGTCCTTGTTTTTTGTGTATTATGTCAAAAATACAATTGAAGTCAGAAAAACTGGTTTTTCAACCACTCCTCAAATTTCTTGTTAACAAACTATAGTTTTGGCAAGTCGGTTAGGACATCTACTTTGTGCATGACACAAGTACTTTTTCCAACAATTGTTTACAGACAGATTATTTCACTTATAATTCACTGTATCACAATTCCAGTGGATCAGAAGTTTACATACACTAAGTTGACTGTGCCTTTAAACAGCTTGGAAAAGTCCAGAAAATGATGTCATGGCTTTAGAAGCTTCTGATAGGCTAATTGACATAATTTGAGTCAATTGGCGGTGTACCTGTGTATGTATTTCAAGGCCTACCTTTAAACTCAGTGCCTCTTTGCGTAACTTCTTGGGAAAATCAAGTCTGGTTCATTCTCGGGAGCAATTTCCAAACGCCTTAAGGTACCACATTAATCTGTACAAACAATAGTACGCAAGTATAAACACCATGGGATCACGCAACTGTCATGCCGCTCAGGAAGGAGACATGTTCTGTCTCCTGGAGATGAATGTACTTTGGTGCGAAAAATGCAAATCCCAGAGCAACAGCAAAGGACCTTGTGAAGATGCTGTAAAAAACAGGTACAAAAGTATCTATATCCACAGTAAAACAAGTCCTATATTGACATAACCTGAAAGGCCGCTCAGCAAGGAAGAAGACACTGCTCCAAAACCGCCATAAAAAAGCCAAACTATGGTTTGCAACTGCACATGGGGACAAAGATCATACTTTTTGGAGAAATGTCCTCTGGTCTAATGAAACAAAAAACAGAACTGTTTGGTCATAATGACCATTGTTATGTTAGGAGGAAAAAGGGGGATGCTTGCAAGCGGAAGAACACCATCCCAACCGTGAAGCATGGGGGTGGCAACATCATGTGGGGGTGCATTGCTGCCGGAAAGACTGGTGCACTTCACAAAATAGATGGCATCATGAGGTGGGAAATTATGTGTACAGTGGGGCAAAAAAGTATTTAGTCAGCCACCAATTGTGCAAGTTCTCCCACTTAAAAAGATGAGCCATCTTCGTAGAGGCTAGGACTGTATGAGGAAGTGACCGGGTGTGATGACATCACCGATCGGCCATGCTGGATGTGTAACAGTGACCACCCGGTAGCCATCTTGGGTTACACTTTCAAACAATGGAAGGACTACTCTTCATGGCCTAGAAAATGTACTGTGCCCAGAACTATGCCAAGAGGCTAAATAAACAGGATATTCAGTTTGGCTAGTACCCATGTATGAATTACTTGCATATAAAGACTGGATAAGGCATGTATAAGCATACAGTTACATAGTTGTAAGGGCTTATAACATACGGAACAATTCATTATACAAACTGAACCCTAACCTGTTATGAGTCCATAGTGACACAGTAACACAGTTAGGAGGTCCAGGGTGGAGGATTGTCCAGGAAGAAAAGTACAGCTGATGAGTTGGTGTGTAGCCAGGGGTATACAGAGGCTGTGCTCAACACAGGCTCCAAAATGTAACTGAAGAGTTTGGAGATTGTGTGGGAGGATCTCCTGCCTCTTGCTAGGCCAATGATTGGCTGACAGGTCAGGGGAGAGTTGCCCCTAGCAATGGAGTTTTCCAGAAGCAGGGGTGTGAAACTTGGGGGATGAGTGTCTATAAACAATGGAAAACCCATTCCCCAGTACCTCCGCTCTCTGCAGAGTGAAGAGGTTTCCCAGAGTTTGTGAGTTAGAAAGGGCTGAGAGAAAATGTCCAACAGTCAATGTCCACTGTAAGGGTTTTCTACACAAGTTGTACAGTTAAAAACAGTATTTAAGAGGACAAGAAACCCAGAGGATGACATATAAAAAGGATTAAAACACTCATTTCCAATGTGGTCCTAAATACTGTGGTCTAAATACCTTGCAATTGTTGACTGGCTCTTGTATTGTGGCTATGCTGGACCATGTATCAAATCAAATCAAATTGTAGTAGTCAAATGCGCCGAATACAAACAGGTGTAGACCATACAGTGAAATGCTGAATACAATAGGTGTAGACCATACAGTGAAATGCTGAATACAACAGGTGTAGACCATACAGTGAAATGCTGAATACAACAGGTGTAGACCATACAGTGAAATGCTGAATACAACAGGTGTAGACCATACAGTGAAATGCTTACTTATGAGCCCCTAACCAACAATGCAGTTAAAAAAAATACTAATAAGAATAAGAAATAAAAAGTAACAAGTAATTAAAGAGCAGCAGTAAAATAACAATAGCGAGACTATATACAGGGGGGTACCGGTACAGAGTCAATGTGCGGGGGCACCGGTTAGTCGAGGTAGTTGAGGTAATATGTACATGTAGGTAGAGTTATTAAAGTGAATTTGCATAGACGATAACAACAGATAGTAGCAGCGGTGTAAAAGGGGGGAGGCAATGCAAATAGTCTGGGTAGCCATTTGATTAGATATTCAGGAGTCTTATGGCTTGGGGGTAGAAGCTGTTTTAGAAGCCTCTTGGATCTAGACTTGGCACTCCGGTACCACTTGCCATGTGGTAGCAGAGAGAACAGTCTATGACTAGGGTGGCTGGAGTCTTTGACCATTTTTAGGGCCTTCTTCTGACACCACCTGGTATAGAGGTCCTGGATGGCAGAAAGCTTGGCCCCAGTGATGTGCTGGGCCGTACGCACTACCCTCTGTAGCACCTTACTGTCAGATGCTGAGCAGTTGCCATACCAGGCAGTGATGGAACCAGTCAGGATGCTCTTGATGGTGCAGCTGTAGAAACTTTTGACGATCTGAGGACCCATGCCAAATCTTTTCAGTCTCCTGAGGGGGACTAGGTTTTGTCATGCCCTCTTCACGACTGTCTTGGTGTGCTTGGAACATGTTAGTTTGTTGGTTTTTGTGAACACCAAGTAACTTGAAGCTCTCAACCTGTACAGATTTGTGTTCAAGTACCCAGGGACAGTACGTTGTATGATGTTGTGCAACTGTTAAGTTTCAGCTGTGCTACTTGTTCTACTGGAAACATTCCAGGTTTTTTTTACCTTTATTTAACTAGACAAGTCAGTTAAGAACAAATTCTTATTTACAATGCCAAACCCGGACGATGCTGGGCCAATTGTGCGGCAATTGTACGCCACCCTATGCTGCGCACAATTCAGCTGCCCTGAACTCACTAGCTAAAATGTATTCAATTGCGATTTTATGTAATTTTATGTCATCATATGTCACACATAACACCCCATAACGTCAAAGTGGAATTATGTTTTTTTGACATTTTTACAAATGAATTTAAAATGAAAAGCTGAAATGTCTTGAGTCAATAAATATTTAACTCCTAATAAATATTTAGCCTAAACAAGTTCAGGAGTAGAAATTTGTGTCACAAGTCGCATAGTAAGTTGTGTAGACTTTGTTTGCAATAACAGTGTTAAACATGATTTTGAATGACGACCTCATCTCTGTACCCCACACATACAATTATCTGTAAGATCCCTCAGTCAAGCTATGAATTTCAAACACAGATTCAACCACAAAGACCAGGGAGGTTTTCCAATGCCTCACAAAGAAGGGCACCTATTGGTAGATGGGTAAAAAAAAGGCAGACACTAAATATCCCTTTGACCATGGTGAAGTTATTAATCACACTTTGGATGGTGTATCAATTCACCCAGTCACTACAAAGATACAGGCGTCCTTCCTAACTCAGTTGCCGGAGAGGAAGTAGACTGCTCAGAGATTTCACCATGAGGTCAATAGTGACTTTAAAACAGTTAAAGTTGAATGGCTGTAATAGGAGAAAACGGAGGATGGATTGTAGTGGAAAAATGAGAGAAGGTGATACTCGCAACTGGTAGTCAATGAGGTCACTGAGGCCCAGCGTGATGACTCAATCATGATTTATGACATTGTTTGGGTGGGATTAAACACACCTTTATCTGTGGTTTTCTACTAGGAGGTATGTTCCCACAGAACCCTCAGAGGGAAAGGGGAGATATCTAGTCAGTTGTATAACTGTATGCCTTCAACTGAAATGTGTTTTCCGCATTTAACCCAACCCCTTTGAATCAGAGAGGTGCAGGAGGCTGCCTTTAACCAACATCTATGACTTCGGCGCCCGGGGAACAGTGGGTTAACTACCTGGCTCAGAAGCAGAACAACAGATTTTTACCTTGTCAGCTCAGGGATTCAATACAGCAACCTTTCGGTTACTGGCCCAACGCTCTAACCACTAGGCTACCTGCCGCCCAGAGCATGGACAACTTCATGTGAAGACAGATTAAACTTTTTCATGTTTTAGAATTCATAATAAGCTATGAATGTTAATATGTTTTATTGTACTGTAAGTGCTATGGATTTATTGTTACAGGGAAACTCTGTTATTTTGTTTGTTGGATGGTGGATAGATCAAAGAGGAGTGACACCGGGGTGCCCTCCTATCATTTAAATTGAGTTGATTAGATTACAATCTGGGTGTGTTACCCTGTCTATTGTTTTTACTAGCAAAGTGCAAATACTGTAAATGCTAATTCAGGTTGGGCGTGAGTTTCTGATTTAATTTAGTTAAAAGGACAGTGAATTTGTTCATATTTAGATAAGTTGTTATTAAGCGCTTCTCTTAACTTTTTCTCTTTGCGAATATTCTGAACTGAAAACATGTGTATCCACATTAAGTCTTAGCCTATTGGTGATCATTTACCAGTCAATCATTTAGTCATTTACTCTGAGTAGTCTGTAATGTGTCATGTGTTTCATGTACACTTTAATAGTTTGAGTGTTAACTCTTCCTTGATTCGTTGAATTGAGTATGCATTCCTTGTTTTACAGAGTAATTATTTGATTGACTATACGTTTATAATTTAGTAGGTCTATTTGAACACTATACACATAGCATGTGTTTAGCTTCTAACTGTGCAACTCTGAGCTAAGGTGAACTCAATCATTTAATGCTAGGACATTGATTGCAAGATATTAGCTCCTTGTCCCTTAGCCTCTTATTAATTGCATAACGGTAAACCTAGACACGTGCAACTTATAGAATTCCGAGTGGTTTCGCAAGGCTCCCTACTTTGGCTATAGCCACTGGATACGATTATGGGGCTATGGCATTCACATGATAATGGTGTCAGATGGATAAATGTAGCTTATTATTATATTCAACATCATTTCTACATAGTGGTTGTATAATTTCCACCAAACTACAGGATCAACAACATTGTAGTTACTCCAAAATACTAACTTAATTGACAGAGTGAAGAGAAGGAAGCCTGTACTGAATAAAAATATTCCAAAACATGCATCCTGTTTGCAAAACGGCACTAAAGTAATACTGCAAAGAATGTGGCAAAGCAATTAACTTTTTGTCCTGAATACACAATGTTCTGTTCGGGGGGGGGGGACAAATCCAATGCAACACATTACGGAATATCACTCTCTATTTCAAGCATAGTGGTTGCTACTGTCATGGTTCCACCTGTCACCAGAGGGCAGCAGAGACCATCCAAGAGACAATTATGACACTCAGGTGTGTTCTATTACTTATAATGAGTTCCCCTTTAAAATAGTTGTGTTTTCTGTTTATCTTTGCAGAAGCTTGAATTGGTTACTGAGTGAGTGAGTGAGTGAGTGAGTCTTAGTGTGTGTTGTTTTTTCAAGTGTACTGTGATCCTGTGGCTACCGTTTCTTAGTAAAGTATTACGTTTATCCTTAACCACTGTTTCCTCATCTGGTCTGTTCTCTGCACCTGGGTCCAACCTCACCACGTCACAGCTGCATCATGTTAGGGGTATGCTTGTAATTGTTAAGGACTGGGGAGTTTTCAGAATAAAAAATAAATAGAATGGAGCTAAGAACAGACAAAATCCTAGAGGAAACCTGGTTCAGTCTGCTTTCCACCAGACACTGGGAGATAGCTACCTTTCATCAGGACAATAACCTAAAACACACTTAGACTCACCCAAAAAGACTCACAGCTGGAATTGCTGCCAAAGGTGATTTTAACATGTATTGTCTCAGGGGGTTGAATACTTATCTAATCAAAATATTAGTGTTTTATTTTTTTTCCACTTCGACAGAGTATTTTGTAGATCGTTGACACGCAAAATGTGGAGAAGGTCAAGGGGTGTGAATAGTTTCTGAAGGCACTGTATCTGAGTATGTTGTTCTGTACCACCTGCGTCATTTTCTTCATGAAGAGGCGTAATCAAAGTGGCACTCTATTAATGTTGTCACCAGCAATTTCTTGATCCTGGTGTCAAACTACTTAATTTTGCACTATAAAAACTTGAGCTTGTTGTCACTTTTGGTGAGGACTCTTGCTGCAGTAGCTTGACCTGAGAGCGAGTGATCCAGAGTCACTACCAGGTAAGTGACACTTTCGACACAATGCGATCTCCTGCACAAGTTTGTTAATTCTGTTTTGATCCAAATATTACGGCTTTGGTTTTGTGTATATAACCAGGATCCCTTCCTGATACTAGAAGACAAATATCACAAACCCAGAATAACAGCACCATATCCTATGAGAGTAGCTTTTTCCTGCTGCTAATAATGGTATGTTAAAATGTAACTCCACGCAGCCCATCTCCACTGGCTGGTAAATAACATATTTTGACATTAAATAGCTTTGCAGCAGTTTATCATGCAAAATATATGTTGTGTTATACGTGTGATTGTTTTGAATGTAAGTACAATCAAATACCATTTTATTTGTCACATGTTTCATAAACTAACAGTGTAGACAAAGAGTGAAATGCCTACTTATGGGTCCTTTTCCAACAATACAGAAACAGGTGTTTATATAGAAATAGTGACTAGGAATAAATACACAGTAAATAACATGGCCATATACAAGGAGTACCAGTACTGAGTTGATGTGCAGGGGTTTGAGGTAGCTATGTACATATAGATAGGGGTAAAATGACTAGGCAACAGGATAGATAATAGACTGATTTGTAGCAGCAGCGTGTGTGTGTGGCATCAGTATGCATGTGCACATGTTATGCGTGTGTGTGTTGGGGTGTGGGTAGAGTCCAGTATGTGCAGACAAATCATATTTGATTTTATGTGTTGGTCACACACACATATTTGCAGATGTTAAAGTTGGTGTAGTGAAATGCTTGTGTTTCTAGCTAAAACATTGCAGTAGTATCTAACAAGTAATGTAAGACTTAGTTATGAAAAGGGTCAACGCAGGTAGTCCGGGTAGCCATTTGATTAGCAATCTTATGGCTTGGGGGTTTGCTGTGGAGCAGCAGAGCAGGGGGTCGAAGCTGTTCCTGTTGGTTCCAGACTTGGTGCACTGGTACCGCTTGCTGTGGAGCAGCAGAGCAGGGGGTCGAAGCTGTTCCTGTTGGTTCCAAACTTGGTGCACTGGTACCGCGTGCTGTGGAGCAGCAGAGAGAAGTCTATGGCTTTTGTGGCTGAAGTCTTTGATAATTTTTTGGGACCTTCCTCTGACACCGTCTGATATGGAGGTCCTGGATGGCAGGGAGCTCGGCTCCAGTGATGTATTGGGCCGTACTCGCTGCCGTCTCATGCCCACTTCACAACAGTGTGTGTGGACCATGTTAATTCCTTAGTGATGGGGACACAGAGGAACTTGAATCTCTCGACTTGCTCCACTACAGCCCCATTGATGTGTATGGGTGCATGCTCACCCTTCCGTTTCCTGTAGTCCACTATCAGCTCCTTTGTCTTGCTGACACCGAGGGACAGGTTGTTGTCCTGGCACCACGCTGCCAGCTCTCTGACCTCCCTATCTCTGTCTCATCGTCGGTGATCAGGCCTACCACCGCTGTGTCGTCAGCAAACTTGATGGTTTTGGAGTCATGTGTGGCCACGCAGTCGTGGGTGAACAGGGAGTATAGAAAGGGACTAAGCACACACCCTTGAGGGGCCCCCGTGTTGATGGTCAGTATGACGGAGGTGATGTTGCCTACCCTCACCGCCTGGGGGGCAGCCCGTCAGGAAGTCCAGTATCCAGTTGCAGAGGGAGATGTTCAGTCCCAGGGTCCTGAGCTTGGTGATGAGTTTGGAGAGGATTATAGTGTTGAATGCTGGGCTGTAGTCAAATAGCAGCATTCTTACATAGGTCTTCCTTTTGTCCAGGTGGGTGAGGGCAGTGTAGAGTGCAATCGAGATTGCATCATCTGCAGATCTGTTTGGACGGTATGCGAATCGGAGTGGGTGTGTCGCCACCCCCGCAAACACTGTATTGAACATATGGAGCCAGGATAACACATATGACATGATGCCATTATTTCTGTTTGTAATTAATGGTATGTGTATGCATGGTGGGATGTATGTTTGTGCAAGTGTGTGTGTGTGTGTGTGTGTAAAGGACGACTAATACAGAAAAACGTACAGACATTTTGAGCCTCTGGCAATTTCAATGATAGCATCTAATGTATTCACCAGATTTAACCCCACTGTCACAGAAACTGAATAATGACCGACATTGCTATTCAAATTCTTTATGGGCTACACAGTCGCTCATAACAGTCTTCCTCTGGCTTTCATTGGCTTGCAAGGACAGTCGTGGGGCAAAACAGGCAAATTCTAGAAGAACTTAAGCTTCAATGTAATTTTCATTTTACTGCTGAATGACTCTGAACAAGGGCAGTGTGGAGTGCAATCGAGATTGCGTCATCTGCAGAAGTGGTTTTCAGATGAGTGAAATGCAATTAGTGAAAATGTTTATTAATCATATAATTAAACCAGGGCTTTCTGATCAATGCCATCTGTTTTTAAGAGAAACACTTTAATAAGAGAATTAAGATTTGTGCAAGTGTTCTACAGAAAGAATTGGCACTTCAACGAAAGTCAGGTTGACACAAATACATAAGAGCATAATTGTCCAAAATACCCAGTTTTCTCCCAATCAAAATAAAATACATGAGAAGTTCATTCCAACTTGGCTACAGTTGACAGCATGACCTGAGTACAGTTTTATGCACCAAATGACGCATATACTGTACCACTGAAAAACATTTCCTTGAAGATTAGTCTAGGACCATGGGAGGAAAAGGGTGCAAGCAAACAGCTGTATAAAGGAAACAGTTGGAAACACACTAGACCCTCTCCAATTCGCCTACTGCCCCGTCCCAACAGATCCACAGAAGACACAATAGCCATTGCACTGCACACCACCCTCACCAACTTGGACAAAAGGAATGCATATGTGAGGATACTATTCATTGACTATAGCTCGGCCTTCAATACCATAGTGCCCATAGGCTCACCACAAAGAATTGAATTCCTTCCGATGCAACTGGGTCCTGGACTTTCTGATGGGCCGTCCCCAGGTGGTGAAGGTAGGTAACATTACCACCTCCACACTGATCCTCAACACGGGGTCCCCACAAGGGTGCATCCTCAGTCCCCTCCTGTACTCCCTGTAAACCCACAACTGCGTGTCCTCACAAAGTTCCAACTCCAAGCTCGCTGACGACACAACAGTAGTAGACCTGTTTACCAACAGCGACGAGACGGTCTACAGAGAGGTAGGCACTCGGACGGCGTGGTGGCAGGTAAAAAATATCTCCCTCAACATCAGCAAAACAAAGTAGCTGATTATGGACTTCAGGAGGAATCAGGCTGGGCATACCCCCATTCAGATAGGTCCCTGAGGGCCCTCACCACCTTCTACAGGAGCACCATTGAGAGCATACCGTTGGGCTGCATCACTGCCTGATACTGCAACTCTACCGCCACAGACCGCAAGGCTCTACCCTCCAGGACACCTACAACACCAGGTGTCGCAGGAAGGCCAAGAAGATCATCCAGGTCCTCAGCCACCCGAGCCGCGGCCTGTTCTCGACGCTTCCATCACTCAGATGCGGGCAGTATAGGAGCGTCATGGCAAAAACTGTATAACTGTCCAATCGCTTCAAACCCCCTAGGGAGCACAAGATATCGGTAAGCATTTAGGAATCGGCTGATATTAGCTAAAAATGCCTAATGTCTAGTTTAACTCCGATGTGCAAAACCGATGTCAAAGCTGCCGTCCGTGCATACCTATATAACATACTGTAGGTAGATGACATAATAACACCACGAAAAATACAGTGCTACACAGAACAAAAGCAGAAAAATACTAAGTGTACACTTCCAACAACTAAACAAGTTCGAGTCCAGCAGTCCTTTGAAAGAGTAAGAACATTTTATCGAGACAACTCAAAGCCAAAATCCAAGCCAAGCTACTTGCTTAACGCCAAGCTACTTGCTATGGGCGTCACTACTATTAGCTTCATGACTGACATTTGGATCAGCAATGTCAGCCCCATGAGCATACTGAGTCTGGCAGCACAGTGGGTCGACGAGGATTTCGTACTGAGGAAAGACGTTTTGCATGCTCAAAGAATGTGCTCGTTCTCATACCGCTGCTGCCATTTCAATGGCATTTGAGAACATCTTTGAAACTTAGAAGCATGAACACACTCCTAGCTCCATTCGAACAACTGACTGGAGAAATAAGCTCATCAACTGTCTCTGCAGCAGAAGTGATACCCTCTGTCATGACATTGAAACTCCTGCTGAACAAAACTGCCGACACAGACCGTGGGGTTAAAACTTGCAAGAGTACTCTACAAGAGGCTGTGAACAAGTGATCCGGTGGCATTCTCTCTTTACTGTGTCGCCACCATGCTCGATGCTAGGTACAAGAACCCCTACTTCGATGCAGACAAGAAATAGGGTTTATGTGAAATGTTGGACACAGCTGGACAAGATAGAAACGGACACAGTGATAGTGCGCACCAAAGAAGAGAGGCCACGGACAGACAGAGCTGAAACTTCAGTGCTTGACATGTATCATGAAATCCTGGTTGAGACTGAACAAATGAACAACGAAACAGCACAGCAAGTAAGTGAATTTAATAGGTTATGATCATGTTTTATTGGTAATGGGGACATATGTATATGCCAACAAAGTCACTTTTTGGTGTGTGTGTTTGTGTGTTTGTGTGTGTGTGTTTAAACTATTTAACTGTACTAGAATGCTTAAAAGGCTGCTAAAATTTTAAATATCGGTGCATCCCTCATTGTTACAGTTGTCAATATGTTTATTATTATTATTATTATTGTTTTTTCCTGCCCTTTTTGATCGGCACTGTTAGAGCTTAAGAATTTCACTGTGCCCTGTGCATGTGACTAATAAACTCTAATCTAATCCCCAATGCACACACACAAGCACACACTCCTCTCTCCAGCAGCTGATATGCAGATGGTGAGACCAACTGTGCCACTGACAGGGAGGTGCATATCATTTAAAGCCTCGTTTGCATCTTAAAATACATTGGGACCATATTGACGAACAGTATACATCATGTCACCAAGGCCCGCTCGTTTGCAATGGCACCTCTCTGCTGTTCCATATGCATGAGAACGACACATACACAAATGCACATACACACACACACACGCACACACGAAGCTTGGTAATGAATGTGGCCTCTGCCCAGCCTGAAGGTCAGCTTTCATTTCTGTCTAATGGCCAAGAGTCAACTGTTTTCCAAATGAGATGTATGCAGAGTAGACTGCAGAGTAAATATTGAAATCACCTCCGGGGTTGTTACTAAGATTAATTCCGCCACAAATCAGGTGCGGCATAAAGGACTTTTAGAGTACAGAAGATGGCATTCACTGATTCATTGTGATGTATGCATGTACAATTTTTATTTCACCTACTGTGTAGGTTTGATGTACACTGAGTTTACAAAACATTAGGAACACCTGCTTTTTACATGACATATACTGAACCCATATTGATGTCAGTGTAGTTGAAGGGGTTAAAGAAGGATTTTTAAGCCTTGATACAATTGAGACATGGATTGTGTATGTGTGCCATTCAGAGAGTGAATGGGTAAGACAAAATATTTATGTGTCTTTGAATGGGGTATGGTAGTAGGTGCCAGGTGCACTGGTTTGAGAGGGTCAAGAAGTGCAACGCTGTTGGGTTTTTCACACTCAACAGATTTCCATGTGCATCATGAATGGTCCACCACTTAAAGGACATCCAGCAAACTTGACATAACTGTGGGAAGCATTTGCGTCGACATGGGCCGGCATTCCTGTGGAACGCTTTCGACACCTTGTAGAGTCCATGACCCGATATATTGAGTCTGTTCTGAGGGCAAAAGGGGGTGCAACTCAACTAGGAAGGTGTTCCTAATGTTTTGTACACTTAGTGCATATTGTGATTACAAATTATTGACCAAATGTGCTCAAATCATCAGAGACATTGATCTAATCTAGAAGCCATTGTGATGTTCAGAGATATTATTGAAAGGTATCTCTGCCAAGAAAGGACGTTTAGCAGAAAAATAAAAATAAACACCCAATAAAAAACTAACAGATTCATCCAGATCTACTTATCTATGATAAAGGGACTCGGTGAGACTGACCCCCACCTTCCGAACCCCATCTTTATATAATATAAGTGTAAATTGAAACCTTTGTTCATATAATTATTTCATTTCAGCCAATCTAGTGTCAATAGCTCATAACACGCACCCACCTTACACTCAATCTAACAAGGAGGCGTCAAGATCTCCGAACAGTGCAACAAGTCTATTAAAACGACTAGACGTGTAAATGTCAAAAGGCCCATCCCACACCCTCCTCCTAATCTGCATTCAGTACTATGCAAACAAAATACCGACATCATGGATTCTTTTAAATTCACCCTAAAAGATTCAGACAGACAGGTTTTTTCGTCTGGTCATCTCATATACACTCACAGAGAATCCTCCTTGGCCACAAACAAACACCAACACAACAGGGTCATGTTCATAACAGAAAACATTTTAAAACATTTTGCAACGGGAAACAAAAATGAGTGTTTCTCATTGGAAAAGTCAAAGCAGTCCATTTTCTTTCATTTGGTGCCTAATGGACATGACCCAGTGTTACATGGTATGGACACAGCCACACCACACAAGTTGGAAAGCAAACACCCTTCCCAACGCCCCAATTTCGACAAATGGAAAACAGCATGGCAGAGGAGGAGAGTCAGAGTCAGAAAACAGCAAATAATGGAGACGAGGTCTGATGGTTGCCCTCGGAGCAGCTGTCATATTAAATAATAATGAAGCGTCTATTAATATGCAAAGGAAGTGGCAGCCTCGACTGGCTTAACGCTGTCATGCCTCTGCATATTGTCAGGATCTTCATCATTAATTAACACGCAAAGCTACCCCATACCTGCGACCAATGTCAGAACATTTCTCTCTTACGACAAACACCCACCCTGATGCCACAGCCCTTCTCAACACCAACCGATGGGAGTAATTCAATTAAAATTAGATTAACTCCACATCGGTACACAAAAGAAAGACCGACTTTTACGTCTCTTTTTCCCTTCTCTCTTGATAGAGAGGCAGTGATAAAGAATGACCTGTGTTTTATCTGTTGTGTTGCTTTCTCTTTATATCTCTCTCTCTCTTTATGGTCTATCCCTCCCTCTCTCTCTTTGCTTGTGCCTTCTCTCTATCTCTCTCTCTCTGTAATGCTACTGTATGGTCCCCCCGGTCCCTCGCTCTCTACTCTTACGTGGAGTGCTGAAACAGTAACTAAAACTGTTTCTGAGATGCAGAGGTTAAGCTAAGTAGCAGAGAGGAGAGACAGTCCATGTCAATGAGCATGGATTTGGGGAAGCTTCCATTTATGCATGGGCTGGCTGTGACGACGGTAGTGGCAGTGACAAACTGGGGTTTTGGAGTTCTGCGAGTCCTCGGGTACACCGCATCCGCGGCACTTGAACTCAGCGCTATTCACATGACAAATTGTGTATCAATTACAGATACGCACAAACCTTGTGACCAGCGGCGAACTGGAAGCTGGAATGGGAAGTTGTGTGTGTGTGCAGAGCTAGGATATAGTGGTGAAGATGGGTGCCTAGGTAGTGGCCAGAGTGTGAGTCTCTGAATGCAGGCTGTTCAGAAAGCCTCTCTACAGTAAAGGAGATGTCATCTATGTGTGCTGTCAGTCCACGGCATCCCATTTAGTGGGCCAATCTGCCTGTAATGCATCAGCAACTGGAAAGACTCCAGAGCAACCCCAATCCCTGGGGCGCACCCACATGCACATGAACACACACACACACACACACACACGCACACACACACACACACACAGATTCATGCACACACACACACGCAGATTCATGCACACACACACACACACACACACACACACACGCACACACACACGCAGATTAATGCATACACACACACAAAAATACACACACAAACACACAAGAACACACACACGCACACATGCAAACACGCAGATTCATGCACTCACACGCAGATTCATGCACTCACACACACACACACAAGCACACATACACACACATAGATGCATGCAAACACACACACAAGCACATCCAAGCACACACATAAACTTGCACAAAAGCACACAAATGCATACATACACACACGTGCACACACACGAGCAAAGGATGTTTCCTTAAATTGAAACCATGGCAAATTAAGACACCCTTCCCTGAATTGAACTGGTGTCAAGGGCAAAACATACACATGTCAACAATGTCTCTCACATAAATAGGCTTTCTCAAAATATAAGTCATTGACTCATTGTGTGGAAAGCACACTTTCATAATGCACTGTATCTCAACTTTGGCACTACAAAACAAACAAAAAAAGTCCACATTTTCAAAGAACCTTCATTGGTTGAACAATATCTGTGACTCTCTCAGTGAAGTTTCCATGAAGGTGGCCATCGGAGAAGATTGGGTTATTGGGTGATTTGTCGGATTTGGTGCAATGCATCATGGGGGACAGATTTTTGTTAAATGGAGTCACCTGCTCTGCAGAGACAGGGTACAGGACTGAGTAGTATTCCATTGCTAGTAAGCAAACTACTATGTATGGTCACTTTGCATCATTTTGAAGAATAATTTGTCATAACTTTGTTACTAACTTTATACCATAATCAAACCACAGAAGCCAGTTAGGGAGAAAGTTCAGCCACCTTGGCTTTTGCGGCCACACATAGAAAGGAAGTTACGAGGGGACCAAAAAAACAAAATTACTTTATCTTGCTTTCCTGAATAACCTGACTAAATGTCAAGGTCATAGACTCCATCAGGGCTTAAAGGGGAGGGATATCAAAAGGCTT
The DNA here is from genome assembly GCF_057628025.1 of Oncorhynchus mykiss. NCBI lineage: Eukaryota > Metazoa > Chordata > Actinopteri > Salmoniformes > Salmonidae > Oncorhynchus > Oncorhynchus mykiss. The sequence goes on from NC_143024.1 coordinate 49,633,252, forward strand.
TTCTGTTGCTTTATGTTCCACTAAATAAAACCATGGCTTTCTCATCTTTGTCCTGCTTTGCTGTACCGAATGGCCTTTTGAGTCATTCCAAACAAGACACAGATATTATGTGACCTCACCACACTCCCAGAGTTCAAAGCTGGGCATTGATCTGTGAGCCTCCATTGTTAAGAATGTGGCCAATCTGTGTCTGCTATTGAATTTAAAACATTTCTCAGGTGAATATTATAATTTTTTGCCTTGGAAAAAACATAACTCACTCCCACGCTGTTTTTTCTTGATGAGAAAATGCGAGTGTAAGGTAGGAAGATTTTCAGAAATACTTAAGCATAGCAAAATCTTGGAGGCAAACTTGTAAGATTACAAAGAAAACAAAACAAATTATATGCAGTTTAGTTGTTTCTTGCAAGATGGCTAAATACAGCAAAACTAAGAGTTAAGAGAAACCTAAAGACAGAAAAATATTATTAAATATGGAAAAATCTAAATAAATGAGGGGGAAAAACTAAATATGCAAATCAGAGCATTTACACCCAGCGACATCAAAGACGTCACAATGCAACCAGCCACAAATAGAACAAAAGCATTAGCTGCATTAAGACTCGCCCGGGGGCACGTTAGGTCACAAACGGTTGTTGTTGATTCTTGTGGTGATAAAGCTTGCTTTAGCATCAACCATGCCTATGTACATACACCAGTGGAGTGGATTTAATCGCACTAATTAGAATGCTCTCAAGGCGAAACGCAGCATCTACTAAAATAATCTGAGAGAAAAGGACGTCACTCCAATTTATTCTCCCTTTCTGTCTCTTTCCTTCCTTTTCTCTCTCTCTCCGTTTCCGGGGGATGAGTTAAAATATTTTTTGTGAACTAGTTCAAACGAGCTGCTTGTTGTCTGGTGGTTGTCTGATGGTTGTCTGGTGGTTGTGTGTGCATGCGTCACTTCGCTCTGCTTGCAGTTTAGAGGACAAGGAGAGGGAAGCATGGCGTGCTTTGGGGGTGCTGAGGGTATGGAGGATTGTTTCAGTGTGTGTGTGTGTGTGTGTGTGTCCGTGCATGTGTGTGTATGGTTAGCGTGTGCATGTAGGTGCACAAATATGTGTGTGTATGTATACATTGACTATGTGCAAATACTGTATGTGTGTGTGTTTTTGCGTGCGTGCATGTGTGTGTTCGTGTTTGTGTGTGCCTCGTGTGTGTGTATGTTAGTGTGCACTTGCGTGTATGCATGCGTCTTTGTTTGTGTGTAACTACAATACATACCTGAGGATGGGAAGGTTCCAGGGGACATGAGGCCAGGGACAGAGTGAGGCATGATGTGTGGGTTCTCTGATGATGTCACACTCTGGGTCCTCTTGGGAGGTCTGCCTGGTCTGGAGCTGGGAGAGACAGAAGAAAGAGGACTTGAACTTTTGATGCTCTCTCTATAGAGACATCTTCACTTACCTAAAAACAATCCCTCAATACCCCCCCCCCCCTCCCCCCCCACCACCACATCACTGTAATAAGTCAAACAGAATGGAGGGAAAAATGTAATAGGGTAAGGTAAGCAGATGTCGGCCAGGGAGCAGAGCGAGAGAAGGGGGGGATGAGTGAAGGAGAGAGGGACAAATATGAGGAAGGATAGAAATGTTGAAATACATGTTGAAATAAAGACAGACAAAGAGAGGGAGGAGAGAGTGAGAGGGGAAAAAAGAGATGGGGGAGAGGAAGGTGCAATTCCATTCCAGAGAGCCAACAAAACACGGTACTGTAAATAAATTCCCTTTTCAAGGACAGTTGCTTTCCGCCGCTCCAACATAATAGACTTCCCGTAACTAATTAGATTACACGCTGAATTTATTTCCATTATTGAAGATCAACCACTTTTTGATGCATAATTCATCGGCCGTACCTCGTTACCTGCTCCCGCGTATTAATATCCCAGCACACATTTGAATTGCCTCACTTGCATATGATAAAACCTAGCCGAGGCCGGCAGCGCTCTAGCAGCCCTCTCGGCCTGGAAATTACATGTTAACTTGCTATAATTATTGCAGTCAGGCCCCACTATTGATTTATAGGACTTTGAAAAAACCCAAATATGTGTAGTTCTGGTAATGAATGATATGTTAAGGTTCTTCAGGAAATTAAAAACCACTGGGTGCCTTAGGAAATGTTCCGCTTGTTTGATTTAATGTGACGCCGTAGCTGGGAGGTGGAGGAGAGACGAGGTGATTCGGTGATTCAGACTTGTTGGATCTTTTTGATGGGCCCCCGTTTATTACTGCAAATGACAAGGAGCCCAGATTTGGACTTGATAAATGACTCTTCTGGCTTACTTTCAGAGCTGAGCTGATGTACCCTGTGTATGTATTCCCCCATATCTTAATCAGTTACTTATTAATAAGCTTTGTATCGCAATCGATATAAACTTTAGCTGGCGTAGTTATAGTTTGAAAAAGCCTATGGGATTTATTGTCAATATGATCACATATTCAAGACGCAGGGATTTTATTAGGCACATTCTATTATGGGACATAGACTGAAGAGGTATCTTTGGTGGAGAAAATGAATAGCCAAGTCATGATACTGGTTGCATGCATTATCAGTGATGATAGTCAATTTTAAGCAACACTACATTTCCCTTCCCCATGCCAGAGAAAAAAAAATATATTTCACTTCTATAGAAGACCACAGTTAGCAGGTATACTATAGTTCTTTATCACATCATCCTCAATATTTTGCATGGAATCATCTCAGATCTTCCAAAAGTGAATCTTCTAAACTATAAACAGCCTTATTGAAATATAAAATTGTTTATTTGTCACGACTTCTGCCGAAGTCTGTTCCTCTTCTTGTTCGGGCGGTGTTCGGCGGTCGATGTAAACGGTCTTCTAGCCATCGCCAATCCACCTTTCATTTTCCATTTGTTTTGTCCTGTTTTCCCACATACCTGGTTTCAAATCCCTCATTAATTGTCGTTTATTTAACCCTCTGTTCCCCCCATGTCTGTGTGTGAAATTGTTTGTTGTTGTAACGGCTGTTGGAAGGAGTGGAGGACCAAGGTGCAGCGTGATACATGTTCATCTTTATTATTTGAACTGAACACTAACTAACAAAAAAACTACGAAGAGAACGAACAAAACCAAAACAGTTCTGTCTGGTGCAGAAAGACACAAAACAGAAAACAACTACCCACACAACACAGGTGGTAAAAGGCTACCTAAGTATGATTCTCAATCAGAGACAACGATAGAGAGCTTGCCTCTGATTGAGAACCACACCCGGCCAAACACACAGAAATAGAAAATATAGAACCCACAACATAGAATGCCCACCCCAACCATCTGACAGTTGTAAGTGCTTGTGTACTATGACTGGTTATTTTGTACCCACATTTTGTTCTGGATGCTGTTGGTTTTGCTAATAAAACTGCTCCGGTTATTACCCAGTTCTGCTCTCCTGCACCTGACTTCCCTGCCGCCAGCAACGCACCCCTTACATTATTGAAATTTAAGAAAAGAGGTTTCATGCTCAAACAACAGGAGTAGAAGTTGAACTCAATTGACATTTCCCACAATGATAAACGGTTCAACACAGTGGTGTGTCAGTTCAGCCAGTCTCAGAAGTTTAATCTATTCAGTCCGTTTTCTTTGTGATGTGTATTTACCTATATGCAGCCTAAGTACTCTCTCCCTCACACATTATCTGACTCACACACAAATGAGAGAGAGAGATAAGATAGCGAGAGAGAAAGAAGAGCGAAAAAATTGTGAACAAAAGGGAGGTAAAAAGATACCAAGATAGAGAGATAGAAAGAAGAAAGAAAAAGAGAGAGAGAACAAATAAGTGTCCGTTCAATCTGGGGACATCTGGAAATGTAATTCCCATTTCTACAGAGCCACCACCTCTTTGATCTTATGAGAGGGACAGTTTTACTGTCATCACTTTCACTTATTCTCCGTCTGAATTATTTACGAAAGACCTCAATAGAGGGCATATGATGGGTGAATGGCTTTTTTCAAACAAAACTAAAAGCAGAAAAACTCCAGTGGACAAAACATGTCACATCGACTTGGAGCTGATGGCCAGAGGGGACCAGACGATGTGTGTGCCGGTAGAAAGGAACAGTTTAGTAGAAGTCATGTTTAGATAGGCTAGAAGAAGATATGTCTGTGTATTTAGAGGGGTAGCATTTCAACTTTGTATGCAGCGGACTACAAAGCACTGGTGGTGAAAGCTGTACCATAACAGAATAGGGGGTGTCATCTGAAACAGATGTCATTGGGCCACTGCATGTTGTGGTCATGAAGTACAGTATGCCTGGGACATCATTAATAACCATGCATTGTAATACCCATGCACCCCAATAATGTATATTAGCATGGGCTAGATTTAGCATGATCAATTATCCGTATAGAATTTTGAATATGCAATATATACATACAGTGGGCCCCATAATGATTTTTTTTTGTTATTTTGGTTCTGTACTCTAGCACTTTGGGTTTGAAAGGATACAATGGCCTTGAGGGTGAAGTGCAGACTGTCAGCTTTAATTTGAGGGTATTTTCATACATATCGGATGAACCGTTTAGAAATGACAGCACCTTTTGTACATGGTCCCCCCATTTTAAGGTACTAATTATTTGTTGAATTGGCTTCACAGATGTGTGTCATTAGGCAGGTGTATTAATTTGTGTAGTTAGTGAATGCAGGAGAGCTGTTGATGAATATTATTGATTCTAGACTTTGCTATTGCCTTTGTAGGTTGTTGTTGGGGTGTGACAACATGAAGACAGCAGTGTCGATGTAAATGAAGCTGGCCGTCATAAAGCTCAGAAATGAAAATCAATCAGGAACATTGCAAAAACCCTGGGCATGCCCAAGTTAACAGTTCGGTTCATCATTAACAAGAAAAAAAAAATGGTGAACTCAATTATGTCAAAAGACCAGGTAGACTGAGGAAGACCAGGTAGACTGAGGAGAATACTCTCTATGGTGAAACCCCCCTGACAACAGCCCAACAGATCAAAAACACTCTCCTGGATGCAGGTGTAGATGTCAAAGTCTACCATACATAGAAGACTACAACAGCAGGACTACAGAGGATACACTACAAGATGCAAACCACTGATACGCCTGAAGAACAGAAAGGCCAGATTACAGTTTGCTAAAAAGCACCTAAAAGAGCCCCAAGAGTTCTGGAAAAAAAGTATTGTGGACAGATGAGACAAAGATGGAAAGAGGAAAGTGTGGAGAGAAAAAAAGACATGCCCATGATCCAAAGCATACCACCTCATCCGTGAAACATGGTGGAGGGGGTGTTATGGCTTGGGCCTGTTGCTGCCAGTGGAACAGGCTCAGTTGTCTGCATCGATGATCTGACTGCAGACAGAAGTAGAACAATGAATTCTGAAGTCTACAGAAGTATTTTATCTCCTCAGATAAAACCAAATGCCTCCAAACTCATTGGACGGCACTTCATCATGCAACAAGACAATAAACCTAAACATACTGCTGAAGCAACAAAGGGGTTAGTGATGGCCAAATAGTGGAAAATCCTTGACTGGCCGAGTCAATCACTGGATCTGAATCCAATTGAATATGCATTTTACATGCTGAAGAGGAGACTGAAGGCAATAAGTCCCCGAAACAAGCAGGAACTGAAGATGTCTGCAGTACAGGCCTGGCAGAGCATCACCAGGGAAGATACCCAGCATCTGGTGATGTCGATGCATCGCAGACTTCAAGCAGTCATTGCATGCAAAGGATATGCGACCAAATATTAACAATGATTACTTTATTCTACATTATGTTAAACTGTCCAATGATTTTTGATGCCTGAAAATGGGGGGGACCATGTACAAAAGTTTCTATAATTTCTAAACGCTAAATCCGATATGTATGAAAATACCCTCAAATCTGACAGTCTGCACTTCACCCTCATTATCATTGTATCCTTTCAAACTCAAAGTGCTAGAGTACAGAACCAAAATAACAAAAAAATGGTCACTGTCCAATTAATTATGGTGCTCACTGTATACACGGACTTTACAAAACACATGCTCTTACCATGACATACAGTAGACTGACCAGGTGAATCTAAGTGACAGCTCTGATCCCTTATTGATGTCACTTGTTAAATCCACTTCAATCAGTGTAGATGAAGGGGAGGAGAAAGGTTAAAGAAGGATTGTTAAGCCTTGTGACAATTGAGACATGGATTGAATGGGTGAATGGGCAAGAACAAATATTTAAGTGCCTTTGAACAGGGTATGGTAGCAGGTGCCAGGCGCACCGGTTTGTGTCAAAGCTGCTGGGTTTTTCACACTCAACAGTTTCCTGTGTGTATCAAGAATGGTCTACCACCAAAAGGACATACAATGTTTGGTATACTCAGTGTCTATACCAGAAGCAATGTATGGTTGAATATATTTGATATATTCAATTCATTTCAGTTTAATGTTAAATTATGTTAGCCATTGGGTGCATGACCCATACTTTTCATCATATCATACAGGTCCTGAGAGGATTGCATTAGGGAGACACTGAGGGCATTTTAACTTATTAACACTCATCAGGGATCATTACGAACCATTATGAACTCTCTAGCATTTCATATAGTCCTTCCCATATGGTTGAGCCTGACAAAGATCCCAGTGGGCCAAACCGTCTTATGTGTGTGTCACTATAATTCACTGGGAAGTATTAGAGTTGCGGACATCACTTTTGTCCTATATTTCTTTCTCTCTATGCAGCACCTGACTACTGAATGTCCATACTTTTCATTTTTCTACTGGGCCCATGCAGGACCATGCTGTACAGTGGATTGACAATGGAACTCAAACTGGCCCAGAACAAAAGAGCCAGGCTATTTGTCAAGCTGCAGATGCTGACTCCCTAAATAGCTTGGCACATAAACTCCTCAGAAGTAGGGCATTATTGCAGAGAGAGATGGTTTAAATTTAAGACTCAATGTGATTGGGATAGCGTATTTGGTTGATCGAGAAAGTGCGGTATCTAGACCTACAGACAAAAGTATCATGCTTAAAAATGTAATACGCAAATCATCTCAACATAACTTACCAAACCAAGATATTGTACTGCTCAATCCTTTTTAGAGACTTTGAGATATGAATTAATGTTATGTATATTAGGGTACATTGACTTTTATTTGGGTTTTGGGGGTTTGAAAGTGCTACTATTAGCGGTTAATGGCTAGGTAAGCAAATCCAAAGTGTGGATTTGTACATAGACCACTTTCATTGTGTAAGTCATTTGGTAATGTGGGTGAAGTGTCCCTTTAATTTGGGTGAACCAGCCCACAGACTATCCACTCCTCCTTTTGTGTTTCCACCACATGATTATCCGTGGGGTTTCATAACTCTGGAAACCAAATAGGACCCCACCAACATAGGGGGCGTGGGCCAGAAAAATATGTTACGAATCGAGGAATTCTTCCTTGCTCTCCTTTAGCTGTTTTGCTACCATGGTGAAAACAAAATAGTGGCTGAACTTTCCCTGAACCATCACACTTCCTTTAATGGACTGGGTCTGTGTTGACTGAACAGTAAATGTCAGGGACCCTGATACTATCTAAAACACTATGCCGCCCAGGCAATCAGATTACACAAGGCCCAACAATACACTCAACCGTGCGGGTCCAATTTCAATGCAACAACGCAATAAAAGCCCAATAATTAAATTCATGTTCTCACCCCCTTTTACAGGAAGCAGACATGAGGTGATACTGTATAATACCAATACATCAGATATCACATCAGTCTTTTAGATCGCATGGCGCAACAGTGCACCTCCACCCTATCAGACTTTCCAGTCGACAACAAATACGAATGAAAGGGATCTTGTTTCGGCGAATACCGTGATTATGATTGTTACGCAGATTGATGGTAAATGTAGTGATTATGATCTATAAGAAATCTATTTAAACTTCAGAATTCTGATTTCTTATCTCCAAGTAGGCAAGCTTTTCCTTACAAATCCTCTAAAAGGAACATCTTCAGATGAAGTTATTAATGTAGGCCTAGTCTGGGTCAATGTGTATGCATTATGGCAGATTTACTCAAGTCAGGTTTACCCAAGTATTATTTTGTGTTGCCTCAAGTCGAGCCATTGACCTTTTTATCTCTGTCTTCTGTTTGACATCTCTGAAAGGTAAGGAGTAACGGAATCATTCTGTGTGTAAACAAAGCTTTCCCTCTCCAGGCCTCTGCCAATCAAGCCTTATAAAATATTAACCCAATGTCATTGCCCTTTTCAAAATCTCTCACCTAGAATTCCCTAATTGTTCCTTTTCTTTATCTCGAGAGAGCAGCGAGTAAATAAATTAACAAAATAGCTTTTATCGCCCCCGCATAACCTTTTAACTGAGGGATTATCTAGAGTTTATTTTTCATTTCTTTTGGAGATAGCCAAGTGAGGCCCATTAATTGGTTTGCTGAGGTGGTGACCACTACCAGCAATGGAACAAGGTCTTTTTGATAGAACAAAAGCACAGCTCCTTACCTTCTCGACAGTCAAAGACAAACAGTCAGGGGGAAAAAATGTTGGGAAGCCATTTAGAAACACCAGGGCTGAATGTGCTGAATTTATATTTTCTATTCGGTTCAATTGAGTTGCTCTAATACGCAATTCCCTGAAGAGGTTATCTTTGTGTTTGTTTGAAGGACAGGGATAACAAGGCTGGGTTGTAAACAACGCGCAATTTACCATCCCTGCAGATAAGATAGGATTGTTGGTAGTAGGGAAACAACTCAAATTAACTGTTTAACTTTAGTAATGGGAAGGAATTGACAATTAGCTATACTGTCATGTATTTTTCTGTTGTTGTTTGGGATGTAAAACCTGTTTTGGAGAATATAATAGAACATTTTATTAGAAAATGTAGGGAGAGTGAAAGAAATTATATATAAAACAATTATTTGATGAAACATTTTATTTGGCCTTACTGCTATTAGCCTTTACCAGATGCCCTTATCCAGACTTACAGGAGCAATTAGGGTTAAGTGCCTTGTTCAAAGGCACATCAAGAGATTTTTCACTTACTGTAGTTGGCTCGGGGCTTTGATCCAGCCACCTTTCAGTTACTGGTCCAACACTCTTAACTGCTAGGCTACCTTGCCGCCCATACAAACGCATTGAATAACAGATTCACTACATGGAACAACAGATAGTCCCCTCAAAACGATCTGAAGTAAGTTTGTTCTGATAGATATAAGAAAGACCAGGAAACATGTATTTAACCCCTTATTTTTGGCACTAAACAGTCTCCAAATACACTGCCATTCATTTTCTCAGGCCTGTGGGCGTCCTAGAGCAAAACAACCAACATGTATGTATTCACGAGAGTCTCACCTTTTCACAGCGGGGTCATATTAGTGTGTTGCCCAAAACTGTTCGGATACTACAGAGAGAAGTTGGCAGATCGGCTGATATCTCTAGCTTAAACTGACAGATTTTTATGGGGATTTTTTTTATTATGCTCATTAGATTTACGCGGGGGCATGGACATTTACGAAAGTATTCTTTCTAACAAAATATTTACATATAGTTCAGGATGTTGTGTATCCCTGGAAATTATCAGGATTTATGTAAACATTATGGGGTGGCAAGTAGCCTTGTGGTTAGAGCGTTGGGCCAGTAACTGAAAGGATGCTGGATCAAATCCCTGAGCTGACAAGGTAAATATCTGTCATTCTGCCCCTGAACAAGGCAGTTAACCCACTGTTTCCAAGTAGGCAGTCATTGTAAATAAGAATTTGTTTTTAACTGACTTGCCTAGTTAAATAAAGGTTAAATTTCATAAAATTTCAGTTTTGAAAACAAAGTGGAACAGGGTGTGTTATTACCACTACTTTTTTAAAACAATGTCTATATTTATTTCCCAAACACAATTCAACACAATCACAAATTGTTGTCTTTTAATCACCTTAAGCATCTGTTATTACAGTCTTAACACCTAACAAACGCTTTGTACTTTTTCATTTTTTTAAAAATATTTAACATAGGCCAGCCCTTAATGGTCCCAGCAATGATGCCTTGCATTAAACCTGGGAAGAAAACACTCCAATTTGCCATTGGCTCAACAAACCCCATGGCCATTGGCTCAACTTACACATATACTGTATATATATACATACAGTACTTGTCAAAAGTTTGGACAAACCTACTCATTCAAGGGAATTTGTTTATTTTTACAATTTTCTACATTGTAGAATAATAGTGAAGACATCAAAACCATGAAATAACACATATGGAATCACGTAGTCACCCAAAAATTTTAAGCACATTTTATATTCTTCAAAGTAGCCACCCTTTCCCTTGATGACAGCTTTAAACACTCTTGGCATTCTCTCAACCAGCTTCACCTGGTATGCTTTTCCAACAGTCTTGAAGGAGTTCCCACATATGCTGAGCACTTGTTGGCTGCCTTTTTCTTCACTCTGTGGTCCAACTCATCTCAAATAATCTCAATTGGGTTGGGGTTGGGTGATTGTGGAGTCCAGGTCATCTGATGCAGCACACCCGCACTCTCATTCCTGGTCAAATAGCCCTTACATAGCCTGGAGGTCTGTTTGGTCATTATCCTGTTGAAAAACAAATGATAGTCCCATTAAGCGCAAACCAGTTGGGATGGCATGTTGCTGCAGAATGCTGTGGTAGCCATGCTGGTTAAGTGTGCCTGGAATTCTAAATAAATCACAGAGAGTGTCACCAGCAAAGCACCCCCACACCATCACACCTCCTGCTCCATGATTCACGGTGGGATCCACACATGCGGAGATCATCTGTTCACCTATTCTGCGTCTCACAAAAACACGGAGGAGGGAACCAAAAATCTACAATTTGGACTCATTAGACCAAAGGACAGATTTCCACCGGTCTAATCTCCATTTCTGGTGTTTCTTGGTCCAAACAAGCCTCTTCATCTTATTGGTGTCCTTTAGTAGTGGTTTCTTTGCAGCAATTCGACCATGAAGGCCTGATTCACGCAGTCTCCTCTGAACAGTTGATGTTGAGAAGTATCTGTACTTGAACTCTGTGAAGCATTTATTTGGGCTGCAATCTGAGGTGCAGTTAATTCTAATGAACTCCTCCTCTGCAGCAGAGGTAACTCTGGGTCTTCCTTTACTGTGGCGGTCCACATGAGAGCCAGTTTCATCATAGCGCTTGATGGTTTTTGCGACTGCACTTGAAGAAACTTTCAAAGTTCTTTAAATTTTCCTGATGGACTGACCTTCATGTCTAAAAGTAATGATGGACTGTCATTTCTCTTTGCTTATTTGAGCTGTTCTTGCCATAATATGGACTTGGTCTTTTACCAAATAGGGCTATCTTCGGTATACCACTACCTACCTTGTCACAACACAACTGATTGGCTCAAACGTATTAAGAAGGAAATACATTTCACAAATTCACTTTTAACAAGGCACACACACCTGTTCATTGAAATGCCTTACTGACTACCTCATGAAGCTGGTTGAGAGAATGCCAACAGTGTGCAAAGGTCATCAAGGCAAAGGGTGGCTAATTTGAAGAACCTCAAATATAAATTACATCTTGATTTGTTTAACACTTTTTGGTTTCCATATGATTCCATATGTGTTATTTCAAAGTTTTGATGTATTTACTATTGTTCTACAATGTAGAAAATATAATATAGAAGATATTTCTTAATTTGTTATTTCTTTATTTAATTTGGAATATATTAGCCCACATAACTTACATGCTAGGTTTAGGATTTCATATTGAAGCTTATAGAGACCCCAACTGATGTATAGAACAATCTTAAAATGATCTACTTTGGTTTCGATTCAAGCATCATGAAACCTCTAATACTATAACTTAATTTGACTTGGTGAAAATGTTTTATTTAATTTTTTTACCTCTCTTGTGTAGGGAAGTATTTTGACGTTCGGATGAAAAGCGTGCCCAAAGTAAACTGCCTCTTACTCAGGCCCAGAAGCTATGGTATGCATATAATTGATAGATTTGGATAGAAAACACTCTAAAGTATGTCTGTGAGTATAACAGAACTGATATGGCAGGCGAAACCCCGAGGACAAACCACCCCCTCCCCCAAAAAAATTCAGCCTACCACTATTTTCAATGGCTATCACTTTTATTATAGGGCCAAGTCCTCCCAGATTGCAGTTCCTAGAGCTTCCACTAGATGACAACAGTCTTTAGAAAGAGTTTCAGGCTGGTATTTGGAAAAATGAGCCAGAAATTGTCATTTTCCTAGGTGGCTCCCATTTTGGCTGTAGTGTTTCCAAGCGCGTGGATGAGAGCACGTTCTTTGGTATTTTTTTTCCGGTAAAGACAATAATGATTCTCCGTCTTAAATTGTATTGTTTATTTACGTATTAGGATACCTAAGGCTGAATTATAAACGTTGTTTGACTTGTTTGGAAAAGTTTATTAGTAACATTTGGGATTCATTGTGTATGCATTTTGATGGAGGGAAAATGGGTGGATTATTGAGTGAAGCGCGCCAGCTAAACTGAGTTTTTATGGATATAAAGAAGGACATTATCGAACAAAATGACCATTTGTGATGTAACTGGGACCTTTTGGAGTGCCAACAGAAGAAGATCATCAAAGGAAAGGTATTTTTTAAATGGCTATTTCTGACTTTCGTGTCGCACCTGCCTGGTTGAAATATATTTTACATGTGTTTGTAGGCGGGGCGCTGTCCTCAGATAATCGCATGGTGTGCTTTCGCCGTGAAGCCTTTTTGAAATCTGACAAAGCGGCTGGATTAACAAGAAGTTAAGCTTTATTTTGATGTATTACACTTGTGATTTTATGAAAGTTAAATATTGATAATTCTGTAGTTTGAATTTTGCGCTCTGCAATTGCACCGGATGTTGGCCAGGTGAGACGCTACTGTCCCACCTGCCCATAAGAATGAACTAACTTGCTTACCACTTTTTCCATTTGGTTTCTTCCATCCATGAAATGATGACCTCTTCCTGAATATTTTGTGAAATTATACATTTTGTGTATGGTTTCAAAGAAACAAGGATGGCTCAACTTACCCCATTGACTCTGCTTACCCCACTCTCCCATATGTTCCTAAAAAGGACATTTACTTTTCACACACCTCAGGCCTACAAATAGATACGCTGAAGAAATCTCACAAATTGTAACATAGTGATACATGAGAACATATGTATTTATTTATATTTATCCATCCATCTTTTTTTCTCATCCATCCATCCATCCTTTCCCTCATCTCTTATCTGTATCATTTATTTGCATTTAGCCTCTGTTGCTTTATCTCCATCAGCTTTTCCTCACACCTGTCAAATAGTCCCTCGCACAGGTAGCCACATTTCCCTTATCAGATTCAGATACAGTAGCTGCATTATTATTGTGTCCCTGTGTGTGTGTGTGTGTTTATGTGTGTGTGTGTGTGTGTCTGTCTCTGTGTGTGTGTGTGTGTGTGTGTCAGTCTCTCTGTGTGTGTGTGTGCTTGCGTGCGTCTGAGTGTCTGTCTGTCTGTCTGTCTATGTGTGTGTATCAAAACCCCATTCTTTCCAATTAGCAGTCGGAACAGCTGCATCTGTTGGTAAACGGCGAGACTTTTGTCTTGGAACAATATATCACAGATCAAATTAATTGGAATCAAATAAGGGTATAGAGTTAGCAGCAACAATCCCAAGGCTACTGCCTGTCTTTAGTTCCTGCTTTAGTGCCCAGATCTACCCTCTTAGAAAATAAGGGTTCGTAAAGGGTTCCTCAGCTGTCCCCATAGGAGGCAGAACCCTTTTGGTTTCCATGTAGAACCCTCTGTGGAAAGGGTTCTACAAAGGTTTCTCCTATGGGGACAACTAAATAACGCTTTTAGGCCCTGGTGAAAAGTAGTGCACTATATTGGGAATAGAGTGCTATTTGGGATGGATCCATGGTGTTCAGATTAGAAAAATGGGGGGTTCTGAGAGTGTTCTTCATTCCTACTTCCCTTTATCTGTGGTAACCGACTGATTAGCAACACAGTGGGTAGGGCTATCAGATAGCACAGTGGCACAGAGGAAAGCCTGCCCAGGTAATGTGGTTCCTTCCTTTGCCTGTAGTTACCTATACTGTACTCTGTCATGAAATGAACCAGACCCATGCTGGCACGGTGCTGTATGCTCAACATGGTCTCATTCAAATTAGTGTTGTTATATGTCGTCTATTGTATACGTCACCAAAGATGACATATTACATATGACATGTCTAGTTTGCTAGCTACTGACAACTTCCTTAAGAACTTAAAATCTATTTAAACTCCATCACACTTGTTTGAAATACTTATTGATTGGGGAACTTCTTATTGTGGAATGTGCTGTATTTATTGTGTTTGATTTTGATGCTGTCTTCTGAAATTGCTTGTGAAAGAGACCCTGGTCTCAATTTTGACTCCCTGCTTAAATAAAGGTCAAATAATATGGAGAAGGAAAAAAAGGATAATTGTAAAGTTTTGATTGTTAAACATGAGTTCTACGGTCTGTGATAATGAGTAAGCAGACTACTTCCTACATCCTGGGACTTGATGAGCTAACTCATAATTGGTTGACTTTTCCATGCCTAATGGATGATTCCCTTAATTAAAAAGATACTGTACCAAATGTTATAAATCAGATATGGCTAAAAGTAAAATGCTGTTAATCAAATGTACGAGAGTCAACAGTTTCAGGAAAGCCTAAATGAGATTGCGAGACATGATATATATATATTTTTTACTCCTACCCAATATTTATTAATTGCAAATCCCTTTGGTTCGACAAAACAGAGCAAGTCTTATCTTCAAACTGTGAGGAAATGTAATCCAACCACGCACTGACTGATCTCTCTTTTTCATGAACTGCGATACATATGAAACAAGTCTTCAAAACAAGGCTTTAAAAAACTTACCCAGTCAGGGTGCCTTTGAGGATATTTAATTAAAATATAATCCTGCATTCATTACTGCTCATATAAATTAAGCTGTCATTCATAAGATTTATGGAATCTCGTTTGCATATTGCATACAATTCATCAATTACTCAAGTATGAAAGGATCGCATTTCCCTTGGAGATTCCTGCTAGCCTGCCAACATTTGAAATGAGAGAAAGAGCAGGACTGTCAGGCATTCAGCACAAACTTTCCCCACAATGCCTGCCGCACTGATTAATCTCATTTCGGAGGCATCCCTTACAAAATTGTACACAGTCCAGCTGCACTTTTCAATTATTTATCCTGTCCTCATAACTAACTGAATGAAATGCAGATCGAGGCTAAAATGTTACGTGGTTCTGGGGGGCTACTTAAGTCAAAGTCTTTAAGTATATAACATGGGATGTTCATACATTAGAGAGAAGGGTTTTTACAGATAACCTAATGGAAGGGAAATGTAGCTGTTTTATTGTGAACGCTGTCAGGCAAATGCTCAGCATGCTGTAATAGCATATTTTCTGTCATATCTGGAATAGGATACATCCACCAGGCATGCTGACAGAGGGTGAAGAGAGAGAAAGAGGTGGGGGGAGGAGGGAGGGAGAGACAGAGGGAGGGATAGAGAAAAAGAGCTGAATAGAGGAGGGAGAGAGTAAAAGAGAGAGAGCGGAGAGAGAAGACAGTGGGAGGGAGATCGAAAAAGATGCAGGGAGACAGTAAAATAAAGAGGGGGAGAGAGACAGGAAAGAGGGAGGGAGAAAAAAAGAGGGAAGAGAGGCTTACCGTTAAACACATTAAAAAAACTCCCTTTTTTGGACGAGGCAGCTATGGGAAACGCAGTATGGAGTAAGTGCTTAAAGCGAGCGGAGCGTGAAATGCGTCTAAGATGAAAAGGTCAGGCAAAAACAAACAGAGGACCAGTCGGCGAGGAAGACGAATGGGAATTAATTGACTCATTAATATGGACGGCTAATAAAGCAGTGTCCAAATCCTAAAACAAAAATCATTGTCAACCATTTCGCTTTAATGGCCCCTTATTTTCAGCTTGAGGAGATTTGGCCTTAAGGTGCATATCAATCTTCAAGAGGGGTGTACTTCCTGTTCCCTTTCTCCCTCTCGCTCTTCCCTTTTCACCTAAACATGTTAGGGGTAACCTCAGTTTTGTGTGTGCATGTCTTTCCCTAGCAGACAAAGAAAGAGTTGATCTGTATATAAGGATTCCTTGAGAATTAATCTGGGTTTCTGGCAGCGGAACAGAATGACATTAAGGAGTGAAAGTCATCCTGAAGGGTAGCTAATTGGTTCCCTGTAGAAAAATAAAAAAGCAGCTTGATTTATACCAAAATCAAGCCACATTCAGAAGTTCAGATTAATCCTAAACATCATTGTTTTCAGAATATTATTGTCCTTGAGCATTGACTTCAGATCGAGTCAATAGCTAAGGCGTTTTAATTAGATTTTAAATAGACCAGCATGGTTACAATTATGAAACCCGTTTGATTAGAACAATGTAGCTGTGAGAGATTAAAGCGTACGAATGGGATGAGAAATTACTTCAAAATCAATAGCTGATAAGCAATTACTCAACATCAGAAATGATAATTCCATCTAACACACTTACTGTATAACAACACACAGACAGCAACTAAATAATTAGTTAATCTCTCCCTCTAAAACACACGCACACACTCTCTTTCTGTTTTTCTCTCTATCACACACACACACACACACACGCATGCACGCACACACGATCGTTTGAACTTGGTAATTGTACAACCAGATTGTCGGATGTGATTAATTTCAGGTATAAATGGACACAACACAGAGAGAGGATGATGTAACCACAACATGGGCAGGCAGGAGAATAACTAACAGCAGAGAGAGAAGGAGAGAGAGAGAGAGGAGGGAGAAAGAGTGAGAGAGAGAGGTTAGGTTATTTCCCTGACATCTGGAATCAAGGACACATAACCCCAATCTTTAAGAATGGAGACAAATTTGACCCCAAGAATTACAGAGGCATTTGTGTGAACAGTAACCTGGGGAAGGTTTTCTGTAGTATTATAAATGTAAGAGTTCTAAACTTCCTTAATAAGCACAATGTCTTGAGTAAAATCCAAATTGGATTTATACCAAAACATCGCACAACTGATCATATTTACACCCTGATAGATAAACATGTCCACCAAAATAATACCAACATATACGCTTGCTTTATCGACTTCCAAAAAGCATTTGATTCTATTTGGCATACAGGACTGTTCTACAAAGTTATTGAAAGTGGTGTAGGGGGTAAAACACATGACATAATTAAATCAATGTTTACTGGCAATACGTGCAGCATTAAAATTGGTAAGAAAAGAACAGAATTCTTTAACCAGGGCGGGGCCTTCGCCATGGTTGCAATCTGAGCCCTGCACTCTTCAATATTTACATTAACGAATTGGCCACTATTCTAAAAAAATCCTCAGCCCCTGGTGTTAGTCTCCACAATTCAGAAGTAAAATGCCTACTCTTCGCAGATGACCTGTGCCTGCTGTCACCCACAATACATGGCCTACAGCAGAGCCTGGACCTGCTAGAGCAGTACTGCCAGACCTGGGCCCTGGCAGTAAACCCCAAAAAGACTAAAATAATGATTTTCCAGCGAAGATCCATATTTCAGGGAATTAGACCAAAGTTCTCAATTGGTACAAAATATATAGAGTACTGCACACACTACAATTACTTAGGTTTAAAAATTAAGCTTAACTGGATACCTTAATGAGGCAGTGAATGAGCTGAGAGAGAAAGCACACAGGGCATTCTACACCAATAAAAAGCAAATTCAAATTGAAATACATATTAAAATTTGCCTAAAACTAATTGAATATGTTATATAACCAATTGCACTTTATGGCAGCGAGGTGGGGAGTCCACTTGCAAAACAAGATTTCATCAAATGGGACAAACACCCCATTGAAACCCTGTATGCAGAGTTCTGTAAGATTCTCTGACATGTCCAGAGGAAAACTACTGGGCTGAGTTCACAAACCGGTTCTACTAACACACTGAACCCTCAGGACCAGAACATCCAATCAATCAGGATAAACCAAATTACAACACAAATTACAACACAGTCAAAACTATGTTGCTTATTGGGAAACACAAACACAAGCACAAAGCAAAATGCAGTGCTATCTGGCCCCAAATCGACAGTACACCGTGGCTAAATATTTGACCATGGTTACTGATCAAAACCTTAGAAAAACCTTGACAAAGTACAGGCTCAGTGAGTACAGTGAGCACCGCCTTGCCATTGAGAAGGGTAGACATGGGAAAACCTGGCTCCCTGTAGAGGAAAGGCTGTGCAACCACTGCACAACAGCAGAACCTGAGACAGAGCTGCATTTCCTGACAAAATGTAAAAACTATAAAACAATTAGAGTGTAATTTTCCCAAATTTGAAACACTTATTCAAGGTTTCAAAGACCTCTCTGATGAGGATAGGCTACCCGTCCTGTTAGGGGAAGACGCAGAGAGCTGTGGGTTGGCAGCACACTACATTGCTGTCTGCCATAAGATGAGGGACAGTGTCTGACACACCAATCAACCTGCACATGTCCTCTACTGTATACTTATTGTTATTGTTGAATGTATGGTTATTTTGACACTTGGTTATTGTTGTTACTGTTGTCCCGTTGACAATTTGATTCTCATTATTTATTTTTATATTGTAAATATCCAAAATAAGCTTTGGCAATATGTAAATTGTTACGCCATGCCAATAAAGCAAATTGAATTGAATTGAATTGAGAGAGAGCGAGGAAAGGATAGTGAGAGACAGGGGACTGAGTGAGAGGGGGGAGAGAGAGAGCAAGAGAGAGAAGAAAGGAGAGAGACAGGGAAGAGTGAGGGAGAGGGAGGAAGAGACCACTCTGAGACAAACACACTCCATGTGGAAGCTAAACAGGAAGGCTGTAATGATTAACATTAATTGCACTTCAGATAGCAATCCTGTGTGAAACATTCAACCAAATGTTTGGTTTATTTGTCAATTTTTTAAAGATTTTTCCTGTTAATAATTAATGAAATGCATCAAGGAATCCAAAAATTGCAGGAGGAGAAGAAGAGAAATGTTTACATAATCTGAGAACACAGAGGGTTTTGGTCTCTCTCTCTCTGTGTCTCTCTCTCTGTGTCTCTCTCTCTGTCTCTCTCTCTCTCTCTGTCTGTCTCTCTCTCTCTCTCTCTCTCTCTTTTTTTTTCAAGACAGAAAGAGAGTAACTATAATTGTAGGTAGGCCTAACTGTAATTGTAGCTGACGGATTCTAAAGACCTAGCCAAACAAATGTAGAATAACATTCTACTCACAAACTTAGGGTATAGTTTACGTAAAATAACCTGCTATGCCTACTACCCTGTGGCAAATCCACTGAATCCTAAATGTTAAATACATATTTTAACTATTTGCTTTTAATATCATCACCACTTGAAGAGAATAATCAGAATTAAACATACTCCATATTTATCTCTATCATCAGAGTTATACAGCAGGTAACTGCATGCTTTTCATGATCAGTAAACATCAACTGATCCTGTATTTTCAGATATTTGAGGGTAGCCTATCCATTTGGCATGTAGCTAGCTAGCTAGCTAAGCAAACAACATGTGGCCTTGATCGTGGCGAGCGCCTCAAACAGGTGCTGGGGTATTTTGACCTGTTGTTTGTTGCATCAAACAGGCTGAATTCCCTAGACAGGATTCCCAGCAGGTCGGTTTTGCATTCGGCCTCGTCGGCATTCATTTTAGTAAAGATTTGCCACACAAACAACATCTTTTGAATGAATAAAAGCAGGTAAACCTACCGGTTGCTTAAAAGTTGGAAACAATGTTGTTGCCTTGTAAACTGCATTTCAAAGTCGGGTGTACAGTTTCAGCATAAACAATGCGTGAGCATTGAATTCATGGTGGTAGGCTACAATAACACACACACACACACACACACACACACACACACACACACACACGCACACATTCACATTCACATACCCTGAACGTTAATTATTTATCATGCAGATAGCAGAGCAAAGAAGGCCATATGAAGACAGATTTAGACATTGCATATCATTCAACAGTTCCATTTTACATCACGCTGTTCATAGAAATAATTGATTATAGTTTACCAGTTTCTCGCAATTATTTATCCCAGGAAAAGGGAATGGGTTTCGGCGGGAAATTTGTGCAGATCTCTGTATCCTGGGTTCCCGCCATTAAACCATAATGCCCCACGCTCGCACCGCTCAAGTTCACTCCGATGCAGGGCCCTTATCAAGTTGGCCAGCTTTGCTTTATATGCTGCTCACAACAATAACATCCCAGCTAACAAAGCAGGAAAGCAGGCACATACGCACACACACATGAAAGTAAACACAAACACACACAGATATGCACACGTGCACGAGCACACACACCCACACACACCCACACACACACACACACACACACACACTACTTCCCAGGGAGAGGCAGATAGAGAGGTTCAGAAGGAACCCCCAGCCGGCACAGCATTCCCAGACAAACATTTGTACTCCTGTTAGGAATCAAAGCTCCTTGCTACTCTGCACGACTCGGAAACATCACATTCAGTCTGTGCGTACATCTCTGTGATCATTCCGTAACATTCTCAGGCTGACTGAGCTCACAGGGAAATACCAGCAAGGGTGAATAAAGAAAACAACAGGAACTGAAAAAGGCGGATTCCCACCCTGACAGGGGCCAAATTGAACGTGACACAAACACTGCACCAGTTAACTCACTCCACAATGACTGATTGACATCAGACTGAAGAACACAGAGTAAGGCTGGCTAAAGATACCGGTAACACGTAAAGTTTAAGACTTTCCCAAATGACAATTATCTTAGACACGTTTTATCAGGTCTTCTATCTAACTGAGGGGAAAATCACCTGCTTTATTTATTGAGAAGCTGTACTTCAATAGTGAGAAATGTCTCAGTCTCTGTAGCAAAAACATTGTGCTATCCAGGAGCCCGAGTACATGACATCAATAAGCTGCTCCCAAACATTATAAACCAGCATCAGGACATCAATAAGCTGCTCCCAAACATTATAAACCTGCATTAGGACATCAATAAGCTGCTCCCAAACATTATAAACCAGCATCAGGACATCAATAAGCTGCTCCCAAACATTATAAACCTGCATTAGGACATCAATAAACTGCTCCCAAACATTATAAACCTGCATCAGGACATCAATAAGCTGCTCCCAAACATTATAAACCTGCATCAGGACATCAATAAACTGCTCCCAAACATTATAAACCTGCATCAGGACATCAATAAACTGCTCCCAAACATTATAAACCTGCATCAGGACATCAATAACCTGCTCCCAAACATTATAAACCTGCATTAGGACATCAATAAGCTGCTCCCAAACATTATACACCTGCATCAGGACATCAATAACCTGCTCACAAACATTATAAACCTGCATCAGGACATCAATAATCTGCTCCCTAACATTATAAACCTGCATCAGGACATTGATAAGCTTCTCCCAAACATTATAAACCTGCATCAGGACATCAATAAGCTGCTCCCAAACATTATAAACCTGCATCAGGTCATCAATAACCTGCTCCCAAACATTATAAACCTGCATCAGGACATCAATAAGCTGCTCCCAAACGTTATAAACCTGCATTAGGACATCAATAAGCTGCTCCCAAACATTATAAACCTGCATTAGGACATCAATAAGCTGCTCCCAAACGTTATAAACCTGCATTAGGACATCAATAAGCTGCTCCCAAACATTATAAACCTGCATCAGGACATCAATAAGCTGCTCCCAAACATTATAAACCTGCATCAGGACATCAATAACCTGCTCCCAAACATTATAAACCTGCATTAGGACATCAATAATCTGCTCCCAAACATTATAAACCTGCATCAGGACATCAATAAGCTGCTCCCAAACATTATAAACCTGCATCAGGACATCAATAAGCTGCTCCCAAACATTATAAACCTGCATCACGAAATTGAGTCTATATTAGTTAATGTGGGATTCAATGACATTATGAAGGGCAGCTCAGAACAGCTGAAGGTAAAGAACTGATTGGCTCTCTGCTTGACACCAACAAATGCCCCATAATATCTGGCCCTCTACCCACCATAAATCGTGGTATTGAACATTTCAGC
The DNA here is from genome assembly GCF_057628025.1 of Oncorhynchus mykiss. Classification (NCBI taxonomy): domain Eukaryota; kingdom Metazoa; phylum Chordata; class Actinopteri; order Salmoniformes; family Salmonidae; genus Oncorhynchus; species Oncorhynchus mykiss. Next base: position 49,655,387 of record NC_143024.1, read on the forward strand.
AGACTTTTATCCCTCCGTAACTGGCTATGAGACTATTGCAGCTCTGTGGGTTTAAAACGTATTGACGATTTTGATACCTTCTGGCAACAACATTTGTTTTGTAAGGAGGATGGGATCCACCCAAATAATCTGGGTTCCTGGATCCTTTCACAGCATTATAAGGTTGCATTGAGACAAATAATTATCAATGACCCAAGCCCAGCTCCGTTAATCTCTACCATTGTGTCGCTTGAGTTGTCAGAATGCTTCAGCAAATGTACATTATCCCAGGGGCGTTGGAAGACAATGTAAGTAACCTAATTTATGTCTCTCTGCTGATTCTACTGCTATTGTATCCAGTAACCATGTGCCTATGAACCAGAGTTATACTGTTAACACTGAGGCAGTGTGCCCTAGTAGGAAGTCCACTGTGTGCAGCTCACCCTGTGCTATCAGCTCCAATATAAATAACATGAGCAAGTCTACTTCTGATAAGCTTCCCAGTAAAGCAATGTAAACAATCAAGCATTCAAGAAAAGTGCTAAAAATAGCCCACGTTAACATATGTAGCTTAAGAAACAAGGTTCTTGATATCAATAATTTGCTATAAAGAGATGACATTCATATTCTGACAATCTCTGTAACTCACTTAGATAATACCCTCAAATCAAATCAAATCAAAGGTTATGTGTCATGTGCACTGTCTACACCTTACAGTGAAATGCTTACTTACAGGCTCTAACCAATAGTGCAATGTGAGGGTGGTTGCAATACATGGTTATAACATCTACATAAAATGTCAAAGGTGGAGGTGTTGCCTTTTACTGTATATTCAGAAGCACATTCCTGTAAAGCTTAGAGGATCTCATGTTAAATATTGTTGAAGTTATATGGTTACATGTTCACCTGCCTCAACCATTCTGATGGGAAGCTGCTATAGACCACAAAGTGCTAACAGTCAGTATCTGGATAATATGTGTGCAATGCTTGATAACGTATTTGATGTCAAGAAAAAGCTTAAAACTGTAACTAGTGCCTGCAACCTGGTTCAGGTTGTCAACCTACCAAGGTAGTTACAAACAGCACAATAATGAAATCATCACGTGTAGTGATGTAGTGATCACAATATAGTAGCCATATCTAGGAAAACCAAAGTTCCAAAAGCTGGGCATAATATAGTGCAAAAGAGATCATACAATACGTTTTGTAGTGATTCCTATGTTGTTGATGCAAATAATATTTGTTGGTCTGTGGTGTTTAATGAGGAGCAACCAGACGCTGCACTTGACACATTTATGAAATTGCTTATTCCAGTTACTAATAAGCATGCCCCCATTAAGAAAATGTCTGTAAAAATGGTTAAATCCCTGTGGATTGATGAGGAATTTAAACATTTTATGGTTGACACGGATGAGGCAAAATAAATGGTAAATAAGTCTGGTTGTACAATCGATTGGCAAACACACTGCAAATTGAGAAATCATGTGAATAAACTGAATAAAAATATGAAACTATATTATGAAACAAAGATAAATTACCTAGAGAATGATGGTAAAAAGATTTTGGAGCAAAATGTAAATTACATTTTAGGCAAAATGGCAAACTCAGCTCCTTCATTCATTGAATCAGATGGCCCATTCATCACAAAACCCACTTATATTGCCAATTACTTTAATGATTTTTTCAAAATTAGCTAATTTAGGCATGACATGCCAGCAACCACATTCAGGACATTCCACAAACGCGGCACTTACACAAATGACTGAAGATTGGCTGAAATAAATTGATGATAAAAAGAGAGTGGGAGCTGTTCTGTTAGACTTCAGTGCGGCTGTTGACATTATCGATCATAGTCTGCTGATGGAAAAATGTGATATGGCTTTACACTTCCTGCTATATTGTGGACAAATAATTAGCTGTCTAACAGTAGACAGAGGGTGTTCTTTAATGGAAGCCTCTCCAACATAATCCAGGCAGAACCAGGAATTCCCCAGGGTAGCTGTCTCGGACCCTTATTTTTAAAAAAAATCTACTAAAAAAATTGACTAATGACATGCCACTGTCTTTAACCCTTGTGTAGTCTTAACATTTTGTATACTCCCGTTGTCCTATGGGTAAAAAATGACCTGCCGTCACTAAACCTCTGAAATAAAGCAGCTTAATTGAATTTTAAACCCCAAATCGATTTTGTATGAAGAAACAACCTGTCATTCATCATAAACTTTGAAAATATCTGTGTTTTCCCTCTTCACAATGCAGAAAGACAGGATTTAATCTGTGGACACCACTCGTTTTTATTACAACACACCTGCCATAATTGTTTCCTTTACTAAAGTAGAAGTTTATTATTATTATTATTATTATTATTATTAATATTATTATTGCTAAAGGTACTGCATAAGTGTAAACATAACTTATTTAGCAAGAGATGGCACTTGTATAGCCAAAGAAAGAAGCAGAAATGTGCAGAAAGTAGTTTTGAATGCATTTTATTGAAGGGAAACAATAACAGTCTTGAACTTTTTGGCAACATGGTGATATATTCTGTTATATACTGTACAACGAGGAATTCAACTAAACTCAGCAAAAAAAGAAACGTCCTCTCACTGTCAACTGCGTTTATTTTCAGCAAACTTAACATGTGTAAATATTTGTATGAACATAACAAGATTCAACAACTGAGACATAAACTGAACAAGTTCCACAGACATGTGACTAACAGAAACTGAATAATGTGTCCCTGAACAAAGGGGGGGGGGGGGGGGTCAAAATAAAAAGTAACAGTCAGTATCTGGTGTGGCCACCAGCTGCATTAAGTACTGCGGTGCATCTCCTCCTCATGGACTGCACCAGATTTTCCAGTTCTTGCTGTTAGATGTTACCCCACTCTTCCACCAAGGCACCTGCAAGTTCCAGGACATTCCTGGGGGGGATGGCCCTAGACCTCACCCTCCGATCCAACAGGTCCGAGATGTGCTTAATGGGATTGAGATCCAGGCTCTTCGCTGGCAATGGCCGAACACTGACATTCCTGTCTTGCAGGAAATCACGCACAGAACGAGCAGTATGGCTGGTGGCATTGTCATGCTGGAAGGTCATGTCAGGATGAGCCTGTGGGAAGTGTACCACATGAGGGAGGAGGATGTCTTCCCTGTAACGCACAGTGTTGAGATTGCAATTACAACAAGCTCAGTCCGATGATGCTGTGACACACTGCCCCAGACCATGACGGACCCTCCACCTCCAAATCGATCCTGCTCCAGAGTACAGGCCTTGGTGTAACGCTCTTTCATTCAACGATAAACGCGAATCCGACCATCACCTCTGGTGAGACAAAACATCGACTTGTCAGTGAAGAGCACTTTTTGCCAGTCCTGTCTGGTCCAACGACGGTGGGTTTGTGCCCATAGGCAACGTTGTTGCCGGTGATGTCTGGTGAGGACCTGCCTTACAACAGGCCTACAAGCCCTCAGTCCAGCCTCTCTCAGCCTATTGCGGACAGTCTGAGCACTGATGGAGGGATTGTGCGTTCCTGGTGTAACTCTGGCAGTTGTTGTTGCCATCCTGTACCTGTCCCGCAGGTGTGATGTTCAGGTGTACCGATCCTGCGCAGGTGTTGTTACACATGGTCTGCCACTGCGAGGACGATCAGCTGTCTGTCCTGTCTCCCTGTAGCGCTGTCTTAGGCGTCTCACAGTACGGACATTGCAATTTATTGCCCTGGCCACATCTGCAGTCCTCATGGCTCCTTGCAGCATGCCTAAGGCACATTCACGTAGATGAGCAGGGGCCCTGGACATATTTTTTGGTATTTTTCAGAGTCAGTAGAAAGAAAGGCCTCTTTAGTGTCCTAAGTTTTCATAACTGTGACCTTAATTGCCTACCGTCCGTAAGCTGTTAGTGTCTTAACGACCGTTCCACAGGTGCATGTTCAATAATTGTTTATGGTTCATTGAACAAGCATGGGAAACAGTGTTTAAACCCTTTACAATGAAGATCTGTGAAGTTATTTGGAATTTTACGAATTATCTTTGAAAGACAGGGTCCTGAAAAAGGGACATTTCTTTTTTTGCTGAGTTTAGAACATACAAGTCTTCTCCCATTGTATTAACCATTGCCCCCACCCACAAGGTGTATAATCAACAACAATAAATAATAATAAAATAAGATAATAGATACAAAACAAAAACGTGAAGAACATGAATCAATCAACTCTAATTAGCACATGTAGGACAGTATTCAAGTGTGTGTGCCTCTCTCCCCCTTGTTGTGAGGAGTGCAGGGGGGAGCTCAGGCTTGTTCTTTCTAACTGTGCCATGGTGATTTTCCTCTTCAGGAGCTGCTGGCTGAGTTCAATCAGTAGCAAACACAATCTCAATTTCTCATTGCGTATGTGTGTAAATGATTGTATTACTGCCGGGTCAAAAATGACCCGAAGACAATCTTTGTACCCTGGTAGTGTCCAGCTTCCATGGAAATATGAACAAAGGCAATATTTCACTTTTTCTAATGTTGGGGTCACTCTAGGAAAAGTCATTGAATATATAACTACCTAAATGTTGATGAACGCCAGGAAGAGTAGCTGCTGCCCTGGCGGAAGCTAACAGGGATCCTTAATAAATAAAAATACTTCCCACTTAAAACGCTTCATAAGAGAGATGAACAGAAAAAGTACATTTAAGTCTGTCAGGAGAGTAAATAGGTCTACTCAGCAGAAAGGAGGAGAGAAAAACTATTGGTGTCTTTGATTATTCTCTCTCTCTCTGTCTCTGTCTCTCTCTCTCTCTCTCTCTCTCTCTCGATAATGTAATTCTTAATGTATAACCTGGCAAGACATACATTTTGAAGGCATGGCCAGATAGTTTTTCTAGTTCTCTCTCCATCTTTCTCTCTCTCCCTTCCTTCCCTCTCTCTGTCTATCTCTGCCTCTCTCTCTCTCCCCTGCTTCCCCCTCCCCCTCTCCCTCTAAGATGAATTGTTTGCTACATCTCCACCACTAAAAGCCTTCAACCTCTTCAAAGCTGGGTTTGTTATAAGGCCTAGTTGCTGGGAAGAGAGGTGACAGCATGATGAATCTCACAACAAATCTGGGACCATTTTTCTCCGATGGTTATCTCGCACGTAACATCAGAGAATAGGAAGATGATATTGGTCTACACGGTGTATTACAGATGGGGTACCTTTCTCTCCGATGGATATCTCGCCCGTAACATCAGAGAATAGGAGGATGATATTGGTTTACACAGTGTATTACAGATGGGGTACCTTTCTCTCCGATGGATATCTCGCCCGTAACATCAGAGAATAGGAGGATGATATTAGTCTACACGGTCTATTACAGACGGGGTACCTTTCTCTCCGATGGATATCTCACCCGTAACATCAGAGAATAGTAGGACGATATTGGTCTACACGGTGTATTACAGGCGGGGTACCTTTCTCTCCGATGGATTTCTCATCCGTAATATCAGAGAATAGGAGGATGATGTTAGTCTACACGGTGTATTACAGACAGGGTACCATTCTCTCCGATGGATATCTCGCACGTAACATCAGAGAATAGGAGGATGATGTTAGTCTACATGGTGTATTACAGACGGGGTACCTTTCTCTCTGATGGATATCGCGTCCGTAATATCAGAGAATAGGATGATGATGTTAGTCTACACAGTGTATTACAGACGGGGTACCTTTCTCTCCACGCTGCACTCCCAGTGAACCTGGGCTATATTTCCTTCTGCGGAGTCGGATGAGTCTCGCCCGTAGCATCAGAAAATAGGAGGATGATGTTAGTCTACACGGTGTATTACAGACGGGGTACCTTTCTCTCCGTGCTGCACTCCCAGTGAACCTGGGCTATATTTCATTCTGCGGAGTCGGAGGAGTCTCGTACGGCTATGCTTCACTCACAAACTGCATGGAGACCAATCATAGCATGGTTCTCTGTACTGTTTGGAATTAGCGTAGCACGTGACTCCGCCAACCGCCGCCGAAATGACTTGTTCGACACAGGGATGAACAGCAAGGAATGGTGAGGAGCGTTACTTAGGTAGATGTTACAGGCCATTATTAGTGTAGCGAGACATAAAGAGAGTTCATAGAGAGCTCATCAGGGAGTTCAAGCTATTAAGAGCAGTGGTAGGGTTAACATATATTAAATATTTCAAATGAGAGTGTACCTCTGATCCCAGACCAGTTGAAGCGACAAGAAGTGTCTTTATCACACTTCAGTTAGGATGTGTATCTGATGTTGCGATTCAGACAATGCATATTTAGATAAGTTCAAACACTTGTTGAGACCTCAATACATCTGAAAACATGTGCTGGCATTACATTTGGAAATAAAATGACAGTAACTTTTAAAGTTGCATGGGACTCCTCAGTTAATGTACAAAACACACACGTCTGAGACTGGCCAGAAGAAACAGAGAGAGAGACAGAAATGCAAAGAGAAAGAAAGAAAAGTGCAATGTAATGTCAATATTATTTCCCATTTTGTTTTGTTTTGTCTTTCATAGCACGTCATGTGTCTTCTCAGTCATGTTGACACTGGTCTACTACCATTGCTTTAATGTATTGTTGTTCTCATTAATATTGTTGTTAATGGTAATCCCATGTCCACTACTACTATTATTATTGCTGTTGGTCCCACCATTTATTTATATATAAATATATATACAGTATATATTTTATACATATATAAATATATTTTTATATTTTTCTATATGTATACTTTGAAAATGTAAGTAATAATGAACTTACCATGTCAATAAAGTCAATTGAATTGAATTGAAAGACACAGACAGACAGACACAGACAGGGGCTGAAAAAGAGGGAGAGAGGGGGGAGACACATAGAGAGAGTGAAAAATGAAAAAGAGACCAGGAAAGAACGACCACAGACGTTCCTATAACGCCCTAATATCCTCCCTCTCCAGGGGGTCGGGGACCCGGGGCCCCTCTGTTCTTCTCTGCTGACAGCCGCAATAGGGACGGCCCTTTGTGAGAGCCCAGAGGTTCGTTAAATGCTATTAATGAAACACAGTATCCCTTGTGCGGGAGACTTGTCAGTATTTCATTATAGACTGATAAACATATAATATTTAAGTGTCAAATGCCGTGCGAGTGGAGTGACATGACGGCAGGAGGGAGGGAGGGAGGGAGGCAAAGATAATTTAGGGATTGCAGGACCGAATTCATTCCCATGCTCCAGACTGACAGAATTTATTATTTCAGAGAGAGAGAGAGAGAGAGAGAGAGATGGTAAAGACAGAGACAGACAGAAAAGATAGATAGAGAAAGAAAACACAAAATAAACTGAGAAAGATACTGTAGAGGGACAGAGAAAGATAAAAAAAAATATTAACCAAGTAGGACAGAAAAAGAGAGAAAAAAATTGAAAGGGTGGGCACGTATTTGAGTGTCTGTTAGGGGGATAAGCTCGGCAAACATTGAAGTGTATTCTTCTCTTTAACAGAGTAAAGAGGGGAATATGTCAGACAAGCTAACAGCCATTGTTAGGACAGTCTGGCCTACCTCTATTGTTCACTATCAATACCAGAATGGGCCAAATAAAAGAAATGTTAATACTTTGGTTCACATCACTGGACAACCGAGCCCAGCATTGGGACTCTGAGCAGGCTTCTCAAACTCCTTTTGATAATAGTGTAACAATAAAATAGAGGATAATGCTACAGTATGTATATGGGAACAAGCTGCTAGTAAAATAGTAATAATAATCATTTGGATACATCAACTTCAGAAACAACTAATGGAGATATGGACTGTATGAGATGTACAAGTTTCACTTTTTTAAGAGAAGTCTAAAGGCACTGTATTCCCAATGGGCATTTGTTTACTGATACTGCCAGTTAGAAGTGTGCTGTTAGCTTTTATAGCTTTTAGCTCCGGCGCAAATGCCTGTACAGTACTCTTTGGAGTTGAAGAACTACACTCTTACAAAAAACGGCTACCTAGAACCATAGAGGGTTCTTCGGGTGTGGGAGCACCCTTTGAGTTCCGGGTAGAACCTTTTCATCAAAGGTTATTTGAGAGTTATTTGTTGGATGAAAGGGTTCTATCCAAAACAAAAAAAAAGGATTATCCTATGAGACAACCAAAGAACCATTCATGAACCTCCTTTTCTAAGTGCGTGGTGTTTAAGAGCTCAAGGAGCTATGTTACTGTACAGTTAGCTGCTAAACTAGCCACATCTCTGTCCCCATGAGCAAGTAATCAGTGGTAACCATGACTGTTAATCAGATAATCTTGTCTTTTTCACCCCCTCTCTCTTCAAAATACCAGGAGTTGGGAAGGATAATTAAAAACGTGTCAGGTGAAAGTCCAATGAGCATCTTCGCCACCGCATGTTCATCTCGTGTTCCATCGCTTTGTTCTTCTTATTAACCTCCTCTCCTGCTCGCCATGCCTTTAAAATGAAATCTTTAGCCCCTTACATGTGAAATTAAATATGCCCTCATTTGAACGCTTTTAATTATTCTTTATTCCCCCTTTCTGCTTAAATAAAGGTTAAATAAAATTTGGAAAAAGGAGAAGAGGAAGAGCTTCCATCTTGCACTTCCACTTCCACTTTTGTCAGACGCTTTACTTCATTTATCTCTGAAGAGTGCTGATGGTCCTTCCCTTATCCTCTCCTTCTCCTTCTCTTCGTTTACTCCTCCACACACACTGCCCAGGTCTGTCATGATTCACTCCTCCTCCTCCCTCACTCCCCTTTCTTTCTTTTCTCTTTCTTTCTCTCTTGTTCTGCAGCCAGTGCCTGTTTAATTCTCACCTTGCTCTGCCCTTGTCATCAAGCCGCTGAAGCATAAAGCCAGGGAGCAAAGGGAGTGTTTACTCATTTCAACACTACATTACCTAGCTATTAATCACAGCCTGCACTGTAGCACCGCGCAACAGAAACCTCTGGACAAGAGACACATCTCTGCAGCTGCCATTATCTGCCCCCAAACTGCCCTTGATACTAATTTGGTCGCTTGAAAATAACTGTCATGGGTGATAGTCACTGACACGTCTGTGAAGCACCTGTATGTATGCATCAACTGCTTTGGAGCCATTCTAGCAGTGTTTAGAAATGCATACATGTCTAGCCAGTAAAGCCAATAGGGTTGTTTAAAATAACATCTTACTGTCCTAATTATCTTTAAAAAAACACAACAAGGAAGTGGTATGTTATGTAATCAAATAATATAATCAATGTGAACATGAGTTGGCTGACATTAAAATGCAAGACAATTACGGCACAGGATAGGCAGGAGTCAGTAGGTCTAATTAATCACAATGAATTTCATGCAAATTATATTTGAATGCATAGAAAAAAAATTGAAAGTGCTTTCTGAGGTGGCAAAGCCATCCTCAGTCTTCTCCAGGTTGAGCAGGTCACAGAGTGGAATTTATTCATTCATTTAATAATTATTTTCTATAAACACTGCATCAGGCTGCAGGTTGCACAAATATTTCTGCACATTTGACATTCAATGTCATCTTTACCCTTTCTTCTTTCCAGTGAACATTGATATGGAATTGCTTACTCTTTTTACTTGCATTATATCCTAAACACTCCTCTTTTTAGACAAAAACTAACATTTTCTGGAAAGTAATTTCCAGCATTTCCAGTAACAACAGAAAATAAAATTCATTGCACATTTAAGTTCTCGTGAAATTGAATGAATACAACAACAGTCAGCACTCACAGGTCTGCTAAAGTGCTTGTAATGAGAGCTCTTTAAATATAGGAAGGAGACGTGTGAGAAGACGGATAGCTACGGGGCTAGGAGATGGCCAGGCAGACTACAGCAGCAGCATAATGCCTCTCCTGCCTTCTCTCTCTGTTGTTTCTAATGAGGCTATGGACACAACAGGAACATTATCATTACTGATTGAACCCACTCCTCTCTCGTCTCAGTTTTTATCTCTCTCTTTCTTTGTTACTCTCTTTTTTGCCTTGGCTCCCTGTCCTTTTGCAATTAACATTTTGCGTGGACGGCCAAAGGCGGCAAGCAGTGTGTGCGTGCGTGCATACGTATTGATGTGTGTGAGAGTGTGTATGGGAGATAGACACAAACCAGAATCATCTGATTTTCAAATAAATGAGCAATGTAAATAGTTTAGAGAGCCAGTTTAATCTCTGAACAATGAACCCTTATGAGAGAGAGAGCGAGAGAGAGAGAGAGAGAGAGAGAGAGAGAGAGAGAGACAGAGTGTAGAGGAAAAAAGGTGTAGAGGAAAAAAGGGACTGGTGGTGTGCTGTGGGGATGGGAGCAAAAGCTATTGGGGGTGGAGAGGGGATGAGCAAACACAATGTATCCCTTCTCTAATGCAACCTGTTAGAAACCTAGTTAAATAAAGGTTAAATCAAATAAATAACAAATCACCCCATTCAATCAGCATTTATATACATGCCAGTCCACTACTACTCATTTGCATTCATTTCTCCTATTGTATAGTTGGAAATGGCCGACTGTCTCACCAGCACAATTTGTGAGCCTATCAGCAGCCAGAAGAGCCCACACCTGATGCCAATTTAGCCCTCTTGGCTCTATTCATTGCTTTCCACCCGATCTGACAACTCCTCTCCACTCTGGCTCCTCTTCCTTCCAGGAGATTTTTCAATTTGATCTGCTTGTGGTGACAAAATTGTTTTGCTGGTTGTAGAGTTTTTTCCCCCCTCTTCCTCTTTATTTCACTCCCACTCTTTTCCTCTCACTCCTTCGCTCTTTCTCTCTCTCTATATCTATGAGACTGGGTGTCTATTTGGGTGCCATGGGAAAAGGAGAGGCGAATGATTCTCAGTGGCTTCTGATTTCCTCTATTTGTTCAGAATTAGGGCCCACTTATCTGCTGAAAGAAAAAGCAACTTGTGGAGTGAAAGTGACAGGCAGAAACTAACAGGGCTATTGTGCCCCAAGGATATGCACTCAAACAAGAGGGGCCCTCTTGAAAACACACACACACAGGGAACACAAACACTCACACACTGACACAGACATAAACTCACTCACTCACTCACTCACTCACTCACTCACTCACTCACTCACTCACACACACACACACACACACCTCACTCTGTCTCAGTTAATTACCACTGTTAATCCACAGCGCATTTGAGAGTAAATATTTAAATATTTAGTTTCAATATAAAGAGTGAAAAGGGGCCGTGGAGTGTCATCCACCCCGTGAATAGAGTGCTGAGGACCTGAGCTCATTTCCACCATAAAAGGGCTGGGGCGCTAAAGTGTAGTTTTTGTGCTGACAGCGGCTAAAGTCATTAGACTTTGGCAACAAACTCTTTAGAAGAAAAGCAGAAAGGCAGCCCACAGTTTATACGTCCTTCTCACTGGTGGGAACACAACACACACACACAAACACACCTCAACATTCTCCATTAACTCTCTACCAACTTCCTACCCAAAACAAAACACCACCTCTACCCTCCCTGTCCACTCACTACAAAAAAGACAATCACTTTCCTTGACAGACAGACAATAATTTCTCATCCTAGCCAAACAAACAGACTAACTAAGCAGTCTTGGGAGTAGAAATTAGCAGATGAAATAATAAGAGAGTGGTGGGGAGGAGGGTGGGAGGTTGACAGTGGGGGGATGGAGAGATAAGGAGGGGGGAAGAGGAGGATTGTGACAGAGAGATCCCAGAGTCTAGCTGCTCATTAATCACTGCAGCGTCTTTGACCTTTCATTTGCCAAGGGCGCAACACAAGGAGGAGGAGGGAGAGAAAAGGAGAGAGAAGAAGGAGGAGGGTGGCTGCCACTGTTTACCGCGGCCACTCAGGAATAAAAAAAAATAAATAAAGACAAACGGATGACGTGTGAATAGATATGCTTGAGTCCAAGAGAAAAAGATGCCGCAACCCATTCTTAATGAAGAGTGAAATTAATCAGCTTCACGGCTTGTTGGATAAATCAGGCGTTCTGTATCCCTCCCCCCTTCCCCTCCAGCCCCTAGGTGGTATCAGCTGCTCTGTGCTCTGCTTGCCGGGCCTTGATAGAGACTGATAGGCCCGGTGACCATTTACACATGTTATTAAAAGAATTACAAAGATGTTGGCTCATGCTCTCGGCTCCCATGCTCCATCCCCTCCCCTTCACACGTAACGAGGGCTGTGAGGGGGTTTGGGAACTGGGTGCTGGAAATGGCAGTAGGGTGCGACATGAGCGTCAGGCAGTATTTTTAGCTTTGGGATGCTTGGCTCGGCGTTACCGGATGGGGAAGGAGCCGAGCTGTGCAGAGCGCTGTAGAGGCAGCAACGGCAGTGAGAAAAAGCTTGACAAGCTAAAGCCATTACATGGGGAGTGTGAGAGAGAGATATACAGCTGTAAAAGTAGTAATGTACAGTTCAGCTGTGTGTGGAGGTTTGTGTTGAGTAGTTAGAGACGATAAGGAGAGTTAGAGACGACCATACTGTAGGAGAAACTGGTTGTTGTGCTTTATCCTAGTAAAAGGGCATTTCTTTACTTTCTCTTTCAATCTCTTTACGTTTATTAAAACATTTCAGTTGAAAAACATTTGTATTGTATCTAACACTGATTTGCTTGAGAGACTGAGTTAATCCCTGAGAGTGCAAAACAATAAGATGCCTAAAAGAGAAATTGAGAGTTATTTTAAGAGAACACATTACAAATGAACTCTCTACTGTGGAAATAATGGTTTCTGGGTGTGAAAATAATAGAAAAATAGAGTTGAACTTTTAGGATAGTTTACTGTCAAATACAGTGTGTAGATTGAAACATACAGTACTAGTAAAAAGTTTGGACAAACAAGTGTTTTTCTTTATTTGGACTATTTTCTACATTGTAGAATAATAGTGAAGACAGCAGAATAAATAAATAACACATATGGAACTCAAAAGCATTAAACAAATTAAAATATATTTTATATTTTTCATTCTTCAAAGTAGCCACCCTTTGCATTGATGACAGCATTGCACAGTTTTGGCATTCTCTCAACCAGCTTCACCTGGAATGCTTTTCCAACACATATGCTGAGCACGTTTTGGCTGCCAGGTCATCTGTTGCAGCACTCCATCACTCTCTTTCTTGGTGAAATAGCCCTTACACAGCCTGGAGGTGTGTTGGGTCTTTGTCCTGTTGCAAAACAAATGATAGTCCCACTAAGCACAAACCAGATGGGATGGTGTATCGCTGCAGAATGCTGTGGTAGCCATGCTGGTATTTTGTGCCTTGATTTCAAAATAAATCACAGACAGTGTCACCAGCAATGCACCCCCGCACAATCACACCTCCTTCTCCATGCTTCACGGTGCGAACCACACTGGTGGAGATCATCCGTTCACCTACTCTGCATCTCACAAAGACACAGCGGTTGGAACCAAAAATCTCACATATGGACTCATCAGACCAAAGGACAGATTTCCACCCATCTAATGTCCATTGCTGGTGTTTTTTGGCCCAAGAAAGTAACTTCTTCTTATTGGTGTCCTTTAGTAGTGGATTCTTTGCAGCAATTCAACCATGAAGTCGTGATTCACGCCGTCTCTTCTGAAAAGTTGGTGTTGAGATGTGTCTGTTATTTGAACTCTGTGAAGCATTTATTTGGGGTGCAATTTCTGAGGCTGGTAACTCTAATAAACTCCTCTTCTGCAGCAGAGGAAACTCTGGATGTTCCTTTTCTGTGGCGGTCCTCATGAGAGCCAGTTTCATCATAGCACTTGATGGTTTTGCGACTGCACTTGAAGAACCTTTCAAAGTTCTTGACATTTTCCAGATTGATTGACCTTCATGTAATGATGGACTGTCGTTTCTCTTTGATTTTTTGAGCTGTTCTTGCCATAATATGGATCTGGTCTTTTACCAAATAGGGCTATCTACATGTATACCACCTGTACCTTGTCACGACACAACTGATTGGCTAAAATGCATTAAAAAGGAAAGAAATTCCACAAATTATCTTTTAAAAAGGCACACCTGTTAATTGAAATGCATTCCAGGTGTCTACCTCATGAAGCTGGTTGAGAGGATGTCAAGAGTGTGCAATGCTGTCATCAAAGCAAAGGGTGGCTACTTTGAAGCATCTCAAATATAAATATATATTTTGATTTCTTTAACACTTTTTTGGTAACTAAATGATTCCATGTGTTCTTTCATAGTTTTGATGTCTTCACTATTATTCTACAATATAGAAAATAGTAAAAATGAAGAAAAAACCCTTGAATAAGTAGATGTGTTCATTTTTGACTGGGACTGTACATTTAAGTTATTTTCAACTCTAATTTTCAACTCTAAAAGTTAATCTAATCAGTCCATTTCTACCTCTGGAAGAGCCTGCTCTACCTTAATAGTCTATTTCTATTGTCTCAGCAAGATTTTAATTGAAACCAATGGGGATCTAACAACAACTGTGACATGTTGACGTCTGTTGATGTCTGGGGAATAGCTATAAATACGTGACAAAAATGTGTGCATCAGTAATGTGATTTCTTAATTATTACTGTAAAATCTCCAGTGGTGGAAAAAGTACCCACTTGACATACTTGAGTAAAAGTAAAGATACCTTAATAGAAAATGAGTGAGTAAAAGTAACCCAATAAATTACTACTTGAGTAAAAGTCTAAAGGTATTTGGTTTTAAATATACTTTAGTATCAAAAGTCAAAGTATAAATAATTTAAAATCCATTGCATTAAGCACACCAGACGGCGTGATTTTCTTGTTTTTTATTGATTTATGGATAGCCAGGGGCACACTCAAACACTTGACCAAGGATGTTCTCTTGATAAGTGTGTGAATTTAACCATTTTCCTGTTCTGCTAAGCATTCAAAATGTAACAAGTACTTTTGGGTGTCAGGGAAAATGTATGGAGTAAAAACATAACATTATTTTCTTTAGGAATGGAGCGCGGAAAAAGTAAAAGTTTTCAAAAACATAAAAGGCAAAGTAAATTTCAGATACCCCAGAAAACTACTTAAATAGTACTTCACAGTATTTGTACATAAGTACTTTACACCACTGAATATCTTCCCTGATCAAGAGATATTCCTTCAATTGCAAACCGAGAGAGAAAAATATACAACAAATTAGGATTTAGTCTTAAATACGTCAAGGAAATGAGACAGAGACAAGATGTTTCTTCTGGCATAAAGAGACGAGACATCTCGGACTTTGAGCAATTATTTAGATATAAAACATGACTGTCACGCCCTGACCTTAGTTATCTTTGTTTTCTTTATTATTTTGGTTAGGTCAGGGTGTGACAAGGGTGGTTGGTTTAGTTTTTGTATTGTCTAGGTGTTTTAGTCCTGTCTAGGTTTTTTTTGTAATTCTATGGGGTTAGTATGTCTAGGTATATGCAGGTCTATGGTGGCCTAAATTGGTTCCCAATCAGAGGCAGCTTTTTATCGTTGTCTCTGATTGGGGATCCTATTTAGGTTGACATTTTCCATTTTGGTTTTATGGGTTATTATTCTATGTTTAATTGCCTGTTCGCACTAGTCATATTGCTTCACGGTTCGTTTTGTTATTTTGTATAGTTTTGTTCAGTGTTACATTCGTTTAATAAATAGAATGTACGCTTATCACGCTGCACCTTGGTCTCCTCGTTATAACGAACGTGACAATGACCAGGACCAGGAGTGAGATTTCCATCTCTTCCTGTTAGACTCTTTGTAGTACCCATCACTCTGGCCACTCATGCCCTGTCTACAGCTTTAGTGGATTCTGGCACCAGGGAACTTTATGGACCCTTGCCTCCTCTCCATATTACTACCTACCCACTCTCCTCTCCTTTTTCGGTTCAAGGTCTCGACTGTCGGCCTTTAGGTTCCGGAGCCATCACACACATCACCCAACCACTCACCCTGACCGTGGAGCCCAATCACCAGAAAAACATCCCCTTCATCACCATTGCACCAGTTCACAAGATCATCCTCGGCCAACCTTGGCTTCAGCGCCATAACCCTACCATCTCATGGTCGAGGATGAGAATCACCGACTGGTCACATGAATGCCGGCAGACGTGCTTGCCTGTCCCATGTGGTTCCACGTCGGTTGAGAGTCCTGTGGTTGCCCTCCAGCCCTACATCCCAGAGGAATATCAGGATCTAAGGGAGGTATTCACCAAGACCCGCGCTACCTGTCTCCCTCCTCATCGCCCCTGGGACTGTCCCATTGACCTGTACTCCGGTGCTACGCCTCCCCGCAGATGCATCTACCCTCTGTCGGTGGCTGAGACACAGACCATGGAGGACTACATTCAAGTGGCCCTCCAACAGGGTTTCATCCGCAGGTCCACGTCCCCTGCGTCGGCTGGTTTCTACTTTGTGGCCAAGAAGGAGGGAGGGTTAGGCCCTTGTATCGATTACCGTGGACTCGATGACATCGCCACTAAGTATCGTACCCTCTCCCGCTGGTGCCATCAGCTATCGAGCGGCTCTGCGGGGTCCAGTTCTTCACCAAACTGGACCTGCGGAGTGCCTACAATCTCATTTTTATCCAAGGAGGGGGATGAGTCGAAGATGGCATTCAGCACGATGTCTGGTCACTACGAGTACTTGGTTATGCCCTTTGGCTTAGTCAATGCTCCGTCAGTATTCCAGGCATTCGTCAACGTGGTCTTCAGGGACATGCTTGGACGTCAGGGGATTGTGTACATCTGACATCATGATCTTCTCGACCACCTGGAGGATCCCACCACTCACGTTCGAACAGTCCTGGAATGACTCTTGGCTAACCACCTGTTCATCAAGGCAGAGAAGTGCCAATTCCACCAGCGGTCTGTCTCCTTCTTGGGCTACCAAATCAGCCCGCAGGAAGTGAGGATGGAGGACAAGAAGGTAGATGCGGTGAGGTCATGGCCAGTCCCAACCACCATCAAGGGGTTACAACGGTGTTTGGGGTTTGCCAACTTTTACCGGTGCTTCATCAGCAACTTCATTGCAGCCGCCGCCCCTCTCACCTCCCTCAAGGATGGGCCTCGTAGGTTGTTTTGTCTCTAGCAGCCGACGAGGCCTTTCGTCTCAAGGGGCACTTCACCTCCACCCCCTTGCTAAAACACCCAGATCCCACACTACCTGTGGTTGAGGTAGATGCATCGGAGGTGGGTGTAGGGGTAGTTTTGTCACCAAAAACAGGGGGACCCATGAATTTAATCCTTGTGCTTTCTTTTCCAAGAAATTGTCCCCCGCTGAATTCCGACGTCGACGATTGGGAGCTCTTGGTGGTGAAGTTGGAGGAGTGGAAACACTGGCTGGAGGGGGCCAAGGAACCAGTCGTCATCCTCACCGACCATCGGAACCTAGATTACATATGGACAGCGAGGAGACTGAACCCGTACCAAGACAGGTGGGCGCTTTCTTCACCAGGTTCTAAGAACATCAAGGCTGATGCCCTGTCCTGTATCTACGATTTGGGAGAGGGTCCTGTCCAGAGGGCATCCATAATCCCATCCTCCCGAGACGTGGGTGCAGTGGTTTGGTATGTAGATGTGGACATTCACCAGGCTCTAGAGAGGGAACTCGCACCCCGGAATTGTCCTCCCTCGCGCATCTACGTTCCCACAGGGATAAGGGATGGGCTGCTAACCTGGGCACAGGCCATTCTGGTGGTAGTGGATAGATTTTTCAAGTCATGTCAATTCTTCCCCCTGCTCTCCAGGTCGCTGAGGCACTCTTCCGGAATTATGGCCTTCCGGAGGACACAGTCTTCGACCATGGCCCCCAATTCGCATCCCGAGTATGGAGGGCCTTCTTGGTGAAAGCTCGGGTCACGGTTAGCCTCACATCAGGTTATCGGCCTCAGTCTAATGGGCAGGTGGAGAGGATGAATCAGGAGCTAGGGAGGTTCCTGAGGAGTCGCTGTCAGGACCTGCAGGTTGAGTGGGCACATTTCCTTCCTTGGGCAGAATACACCCAGAGCTCTCCACATCACTACTCCACTGGGCTTCCAGTGTGTTTTGGGTTTCCAGCCGGCCCTGGCTGACCTCCAATTGACTAAGATTATGTCAATTAGCCTATCATACATAATTTTCTGGAATTTTTCTAAACTGTTTAAAGGCACAGTCAACTTAGTGTATGTAAACTTCTGACCCACTGGAATTGTGATACAGTGAATTATAAGTTAAATAATCTGTCTGTAAACAATTGTTAGAATTGCTAAAACTATAGTTTGTTACCAAGAAATTTGTGGAGTGGTTGAAAAAGAGTTTTAATGACTCTAACCTAAGTGTATGTAAACTTCCAACTTCAACTGTATATTGTCATCAGTTATGATATCACTTAAGCAGCCTCAACAGACTGATGGGTTCATATTGATGGGTTCAAAAGCATAGGGTTAAGCTACCTTCGTATA
Organism: Oncorhynchus mykiss; assembly: GCF_057628025.1. Lineage (NCBI taxonomy): Eukaryota > Metazoa > Chordata > Actinopteri > Salmoniformes > Salmonidae > Oncorhynchus > Oncorhynchus mykiss. The sequence goes on from NC_143024.1 coordinate 49,673,703, forward strand.
ACGGAAGTGTTGAGACTGTAAAAGGTATCATTGATTCAAAGGGAGGCGATTACATTGTCTCAGACACAGGCGTGAACGATAGCATGAACCCCCCCCTATCAAATTCTGCACGCCAGCAGCAATAGCCATTGATATTGATCACAACCATGGCAAATACTACTAGACAGCTCACTGAGAAGAAAACGCTGCACTTGGTATAACTTCATCTCTTAATGCAAAATTACTACCAATGTTTCACTTACATGAGAGTTTGTGATGTCACATTATAAAGGCCCTTAAATGGTGTCATAGAAAAACAATTACATCTACGCTGTTTTGTGTCTTGTTCAAATCTGTTTTACTGTTTCTCTTTTGTGTTAAACAAGCACAATATCCAATTCAAATTGTATGCATGTTTATTCTTGCTTCACAATATAACATTTTTTAAATAAATTAAGTTGCTGTCCTGAATCTTTCAAGATTCCAGCCCTTTGCTTATAGATCCATATCTAATTGGAGGCTGACTGAGTATTTTGTCATACGATCTAGAACATCCCAGTGAGATTTTGCAATAGTAGTGCTCAATGCAGGGATGTGGCCTAGTAGAGAGAAACGTGCTCTGTTTAGAACTCACTACAGATTTTAGTCTTGGATAAGTCCCGTGATTTGTCCTCTCTGGGATGATGACAGTCACTCCTACCAGCGCTTTAAATGTCAAACCTATTTATTGTGTGTGTGTGAGAGTGAGAGAGATGGAGGGAGGGAGGGAGAGACAGAGTAATAGATGGAGCGTTAGGGACAGAGAGAGAAAGGGATAGAGAGATCGAGGGAGGGAGAGACAGAAATTGAGCGTTAGGGACATAGAGAGAAGAGAGGAGTAAATAACAGAAAGAAAATGAAATAGATAGATGGAGAGAGAAAGAGGGAGAGAGAAAACGAGAGAAAGAAAAATATTAAAAGCCTCTCTTCTCTCTCTGTTACTGAATAAGGCTACCAGGGCTTGTAGCTGTAAAAGTGGAAAGCACAACCAACTCAAGCCTGACATCTGTATCAAAACAAAAATAATCTGCTGTCAGCAGAATGTTCAGTGACTTCTATCACCCCGGTGCTGATAAAGAGTGTTGCGGCTGCTATGAGAGGGGCTCAGTGCATAGGAATGCATGTTAATTGCCACCAGGAAATATGTGTGTTGAGCCTTTTCTGGCATTGCTCCGGTAACTTGGTGAAGGACATGCCAGAAGGGTTCTGGGAAAACAAAGATTAATGAACGGTGTTGAATTGTGGTAATGCCATGTCAACAAGAGCCATACATTTAATTTCCTGGGTCACATGGGGCTCCTGTGTTAATGTCATGCTTAAAATTTCAGAGCATAACTCACCCGAGCGAGGCCTGGAAATAGAAGATTCATATTTTTATTGTTTTGTTTTTGTACTCTTGATGTGATTATGGGGAGTTGGGGAGATGGGACACACACTAGCAAAATAATATTAGTTAGGCTATATACAACTAAAGATGTGGAGGAGAGTATTGAGAAATGTGATGCAAACAACATTGAGCTCTGATGATAAAAAACAGAGAGTGAGGAGCTTGTCAATGTAATCCAGCCTGTCGGTAAAAACCCTGTGCTCTAAACAGGAGCAAACCTTTCCGTTTAAATAATTGATATTTTCTGATTAAACTTGGCAGTTCGCATATAATTAATTCTTTATAGTGTGCCTTGAGCAACTCAACAGCCCTGGCTCTACGTGACAGCTTTACGGTGTGTCGGGCGGCTTTTAGCCCAAAATTTTTCAAAAGTGTAACCTATGCAAATCAATGTACTTCCTTAAAAGAGTTTAATAAATTAATGAGCAATAGGCCTCTCTCTCTCTCTCTCTCTCTCTCTCTCTCTGCTCTCTCTCTCGACGAGCTAGAAAAAGCTGATGAGACAGGTTTAGTTTAATCTCAGGCAATAGAAGTCATTAACCATTCTCAGAGGTATTAAAATATAGCTTGGCCTTTTCTTCTCTCACTTATCATTAGCATCACTTTAATCTCCCCGTGTTTCAAACTGCTATTTTAATAATTACTTACTGTCTTTTGACAACTGGAGAACACGGCACAGCCTCGCTCAGGCAATATCCCGATTTTAGCTGACAAAATGTAGGACATCTATCTACATTTTCCATTCTTTCTTTTTTTCATCATATTCTTTTAACTTCCATCACTTCTGCTTGCCCCCTAAATGTCCGGCTATTAATATCAAAGACATCACAGGATAGAGGGAGAAGAAAAAGAGAGAGAGAGGGAGAACGCTAAAAATGTGAGATTTGTCCATAAGGATAGTAAAGGGAAAAATAAAGACCTGGTCTCATTAGAATAATGATTCAACATGGTCTCATTAGAATAATGTCAAAATAGTGGCATTTAAACATTGTAGTTATATGTTGCCTATGCTGACATATTAACTCTGTTTCAGGAGATATCTGGAATATTTGCATCTACGTTGTCCAAGTGGATCACGAATTCTATGTCTTGTGTGTTGAGGGCACCCATTTATTTTATCCTTGATTCAATGAGAATTTACCACAGAAATTGCATATCTCCAAAGCAGAATAAAAAATGAACTATTATGCCCAGTCTCCCAATGACTTTGACAGATATAGGGCACGTTCTGTATAACTTTTTGTTTCTGTGTTGTTGTACTTGTGTTGAGGGAGCAGTAACAATAGTAGTCAATCTTGAGCATGACTTATTCAAACATAATCCATAAAGAATATATACAGTACATACAGTATAAGAGTTATTATGATGAATTCTCAGCAGACTTTTTATATCACATATGTATAAGTAGACTTAAAGGGAGGGATACTTCAGGATTTTGGCAATGAAGCCCTTTTGTCTAATTCCCCAGAGTGGATACCATTTTTATTTTTATTGAAGGAAGTTGCTAACTGGCGTTATCACAATTGCAAACTAGCATCAGCGCAATGACTGGAAGTCTGTGGTAACTGCTAGCATGCTAGTAGATACCATAGTCGTCCAGACATTGTTTTAACACTAGTTAGCATTGGCTCATGAACCTACCTCTAACTTCCTTCAAACTGGATGCAGAGAAATACATTTTTTATCCATGATTCATCTGAATCTGGGGAAGTAGATAATGGGGTTCAGTAGTCACCAACCGGTTGATCTTCAAGGCATTCCTTAGTCAATCACCAAACATTTCTGCAATATAGCCAAGAATAAAGGCTTATGCTTCTGTTTTCTATTATTCTTGTTGCGCTGTTGGCGGTAGGTGCACTTGATTCGGAAGCCCTGCGCAGTGTTCAAATGTTAAACCATTTAGTTTGTCTGAAAAAACAAACTCTACCTACCCGGCGGTCCGGAAGGCCTGTGGCTAAATCGAGTATGCCTACTGTGCTGGCCAATCGGATAGCTCAAATCACCGTGCCTACAGATTCCACGACCCCGGCCACAGCAAAGTTTGATACTAGCCTATGTGAGATTTCACACAGAGCTGCTGTTTTTACAAGTGAGTTCATGTAACATTTTTCATTTAGCACTGTCAATGTTTTTATTCAACACTACTAATAATACATAATACACACTTGTCTCTACTTCCACTCACGCTGAAATGAATGAGTAGCCGGGTCTATCGATAGGCCTGCATTTTTATTATTATTAGCAGCCCTTCGTGTCTATTTTAACATTTCACCTTGGTCATAGGTACAACATGAATTTGTGCTTGAGGCAGATGTGGATGTGGTGCGACTAGAGCTTCACCATCAGGTGAATGACGGTACGCCCTTTCTCTGGCCAGCCTCACTGGAGGAAAGGAAGGAGAGAGCAGGGACCGCAAGAGGCTGACCCACTGCAGCTATTTTCCTCCCTCTGCTGAGACTAATGCTTCCAACTTCCGACTTCAGTGTGTTCAACACAAATGGGTTCTGGGAAAAAAATCAGACCGGGAAAAATATTTTTGAACTGTCATCCAACTTGGAATTCCAAGTCGGAAATTCTGGCATCTTTCTAGAGCCCTGACTTTCCAACCTGAACATTACTGAAGTCATGATTTGACCTAGTTTTTGTCCCCGAGTTCTCAGTTGTCTTGAAAGCACGATGACCATCAGATGCAGATACCATCAGTCCAGTAAAATAAAAAGCAAATTATTTGCTAATTATTTCAATGTATACACAGCTGTGCCTCGCAAGTGCTACACCACTGATTCGGGGCCTAAAATTATCACCCGCCACCCCCCAAATGTGGTAAAATATCTATTTCACCAGACACATTGTCGGTTGGTCAGGAGATTGAAGTCAAGTATGTACACATTTATTGCAAAATAAATTATGCAGTGTTTGTGTATTTTTGTTTCATAGCTGATAGCTATGATTGAAGTGAAGATACATTTTTAGAAGCACTCCACACAGGCATAAAAGTCTCACTAAAGTGAGCCTTTGTCCTTGTGTTTCTTGGCTATTTACAAGCTAGGTTGTTTTTCAACGTTTGAGCGTATGCTTCAGTAAAGACACATCGCCTGCTAGTCAAATTATCCTATATCACAGGCAGGCACATTGTAACTGACGACACCTTCGGCACGAGCACCCTCATTGCCACAGTAACCTCCTGCCCTTAAAGGGGCAGCTGAACATTTGCCTCATCTGTGATATTATATTTGCAATATACCACATCCATTCTTACTAGTAATACATTTATTGTTTTAGAAACATTGCAAAGCATGCTCGTCCGTTTCTGTTTTTTGTTTCAATTATGGAAACAACAAAAAATATTTTGTCTGGAAAAAATATCTGAGTGGCTGCCACAGTGGCTGGTGGACCAAAAAGTTAGTTTCAGGCCCTGAACGTATTTATTTTATTATCAACGCTTGAGTTTTGAAACATAATATGGTCAAAATATTTAATTGCCTTTGAACGGGGTATGATAGTAGGTGGCAGGTGCACCGGTTTGCGTCAAGAACTGCAACGCTGCTGGGTTTTCACACTCAACAGTTTCCCTTGTGTATCAAGAATGGGCCACCACCAAAAGGACATCAACCCAATTTGACACAACTGTGGGAAGCACTGGAGTCAACATGGAATGCTTTCGACACCTTGTAGAGTCCATGCCTGATGAATTGAGGCTGTTCTGAGGGCAAAAGGGGGGGGGGGGGGGTGCAACTCAATATTAGGAAGGTGCTCCTAATGTTTGGTATACTCAGTGTATATATATATATATATATATATATATCAGTATACTTTAATACTTACAGGACTTTGACGTCCTTATAAACCCTTTTCGACCTCATAAACCAGGTTGTTTACAACATCAAGGGTCACAACAATTTGCACATAAAAATCCACAAGCCCATAAAAGTGCATATAATATATTTACAATTTACTTTAAACATGTACAGTAAGTATGTACTGTATTTGTGGATTTTTACATTTCAAATCCATGTGTTGTGTTTTTCATGTTAGAACTAAGTAGACATAATGATGGCTAATTTGTTCAGGCATTGATCCTGTAGTGTATAACATTGTTCATATGAGGAAAAAGAAAACGAGACAGATTCATATGTTGTACTATTGGATTATATTTTCAGGGGAACCAACAATCACTGTATCTCCTTACATGAAGCCACGTGCTTATAAAGAGGCATAATGAATCCATGTGTCATGAAGTACATTTCAATTCACCAATTATATAGTAATCCCACAAAAGCTAGTGTATCTCTTCCTTAAAAACATGAAATTGAACTAATCTGCTTTCCCTTCAGTGACTCTGTACTTTGCTGCCTCTCTCAAACTGCTCCAAGATTAAAGGCATTATCAAAGAAGTGGAAACCTCGAGTCCTTTAGATTAGTGTTCAATTACTTAATCCTATAATAGAATTTGAGTTTTTGCCAAAACAACAAGTACCTCAAACGCACATTTATTTCCTCTGTCAAAAGCAACAAGCCACACTAAGTATAAATATTACAGGCTGTTTTAACTCTTCGGAGAGCCTTCGGGGCTGTAACCATTTAATACGTTTGAATGGGGGGTGGTATTGTGGTTCTGATGGTATGTTCATTTAATGAAACATATGGATAGCATAATGCATTAGTAAGCCACATAAGGAAGTGTAGGGTCTGAGTCCTGTTAAAGAAGGTAAACAGTGTGACTGACTGTATCTCCAAGAAAATGGCTCCTCTCTTTAAGAGATAACAACTGTTGTTTTTACTTGTGGGTTATAAGGTGTATGATAACTTAAAACTGACTCTTTCTTTATTTCTTTCTTTCTTTCTCCCTCTCTCTCTTTCTTCCACCCCTCATTATCCTGCTTCCAATCTTGTCCTCCAACCGGTTGGAAGCCGTTTATGAACGTTTCAACAATAAAAATCCCGTCCTTACATCAAAAAGAAGCCCCAATTCATTTCATGTTCAAAGGCTAGCTTAAAGTGATACTTCAAAGACGGAGCCCAATCAAAGACACGCAGCTGTTAAAACAATATTTTGTCAGTTAATTGTCTTCAAACCAGATTCTGTACAAAATCTCCCAAAATTAAAGGAAAAACAGAATCAAATAAGTAGCATTCAATCATTCTGAGTAGGATGCTTCGGTGTCTCGCTGACAGAAATGCTCTGCCGAAGATTTACAACTATTTACACCCTGGAGAAGCAGAGTACAATAAGCCTGTATCCTGCTGCAGGAAAAACGAGCTCCCTCTTAAATATGCCAAGGGCTCGAGGCAAAGTAAAGTATGTCCCGAGTCCAAATTGAAGCATTTTTGATAAATGAAGCACCTAGTTATGAAGGCTACATTGCTATAGTTGATGTTAGTACCCTTGCTTTTTCCCTCTCGCAAGGGTCTGTATCTCCACCGTAAACGCCCGTATAATGCATTATCACTCTTTCTTATGTGGCCCGCTGCGCTCTGTCATTAGATTTCCTACACAAGGGCAAAGTTGCGGCTGTATTAATAAGTTGGCTATCGCTACTTGAATTGCATTGGAATTTTAATGCTGCGAGGCCGGTGGGGTGGGGGTTGTGGGAAAGGGAGGAGGGGATTTGCAAAGGGAGAGAAAAGAAAGAAGAAGAGAGCTTTGCCAGTCCACTGACTTGACTTAATTTTTTCTAATACGCGTTAGCACCTTGCCTTTAATCCGACTCTAATGTACATTGTTAAGGGTCACAGTTGAGATAGAGAAAGGGGGTGTCAATCAAAGTGTGGTCAAATTATAGCCAGACTCCATTAGAGTTTAGAATGGAGCGGTGAGGTCTAGCACGAGTCAATCAAATCATTTAAAGACTGTTACAGTTATTATGTCCCGCATGTTATGGAACCTGCTCTTACCTTTTATATTATTATTACCTTGACATAAGTGAAGTTAAGGGAATAGGAATGGGGATGTGAACTGAATGGCATCCATTAGTTTAGGTTTAATTCCATTCTGAGAGTTCTGTAAATTTACTTTTTAAGATATTTTGTTTGATCGTACAAAAAAGTGCTCAGACCTTGCATTGCGTGGCTGATTCCCTGAATTGCAGACAGAAACCACGCAAGCTAGACCATGGCAATAGGTTTCTGAGAAACTTCAGTGTTGGTGTGTGTAGGGAGAGTAGGAGAGAAGTGACCAAAATCTCACCAAACAGGGTAATAAGACAATAGTGACTGAGGCTGACATTTTATGAGGGAAAACATATGAAATATAATCCCACTACATGACCCATGGATAACCTTGATCCTTGTGGATGGTTTTGGGGATGGATAACCTTGATCCTTGTGGATGGTTTTGGGGATGGATAACCTTGATCCTTGTGGATGGTTTTGGGGATGTTAGATTCTGAGAAGTAAAGAGTACTAACCTGTATTTCAGGGCATCCACAGAAGAACCCACGTGTGAAAGATAAGGGAAAATATCATTATCATTAGCTTTAGCCTCAAAAGCTTTAATTACATGCTATTTATACTTTAAGTCAACCAGTATACATGAGTCACAGAGTCATTTTGAGTCTACAAGTCACAGACATATTTTCTATGCAACTAAGAAGTGAAGCACAATAAATCATCTCAGCTGCAGGCACACAGGTAATAATTGTGCCCTTCTACAGTAAGTATTTCAGATTGCATTACACCATGCATTACTTCTCAGATGAGTGGTGTTACGGAATACTGTTTCTGTGGGCTTGCGCAAATCGCTTGGGTAACAGAGTAAGTGAATTACATGTACTCTGAAATAAAATAATAAAGTTGTAAAACACTTTCATTCTCACTTTTTTTAAACACCAGTGTCATTCTGCAACCTTGATGAACAGTGGTTCTTAGTTTACGAATCTGCAGCATACAATACACATTTGGGAATAAAGATGTAATATAATAATATAATTTCCCCTTTCTGCCAAAAGCCAAGGATATATGATGTCAAATGCTAAAAGCTGTTGAGGGTGTGCGTGTAAACCTGTCTGTCTGTGTGAGTGTGTGTATATGTGTGTTGTTGTGTTATTGTGTGCGTGTCAAACTGTCAGTGAGTGTGTTTTTGATTTTACTATCCTTGTGGGGACCAGAAGTCCTCACAAGGATAGTAAAACAAGGAAAATTGTGGGGTCCCCACAAGGACATTTTAAATTTTAGGCTTAGGGTTAGGGTTACAATTACGGTTAGTGTTAGAATAAGGGTTAGGGGTTAGTTTAGGGGTTACGGTTAAGTTTAGGGTTAGGGAAAATCTGAATTTGAATGGGAATCAATCGTTTGGTCACCACATGGACAATAAAACAAATGTGCCTGTGTGTGTCCCTGCTCCATCTGGGTGACTGTAGCACTTGGAGGCTAGTCACACAACAGGGAGACGAAAGCCTGCTGAAGGATAACAAATGACTTCATGACAAAACAGCCATTGAAATTATTTCAGTATGTGGCATTAAAAACAACTGAACAAATAGAGATAAGAAGGTTAGCAGGATTTGAAATGAGATTTCTCCTCACTCTCTCTCCCTCTCCTCTCCCTTCCTCTCTACCCTCAGCTTAAAAGCTCAACAAAACGAATGGAGCTTATTACTGAAGATTACCTTACACTGGACAGATTCACCACGTGGGGCCCAGAGTAAACAATGCCTTTCTCTCAGCAGTACAAACTATGTTCCATTTATAACAGTGAGCGATCATATCATATCCACCTTAGATAAAGGAAAATATATGCTTGTCAGGAGTTTACAAATACAAATCATTTAAGGAGCCAGTTTCTATGTGTGTTACCATTGCAAACATAGATAAAGTAATTTGATTATGTTATATTACCGCATATATTACTGCTACATAAATAGCGGTGGGCTGTGGATCAGGCAGTGTGTGTGCATGTGTCTGTGTGTGCGTGTGTGTTTCCATGACTAAAGGGGACATTTGATTTTTCTATCTCAAAGTAATTGGAGAGGTATAAGGGGAAAGGGTCATGACCGAAGCCAATAAAAACAATACTCTCAATGACGTGGATACGTAACTTGTAGAAATAGGAGTGTCGAAGTGCAAAAATGTCATTAGTTGTATATTTAAAAGCTTCAATAGATTTTCTGTAATTGTTTGTTAAACTAATCCAATCATATTTCCCTGTCTCTGTCTTGGTCTAGAGATGGAGAAATGGATTGAAAGATTGAGAGATGGAGAGAAGAAATGGAGAGATGGATGTAATAATTTAGATATGTGACCGAAAGGCTTGATTCGGTCTTATGTAGCAAAATTTGAAATTGTGTTTTTTACTTTGGATAAGAGGAGATACTCAGAACTAGAAAATGCTATATCATACACTACAGTTGAGGAACAATGGGTAAGTAACATTGCTTTGAAAGTTTATAAAATTGTAAACTCACTTTTGAGAAAATGGCTCTTGAAAATGTTGGTACACCTACTGGATAGCTCTTCTTTGTTAACACCCATTCAGCATCGTTCACACCCTCTTAAGCTTTATCCCTACCCATCTCTTTAAAGATTCACATGTGAGCCCATGTACTAAACAAGCAAAGATTTCAAGACGAAAGGCTGGTTTATACTATGGGTGTGTTCATAAATTTAATCTGGAGTGCCAGAGTATGCTCTGGGCGTTCGTTAATAAAGCGTTGTCAGATTGTCTGTTTGTAAATTCAGAGCGTTTCGCTCTCGGAGCGCACACTGGACACTCTGGCGGAGGAGTAGGGATGATCCGAGCGTTCTGACCTCACAGCGGCAGTTAAGCACCCAAGCTAACAGGCTAAGGTTGGCTAGCTTGCTAGCTACTTCCAGACAAAAATGAGAGAACACCTCACTCTGATTATTTTACTCACCCTTGCATAGTTGATCAGGCTGTTTTCATTTCATCCAAAGTGTTGGTGACTGTAACTGTGATGCTGGCAACAATTTAATTAAGATTTTTTTTGCCAACGTTTACTGGCACCGGCCATATTTGACAGTTATTCTGTACTATTGCAGACAGACGAGAGTGTTCTGAAATCGGAGTAGATGGCCTGAGGTAATTTACAAACGCCCCCCAACAAAAGCAGTCAAGCATGCTAACTAACTGGCTAACGTCGGCCAGCTACTTCCCGATACAAATGAGTGAACAGCTCACTCTGACCATTTTACTCGCCCTAGCAGAGCTGGTTAGACTGTTTTCATGTTATCCAGAGCATTGGTGACTGCAACTGTGCTGCTGACAAAAACTGAATTACGCTTTTTTGCAAATGTTTGTTGACACCGGCCACGTTCTACAGTTATTCTATGCTATGGCACACTCAAACATGAGTGCTCTGAAATTGGAGTAGAGCCAGAGCAAATTTACCAGCTATGTCTATCGACAGTTGTTGCAGTGACATCATGAACATTCTATTGAAATGGTTAGTTGCATAGTGGAGTCTTTTGTTTAGACGTGTAGCTGGCTAGCTAAACAATGAGCCTTATTCCCAGCTCATAACGTTACTACCCTGCTTGAATCTGCAGGTAGCTAACCAACCAGGTTCAATGTTAGCTAGCTAGGCTATAAATAGCAATGCAAATGGCTCTGAGATATGAATAATATTACTATACAGATCATACACGTAACGTTAGCTAGGGAGCCAGACAGCTAATGTTAGCTAGCTAGCTAAACAATTAACCATAATCCCAACTCATAATGTTACTGCCCTGTATGAATCTGCAGGTATCTAACCAACCATGTTCAATGTTATCTAGCTACTGTAACATTAGTCTATAACTAGCAATGCAAATGGCTCTGAGATATGAATAATATTACTACACAGATCATACACGTAACATTAGCTAGGGAGCCAGACAGCTAACATTAGCTAGCTTACACTTTAACTTGTAATGAAAACAACTTTCTGACGAAATTAGAAATGTGTAATATCTGAAATGTAGCTAGCTAAACTTTTTGACCCATATACATGGATGGACGCTTCTCCCTCTCTGCCATGGTTGTCCTTAGTTTGAAGATGTAATCTGGAGACAGGTGTTTTATACAACAGCCTTCTGTTTGTTCTCTTTTCGACTCTGTCTGCATATTTGCAATAAAACGCCAGCATTTTCTTAATCTCCTAAACTATCATACTCTAATTCCACTGATTTCAAAACTCGGTCATCCAGAAAGTGGAGAGCAACACTTATGAAGTTACACTACGTGTTATCTTTTGAAAAAGCTGTGTTAGAGAAAATTGCCTACACATACTGACCAGCAAATGTTACAGACAGAAGTGTGCTACATGGCAGACCAATCTGAACTCATCTCTCAGCATGTCCAGCCCACCCATTATCTCAGCCAATCATGGCTAGCGGGAAGGTTGCTGGCTTTCTCCGTGGCTAAATCAACTAGGCTCGTAATTTAACTATTTTATTTGTATGTACAGATGGCATACAAGTTATTTATTAGGGCACATGATAGCTCACATGTTCCAGAAGGTATTTCTGCAAAAAAAACGCATTTTGATTTAAAAAAAAAGTTTATTTAAAAAAAATCCAACTGTCAAGTTGGATGGGAATTATTGGAGTCAACATGTGCCAGCATCCCTGTAGAACACTTTTGCCATCTTGTAGAGTCCATGCACAATGTATTAAGGATGTTCTGAGGGCAAAAGGGTGTGCAACTCTATTGTACATTCATTGTATATCCTCTTTATTCCCTCTCTCTCTCTTTCGCTCTCCTGTCAGTGTAGTAGCAGTGGCTATCCATAGTCGTTGGCGGGATCAGGTGTAGCTAGCTAGTTTACAGTATGATTTATCTTCAGATGCAGACAACAACAGCGTAGAGCGTTGAGCTACCGCCCAACACAGCCACTCCAGATGTTAAGGAGAACAAAAGTCAATTCCAAGTAAATTCCCACTGTATTTGTGTTGTGATTTGATTTAAAAGCCTGTGGGGAGGCACCATTTGTTAGCACAAGAGTCAGCAAGAGGTAGGTGGTGGTAGCGTCTGTGTGTGTGTGTGTGTGTGTGTGTGTGTGTGTGTGTGTGTGTGTGTGTGTGTGTGTGTGTGTGTGTGTGTGTGTGTGTGTGTGTGTGAGGGGGCGAGGGGGCGGTAGGGGTGCTCATGTGCCAGAAGCGTTTATTGGTTCACAGTGATTTATTGAGTGAGCTTCATTTCACTGAATGTTCTCAGATATTTATTTCCCTAAAGGCCCACACAACAATATGAACAGGTCTGCGTCCACATATGTCATCATGGGCCATTTTACACTGTCAGGAGATTTCGCTCCAACTAAGAAGGGAAAGACAAGATAGAAAGAGACTGAGGGTGTAAGAGACACACAAAGAGAGAGCGAGAGTGACAGAGAGAGAGAGAGAAAGAGAGAGATAGTGATTGAAAGAGGGAGAGAGAGAGAGAGAGAGAGAGAGAGATAGAGGGAGGAGAGAGAGAGAGAGAGAGAGAGAGGGAGGATAGAATGATAGAGTGGGGGAGGATAGAATGATAAAGTGAGAGAGACAGTGAAAGAGAGAGAGAGAGAGAGAAAGTAATAGAGAGAAAGTGAGAGAGAGAGAGGGAGGATAGAAAGAGTGAGAGGGAGACAAAGTAATAGAGAGAAAGTGAAAGAGAGAGAGAGAGAGAGAAAGAAAGGAAGTGAAAGAGAGAGAGAGGAGGATAGAATGATAGTGAGAGAGAGACAAAGTAATAGCGCGAAAGTGTGTGAGAGAGAGAGAGAGAGAAAGAGGGAGGAGAGAGAGAGAGAGAGAGAGAGAGAGGGAGGATAGAATGATAGAGTGGGGGAGGATAGAATGATAAAGTGAGAGAGACAGTGAAAGAGAGAGAGAGAAAGTAATAGAGAGAAAGTGAGAGAGAGAGAGGGAGGATAGAAAGAGTGAGAGGGAGACAAAGTAATAGAGAGAAAGTGAAAGAGAGAGAGAGAGAGAGAAAGAAAGGAAGTGAAAGAGAGAGAGAGGAGGATAGAATGATAAAGTGAGAGTGAGACAAAGTAAGAGAGAAAGTGAAAGAGAGAGAGAGAGAAAGTAATAGAGAAAGTGAGAGAGAGCGAGAAAGTAATAGAGAAAGTGAGAGAGAGGGAGGATAGAATGATAGAGATAGAGAGACAAAGTAAGAGAGAAAGTGAGAGAGCGAGAGAGAGAGAGAGAGAGAGAGAGAGAGAGAGAGGGGAGGATAGAACGATAGAGAGAGAGACAAAGTAATAGAGAGAAAGTGAGAGAGAGAGAGAGAGAGAGGAAGGATAGAATGATAGAGTGAGAGAGAGACAAAGTAATAGAGAGAAAGAGAGAAAGTAATAGAGCGAAAGTGTGTGAGAGAGAGAGAGAGAGAGAGAGAGAGAGAGAGAAAGTGAAAGAGAGAGGGAGGGGGAGAGAGAGGGGAGGATAGAATGATAGAGTGGGGGAGGATAGAATGATAGAGTGAGAGAGACAAAGTAATAGAGAGAGAAAAAGTAATAGAGAGAAAGTGAAAGAGAGAGGGAGAGAGAGAGAAAGTGAAAGAGAGAGAGAGAAAGTGAAAGAGAGAGAGAGAGGAGGATAGAATGATAGTGAGAGACAAAGTAGAGAGAAAGTGAAAGAGAGAGAGAGAGAGAAAGTAATAGAGAGAGAGAGAGAGAGGGGGGGAAGGATAGAATGATAGAGTGAGAGAGAGACAAAGTAAGAGAGAAAGTGAAAGAGAGAGAGAGAGAGAGAGAGAGAAAGTGAAAGATAGAGAGAGAGGGGGGGAGGATAGAATGATAGAGTGAAAGAGAGAAAGTAAGAGAGAAAGTGAAGAGAGAGAGAGAGAGAGAGAGAGAGAGAGAGAGAGAGAGAGAGAGAGAGAGAGAGAGAGAGAGAGAGAGAGAGAGAAAGAGAGCTACCATGATCAGGACACCTTTTCATTTGTGTAACCAATAGAAATGGCATCTTTGAATATGGCTGAATAGTTTTCACTGTTCATCCTTCCTTCACTCTTTCCCCCCTGCCAAAAATGTACTTACATTACATACATAATTCAAGCAGAGCCAACATCAGCTCTCTCAGTTAAGGCAGTCTTACGTCAAAGAACTCTTTAGCTTGAAGATGGTCACAGTAATTTTGATATGTAACAAATATTGACTACTCATTCACACAAAGCCCAGTTTGAGCTTCTCAAACAAACATCCCCACCCGTTAAATAAAGGTCACTTGGAAACCAAAATGATGAAATGATTGTGCTTCTCACAAACGTCCCGATAACCTTTATTCTTAATCTATTTCTTTAGACATAATTATTTTAGACCTAACTGCATATTGGTCCATCATATTCTTTGCTGAGAATTGATATTGAAGACCATTCTAGTTTATTTGATAACAGTTTATTTTACACTACTGTTTCCACTGGTATATACCTGGTATTCGAAAGGAACTTGTGTGGAGGCAATGGGTACCTTCTGGCACGTACTTCAAAGAATTCAATACAATTGCTAACTGTCTGCTACCAAATTGTGTCGTGTGGTTCTTGTTTCAATCCCATAGAGACAAACCAGTATTTCACAAGTTATTACTGTACAATTGAATTAGCAGTCAATACCTTGTAATTCATGTCATATTAAGGGAAACCTAGTCAGTTGTACAACTGAATGCTTTCAACTGAAATGTGTCTTCCGCATTTAACTCAGCCCCTCTGGATCAGAGAGGGGAGGGGGCTGCCATAATCAACATCCACGTCTTCAGCGCCCAGGGAACAGTGGGTTAATTGCCTTGCTCAGAGGTAGAATGACAAATTCTTACCTCGTCAGCTCGGAGATTCAATTCAGCAACCTTTCGGTTACTGGCCCAACGCTCTAACCACTAGGCTACCTGCCAGGTGTTACCGCTATTCTCAGAAACGTAATATTCAGAGTGTTTCCAACCACCTTTATTAAAAGTTAAAATATCATGATGTAGTGCATTCTTATTCTGTAAGGGTGCTGAGTGGCTGAGCCAGCCAGATGGTAGAAGTCTGATTCTCCAGGCTGTTTTCACTGCTGTGACATCGGACACACTCATTGACGTGCTGCCTCTCCTCTATCGATTCTTCTTCTTTCCTTTCCACTCCGCTCTTCTCCTCTCCTCTCATACCCTTACTTACACCCATCCAATAATTTCAGACAAAACTACGGGAAATAGGTACCTACTGTCGCATAGCCACACTATGAGGTGAGCCCCTAAGCCCTGACCTAACGTCAGTTGGATGTGTATTCTTGAGTAGGTGGCTAGGATTAGGGTTGAAGTAAGCTGGTCTCATACCTGTGCTTCAAGGAACCATCTAATCCTACAGTTGTGAATGAAGGGTCATATTTCAAGCAACTTACCCTTTTCACACTATCCTGCTGACCTGAACTGTACTGTACTGGCTCTAATATTTTACTATTACATTTTCCTTTCCAGCACGGTTCTAGGAACTATTGTGAATGCGTAACCTGGCTAGCACAGTTTGTCTTGGCTCAGCTCAGTAGTGTTAAAAAGGGTATTAGAGTCACAGTGTACAGTAAAGCAAAGGGGCTGAACAAAGGCATAGGTACGATAACTACAGTATATCAATCAAACTAATGAATACAATTCCCAATGACTTAGTCAGTGAAAAAACTCTACCATAACCACAAAACAATCCTCATGCCATTAGAATGACTGTTCTGTACAACTATACCCACTGATTGCTTGGCTAGCATAATTGTCACGGCCGTCGTCAGAATGAGACCAAGGTGCAGCGTGGTGAGTGTACATTTTCCTTCTTTTTGTTAAAATGTCGCCAACAAAACAAGAAATAACAAAAACGACCGTGAAGCTTACAAGGGCTGTAGTACCCATAACAAAGACAACTTCCCATTATGACAAAAGGGGGAAAGGCTGCCTAAGTATGATTCCCAATCAGAGACAACGATAGACAGCTGTCCCTGATTGAGAACCATACCCAGCCAAAACATAGAAATAAAAAACATAGAAAACAGAACATAGAATGCCCACCCAAATCACACCCTGACCAAACCAAATAGAGAAATAAAAAGGCTGTCTAAGGTTAGGGCGTGACAATAATCACTTTGTCGAAATGTGCAAAAGTCAATATGCAAAACCTCCCCGCTGCTGAGACCAAAAAATTACTAAATTGACCCTCATCATAATTTTTTACAGGGAGGATGAAAAAAAATCACCACCATCACGGCCAAAGATGAGAAAAAAAATCCCTCCCTTTTGTAAAATGAATCTACATTCATGTACATCTATATGAGCCAGTTAAGCAAATCCACCCCTAATTTGAATTGGACCAGCTAAGACCCTGCTCTTTGCATATCAGCCAAGTCCTGGCATTAAAACCCACTCATGCACTTTTTTTATCTGACCCCTAGGTGCTTTTTTGGGTCATATCATCATTACCATAATGTAAGCTCAGAGCCAGGGCGTGGTCTCAGAATATCTCAGCTATCCTCCCTGGTTAAATAAAGGTTAAATAAAATTATCCTTATAGTGTGCTCTAAAATATGGAGTATGTCAAGATTCTGAAATACATTTTGTTTCTATTCATTTATTCAAGATAAAAAATATATTCATTAATATCTCAAAATGACCCTTTTTAATTTTTATACATATTGTTTGGAACAATATACTCTACAGGTACATCACATTTCCATTGTGGGCTCTCAACAACTTTTTAAGTAATGACACATTTTATGAGCACCACCAACACAGTGAATGGGAAAATGGATTCAAGCGTAGGGCTGTTGCGGTGACCGGACTGTTGCGGTGACCGGACTGTTGCGGTGACCGGACTGTTGCGGTGACCGGACTGTTGCGGTGACCGGACTGTTGCGGTGTTGCGGTGATCGCCACACCAGCAGTGACGAGTCATTATCACATTCAAATTCCACATGTCACAGTAATCTCCTTCTATGAACTCTTGGACATGCGTTGTTAGTACACAACTCGCTAATGACCGTCAGGTAGCTAATGGTCTGGTACTCAGTGCTCTATTGTCCCTCTAACCACTCTGACAATGCAAATGCAATCGAAAATCATATTAAACACTTATCATCAAAAAAGTATTATGCTTTTAAAACTCACGTCACTGTGATCGATCAACTTGAAGAAAGACGTTCAACAACCGGTTGAAACTGAGTGGAAAACATGGTCGTTGTGGATGAACACAACAAAATGGACAGTGCTTTCTAAGGTGATGATTCATTCGAAACACCCATACGCATAGACCTATACTTTATATGAGACCAAGCACAAAAAAAAAAATTGAATTAAAATAACGATTGTGCCGTTATACAATACATAGCCTAAAAGCCTACCGCATATAACATTCGGCAGAAAAACATTTTCAAAAATGTAGGTTTAAGATGTCTTTGGTACATAATTGCTCTAGCCTACACTCCAAAATTAAACACATTCTAGTAATCACCATTGAGTGTGGACTGCATTATTATGCATACTGGTGGACTGGTTACCTCATGCTACACTACAAACGTTTTATCCATGAGTCTGGGAGGGAACGTATAGCCTTAAGCGATGCTGTTGGTTCATTAATTGTACAGGGCGACTTACAGTGTTAGCCTACAATTAAAGTGAATTTGTATTTTATTTTGAATAGCCTAGTAATATGGCAATTTAAAAATATTTAGAATTAATAGGCTGACGTAGGGGCTATTAACAGTTTAATGAAATATGTTTCATTGTGACAACATGTTACTATCGATGTTAAAGAACAGATTTCACTTGGTTTCCCAAACAAAGCACTGGGTAGCTGCAGGAACAGGGTTGACGAGCCCATGGCATACAGAGTTTGGGCGGAACATCACCTGTCGCACAGAGAGAGGCTGCATGCTCCTCCAACAATGGTTGATGCATGGAGTGAAATTATCAAATTAAATCAAAGTTTATTGGTCGTGTACACAGATTTGCAGGTGCAGTGAAATGCTTGTGTTTCTAGACCAAACAGTGCAGTAATACATACCAGTAATAAAAAATACAAAAAATACACACATAGTCCTGAAAAAAAATGTAATGAAGGAATACATATAAATAACTATTCTTATAAACCCAGATATGTAATCTCATGTAAAAGGAGAGTTTTGATGGTTACCACTAAAAGAGGAGGATGTCAGCTGCTATTGTATTTATTTCTCAGCTGTGCTACAAAACCAGTTGTTTTTCATGATTGAAAAACGAACGGCAGGAAAGTCGTCTCCACTGTGCCTACAGGATGACGTCTTTTCCCCCTGCCCCTGTTCCTGCCATTTGATAATTGGTCATTCTAAATCTAAACTAATTTTACATATTAGAGTAAAGACAAGATTAAATTGAAAATAGTCTGATGGGTGAAAATATGACAACTTGATGAGAGAACAGCGTGTGTAGCTTTAGGCAAGGAACAAAGCACAAGATTTTTGTGACTTCTTCAAATCATGATAGCATAGCCTGATCATAGCATAGTCGCATCATGCAGCCCATATATGTTCTGATTACTAAGACATTCTAACGTTTGAGTCATTCACAACTAAAGTTGTCAAATAACTCTAATACTAGTGTATATGATCACATTCATGCTCAACATAGCCACTTCATATGCGCACTCGCTCTGGAACGGGAAATGTATCCTCTCTGTTTTTTGAAAAATATCCTTTCTATTTTATTAAAGTTCAATTATATTCCTCTCACTATAAAATCATATTATATAAAACAATGGCACGGGACTTATAAGCATATCTTGTCTGCTAAATAAACTAGCCTACAGCCTATGGCATGGCGTATAACATACGTAGGCCGACTCATATTCTGTTCAACTGAAATACATTTTCTGTAGACCTACCTAAAATAAAAAATGTATTTATTGTGTTGGCGTATATTAAATGGATTTCTTAGACTTTTTAAAATGTAGATGTTCCAAAGGTACGCATCAGCTTCTTGTATGTGCGGAGGCCTGGAGATGATAAACATGTTTATGTTAATTACCAGTCAATTACCGTGAGACCGGCAATCATTTGTATGACAATAACCGGCAGACAAAATGTTATGACCGCCACAGCCCTATTCAAATGGAATTCCCTCTGCTGGTAATTTGCTGAATAAACAATCCTAAAGGTGGGCTGTTATTTGTTAGCACCATTCTTTTTATAAACTGGGTGATAGCTCCAAAAGTACAAGAGAGCCCACTCTGGAAATTTTACGTGTTTGAAGAGTATATGTGATGTGCTCTATCAAAATGTGCAAGCTAATTAGCATAACAAGTAACATATAAACAGTGTTTACAGTGCTGTACAGCAGCTCTTTTCTGTATTATTTGACAGTCTCTCTCTGGTCAGTGGTGAAATCTCACATAGGCTAGTATCAAACTTTACTATGATTTTGTGGAAGCTGTAGGCACATTGATTTGCGCTATATGATGAACCAGCGCAGTAGGCACTCTTAATTTATCCACATCTCCTGGTCTCCTGGTAGGAGGAGTTTGTCCCTTCAGACAAATTAAATGGTTCAAAATGGGAACACTTTGCCTATCCGGGACGCAAAGTTTCTGAATCAAGTGCACCTACCGCTAACAGAGGAAGACAATAAAAAAAATGGGCTTTTCTAAAGAATCAACTAAGAATGCCTTGTAGATTGATTGGTGACCACTGCACTAGAACAGCATGTTTTCTAACCAACCTGATTTTTTTGAATGTCGAAATCAAAGTGTAAGTAAACTTTTAAAGCCTCAAGCGATAAAATGTGTCCTTGGCTAGCTAACAGTCAACTGACAATCTATTGGGTGTCCAATCAAGAGCACATCTTTCAACTAATGGGTAAAGTACAATATGTTAATTGTGTAGATAATTCTCTAAAACAACCAATAGTCCAAACCTCATGTCTATATTATAATCCATTCAAAAGTTATTGTAGGATGGCCAGAATTAGGGTACATAAGATATACCTGTTATTTTTCAAAGATTTCTCATAAAAACAAGTGTACAGTACACAAGAGGTTGGTGACACCTTAATTGGGGATGATGGGATTGTGGTAATTCTGGAGAGGAATTAATGGGATGGCATCAAATATATAAAATATAACACATTGTTTCCAGGTGTTTGAATCCATTCCATTTCTGCCGTTCCGGGTATTATTATGACACATTCTCCCCTCAGCAGCCTCCAGTGGTACATTATCTCTGTGAAATGTCAATGGAGCACTGAGCATATACCAAACTTGTTAATTTTCATAGCCTTTTACATTTAATTCAGCTCATGTGATGCATTTTTTTTTTTGCGACCCACAGAACCCACCTTCAAGACAACAACCGCAAAATCTAAAATCCTTCAAAGTTGTTATGAGAAACCTGCACCGTTATGTCAACTGAGCTCGGTGCTTATTATTTTATGTATTAGGTTACAAAATCCAGCTTTTTGGATATAATGTTGATGATATGTTAGAGAAAACATCCACTGAATGATTCAGAACATGACTAATCATATTGGTCTTTGTAAAATGTATTTTATAACATAAGTGAAATTTCACAACCAATGTGCATTTTCACCACTCTGAACAGAGCAGGTGGATACCCTACAAGCTAGTTAACTAGCTGTTTAGCTTCCTAGGTAACCAACAAACGAGTTTTTAGACTTATTAACCAGCTAGCTAGCCTAGCCTGTTAATTGAGCCAAGGAGTTTTTTTTATCCCTTTTTACTCTGCCTGATCCATTCAGTAGTTTTTTACTCTGCCTGATCCATTCAGTAGTTTTGTACTCTGCCTGATCCATTCAGTAGTTGTTTTACTCTGCCTGATCCATTCAGTAGTTTTTTACTCTGCCTGATCCATTCAGTAGTTTTTTACTCTGCCTGATCCATTCAGTAGTTTTTTAGTCTGCCTGATCCATTCAGTAGTTTTGTACTCTGCCTGATCCATTCAGTAGTTTTGTACTCTGCCTGATCCATTCAGTAGTTTTTTACTCTGCCTGATCCATTCAGTCGTTTTTTATTCTGCCTGATCCATTCAGTCAGTTTACTGGGACACATACCTGAATAATATCCATGTTACTGTAATGGATGTCATCTTTTTAATGTAATGCTCCTTATCCACATTGAACAGAGTGAGGAGTGTTATGGAGTATTATGGACTATTACTGCTTTGGAGATATTCTGGAGATCGTCTTTGAGAGTGTTAGAGAAGGGAAAGAGAGATATGAAAGGGAAGTTAGAGTGCTGTGTGCATGATGATACTGAAAGAGATTCCTGATTTCTGTGATGTCACGTCTGGGAGTGTGTATGTGTGTGTGTGTGCAAACAATACACATGTTAACATAATACATCTTCAAATGAATTATATAGTTAGCAGATAAAAAATAAAATTGATTAAAACACTACAAGCCTGCTCTGAGTTCACCAGGAACAATATCAGCAACACAATCATTGTTCAAGCTTGAGTTAGTTTTAGATGGCTGTTAATCAAGAGCACAGTGTGATTGCTATTACTTCATTACTCTGTAGTGATGATACCATCTCTGCCACAACTATGAAACTACGTGACGTATTACTCTGCTGTGTTCCTTTGTAAACCCAGGTATTCCAAAGTACACACACATTGCTGTCCTTTAATCATCTCAGTGTCTGAACCCCCGGGATTATGCAGGATGACATAACATTGGGGGCCGTGTCCCAAATGGTACCCTATTCTATGTTAAGTGTACTATATAGGGAATAGGGTGTCATTTTAGATACAAGCCAGTTACAAGTGAAAGCCAGAGTTAGTAGGAATGCCTGGCTATGCCAACCACAAATAACAGCGAGCTGAGATACACACACACACACACACTTCAAAGCTGCTGGCACACAGTATCTTTCCATCTCACAACCAATACTTCTTACAACCACCCAGTAAACAAAGAAGTTTGATACAGTATTAAGGGAGAGAGAGTAAAGTTACAGTATAGTAATCTCTCTGGCTGGATATGATATACAACTGTAAAACATTAGCCTTGAGAGGATTTGATTGGGGCCTGAGGATTCTTTCCATGCTGCAGTGTAATGCTCTCCCTGAGAGAGCAGGGGCAAGTAGTTAATAGGGGTCAGGGATCAGAGGCAGGCTGGGCTGGCCTGTCAATTGGCAGGGGTGCATCAATTAGACAGTGGCAGAGGGTAGGATAAGACCAGGTGGATGAAGAGCATGAGTGGATGGAGGGAGAGAGAGAGGGGAGGTGGAGAGAGAAGAGGTGGAAAGGAGAGGACATGAGAGGAGGGGAGATGAGAGGATCGGAAAGCAGAGCAGGCGGTGGATGGAAAGAGAGGAGATGGGTTAGGTGAGAGTGAAACACAGTACAATAACATGAAATGTACTGTATTATACTGAAAAAACATACTACTGTAATCAGAATTAATTAATTAAATTAATTGAGGGTAGGGGTTTATATTTCACAGTATTTTACTGTAACTAGAAGGGATTGATGCAAGCAGGTGTTTGGTGATTTATATCACTTGCACTTCTAGAAGCTTAACTGGCAGCAACTACAGGGCAAAACAGACCAAAAGGATATGGCAAAATGCTCAACCATTTAAGACTTGCTGCCACTCCAATTTGTCCCCTATACATGTTAAATTGAGGGGGCACTATAACCACATAGGAGTTAAATTGGTACAGCATTCTCACTCACGGTACAACAATAGCCTCTTACAAGACATGCTTCAAAATATGTTAATGAGTCAGAAACAACAATACCATGCACCCACTAGTGGTCAAAACGTTTTTGGCAGTCCAAAGATACGGTATGATACTGTATTCTGTGGGGCAGAATTACAGTACCATTCGAAATACAACAGATATTTCCCCCACCCACAACATTTTCATTCAATGCACCAACATTTACAGTGCGCTGCATTAAAATGTTTCCGAGTATGTTTACTGTTTATAATGCCTAAAATTACCGTATAAATTACAGTTTTTCATTACAGTTTAGAGGAGGCAGGGGAGAGCAGGAAGAGAGAATTAGAGGAGGTAAATAAAGAGGAGAATAGTGTCATCTAATGTAATCATCAGAATCATGAGGTCATGACAAATTCTAACAATACAAAACAATTAAATACTGGTTTGAGTGTCAAGATTAACATCCAGCCCATACATAAGTAATACATAGCCTTATATATCAAAGAACATTTATTATAAAATATATGATCATATATTTATTTGTATTTATTTATTATTTGTATTTTTTTGTGTTTTACTCCCTTTTTCGATCTTGTCTCATCGCTGCAACCCCTCAACGGGCTTGAGGTGAAGTTCGAGATTTGCGTCATTCGAAACATGACCTACGCTTCTTAACACCCGCCTGCTTAATGCAGACTCCAGCCGCACCAATGTGTCGGAGGAAACACCGTCCACCTGACGGCCGAGGTCAGCCTGCAGGCGCCCATCCCGCTACAAGGAGTCACTAGAGTGCGATGAGCCAAGTAAAGCCCCCCTGGCCAAACCCTCCTCTAACCCGGACGACGCTGGGCCAATTGTGCACCGCCCTATGGGACTCCCGGTCATGGCCAGTTGTGATACAGCCCGGGATCGAACCTGGGTCTGTAGTGACGCCTCTAGCACTGTGATGCAGTGCCTATGACCGCTGTGCCACTCGGGAGGCCATGATCATATATAATATAACATATATAAATCCCACACCCCAATACAAAAATAATAATATGGATATGTATTTTCATAATGAAAAATGTACTCAGAACATTTGTTTTTCTTTTGTTCAATGCGTTTATTGCTTAGAAATGTGTTCCAGAAAAGTTTTTTTTTTTACATGGCATATATTGAAAAACAATAAATACATCTAAGATGTAGGGGTGAATTATTTTCTAGCTGCATTTAGTGTTAGGCAACCTTATGACTACTTTGTTGTATCTTTGTATCTACCTTAGATGTTGCCATCTCATTTTGAGATTAGATTGAGATGGTGTAGACTGTTGTAGGTTCATCATTTTGATGTACAAGTTTTGAAAACACACAGAGACTTATCTAAGTATGAATGTTTATTTTGATACAGTATAGTGGTGGCTGCCCATAAGGTTATGGAATTACACTGTAATAATAAAACATGGTTTAGATATTGTAGGAATCAACAACTGTATATGGTTGTAATCCACTATTTATTTTGGGCTGAGTCCTCCAAGGATTTCCATTGGGAATTGTTTATGCCTGTTGCCACCAGCAGGAGATGAGGGACCACAGCGGTTTGCGTATCCACACCTATGACAACTCTACCGTTTCTCCTACTCTCTTTTCCTTTGCTCTGTTCAAAAGTTTGGTGTCACTTAGAAATGTCCTTGTTTTTTAAAGAAAATAACATTTTTATGTCCGTTAAAATAACATCAAATTGATCAAAAATACAGCATTGACATTGTTAATGTTGTAAATGACTATTGTAGCTGGAAACTGATGATTTTTAATGGAATATCTACATAGGTGTACAGAGTCCCATTATCAGCAACAATCACTCCTGTGTTCCAATTGCACGTTGTGTTAGCTAATCCAAGTTTATCATTTTAAAGGCTAATTGATCATTAGAAAACCCTTTTGCAATTATGTTAGCACAGCTGGAAACTGTTGTTATGATTAAAGGTCAATAAAACGGGCCTTCTTTAGACTTTTGAGTATCTGGAGCATCAGCATTTGTGGGTTCGATTACAGGCTCAAAATGGCCAGAAACAAATAACTTTCTTCTGCAACTCGTCAGTCTATTCTTGTTCTGAGAAATGAGGGCTATTCCATGTAAGAAATTGCCAAGAAATGGAAGATCACGTACAACGCTGTGTACTACTCCCTTCACAGAACAATGCAAACTGTCTCTAACCAGAATAGAAAGAGGAGTGGGAGGCCCCGGTGCACAACTGAGCGAGAAGACAAGTACATTAGAGTGTCTAGTTTGAGAAACAGACGCCTAACAAGTCCTCAACTGGCAGCTTCGTTAAATAGTACCCGCAAAACACCAGTCTCAACATCAACAGTGAAGAGGCAACTCCGGGATGCTGGCCTTCTAGGCAGAGTTGCAAAGAAAAAGCCATATCTCAGGCTGGCCAATAAAAATAAAATATTAACATGGGTAAAAGAACACAGATACTGGACAGAGGAACATCCCGGAGTCACCTCTTCACTGTTAAAGTTGAGACTGGTGTTTTGCTGTGAAGTGCTAGGGCAAAAACCAAAATGTGTACCGAGGGGGCCCCAGGACCAAGATTGGGAAACCTGAGAGTTATGTACAGAGAGTGTATAGATCATATAATTAGAATTACTAGAAGGGGAATAGGCCCTTAGATCATGGCTAGGAGCGGCTCTACCTTGGGGGTGAAGAGGAACTTTTTCAAGCTCAATAGTTCAAATAAGATCCAATCCCATTGGAACATTTTGGGGGGGGGGTCTCCATCTCAGAATGAACATATAAGGATAACAGGCGCTGTGTCGGAGATACATTGCCTGTGAAAAGAGGCTACTTGCTGTTCACCCAAACCAACACTGTTTCAGATGAGAATTCCATTCTACACATTCTAATTCTAAGCAACAATGGCTGTGGTACAGTATGTGTTATTTGTAACATTAGTGTAGTAAGCCAGTATCGTTATCTTCAGACGTAACTCAAATTTTGATATCTGTCTGTCATTATGACATTGGAGAATTATTTATGACACATTGAACTTAATTCATTTGAACAATTCTAGGTGGCAAAGCTAAAAGGGGAGAAGATGGGGGAAAAATATGGATTGGATCCTGAAAAAGTGGCCACGATAACTGGTGAGTAGTATTGTCATGATATTTTAAAAATAATATGACTAATGACAGGATACTTCAATAATCTCCAAACTGCTGACTGAGACATAGAAATGGTATTCATGAGTTCATCTGACTCTGGGTAAGTAGAAAATTGACCAATAATTTCCAAAAATATCTCAGTATCACTTTACTTTTTAAGTATACCCCATAACAGGGTTGGGACTACTTTCAGGCTAAGGAACCATCTGACTGGCTATAGTTAACTATCCCTTAATCCAGTTAGACTATTCCAAAGAACACACATAATAAACTAAACCAAACGTCTGTATATCAAGAAGAAGAATGTTTTTGATTTGTAACACTAAAGAAATTACCAAATTGAGTCTCACAGTTGAAAAACATCTCTACAGCATGATGCTGCCACTACTACGCTACACCGTGGGATGGTGCCAGGTTTCCTCCAGACGTGACGCTTGGCATTCAGGCCAAAGAGTTCAATCTTGGTTTCATCAGACCAGAAAATCTTGTTTCTCATGGTCTGAGGTCTTTAGGTCTCTTTTGACAAACTCCAAGCAGGCATTCATGTGCCTTTTACTGAGGAATGGCTTCTGTCTGGACCTCCTACCATAAAGGCCTGATTGGTGGAGTGCTGCAGAGATGATTGTACTTCTGGAAGGTTCTCCCATCTCCACAGAGAAACTTTGGAGCTCTGTCAGAGTGACCATCGGGTTCTTTGTTACCTCCCTGACTAAGGCCCTTATCCCCCGATTGCTCAGTTTGGCCGGGTGGCCAGCTCTAGGAAGAATCTTGGTGGTTCCAAAACTTATTTAATTGAAGAAAAATGGAATGCCACTGTGTTCTTGGGAACCTTCAATTCATCAGAATTATTTTTGGTACCCTTCACCACATCTGTGCCTCGACACAATCCTGTCTCTGAACTTTACGGACAATTCCTTTGACCTCATGGCTTGGTTTTCTGCTCTGACATGCACTGTCAACTGTGGGACCTTATATGTGACTCACCACCTGAATTTGGTCTTATGCTGCAACATTTAAAAGTAGAGAATCAGAGCTAGAACATGGTATACCATACACAGCATTTTTGAGGAACAATAGGAAAGTAATTCTGCTATTAAAGTTTAAACTTGTAAACTCACTTTTGAGAAAAGAGCCTTTGAATGTTTTGGTACCTACTGGAGAGCTCTCCTTTGTCTACACCAATTCAGCATTGTTCACATCCTTTTAAGCATGCCCCACCCATCTCATTAAGGATTCACATTTGAGGTCATTTGCTAAATGGTAAGTAGTGTAGAAAAGATTAAGACTAAAAGTGGTGGGAACACTCCAACACTCAGACATAATTTACAAACGAAGCATTTGTGTTTAGTGAGTCTGCCAGATCAGATGAAGTAGGTATGTTCTCTTGATAAGTGTATGAATTAGACCATTTTACTGTAAAAATATAACGAGTACTTTTGGGTGTCAGGGAAAATGTATTGAGTAAAAAGTACATGAATTTTATTTCGGAATGTGAAGTAAAAGTAGCCAAAAATATAAATAGTAAAGTAATGTACCCCCCCCAAAAAATACTTAAGTAGTACTTTAAAGTATTTTTACTTAAGTACTTTGATCACTGCCCAAATGCCTTCACATCAGTGCATGAGCATACTTTATATACTGTTACACATGCACTTATCACATAGTATTCCATACATAAATTAAGGCCATGCAACCTGAGTTGAAACCTGAGTGAGATGCACATGTGCAGTACATAAACGGATGCATGTGCCATATATTAATGTGGATGCGCCATATCTTTATGTGGTGGACACTTGATACGGTCACATGATATTGTTGAAGTATGTAACAAAATCCTGTTACAACCACACATATCAATATTAATTTGATATATCAATATTTTGCTAAGTCTTGCTAAGTGGATGGGTGTCTACAGAAGGTGTAAACAGTACATCCAAATGATTACTTGCATAATAGCAATATCAGAAATAGATAGTGTCCAAATAAAATAATATACAGTATGTACAAGAACAATATCAACAATGATATCAGTGATAGACAATCAGGGGAAAAGTGACAGAGCAGCAGGACAAAAACAATAGTAGCAACAACGTGTGTTAGGAGAGTATCATTTGAATAGAAGCACTGCAGATAGTGCTGATGACTGGTCCGTCTGAACCACGCATGAACAAGGGAATCTATATTCGGAGAGCCTGTTTCTGTCCTGCTCTTGACTTTGGTGCAGGGCATGTGACATCCATAGCCTCTTCGTCTCAAAAACTCCCTGATCTTCTCAAAAATATAATTTTGTCTAGCTGTTTCCAGTCCAGGTGGTGCTTGTACAGGCACACCATCTATGGGAGGAAGGATGTCAGCATTGAGCAGCAGCTGAAGCCTGGTCCCGACAGTCCGAACGCTCGTTGGTGACAACACCAGGCTCCAGAGCATCGAAGCTGTAAAACAGGGAATAACAACAACAAAAAATCAGAAGACATTACAACCCTGCACAACATCAATTCACCTCCCAAGTTTAGATAAGAAGAATAACCTCATGCAATGAAATGAAAATTATTTTCACCTGAAGTGCTGGTACTGCGTGATCTGTGGCAGCGGCCTGAAGTACTAAGTCAGGTGTTGTAGCCAGCCATAGCTTTCCGCCAGCACCGTACCATCCTCCAGTCCAACCAGCTGTGGGATGTTGACCCCTGTCACAGTGCTGTCCTTCACAACACCAGCAATCTCAGACAAAGCGTTCACTATGGTCTTTCTGAAGCACTGCTCGATGAGGCCGAAGCATCAGTAAGAGGCAAACTGTCCGGACTGTGGTGGAGCTTGTGCATGGTCAGCCAGGCACAATACCAGAGCATAAACTTGTTCTGGCCACTGCAGTTATCACAATTCAGATCCACACGTGTTTCCCCAACTCCGTAGTTAAAGAAAAAATGGTGCATGTAGTTGGTGACTGCGCTACTGCCTTTGCTTGCTTGGGCCAGCTCTCTTTTTGATGGGAGCATTAGACCATTCTCCTTGTATGACTGGTGCAGGAGAGTCAGGCGTGTTTTACTGATTTTTAAAGACAAATTCCAGATACAAATATGTTAGCATTATTATACAATAGATGCAAAATGGTATTCTGAGATAACATCACTACATACACGTAATGTTAGCTAGCTAGCCAGCTATCTAACATCAGCTGGCTAGCTAACAGAAAGCTTTAACTAGCAATACAAATTGATTATCATAGCTAGCTAAAGTTAACAAAATAGGTTCAATGTTAACTAGCAATGCGAAATGGCATTCTGAGAAAACATCAATAACGTTACACACAATTCATACATGTAAATTAATGTTAGCTAGCAAGCCAGCCATCTAACGTTAGCTAGCTAACAGCAAGCTTTAACTTGGGGGTCTTTTTTTTAGACATGTCACGTTAACGTTAGCTAGCTAAAACATGTACTATAATCCCAAATCAATTGTCATAGCTAAAGTTAACCAAATAAGTTAGGTTCAATGTTAACGTTAGCTAGCAACCCAGCCATTGAACTCCAGATGGCTAGCAAACAGCAAGCCTTAACTTGCAATGAAAACAGCTTTCTGACAAAATTAGAATCGTATCATATCTCAAACTGTAGCTAGACTCTTACCCATATACGTGGATGAAAGCTTCACGGTAGACTGCAACCCCTTTCATTAAATAAGACGTCCTGTGTCATTTCCATTTAGTTTGCACAGCTTGTTTCGTTCCACTGATTTCAAAACTCGGTCAACTTCTTCCATGACAACAACACTGTTGATCGTCGTTTCTTCCCCATTACTGCGTCAGAAGACTCCAGAATGTCTTCTTCAATTAAAATGTTTTTACCTAAATCAGGGATTTCCTCATCGTCTGATTCATTTTTCAGAGTCAGAGAGAGTCAGCATGGCACGATCGTCCTCCAGAAAGTAGTCCATCACAACTTTTTCCCACTGACCTTTGTCGAGAGCGCCTGATAAATTCTGGGCAGCAATGTTATTGAGAGCAGTAGCAACATATTTGCTGTTCTCCATGGCTAACATTATATTTTTAGAAAAAACTGCAGTAGAAAGGATTATCTACGCATAACGAGCATCTCATTTTATAGACACAAGATGCTACACCGCAGACCCATCTCTTGGTATGTCCAGCCCAGTCATTATCGCAGACAATCATGTCTAGCGGGAAGGTTCCTGACTTTTTCTTTGGCTAAACCAACTAGGCTCTTAATTTAACAACTTTATTCGTATTTACAGATGGCATAAAAATTTGTTATTAAGGCAAATGAAAGCTCAAATGTCCGAGAAGGCAATTCTACCCCAACAAATGCATTTTTATTAAAAAAAATATATGTGTTCAAACGGCGTGACTTGCGACGTATGCCTAGATTCCTGAATTGGGTCACATATAGACGTGTGTGCCTTTCCAAATCATGTCCAATCAATGGAATTTACCACAGGTGGAATCCAATCAAGTTGCAGAAACATCTCAAGGATGATCAATGGAAACAGGATGCACCTGAGCTCAATTTCAAGTCCCATTACAAAAGGTCTGAATACTTATGTGAATAAGTTATTTAGCTAAAAATTCTAAAAACCTGTTTTTGCTTTCTCGTTATGGGGTATTGTGTGTAGATTGATGAGGAACAATTTTAGAATAAGGTTGTAATGTAAAAAAGTCAATGGGTCTGAATACTTTCCGAATGCACTGCAGTATAACCAGATGATATTACAGTTTCAATAAATTAATCTTAAATGGCACTTGTTTTTTATTGACTGAATATGTATGAAGCAATTTAGCAATTAGGATTTGTTTTCTGTTATGGTTATGATAAACTAGGCATTGCTGACATATTGATAAATGCCCACATATCATTTTTCCAGTGCAGACATTGTTCTAAAAATATATATTTTTTTTTTCTCATTCGGGTACTCAAAATAAATCATGCTTGTACTCGAACAGTCAAAAAAGGTCAAATGCCCATCCCTAAAACATTTATTCAGTGGGCTTATGACCTAGTTCATACATTTTTAAAACATCTTAATAAGAATGATAAACTATGAAGTTAATGGAGTCTATATTCATTCAATTATCAATTAAAGAAACAATATCAAATCAAACTTCAATTCAAACTGTATTTGAAGCACATTTAAAATAGAAACACACTTAAAACAATAAAATGAAAAAACAAGCATGGCAATAAAAGAGATCAAATGTTATCAAAGAACATAAAACACAAAAGCCTCATTGATTAGGCCAAGCTAAAAAGGCTAGTTGATAAAAATGGTGGATAAATGAAGATGTCTTACTCAGGCCTTTTACCGTTGAAAAAATGGTCACAGTCCTGGTCTACGGTACTTAAAACCAGTTTGGGATAGGGGGCGGTATTTTCACGTCCGGATGAAAAGCGTGCCCAAAGTAAACTCATAATATATATATATATATATATATATATATATATATATATATATATATATATATATATATATATATATATATATATATAAAATAGTCTTAGTAGATTTGGATAAAAAACACTCTAACGTTTCTAAAACTGTTAAAAGTATGTCTGTGACTATAACAGAACTTATTTAGCAGGTGAAACCCAGAGGACAAACCAACCAGGAATTTATTTTTTTGAATTGACTGTGTTTTCAATTAGCTTTCTATGGGAATCTAGATTTCTGAGGCACCTGGTTGCAGTTCCTAGGGCTTCCACTAGATATCAACAGTCTTCAGAAATTGGTTGATGTTTTTCTTTTGAGTAATGAAGAAGTATGGCTGTTCAGACTGTGTGTCGAGTCTATTGTACTGTTGTGTTTAGGGAGCGCGACCGGTATTGAACACAGTTTATCCCATCTTAAATTTGATCGATTATTTACGTTTTAAAATACCTACATTTGGATTAGGAATGTTGTTTGAAATGTTTGGACCAAGGTTACAGGTCATTTATTAGATAAATGGTAGTCATGTTGCGCGAGTTGGAACCAGTGATTTTCTGAATCAAATGCGCCAAATAAATTGACATTTTGGGGATGTAACGACATCCCCATGTGTGATGTTTATGGGACATATTGGAATGCCAACAGAAGAAGATCTTCAAAGGTAAGGCATGAAATATATCGTTATTTCTGGCGGGTTGAAATATGATTGTCATGTGTTTGTTTGATGGGGTGCTGGCCTCAGATAATAGCATGGTTCGCTTTCGCTGTAAAGCCTTTTTGAAATCTGACACAGTGGCTGGATTAATTAACTTCTTACGGATAGGCGGGACAGTTGCGTTTCACTTGGGCAAAAAACGGGGAAAATGCAGCGCGGCAAATTCAAAAAAATGATATAAAATCAAACTTTTATTAAATCACACATGTAAGATACTCAATTAAAGCTACAACCCTGCAGGCGCTACACAAAACACAGAAATAAAATATAAAACATGCATTACCTTTGACAAGCTTCTTTTGATGGCACTCCAATATGTCCCATAAAGATCACAATTTGTCCTTTTGTTCGATTAATTCCATCCATATATATCCAAATGTCCATTTATTTGACGAGTTTGATCCAGAAAAAAACAGCTTGCAAAAAACGCAACGTCACTACAAAACATTTCAAAAGTTGCCTATAAACTTTGCCAAAATATTTCAAACTACTTTTGTAATACAACTTTAGGTACTTTAAAACGTTAACAATCGATCAAATTGTAGACGGGTCTTTCTGTGTTCAATACAGGAATGAAAACAAACCAGCGATACTTTTCACATCTTGCGCAACTCTCAACAGTGTACCCAGTTCCTAGTTGGCCTACTTCTTCATTGCACAAAGGAATAACCTCAACCAAATTCAAAAGACTGGTGACATCCAGTGGAAGCGGTAGGAACTGAAAACCAGTTCCTAAGAAATATCGTTTTCTAACTAGGACTCACTGAACAGACAGAGACCTAAAAAAAAAAAAATCTGAACGGTTAGTCCTCTGGGTTTTGCCTGGTACATAAGTTCTGTTATAATCACAGGCATGATTCAAACAGTTTTAGAAACTTCAGAGTGTTTTCTATCCAAATCTATGAATGATATGCATATCTTATATTCTTGGCATGAGTAGCAGGAAGTTGAAATTGGGCACGCTATTTATCAGAAAGTGAAAATTCTGCCCCCTAGCCCCAAGAGGTTCCAACAATGCAGTTTTAAGAAAAATACAAAAACAATTAGAAATAAAAGTAACAAATAATTAAAGAGCAGCAGTAAAATAACAATAGCGAGGCTATATAAAGGGGGTACCAGTGCAGAGTCAATGTGTGGGGGCACCAGATAGTTGAGGTAATTTGTACATGTAGGTAGAGTTATTAAAGTGACTATGCATAGATAATAACAGAGTAGTAGCAGTGTAAAATGGGAGGGGGGGGGGGGTCGCAAATGCAAAAAGTCTGGGTAGCCATTTGATTAGATTTTCAGGAGTCTTATGGCTTGGGGGTAGAAGCTGTTTAGAATCTAGAGTTGGCGCTCTGGTACCGCTTGCCGTGCGGTAGCATAGAGCACAGTCTATGACTAGGGTGACTGAACTCTTTGACAATTTTTAGGGCCTTCCTCTGACTCCGCCTAGAATAGAGGTCCTGGATGGCAGGAAGCTTTCCCCCAGTAATGCACTGGGCCGTACACACTACGCTCTGTAGTGCCTTGCGGTCGGAGGCTGAGCAGTTGCCATGTGATGCAACCCGTCAGGATGATCTCTAAAATATGTGAAGTCACGCCCTTTTTGTGTAAAGCCACGCCCCTTTGCTGAAGAATTGCATTATGGGCCCTAAAAGCATGGAAATAGTGTCCACTGCTTGTAAACTTTGTATTTTGGCGAATTTAGTACGATATCTGGGAACTTGGCTTACTAACTATGACCAATAAGCATACTTCATACTCAATTTACATCACAAATAGTGCAGTTAGTATGAGTATTCAAACACCGCTATGGACTGCCTGTAACATAATGCTACAGCTGACAGTTTTCTCAAGGTTTTTGATAAATAAAGACTGCTAATACACCACACTGATTCTTCAAATGCAGCTGCAAATCGGTTTTGGACTGAAAGAGTGGCATAAGCTGTCAGATACCCCAGAGAGAATAAAGGACCGGGACATCAAAAAGTAGGGGCACCGTCACCAGAGATGTGTTAGTTTATAAATGTAAACTAATCCATACATTTTAAATGCTGTACTTTAAAAAAAAAGTTTAGATTTGTTCCTAGGCATCTAATTAATGTGTGTGATTCTTTAGCTTTTTTTGTTTGAGGTTCCAGTGTTCAATATCGTTTGTTTATTGGGCATAAGAGCTTACTGTCTCCTGTAATTTCACAGTCAGTCAAAAGAACTCTGCTGAAGACAAGCAGAGGTTTGCAGGGCCAACTGAAGACATGATGTCTGATGTAGAGACAGACCAAAAAGACCCCGATGCATTTTTAATAACCTTCCCAACCTGGCAGAGAATGGCCCAGTACATCACTGGGGCTGCCATCCAGGACCTCTATACCAGGCGGTGTCAGAGGAAGGCCCCAGAAATTGTCCAACTTCAGATACCCAAGCCATAGACTTATTTCTGCTGCTGCACAGCTAGCGGTACCAGTGCACCAAGTTTGGAACCACCAGGACCCCGAACAGCTTCTACCCATGAAGACATAAGACTACTAAACACGACTGCTAAATAGCTAATCAAATGGCTACCCAAACAACCTGCATTGACACTTTTTTGAGAAATGGATTTTGTATATGTGCCATTCAGAGTGTGAATGGGCAAGACAAAATATTGAAATGCATTTGAACGGGGTATGGTAGTAGGTGCCAGGTGCACTGGTTTTGAGCTGTGTTTTTCACGCTGAAGTTTCCCGTTTGTATCAATAATGGTCGACCACCAAAAGGACATCCATCTAACTAGACACAACTGTGGGAAGCATTAGTCAACATGGGTCAGCATCCCTGTGGAATGCTTTCGATACCTGGTAGTCCATGCCTCGACGAATAGAGGTTTTTGTGAGGGTGTAACTTAAATGCACTGGACAGAAATATAAACGTAACATGCCACAATTTCAAAGATTTTACTGAGTTACAGTTCATATAAGGAAATCAGTCAATTGAAATAAATACCTTTAAAAAAAGAAAGTAGGGCTGTGGATCAGAACCAGTCAGTATCTGGTATGATCATTATTTTCCTCATGCACAATGACACATCTTCACTTAGTTGATTGTGGCCTGTGGAATGTTGTTCCTCTCCTCTTCAATAGATGTGCGAAGTTGCTGGATATTGGTGGTAATTGGAACACATATGTCAATTCAGAGCATCCCAAACATGCTCAATGGGTGACATATCTGGTGAGTATGCAGGCCAAGGAAGAACTGGGATATTTTCAGCTTCCTGGAATTGTGTACAGATCCTTGCGACATGAGGCCATGCATTATCATGCTGAAACATGAGGTGATGGCGGCGGATGAATGGCCTCAGGATCTCGTCACGGTATTTCTGTGCATTCAAATTGCCATCAATAAATGCAATTGTTGTCCATAGCTTATGCCTGCCCTTACCATAACCCCACTGCCACCATGGGGCACACATCAGCAAACTGCTCATCAGCCATACACGCTGTCTGGCATCTGCCCGGTACAGTTGAAACCGGGATTAATCCGTAAAGGGCACACTTCTCCAGTTGCCATCGAAGGTGAACATTTGCCCACTGAAGTCGGTTTACGATGGTGAACCTCAGGTCAAGACCCTGGTGAGGACAACGAGCACACAGATGAGTATCCCCGAGACATTTTCTGACAGTTTGTGAAGAAATTATTTTGCTTGTGCAAAGTCAGTTTCATCTGCTGTCTGGGTAGCTGGTCTCAGACAATCCCGCAGGTGAAGATGCCGGATGTGGAGGTCCTGGGCTGGCATGGTTACACATGATCTTCAATCGTGAGGCCGGTTGGACATACTGACAAATTCTCTAAAATGACATTGGAGGCGGCTTATGGTAGAGAAATGAACATTAAATTATCTGGCAACGGGTCTGGTTGACATTCCTGCCGTCAGCATGCCGTTTGCACACTCCCTCAACTTGAGACTGTGGGATTGTGTTGTATGACAAAACTGCACAATTTTAGTGGCCTCATATTGTCCCCAGCACAAGGTGCACCTGTGTAATGATCATGCTGTTAAATTAGCTTCTTGACATGCCACACCTCTCAGGTGGATGGATTATCTTGGCAAACGAATAATGCTCACAAAATGTCTGCTCACAATTTGATAAAAATAAGTTTTATTTGAGAATGAAACATTTCTGGAATCTTTTAATTCAGCTCATTAAAGATGGGACCAACACGTTGCAGTCATATTTTTGTTCAGTGTAGATATAATATTTAAACCAATGAGAGAGAAACACCTATCTATTGATGGGAAGATTACCCTGATTAATTCTCTAGTGATATCGCAGTTTACATATTTATTAATGGCTCTACCAACTCCAGAAGAAACCTATTTGACAAAATATGCGTGAAAAATATTTAACTTTACTTGGAATGGCAAACCAGAAGTTAAACGACCACATTTATATAATGCAAAGGACTTGAGGGTTAAAACTATTAATGTATTAAACTTGTATTAAACTCTCTTAGTCTCCATTGTCCAAAATTGTAATCTAGTAAACTACTCTTTGCCTTTTGTAGATTCAAATCGTAAATTTTCGGTAGATTGACAATGGATCTCTGTTTAACGTATCCTCCTTTTTAAATTAAGTCATACAGAGTTGGCTACAAGTTCATCCTCAAGAAAAGGCATATCTAATATTACAGCAAATAATATGGCTCGACTCCAAAGTACTGATGGAGAGAACCAAAATATTTGAAAAGGTATAATATTTATGAAGGACATTGTAAACAGGGATGGTAAAATTGTCACAAGCAACTAACAATAGTGTCTGGAGGTGTATGCTCAATACAAAACTAGAACCAACTCATACTGGCTCAAAATTCATGCCACAAAATTGGAAGAGACAATTACTTAAAGAAGAAATGAAAGAATTAGTATGCCTAACACCCATAAAAAAATGATAAATGGCTTAAAGTGATTAGCATAAATTGAAAAATGTATCAGTTTCACTTAAAGTCAAAAGGGGTGACAGCAATGCCGCATAAAATTCAAGATAGTTGGAAGCAGGTATTTGATGTCCCAACACCTTGGCATCGGGTCTATATATATATATATATATATATATATAGAGATAATAAATAACAACAATGGACACATCAATCCGTTCATTTCAATTTAAGCTATTATATAAAATACTTGCTACAAAAAGAATGCCCAATATATGGGGGAATTGAACAGTCAACCTTGTGCAGACTCGAGGAAACAGAATCAAAAGAGCATATTTTCTGGTACTGTCCATCGGTGGCTCGCTTTTTAAGTCCGGTCTGGGAATGGTTATGTCATAATATCAGGGTTCAGATGGATCTGCAAACTGTATTGTAAGGATATCTGGAAAAACCATGATCAGTCAATGGGAAATAGCATTATACTCTTGGGTAAAGTGTTTACTTTTAGGGCAATATTGGTTTAAACTTTACAAATAAGGAGATTCAGGACCCTCGTAAGACATCACAATAAAATGGAGGGATGTATTGCAAAAGGAAATTACAAAATGGCATTCTACTGGGAAAGATGGGTTAATCTGTGGACATCGGAGGGTTGGAGTTATGATCACAATGAATGACGGATTGGCCGCTGTGTGTGAAAAATCCAGCACTTGCAGAAAGAGGAAATTAATAATGTATGTATTAACGACATGTACCATAAATGTGAGCAAAAATAGCTTTAAGTAGAAGTACAAATAAATAAAATAAGGGGGATCATAAATGATGTAAACAATTAAAGTGATAGAACCCACAATCTTATCTGTAAAATTAAATGAATATATTCTCAAGGACTTTTTGTTTTTAAGTGCACGTGTGTGGTATGTGAGCATGTGCTTCATCCATGTGTGTGCGTGGGAGGGAGTTATTCAAAAGGAGAGATATTTGATTACATTTGTGTTCACCTATCCAAGTGATCCAAATGATTTAAACATCGAGCACTGGAGCAGACAGGCTCTCCGGAGCTTACATTTACAATCGTATGCAGTTTAAGGGTATATTGGATAAAGGACAATGTGGCCTATTGAACACATTCACCCTTGAGGCCAAACTCCTACGGTAATGAACAGAAATACAGTCCTTTATCATGCTGTATAGGTGGATGAAAAATAATATAAAATGTTATTTGTCACATGCGCCAAATACAACAGGTAGGCCTTACCTTGAAATGCTTACTTACAAGCGCTAAACAAACAATGCAGTTCAAGAAATAGAGTTAAGAAAATATTTACAAAAAAAAAAAATAACACAAGAAAATGACATAACAATAATGAGGCTATATAGAGGGGGTACCGGTACCGAGTCAATGTGCGGGGCTACAAGTTAGTCGAGAGAATTTGTAAAGTGACACTGCATAGGTAATAAACAGTGTGTAGCAGCAGTGTAAAAACAAAGTGGGGGGAGGGTTAATGGAAATTGTCCAGGTGGGCATTTGATTAATTGTTCAGCAGTCATATTGCTTGCGGGTACAAGCTGTTGAGGAGCCTTTTGGACCTAGACTTGGCGTTCCGGTACCGCTGGCTGTGTGGTAGCAGAGAGAACAGTCTATGACTTGGGTGACTGGAGTCTTTGACAATTTTTTTGGTCCTTTCTCTAACACTGCCTAGTATATAGGTCTTGGATGTCAGGAAGCGTAGCCCCAGTTATGTACTGGGCCGTCAACGCTACCCTCGATAACTCCTTACGGTCAGAGGACGAGCAGTTGCCATACTAGGCAGTGATGCAACCGGTCAGGATGCTCACGGTGGTGCAGCTGTAGGACTCTTTGACGATCTGGGGGCCTATGCCAAATCTTTTCAGTCTCCTAAGGGGGAAAAGGTGTTGTAATGCCCTCTTCACAACTATCTTGGTGTGTTTGGAAATGCTTCACAAACACACACACACAGTCACAAGTTCGTAGGTATGCATAAACACACACGCATGGCACTCTTGGCATGCTCTCAATCAGTTATGTTGTGTTGTGACAAGGTAGGGGTGGTATACAGAAGATATCCCTATTTGGTAAAAGACCAGAGCAAGAACAGCTAAAATAAGCAACAGTTCAGCATTACATTAAGACATGAAGTCAGTCAATACAGAAAATGTCAAAAATTTTGAAGGTTTCTTCAAGTGCATTTGCAAAAACCATCAAGAGCTATGATGAAACTATCTCTCATGAGGACCGCCACAGGAAAGACTTACCTCTACTGTATAGGTTAAGTTCATTAGAGTTAACTGCACCTCAGATTGCAGCCCAAATAAATGCTTCACTGAGTTCAAGTAACAGACACATCTCAATATCAATTGTTCAGAGGAGAGTGTGTGAATCAGGCCTTTATGTTCAAATTGCTGCAAAGAAACCACTACTAAAGGACACCAATAAGAAGAAGAGACTTGCTTGGGGTCCAAATTTGAGGTTTTGGTTGCAACCGCCATGTCTAGGTGAATGGATGATCTCAGCATGTGTGGTTCCCACTGTGAAGCATGGAGGTGTGATGGTGACACTGGCTGTGATTTATTTAGAATTCAAGGCACACTTAACCAGCATGGCTACCACAGCATTCTGCAGTGATACGACATCCCATCTGGTTTGCACTTAGTGGGACTCTCATTCGCTTTTCAACAGGACAATGACCCAACACACTTCCAGGCTGTGTAAGGGCTATTTGACTAAGAAAGAGAGTGATGGAGTGCTGCGTCAGATGACCTGGCCTCTACAATCACCCAACCTCAACCCAATTGAGAAGATTTGTGATGAGTTGGACTGCAGAGGGATTACTACATGATTCCATATGTGTTATTTCATAGTTTTGATATCTTCACTATTATTCTACAATGTAGAAAATAGTAAAAAAAATAAGAAAAAACATTGAATTAGTAGGCGTGTCCAAACTTTTGACTGGTACTGTACTTATCACATGTTAAGAACTCTGTGGGTAGTGCTAAAACTAATAACGTCATATCTGAATTCTTCCATCTTAATGCACCTTCTCCATTAAAGGCAAATTCTATTTGGGCAAACACTGTCCATCTGACACGGACAAAACAAAAGCCAAGATGCTCCATTATTACAAAAATCCTTACTCCCACAAATGTTCTTGCTCGGAAATGTTCA
The DNA here is from genome assembly GCF_057628025.1 of Oncorhynchus mykiss. NCBI lineage: Eukaryota > Metazoa > Chordata > Actinopteri > Salmoniformes > Salmonidae > Oncorhynchus > Oncorhynchus mykiss. The sequence continues at coordinate 49,714,076 of NC_143024.1, forward strand.
GTTTCTAGGAACTGCACACACACACGCAAGCACAAACACAGACGCACACACAGACGCACACACACACACGGTTAATTGCTGCTTGGCTGTGAAGTCAGGGTTAAGTCCTCTAGAAACTGGCCCCAGATGGAGAAAATCAGCTCTAATCAAAACAGACAAATGCATTCACTTCTCCAATAAGACAATGAAGTATTTTTTTCCCCCAATGACTAAAGGTTTTATGCATATCAAAAATAAAGGATCTCACAGGAGAGTGAAGGAAAAGAAAGTGAAGATGAGAAAAGTGGAGAGAGGTTAGAAAGAGGAGAAATTGTCAATATGATCATCATTGAAAACAGTCAACATACTAATAATAGGAAAAAATAGTACCAATTCGTACTACGAAATGATGTTCTATATGTGCAGAAGAAACATGGCAGCCAGCATATGTGTAAGTTTACTTGAAAAGCACTATTGATAAAATCAACTATGTCAACCAGTATCTAAATTGGAAGACATTTTGAAAAGGCACCACATCATCATGTTGTACATTTTGGGATAGGGCAGATAGGTCTAGAAGCACGGCTGCCCTCCCTTTAGGCACCATTTTACTAAGCCACACCAGCTGGAGCATGTGCAGACCAGCTGGCTGGTGGGTTTACGGACATATTCATTCTCTTCCTATCCCGGTGTGCTGTCTCCACATGCTTCAAGATGGCCACCATTGTTCCTTTACCTATGAAAGCAAAGGTAACTGAACTAAATTACTATCGCCCTGTAGCACTCACTTCTCTCATCATGAAGTAGACTTCAGGAAACAGCAAAAGGAGCACCCTATCCCTATCCACATCGACAGGACCACAGTGAAGAAGGTGGAAAGCTTCAAGTTCATCGGCGTACACATCACTGACAAACTGAAATGGTCCACCCACACAGACAGTGTGGTGAAGGCGTACCTAAAGCCCTCACAAACTTTTACTGAGGCACAATTGAGAGCATCCCGTCGGGCTGTATCACTGCCTGGTACGGCAACTGGACCGCACTCAACCACAGGGCTCTCCAGAGGGTGGTGTGTCTGCCCAACACATCACCAGAGGCAAACTACCTGCCCTCCAGGACACCTACAGCACCCGATGTCACAGGAAGGCCAAAAAGATCATCAAGGATAACAACCACACAAGCCACTGCCTGTTCACCCCGCTATCATCCAGAAGGCGAGGTCAGTACAGGTGCATCAAAGCTGGGACCGAGAGATTGAAAAACAGCTTCTATCTCAAGGCCATCAGACTGTTAAATAGCCATCACTAGCACATTAAAGACTGCTGCCTATATACATAGACTTGAAATCACTGGCCACTTTAATAAATGGAACACTAGTCTCTTTAATAATGTTTACATATTTTGCATTACTCATCTAATTTTACATACTGTATTCTATTATATTCTACTGTATCTTAGTCTATGCCGCGCTGATATTGCTCGTCAATATATTTATAAATTCTTAATTCCATTCCTTTACTTAGATTTGTGTGTATTGTTGTGAAATTGTTAGATATTTCTTGTTAGATATTACTGCACTGTTGGAGCTAGAAACACAAGCTTTTCACTACACCCGCAATAACATCTGCTAAACACGTGTATGTGACCAACAACTTGATTTGCAGTCACGGTCTTTCTCTAAGATATTTAGTCAATCTCTGCCGAATCTGCATCGTTCTTGGTTCTACTAAAAAAAATATATAAAGTTCTCCTTTATTTTATAATCCTATTTGTCCACTTTAGAATGGGAGATAGATAGTGATAGATAAAGATTTGAGGATGTATGAGAGGAGAAGAGAAAAGAGGAGAAGAAAGGTTTCAAGGGACTGAGTGAGCGAGCACTCAACTAGCTTTAAACTTCAGAAACGCTATCATCTTCAAAGGTGGAGAGAGTGTGTCAATTTAAAATCCAAAATGTATCTGGCATCTTTATGCTCCTTAAAATACAATACATCTCGGGCTGATTAAAGCACATCAAAGCCGGGCTCATTCAGTCCTTAGAGCGACGAGGGGAGATTTTAATTGCAAAGTGTTAAAGCTCACAATTAAAGGCTTTGTGAGGGCTCTGAGCTAGCCTAGCCCAAACACCACTTTTGAGGACGGCATACAAATTAGTCTCAACACTGGTGCGAGTGCAGATGGAGAGAGAGGGGTGGAGCTAAAAGTGAGCCTCGACATAAATTGTAATGTTCGGTCAGATTCGTCTTGGAGACTCTAGGTACGAGACAATCAGTAGATTGAGCTTTATCATCTTCTATTTCTCTCTCTGATAAATGTAGTTCTAAAAGAGGGGGTGGGGGTCACACATGGGTATACGCGCACACACACAGTAAGGTGCAAGTATGTCAGAAAAGGCTGTGCCCGCCATAAGAGGCTGAAAATGACATTGTACAGTTATTAGACTGGAAATAACCTGCCAATGCAAACAGCAGACTGGGCAGGCCTATTTTTAGAGTCCAGAATTCAAAGATGTCATTGATAACAGCACTTTCATGTACCTTTTCACAAGATTATTTGCCTTAAAACTACAGTAAAGAGTTGTATTTGAACAGAAACACACAAAAAATTCACATCTCAAAATATAAAATAAACTAAACAAGCCATCTTTGAACAAATCCACAACCCCACTCAACTCTCATCCATCATTAATTATTTTCTAATAAACAGGGAGCCATATACTGAAAATATAGTGCCATGGCAACCACATTAATTAAAAGCCTTGATAGATGCGACGGCAGCACGGCGACTTCCATCTAGAAAGGAACCTATCAGGAATTACATTTCCATCAGATGCCAAAAGGACCAGTTGAGGGGGTTTCTCAGTTGTCCCCCTCTAGGGGTTTAATGAAAACACACTTTCATGAAGAAAGTCATCAGAGTCGAGAAGGGGGAGGGGAGACTCCAGCAGCCTTTTGCCATGTGTGGGGAACGACCGTGTGTCTGACCTCTCATTTCAGATTTTAATAAAGTTGCACCCAGGTGTCCTTGTTGCCTTACGTCGCCTGGGGGTTAGGGAGGACTATTTGCTAAACAACAAGAGAAGAAGAGGCAAATGTGGTTCTGACTGGAGGGATGGAGAAAGGACGCCTTTTTGTTGTGTTGCAAACGCATGCACACTCACTCACACACACATACTGTCCACTTGGTGTTAACTTCAATGTGATTTCAGGACTGCTATCTGTGCTTAAGCTAAGCTGTGCTCAAGCTCTGTTGGGAAACCTATTGTAGACCATTGTGTCACTCTGTGGCCTGTAAGATTGAGCACTACTTGAGCAACGAACAGAAACACTTGCATGAATTTCAAAGAGCAAATGCCTCAGCTTTGGGTTGACCTCTGGTGTGTGTGTGTGTGTGTGTGTGTGTGTGTGTGTCCGTTTGTGGCTTACATGTACAGTATGAAGTACAGCACAGTCTGTTCAATGGTGTTTGGTGCAACTGTTTGGACTAGTTAGACATGTAAATAACGTTATAAATGTTACAAATACACAGAGGCTTGTCGTGCAATTCTACTGAACGTCTTAACTTCAGATCAACATGTTAAACTCGTACAAACTCATGTGACACACACATCTGTGCATGCACACGTGTTTGATACATTCTTAAAGCAAGAGCATTCAATACTCCACAGAGCTAGAACCCCACATTACTGAACACAACAATACATTACCCTCTGGACTCACACAGAGGATCTAGAGATGTGTATACAAATATAGACCTCATTTATACAATATATTTAGGGTTTAAACACTTAACCTGACTAGCTATTATCTGCCATACGCTATCACTGGCTTCGTCCCATATGGCATCCTGTTCCCTATACAGTGCACTACGTTTGACCAGTGCTTGATGTGCCATGTGACCTTCTTTAATCTACATTAAAAGGAGCAGCAGCAGAGCAGATAGAGTCAAACAGTGTCATTTTTAATAACACAATTGTATAGGACCTGGGTCAACAGAGCCAAAAGAACAGACTGAAGCTTCCTGGTGTAAATTATACGCATGTAATAGTCTCCAAACTTCCTCTGTCGAGCCTAGCCTGTGACAAGCACTCCTAAGAGACCATCTGACTCCCAAATTGCACCCTATTATAGTGCACTATTTTTGACCAAGGCCCATAGGGCTCTGGGAGAAAGTGGTGCGCTACGTACATAGGGTGCCATTTGGGACAGATTCAGAGTAGAGAACAGTCTAGCAATCGGGAGGAGAAAAAAAAACTTTGTATTATCAAGATCATACATTTCTTTAATTAGTGGGAATATTTATTCTTTAGCAAATTGGCAATTTAGTCCCAAAACGAAACTTTAGAATGTGAAATGTCATAATAATAGTGGAGAGTGATTTAATTTCAGCTTTTTATTCTTTCATCACATTCCCAGTGAGTCAGAAGTTTACATACACTCAATTAGTATTTGGTAGCATTGGCTTTAAATTGTTTAACTTGGGTCAAACGTTTTGGGTAGCTTCCCACAATAACTTGGGTGAAATTTGGTCCATTCCTCCTGGCTGAGCTGGTGTAACCAAGTCAGGTTTGTAGGCTTCCTTGCTCGCACACGCTTTTTCAGTTCTGCCCACACATTTTCTATGGGATTGAGGTCAGGGCTTTGTGATGGCTACTCCAATACCTTGACTTTGTTGTCCTTAAGTCATTTTGCCACAACTTTGGAAGTATGCTTGAGGTCATTGTCCATTTGGAAGACCCATTTGCGACCAAGCTTTAACTTCCTGACCGATGTCTTGAGATGTTGCCTACCTCATGAGTGCACCAGTCCCTCCTGCAGCAAAGCACCCACACAACATGATGCTGCCACCCCCGTTTTTCACGGTTGGGATGGTGTTCTTCAACTTGCAAGCATTCCTCTTTTCCCTCCAAACATAACGATGGTCATTATGGCCAAACAGTTGTATTTTTGTTTCATCAGACCAGAGGACATTTCTCCAAAAAGTACAATCTTTGTCCCCATGTGCAGTTGCAAACCGTAGTCTGGCTTTTTAATGGCGGTTTTGGAGCAGAGGCTTCTTCCTTGCTATGTCGATATAGGACTCGTTTTACTGTGGATATTGATACTTTTGTACCTGTTTCTTCCAGCATCTTCACAAGGTCCTGTGCTGTTGTTCTAGGATTGATTTGCACTTTTTGCACCAAAGTACGTTCATCTCTAGGAGACAGAACGCATCTCCTTCCAGAGCGGTATGACAGCTGCGTGGTCCCATGGTGTATATACTTGCGTACTATTTTTTTGTACAGATGAACGTGATACCTTCAGGTGTTTGGAAATTGCTCCCAAGGAACCAGACTTGTGGAGGTCTCCAATGTTTTTCTGATGTCTTAGCTGATTTCTTTTGATTTTCCCATGATGTCAAGCAAAGAGGCACAGAGTTTGAAGGTAGGCCTTGAAATGCATCCAACTGACTCAAATGATGTCAATTAGCCTATCAGCAGCTCCTTGGAAAATTCCTGAAAATGATGTCATGGCTTTAATCAAATCAAATCAAATAAACTTGATTTCATTTGATTAAAGCCATGACATCATTTTCTGGAATTTTCCAAAGTGTTTAAAGGCAGTCAACTTAGTGTATGTAAACTTCCGACCCACTGGAATTGTGATACAGTGAATTATAAGGGAAATTATCGGTCTGTAAACAATTGATGGAAAAATTATTAGATGTCCTAACCGAGTTCCCAAAACTATAGTTTGTTAACAAGAAATTTATGGAGTGGTTGAAAAACCTAAGTGTATGTAAACTTCCGACTTCAACTGTATAAAGAGTTTTAAAAATACTTAGCTATTAAATGAAATAATTTATTCAGGTTAAATTTAGGATTAATGAATTTTATTCAACCATTTTGATAAAAAGCAAAGTAATATTAATTAAATCCCTAGAACTTCTGTACAAAACTATTTCTCTTTTGAGAAAGGAAATTGCATCTGATATTACAGTAAAATAAAGCATACGGCTAACAAGAAGGAACAATTAAGTATAGTCCAGCTATATTGTATGCTAAAAAAATAAAACATTAATATTTTATACAAATACAATTGCTCAGGGAAATAGATTTTGTTTAGTAAAAAGAAAAACCAAAAAAAAGTCAAAATTATTGCAACCCCTAATGATTCCTATAAATAAAAGCAAACAAAATGTAATCTGCATTAACATTAAACTTTTTTAAGATAATCTTAAGGAACTGTATTGTAGCTTTTCATGGCTTCCTGTTTCAGTGGGTATAAACATTTGGTAACACGCATGTAAAATCTATTTACATGGTGAAAGGAAAATAAATCACAAATGGTTGACTTTCATAAATTAGCCAATGGATACAAAAAAAACAGAAAAAACAAATATACTGTACCACTTACCACTATTAGGGCAACAATTAAGAAGTTTAAAGTAAAGGAAACTTGCATGGCAAAGAACCCAAGTGTATCTTATCCCCACACACAGTGAGAAAGATGGTTAGGGAAGCAAAGAAAAGTCCAATGGCCACAGTTGGAGACTTACTGTACAGAACTTGGTCACATCTTGGGTCTCCATATCTACAATTAGACGCCACTTCCATACCGATAGGCTATTTGGAAGGGTTCCCATAACAAAAATCTTTATTGAGAGCAAACAACAAATGCAAAAAAATTGAATTTGCCAAACAGCATTGGCACTTGGATTGGAACTGGGTGCTATGGTCAAGATGAGATGAAAATAGAGATTTTTGGCCACGCACACCAGTGGGGTACTTGGTCACAAAAGAAGGATGCAGGTGAAAAAAATGACCTCATACCAAATATAAAATATGCTGGCGGATCTTTGACCCGGCAGCCCTCGCTAGAAGAGGAGCCCACGAGCTCTGGGCGCCCATGCAACTATCATCTCACACCTACAGTGCCTTCAGAAAGTATTCACACCCCTTGACTTTTTACACACTTAGTTGTGTTACACCCTGAATTCAAAATTGAGATTTTTTGTCACTGGCCTACAAACAAGATCACATAATGTCAAAGAGGATTTTTTTTGTCTTCCCCAAATGAATTCAAAACGAAAATCTTAAATGTCTTGAGTAAATAAGTACTCAACCCCTTTGTTGTGGCAAGCCTAAATAAGTTCAGGAGTAAAAATGTGCTTAACATGTCATGTCTAATATTAGTGTTTAACATGATTATTGAATAACTAACTAATATATGTACCCCACACATACAATTATCTGTAAGTCCCTCAGTCGAGCAATGAATTTCAAACACAGATTTAACCACAAAGACCAGGGAGGTTTTCCAATGCCTCACAAAGAAAGGCACCAATTGGTAAAAAAAACTGACATTGAATATCCCTTTGAGCATGTTGAAGTTATTCATTACACTTTGTATGGTGTATCAATACACCTAGTCACTACAGAGATACTGGTGTCAGTTGCCGGACTGGAAGGAAACTGCACAGGGATTTCACCATTAGGCCAATGGTGACTTTAAAACAGTTACAGAGTGTATTAATGGCTGTGATAGGTGAAAACTAAGGATGGAAAAACATTGTAGCTCCTCCACAATACTAATCTAATCGACAGAGTGAAAAGAAAGAAGCATGCACAGAATAAAAATATTTGCAATTAGGCTCAAAAGTAAAGCTGCAAAGAAAATTGTAAAGAAATTAACTTTATGTCCTGAATACAAAGAGTTGTGTTGTGTTAGATTTACCCCGAACATATCAGTGAATGCCACTCTTGATTTTGTCAAGCATGGTGGTGGCTACATCATGTTATGGGTATGCTTGTCATTGGCAAGGACTAGAGAGCTTTTTCAATTATAAAAATAAACAGAATAGAGCTAAGCACAGGCAAAATCCTAGAGGAAAACCTGGTTCAGTCTGCTTTCCAACATACACTGGGAGACAAATGCACCTTTCAGATGGACATTAACCTAAAAACACGAACTGGAGTTGCTTACCAAGACGACATTGAATGTTCATGAGTGGCCTATTTAGAGATTTGATTTAAAATTGGCTTGAAAAGTTATGGCAAGACTTGAAAACAGCTGTGTATCAATGACCAACAACCAACTTGACAGAGCTTGAAGAATTTAAAAAAGAATAATTGGCAGATATTGTACAATCCAGGTGTGCAAAGCTGTTAGAGAAAGACTCACATTTGTAATCGCTGCCAAAGGTGATTTTAACGTGTAATGACTCAAGGGGTTGAATACTTACATTATCTAATCAAGATACACCACATGACCAAACGTGTGTGGATACCTACTCATCGAACATCTCATTCCAAAATCACGGTCTTTAATATGGAAAGGCTTTCACTGGATGTTGAAATATTGCTGCGGGGACTTGCTACAAGCATTAGTGAGGTCGGGCACTGAAGTTGGGCGATTAGGCCTGGCTTGCAGACAGTCACTGTTCATTTTCATCCCAAAGGTGTTTGAAGGGGTTGAGGTCAGGGCTCTGTGCAAGCCAAGTTCTTCCACACTGAACTCAACAAAACATTTATGTATGGACCCCGCTTTGTGCACGGGGTATTGTCAGCATTCTCTTGGCATCCGCCAAACCCCGATTAATCTGTCAAACTACCAGATGGTGAAGCGTGATTCATCACTCCAGAGAACATGTTTCCACTGCTCCCAGAGTACAATGAAGGTGAACTTTACACAATTACAGTTGACGCTTGGCCTTGTGCATGGTAATCTTAGGCTTGTGTGCGGCTGTTCGGCCATGGAAACCCATTTCCTGAAGCTCCCGACTAACAGTTATTGTGCCGATGTTGCTATCAGAGGCAGTTTGGAACTCAGTAGCGAGTGTTGCAACCGCGGACAGACGATTTTTAAGCGCTTCAGCACTCGGCGGTCTCGTTCTGTGAGCAATGTGTGGCCTACGACTTCACGGCTGAGCCGTTGTTGTTCATAGACATTTCCACTTCACAATAATAGCATTTACAGTTGACTGGGGCAGCTCTAACAGGGCAGAAATCTGATGAACTGACTTGTTGGAAAGGTGGCATCCTATGACGGTGCCACGTTGAAAGTCACCGTGCTCTTCAGTACGGGCCATTCTACTGCCAATGCTTGTCTTTAGAGATTACCATGTCTGTATGCTCGATTTCATACACCTGTCAGCAACGGGTATCGATGAAATAGCTTAATCCACTAATCTGACGGGGTGTCCACATGCTTTTGGCCATGTAGTGTATATTAGTGTTTTATTTTAAATTAATTTTGTACGAGTGTTGTAATTCTTCATCCAATTTGACATAACAGAGTATTTTGTGTAGCTCATTGACAATCGTTTTTGAATTACATTCATTTCAATCCCACTTTGTAACACAACAACATGTGGAACATGTACAGTGGGGCAAAAAAGTATTTAGTCAGCCACCAATTGGGCAAGTTCTCTCACTTAAAAAGATCAGAGAGGCCTGTAATTTACATCATATGTACACTTCAACTATGACAGACATATTGAGAAAAAAAATCCAGAAAATCACATTGTAGGATTTGTAATGAATTTATTTGCAAATTATGGTGGAAAATAAGTATTGGTCACCTACAAACAAGTAAGATTTCTGGCTCTCACAGACCTGTAACTTCTTCTTTAAGAGGCTCCTCTGTCCTCCACTCGTTACCTGTATTAGTGGCACCTGTTTGAACTTGTTATCAGTATAAAAGACACCTGTCCACAACCTCAAACAGTCACACTCCAAACTCCACTATGGCCAAGACCAAAGAGCTGTCAAAGGACACCAGAAACAAAATTGTAGACCTGCACCAGGCTGGGAAGACTGAATCTGCAATAGGTAAGCAGCTTGGTTTGAACAAATCAACTGTGGGAGCAATTATTAGGAAATGGAAGACATACAAGACCACTGATAATCTCCCTCGATCTGGGGCTCCACGCAAGATCTCACCCCGTGGGGTCAAAATGATCACAAGAACAGTGAGCAAAAATCCCAGAACCACACGGGGGGACCTAGTGAATGACCTGCAGAGCTGGGACCAAAGTAACAAAGCCTAGCATCAGTAACACACTATGCCGCCAGGGACTCAAATCCTGCAGTGCCAGACGTGTCCCTCTGCTTAAGCCAGTACATGTCCAGGCCCGTCTGGAGAGCATTTGGATGATCCAGAAGAAGATTGGGAGAATGTCATATGGTCAGATGAAACCAAAATATTTTTTGGTAAAAACTCAACTTGTTGTGTTTGGAGGACAAAGAATGCTGAGTTGCATCCAAATAACGCCATACCTACTGTGAAGCATGGGGGTGGAAACATCATGCTTTGGGGCTGTTGTTCTGCAAAGGGACCAGGACGACTGATCTGTGTAAAGGAAAGAATGAATGGGGCCATGTATCGGGAGATTTTGAGTGAAAACCTCCTTCCATCAGCAAGGGAATTGAAGATGAAACGTGGCTGGGTCTTTCAGCATGACAATGATCCCAAACATACCGCCCGGGCAACGAAGGAGTGGCTTCATAAGAAGCATTTCAAGGTCCTGAAGTGGCCTAGCCAGTCTCCAGATCTCAACCCCATAGAAAATCTTTGGAGGGAGTTGAAAGTCTGTGTTGCCCAGCAACAGCCCCAAAACATCACTGCTCTAGAGGTGATCTGCATGGAGGAATGGGACAAAATACCAGCAACAGTGTGTGAAAACCTTGTGAAGACTTACAGAAAACGTTTGACTTATGTCATTGCCAACAAAGGGTATATAACAAAGTATTGAGATAAACTTTTGTTATTGACCAAATACTTATTTTCCACCATAATTTGCAAATAAATTCATAAAAAATCTTACAAATGTGATTTTCTGGATTTTTTTTCTCATTTTGTCTGTCATAGTTGAAGTGTACCCATGATGAAAATTACAGGCCTCTCTCATATTTTTAAGTGGGAGAACTTGCACAATTGGTGGCTGACTAAATAATTTTTTGCCCCACTGTAAATGGGTGTGAACGCTTTCTGAAGGCACTGTATATCCCCAAAAAAACGATACACAATTTTTTACAGTAACCCTCCAATTTTTATTTCCACATGTAGCAAGTGAAGTGTTTGAATAACACAATTTACATGGGTAGCAGGTGAGTTAGACAGATAATATAGTTGTCATTAGCCTATTTCTCAGCGGTGCCTGCGGCAGCCCACCTCGGCCTCCTCACCTAATTAGCTATCAAGTTAAAAAAGTGAGGTGAATCAGGTCGAACTCAGATGGAGAAGCTTTATCTGATCAAGCACGTGCCAAATTTTCGAAGATAATCACGTCAGCTAAGCTACCACCTCGTCCTGGACTGACGAATCACCATCGCAAGTGAAAGCTAGTAGGACTACTTATGTAGCAGCTGGCACCTGCAGCCTTCATGTCCCGACAGAGACCTCACTGCCCGGGCCCGGCAATGACAGTGGCCTTGCTCCTCCTCTTCTTCCTCCAATCGAGAACAGTGACAGTTCTTCTAGTGAGTGTGACGGTCCTCCTCCTCCTCTTCCTCTCCCAGAAAACCAAGCTGATGACTGCCAAAGACCCAGCAGCGCTCGCGAGAGCGACTCCACTTCTGTGAACACTGGTAATCCTACGAGTGATGAGCTGCCAGCTAAATACTGTATATAGCTATAGATAGGCTAGTAGGCTAGACTGCATTGTCTGCATGATGATTGCATTATTTGGCATTAATAGACTGGTTTTATGCAGCACAAACTTTCTATCCAAGCTGCAAGAGAGGTCGAGGACAGCTAAGGTAGGCTATAGGCCTACAGGACAGTTGTATATCCCCCCAAAAAATCTATTGGTTACTGATTAGTATTTTTTATTTAACATTTATTTTACTAGGTCAAGTCAGTTAAGAACAAAATGTTATTTACAATGACGGCCCAGGAACAGTGGGTTAACTGCCTTGTTCAGGGGTAGAACAACAGATTTTTACCTTGTCAGCTCGGGGATTCGATATAGCAACCTTTAGGTTACAGTCCCAACACTCTAATCATTAGGCTACCTGCCGCCCCAGTATGCTGTTACATTGTAAAATTAATTTACAATCTGCAAATGTTTGAATTTCCCAATATAATTACTGAACAAGTAAATACATTATTGCAGTAAGCCAGTATTCTAAATCGCAGCATTGCGACACCGTAGGCCTATAGCTTTGTCTAACATAAACGTTAGGCTTAACATGAGAAAATGACAACCAAATAAAAATAAACATTTACCCATTATAGCAATGCTATAGGCTACCGCAAGCACTAGCTCCACATAATCTGATAGCCTATCGATAGGCAGTGGCATAGATGTCGCAATTTCAAAACCGTGGACAACAATCGGTAGTCTATACTTGATGAGTGGCTGATGCATTCTATTATTTTTTCAGGGAGGGGAGAGGGCCCAAACTCCGACTTTGAAGGGGGGTCCGGAGAAACTGACCTACGCCAGTCATCTTTGATATTATGGGGCTGCTTTGCTTCCACTGCTCGAGGCCCTTGTTAAGGTCAACAGCATTATGAACTCTACCAAGTACCAGAACATTTAAGCCCAAACCTGGTTGCCCCTGCCAGGAGGCTGAAACTTGGCCGCATGTGGATCTTCCAAAATCCACAAAGAAATGGTTCATTGACCACAAAATCAACATTTTGCAATCTTTAAATCAGTCTCTGGACTTAAACCTCAGTTAAAACCTGTGATTTGAACTGAAGAGGGCAGTCTATAGGCGCAGACTGAGGAAAAATATTCTGTATGGAAGAATGGTCTAAGATCCCTCCCAATGTGTTCTCCAATCTCATAAAACATTTTAGAAAAAGGCTAAGTGCCGTTATCCTCTCAAGGGGAGGGTGCATAATGTACTGAAATAATTTTTACACCTATCTTTTTGAGATTGTATTTATTTTGTATTACTTGTTAAACAAAATGTTTTTCTCTGAGCAGTTGTAGGAGTAGAAACTCATAATTTACTGAGCATAAACTATAGCTCATTATTGTATTACTTATTTTATACCGTCTTTTTTGCAATTACTCTGGATGTGACTGTACCGACCTATATCCGACCTACCTTTTTTCGATCTTACTTTCTCCCTCTCAGACCAATGTGCAGCATTGAGTCTACCTGCATACCCCTCTCATTTCCCTCTCTCCATTTCTTCCCCTCTTTTCCTCCTGTGCACCTTTTCTTCCCACTGGATAGCAGGTGCTGAGTGCCTGTGTTTTCTTCCTCTCTTCCTCTCCCCTAGCCCCTTAGGGTTGTCAACCTCAACCCCCCATTTAAAAAAAAAGGCAAACAGAGGGAAAACTGTTGCAGTCCAAATATATTGAAGTCCTTGGCCAAGCACAACACCAGTCTTCTGCATGTGAATAAGGGCCACTAATACGGTGTCTGTACTAGACAGGATATATATGTATATGATAATATGATGAGAGGTTTTCTGTCCGTTCCAAATTCATTTTGTCAGCAATAGAAACAAATATATTAGGCAGGCAAAAGGAAGAATAATACAGTACCATCATTAGAGAGTTTTTTTCTGGTCCTTTTTCTGGCCCTAACAATCATTAATGTAGTTCAAGGAGAATGTTGTTTTTATAATGGGAATTGTGTTAAGATATATTTTATGGACAACACCACTTTCCCCCTCGTTTTCACTATGTGGGTCATCAGGAAAATTGCATCAAAAAACATCAGCTCGCAGGCTTTGTTTGGTCCTGGCAAGGTTAAGCGCGGCTCATTCCAAATGTCCCGAGGGGGGAATGGAGGAGAAAAACTAGTCCATGCAGATACATAAGCCTCAAAGACCAAAAGACAAATCAGGAGGAAAACAAAAGATGCTGACTAATGGAAAACAATGGTGAGAGAAGGGGATACGTGTGGGTATCATAAGAGCAGAGACGAAAGATCCAAAGAAAGAAAGATCCCTCTCAATCAAACAAGGGTTGCCAGGGTTGGTGGAATTAGTCAAAAACAACACGTTTTTTCCATGTAGAGAGAAAGCAGGTATTGTTTTAATTAATATGCAGTTGAGATTATTTAATAACGTCGCCAAAGTATTCGGCCTATTTCTCAGGACCAGATGCTAGAATATGCGTATAATTGACAGCTTAGGATAGAAAACACTCTAAAGTTTCCAAAACTGTCAAAATATTGTCTGTGAGTATAACAGAACTGATTTTTGCAGGAAAATCCAATCAGGAAGTGCCTCTTAATTTGAAACCCTTCTGTTCCTTTGCATGACTATCCTCAATTTAAAGGGATATCAACCAGATTCCTTTTTCTCTGGCTTCCCTAAGGTGTCAACAGTCTTTAGATATAGTTTCAGGATTTTATTTTGAAAAATGAGCGTGAAAGATCACATTGTTTAAGTGGATAGGTGGGGGCTCTCAGAGTGAGATTTTGCACTGTTATTGAAAAACCTACACACTCGGTTGATATATTATCGAATATATCTTTTAAAAACTACCTGAGGAATGATTATAAAAAAACGTTTGACATGTTTCAGTGGACATTATGAAGACTATTTGGAATTCCGTCTGTGTTGTCGTGACCGCTCTTTCCTGTGGATTTCTGAACATAACGCGACAAACAAACGTCTGTATTTTGGGTATAAAAATTATCTTTATGGAACAAAAGGAACATTTGTTGTGTAACTGGGAGTCTCGTGAGTGAAAGCATCCGAAGATCATCAAAGGTAAAGGGTTCACTTGATTGCTTTTCTGATTTTCGTGACCAAGCTTCCTGATGCTACGTGTACATAATGCTATGCTAGACTATCGATAAACTTACATAAACGCTTGGATTGCTTTCGCTGTAAAGCATAATTACAAAATCTGAGACGACAGGTGGATTAACAAAAGGCTAAGCTGTGTTTTGCAATATTGCACTTGTGAATTCATGAAGATGAATATTTTTTTGTAATATTATTTGACTGTGCTATTTGACTATGCTATTCAGCGACAGGGATGGGTAGCGTCAAGAAGTTAAGTACAAAGTAATTAAGTATAAAGAAGTTTGTGTTTGATTTGAATTCGTATTAGATTTTGGGTGCTGTTATGAGACCTTGGGGTAACTATGCTAACTATGCTGGAAAGTAAACATTTTTGAGGGGGAACAGATAGTTACTGTGGAGTTGACTACAACTATACAAATCCCCCCCAAAACACTAATTGTTTTGACTATTTCAGTACAGCTCTTGGAAAGTGACTGCTTTTTAAAATCTATTTGAATATAGATATGAGAAAGCAACAACTTTTCAAAAAGATTTGAATACAGATCTCAGGAAGTGACTACTTCTACTTTTCAGAAACTTTTTTTGCTCCCTTCAACTGCCTTCAACTAATGGCAAGGCTGTATCTGGAACTGCAAGTTGAAGTTAGAAATAGTTTTTTCCCTTATTCATTCTATCTCCTATACTATTCCAATCTATCGAACAGTCATATTTGAACATTCTGTAAATAGACATTCTCCTGAATATCTAGAGTAAAAAAAATCTTAATTAAGTTAATCTGCGAAGCATTTATTTGGTGGTGTTGCAGACTCCTGTCAGAACAGGTGCATATATACTGAGATCATGTGACAGATAATGTGACACTTAGATTGTACACAGGTGAACTTGATTTAATTAATTATTTGACTTCTGAAGGTAATTGATTGCACCAGATCTTATTTAGGGGATTCATAGCAAAAGGGAAGAATACTTATGCACACACCCTTTTCTGTTTTATACTTTTTTTTTAAATCTACAAGTTCTTTTTTAAATTTCACTTCACCAAATTGGGCTATTTTGTGTATGTCCATTACATGACATCCAAATAAAAAAAAATAATTGCAGGTTGAATTGGAACAAAATAGGAAAAATTCCAAGGGGGGTGAACACTTTTGTAAGGCACTGTACGTCTGGGTCTTCCTTTCCTGTGGCGGTCCTCATGAAAGCCAGTTTCATCATAGCGCTTGATCGTTTTTGCTACTGCACTTGAAGAAACTTTCAAAGTTCTTTGAATTTTCCAGATTGATTGACTGTCATGTCTTAAAGTAATGATGGAGTGTTGTTACTCTTAGATTTTTTTGAGCTGTTCTTGCCATAATATGGACTTGGTCTTTTACCAAATAGGGCTATCTTCTTTATACCACTTTGTCACAACGCAAATGATTGGCTCAAACACATTAAGAAGGAAAGAAATTCAACAAATAAATGTTTCACAAGGTAAACCTGTTAATTAAAATGCATTCCAGGCGACTACAGTGGTTCCTCCTTTAACAGTTGTGTCATACTGCGGCACACCTTGCGGGCTGCTGCAGCATTCTTTGGCACGTTATCAATTTTTTTCTGTTAATGCAATTTCTGATATTGCTAATTTAACCACCAGAGGACATCTTTGATAAGCAATTGATAGTATTCCGTATTGGCATTACCAGAGAATGTAAAACCTTTATTGCAATAACATAGTATTTGGGATTGAGTTTAAGAAATTTGGCTTAATTAATTTTATTAATATTATGATGTTTTTGTTCAGAGAAAAAAACAAAAACGAAACCCTCAGGGTTTCCGTTAGGATGGAATGGAAAATATGGCGCTGTAAAACATGACGGTCGGGGTTAGGCTACAGCATAAGAGGATTGGAGGATTCTAAATTGTTTGCACTCATTAGACAACTTTGTTCCAATATTTCTGTAAATGAGTGATATTTATTCCCTTAGTAATTCGTTATGGATCCATAAATAAATCAACATCTGCATTTTGAAAGAGTATTTTTATAATTATTTTATTAACAAAACGTGTTTATTTGTTTATTAGTCTACTGTGCAATCTACAATACATAGTGTTGTAAACATGGGAAAGTGCCTAATTCCTTACATAAGGGAGAGCAGGCCATGTCTGTACTACAGAATTCGGGGCACGCGGGAGACTGGAATATAATTCTAAATGAATTAAAAATAATACTAACAATAATCACTTTGTTTAAAAAGTAACAATATTTTGTAGATTCTGTTTTCATTTAACCTAGAGTGAGAACTTTTTTAACAAATCATGCGAAAGTATTCGGCCCCCTTGAACTTTGCGACCTTTTGCCACATTTCAGGCTTCAAACATAAAGATATAAAACTGTATTTTTTTGTGAAAAATCAACAACAAGTGGGACACAATCATGAAGTGGAACGACATTTATTGGATATTTCAAACTTTTTTAACAAATCAAAAACTGAAAAATTGGGTGTGCAAAATTATTCAGCCCCCTTAAGTTAATACTTTGTAGCGCCACCTTTTGCTGCGATTATTACAGCTGTAAGTCGCTTGGGGTATGTCTCTATCAGTTTTGCACATCGAGAGACTGAAATGTTTTCCCATTCCTCCTTGCAAAACAGCTCAAGCTCAGTGAGGTTGGATGGAGAGCATTTGTGAACAGCAGTTTTCAGTTCTTTCCACAGATTCTCGATTGGATTCAGGTCTGGACTTTGACTTGGCCATTCTAACACCTGGATATGTTTATTTTTGAACCATTCCATTGTAGATTTTGCTTTATGTTTTGGATCATTGTCTTGTTGGAAGACAAATCTCCGTCCCAGTCTCAGGTCTTTTGCAGACTCCATCAGGTTTTCTTCCAGAATGGTCCTGTATTTGGCTCCATCCATCTTCCCATCAATTTTAACCATCTTCCCTGTCCCTGCTGAAGAAAAGCAGGCCCAAACCATGATGCTGCCACCACCATGTTTGACAGTGGGGATGGTGTGTTCTGGCTGTGTTGCTTTTACGCCAAACATAACGTTTTGCATTGTTGCCAAAAAGTTCAATTTTGGTTTCATCTGACCAGAGCACCTTCTTCCACATGTTTGGTGTGGCTTGTGGCAAACTTTAAACAACACTTTTTATGGATATCTTTAAGAAATGGCTTTCTTCTTGCCACTCTTCCATATAGGCCAGATTTGCGCAATATACGACTGATTGTTGTCCTATGGACAGAGTCTCCCACCTCAGCTGTAGATCTCTGCAGTTCATCCAGAGTGATCAAGGGCCTCTTGGCTGCATCTCTGATCAGTCTTCTCCTTGTATGAGCTGAAAGTTTAGAGGGACAGCCAGGTCTTGGTAGATTTGCAGTGGTCTGATACTCCTTCCATTTCAATATTATCGCTTGCACAGTGCTCCTTGGGATGTTTAAAGCTTGGGAAATCTTTTTGTATCCAAATCCGGCTTTAAACTTCTTCACAACAGTATCTTGGACCTGCCTGGTGTGTTCCTTGTTCTTCGTGATGCTCTCTGCGCTTTGACGGACCTCTGAGACTATCACAGTGCAGGTGCATTTATACGGAGACTTGATTACACACAGGTGGATTGTATTTATCATCATTAGTCATTTAGGTCAACATTGGATCATTCAGAGATCCTCACTGAACTTCTGGAGAGAGTTTGCTGCACTGAAAGTAAAGGGGCTGAATAATTTTGCACGCCCAATTTTTCAGTTTTTGATTTGTCAAAAAAGTTTGAAATATCCAATAAATGTCGTTCCACTTCATGATTGTGTCCCACTTGTTGTTGATTCTTCACAAAAAAATACAGTTTTATATCTTTATGTTTGAAGCCTGAAATGTGGCAAAAGGTCGCAAAGTTCAAGGGGGCCGAATACTTTCGCAAGGCACTGTATTTGACTGTGGCGCTATGCTATTCAGCGGTTGCTGATGACATTATCCCGTACCGGGATGGGTAGCGTCAAAGAGTTAACAGTTCCATTAGATTTATCAATGTGCATCCACTGTCCCACAGCCTAGCCAGTCAATGTATACATTTAAATTGTGAATAGCCTAGAATATGGTTTGCTACAGCGGTGGTTAATATAAGCCTCGCTGTGTCTATCCGATCTGTGCAACATGTTGCAGGTTTTTTTTGTGCCATGCATATGAACATGATGAGACTGACAGCTTCTCTGATCCAGTCAAGTTAATTTATCAGGATCATTATAATAGATATCCAAATAATTGGCAATCGAAAGGAAGGTTAAACAAACTAAAATGCATATAGTTTGCTGTCATTTCAGCTGCTTAATGTGATTGTGTGTTAGCTGTAGCTGGCTAGCTAGCTAGCAAAGTAGAAGTAATGTCAGCCTAGCTATCCTCTACAACTATCTTATTGATTCAACAATCAGCTGGTTGTTGCATTTTTATAAATTATTTATTAACTCATAATTTATTGAAGTTCTTGTCTGTCTTGTAGTCCTTGAACCTCTACTAGATAGCTACATGATTTGTTTAGCATAGCAACGTGGAATGAATAGAATGAACGACTGCGTCAAAACGTGAACAGAATCAACGACCACCCTGTTTGGTTAGAAACCTCAGAACCTCAGAACTAACAACTGGCTTTTGCCTGGACTATATCATCTGGTGGAAAGATGGAATAAAATAAATGTACATATTAAAATAAAGTTTTTAATTAAAACATGTCGCTAATTATTTTATAATATTTCACAACCGTTTCATAAAATCAATAAGGCCCTCAAACCCGGGGATTATCGTGTGTTTTACAATGGGGTGGGTCTAATCCTGGATGCTGACTGGTTAAAACCGCATTCCAGCCGGCGTATATTCCGTATAAGTTACCACCAGCTAAAGCTATGATGTTGAAATGCCTATTTACTCTGTTCCATCTCACTGCACAATCAGCCCAGCCAGGCAATTTATAAACTTGATCTCCAATATGAAAAGCATCTAGACATTATCTCCCATTTCTTTTAGACTAGCATTTAATTTTTAACAGCGGAGATTTGTATAAAGATTGCCGTCTGTCTCTCTGACATTTGCAACATTGTTTTAATATTGAAATTCGATCTCCAGCAGTCCATAGTAATGAACATGTCGGGAGTAGGGACGAGACAGACAGGGAGGCAGACAGCTTTTCTCAGCCAGCTAAAATCATGAATCAGCTGAAGTAATTTTTATGAATATAAATGTATACAAAGAAATGTCAATAGAAAACAGGTAAAACGAAACGAAATGCAGCTAGTTTGCGGTCTTTCCAGCTTCCCTTTGAAGGGATTTTGTACTAGCTGTGTTGTTGGCTAGCTCCTCTGAACAACAGTATCCTCACGAGAGATCACATTTTCAATGCCAGGTGAAATCGCGCATCATTAGCTCATTGTTATGGATGTATCCAAATAAATAGCATTAGAAAACAGCTTAAACAAATGCAGCTACTGTTATTCTGTCTCCACTGTTTGACGTGACTGTAAATTAGCCGTAGTTGGCTAGCTACCAAGCAAGGGATAAGAACGTTGCCAGCCAGTATAGCAAGGGAATATTTAGAACGAACGACTGGGTCGCATATACAGAACAAAAAGACTGAACTACAGGGTCGCATCTCTGGTAACCGAACCAATAAAACGAACAACCAGCCGGCTTGGGTAGCAACCCTAGATTTGTGCCGGGATTATATTTTTCATACGGATGAAATAGTTTGAATAAATTAATCAAAATAACATTTTTAATGAAAATATTATTATTGTATAATAGTGATAACGCCCACAAAGCCGGTGTTTGGAGGATATATTGGCACGGTTACCAACACCCGTGCCAATATATCCTCCAAACACCGGCTTTGAGGGCATAATAACTTAAATAACTCCCTCCTAAGGCCTGTTTTCCGGCCCGAGGTGTGGAACAGCCCTTATTCTGGAGTTATCACACAATAATCACCGGATTATCATACCTTGTTGCTTAAATATGCCAACATTCCATTCAAACAATGCAGTCAATCCACAGCCATACACTGGCTGAAATCAGTTTATGATTGACTTAGACGAGTTGCAACAAGTACTGATATTGTATCATATAATCACTCACAGCTTTCCAAAAAAACATGTGTAGCCTGTTACCATATATTTTACAAGCTATTTATATCAACATTTTTATACAGACCTGTATAAACTATTTCTAATTATATGACAATATTTTAGGCTGGCAGAACTTCTATTACACAATTTCTGATACATGCCTTGTTTTTAAAATCAGGATTATTCCTCTCCTGCATTCATTCATTAGACTGGTTAGGATTTCTCCCTGACCAATATGGCTGCCATTTTCACCGCATTGTGGAACTTTGAGGGTTTATAACATAGCTTCTCTAGTAATTTAATAGGATCTCTGTGGTTCCAAACCTCTCTGCAAATAATGCACAGTTATGAATACAAGTACCTTTCCCTGAAGGAGGGAACGAGGTATGACATACCATGGGGAGTCAACGACCAATCCTATTCACCTGATGCAAAGTTATATTCATAACTGTACGTTCCCTTTTGTGGCTTCTGTAACCCCTTTTTGGAGAAAGTGGAACCTTTGTGTGCTTGGGCTACAGTGGTCACTCACTATAACATACTATGGGGACAAACAATCATGCCCCATGCTGCCTCAGAGAGTACCAAACTAGGAGGCCCACAGCAGTCCAAGCACACACAGGTTCCACTTTCTCCAAAAAGGTGTTACAAAAGCCACCCTTTCCCTAATACTTACCTGAGAAACCTGAACTGTCAGCCTCAAGTCTGAACTGTCAGCCTGAAATGTCAGAGCACCATATAGGGAACCAGAAGCCACTGCAGCCCAAGTCCCTAGACCCCACAGTTCCAAAAACAACACTTACCTTGCAAGCCTGAAATGTCAGAACTCGTACCAAGAACTGCAAGTCCAAAACAACAGAACACCTGTTGTGACTTGGTAAAGCGCACACGCGTACTGCATAGCATTGACCAGAGTCGATGAACCACGGCAGCCTGAGGCTCAAACCCACAGGACACCTGCAGTAACCTGTAAACTGTGTAGTTGCACACTGCCACGGCAGCCCAAGGCTCAGACCTACAAGGAACTGTGGTAACCCAGACAAAATGCTGACTAACATCGGCCACATTGGCCCAAGTCCATAGACCCTACTGGTTCCAAAAAAGCTCACACCGAGACCTGTCGAGCCTGAAATGCCAGAAATCACACAAGGAATCACAGTAAAAAAAAACAGGGCCTCTTCTGTGACTTGATAATGCATATTCGCGTGCCACCTCATCGACGAACAACGGCAGCCCAATGCTCAATCCCACAGGGGAAATGTGGTAACCCGGATAAATGCACAACCTGCACGCTGCCTAAAACCAGACCCAGGCAAAAGAACACTATGAGCCACACTGGGAGAAGGTCCATCCAAGCGATCAAGCTTCACAAAGGTATGCGGGGAACCTCAACTAATGAATCGCCATGCCCCTGAATACTGCCCAAGAACCGGCCACACACCTAGTGGAGTGAGCAGGCACACCGCTAGGCAACCGTTGTCCTTTGCCGTCATATGCCAGGGTGAAAGCCTCCACAATCCAATGAGAAAGATTCTGCTTAGAAGCACACTACCCCAAACTGGATGAGCAAAACAGTCAAAAAAACGGGTCACAAATGCGGATATCCTTGGTCCTATCCATGTACGTGTGTAAAGTGTGCACCCGACACAGGCCACGCAACCTCCGTTGTTCACTAAAAGCAAACAGAGGTGAGAATGGGAACAGCTCGAAAGCCAGGGACCTGTAAGGTTGGTAAAGCCGTCAATCCTTACATGACACGCATGAGACAGATGTCATACAAAACTTCAATGTGGAAAAGCAAGGCCCTGCACCAGAATATCTTTCAAGAATATCAAAATGTCCACCAAAGAGCTCTGAAAAGAGAAACTCCTTAAATCTGACACCAACCCCTAAACGCAAGCCACTTACAGTGTATTCAGGAATTATTCAGACTCCTTTACTTTTTAACATTTACAGCCTTATTCTAAAATGTATGTAATTGTTTCCCCCCTCATTAATCTACACACAATACCCCATAGTGACCAGGTTTTAGGAAATTTTTGAAGATTTGTAAAAAATAATAAGTCCGAGGTCCTGAGTGCTCGGGAGCAGGTCAAGGATCTCTCTGTATTTTGCTCCATTCACCTTTCCCTCAATCCTGACTGGTCTCCCAGTCCCTGCTGCCAGAAAATATCCCCACAGCATGATGCTGCCACAACCATGCTTCCCCGTAGGGATGGTGCCAGGTTTCCTCCAGATGTGACGCCTGGCATTCAGGCCAAAGAGTTCATTCTTGGTGTCATCAGACCACAGAATCTTGTTTCTCATGGTCTGAGAGTCCTTTAGGTGCCTTTCGTCAAACTCCAAGCAGGCTGTCATGTGCTTTTTTACTGAAGAGTGGCTTCCATCTGGCCACGCTACCATAAAGGCCTGACTGGTGGAGTGCTGCACAGATGGTTGTCCTTCTGGAAGGTTCTCCCATCTCCACAGAGGAACTCTGGAGCTCTGTCAGAGTGACCATTGGATTCTTGGTCACCTCCCATACCAAGACCCTTCTCCCCTGATTGCTCAGTTTGGACGGGCGACCAGCTCGAGCAAGAGTCTTGGTGGTCCCAAACCTCTTCCATTTAAGAATGATAGACTATGTTCTTGGGGACCTTCAATGCTGCATACATGTTTTTGTACATTTCTGTGCCTCGACACAATCCTATCTCGGAGCTCCACGGACAATTCCTTTGACCTCATGGCTTGATTTTTGCTCTGACATGCACAGCTGTGGGACCTTATATAGACAGGTGTGTGCCTTTCCAAATAATGTTCAATCGTTTGAGTTTACCACAGATGGACTCCAACCAAGTTGTAGAAACAAAACATCTCAAGGATGATTCATGGAAACAGGATGCACCTGAGCTCAATTTCAAGTCTCATAGCAAAGAGTCTGAATACTTAAATAAATGAGGTATATGTTTTCATATTTAATACATTTGCAAAAATGTCTAAAAACCAGTTTTCGCTTTGTCATTATGGGGTATTGTGTGTAGATTGATGAATAATAATTGAATGTATTTTAGAATAAGGCTGTAGCGGAACAAAATGTGTAAAAAGGGTAGGGGTCTGAATACTTTCTGACAACCCTCTCGTAGATGGCGCACGCATTCGTGGGTGAAGCCCTAGCCGTCAAATTCACCCTTTTAGATAGGCCAATACACATTGCACATTAAAATATGCAATCGTGGGATGCACCGGCTGCAATAGCCATCGAAGTGTGAGCATTGCAACCTTGCAACCTTGAGGTGCTTACTTAAAACAAGTCCAGGATGGGACACAACGTTTCATCATTCTTGCGAACTAAGAAGTACCGGTTGTAACCACCACATCGGGCACGGGGACCAACGAACAGCCAGATTATGAACGAGAGACAGGCACTAGGACCTCGGGATCCATTGATGTAATGACGCCACGAAAAGAAGGAGGACGCACAGCAAACTGCAGACCATACCGTCTCATCACGTCTTCATCACCCATGGTGAAACTGCGCATTTCTGTCACATTGACAGTCTCCCATACATTATCTCTTGAAGGGGCCAAGCACCGCCCTGAGGACTGGGATAATGTTTTTCTTGTCCTTCTTGTTTTCATATCCAGAACTCTTGACACCTGTATGTCTGACCGTGGGGAAGGAACTGTGTGTTCTGATACCCGGCCCACACCGGATTCAGGGACCTCAGCAACCAGTAACGTTCCCCCATTGACCAAGACACTTGGGAGCACTGTTGCCACAGTAAATGCTTGGGAAGCAGGACCCCGAGCCAAACAACCTTGTTGGTGAAACTGGATCATCCAAATACATCCGACTGTCACTCTCAGGAATCAAGAGAACTGGCTCTGTTTATTCGGAAGCACTGTGCTAGGATTAAATCAAATCAAATTTTATTTGTCACATACACATGGTTAGCAGATGTTAATGCGAGTGTAGCGAAATGCTTGTGCTTCTAGTTCCGACAATGCAGTAATAACCAACAAGTAATCTAGCTAATAATTCCAAAACTACTACCTTATAGACACAAGTGTAAGGGGATAAAGAATATGTACATAAAGATATATGAATGAGTGATGGTACAGAGCGGCATAGGCAAGATACAGTAGATGGTATTGAGTGCAGTATATACATATGAGATGAGTATGTAAACAAAGTGGCATAGTTAAAGTGGCTAGTAATACATGTATTACATACAGATGCAGTAGATGATATAGAGTACAGTATATACGTATACATATGAGATGAATAATGTAGGGTATGTAAACATTATATTAGGTAGCATTGTTTAAAGTGGCTAGTGATATATTTTACATCATTTCCCATCAATTCCCATTATTAAAGTGGCTGGAGTTGAGTCAGTGTGTTGGCAGCAGCCACTCAATGTTAGTGGTGGCTGTTTATTAACAGTCTGATGGCCTGAGTTGCCGTACCAGGCGGTGATACAGCCCGCCAGGATGCTCTCGATTGTGCATCTGTAGAAGTTTGTGAGTGCTTTTGGTGACAAGCCAAATTTCTTCAGCCTCCTGAGGTTGAAGAGGCGCTGCTGCGCCTTCTTCACAATGCTGTCTGTGTGAGTGGACCAATTCAGTTTGTCTGTGATGTGTATGCCGAGGAACTTAAAACTTGCTACCCTCTCCACTACTGTTCCATCGATGTGGATAGGGGGGTGTTCCCTCTGCTGTTTCCTGAAGTCCACAATCATCTCCTTAGTTTTGTTGACGTTGAGTGTGAGGTTATTTTCCTGACACCGCACTCCGAGGGCCCTCACCTCCTCCCTGTAGGCCGTCTCGTCGTTGTTGGTAATCAAGCCTACCACTGTTGTGTCGTCCGCAAACTTGATGATTGAGTTGGAGGCGTGCGTGGCCACGCAGTCGTGGGTGAACAGGGAGTACAGGAGAGGGCTCAGAACGCACCCTTGTGGGGCCCCAGTGTTGAGGATCAGCGGGGTGGAAATGTTGTTGCCTACCCTCACCACCTGGGGGCGGCCCGTCAGGAAGTCCAGTACCCAGTTGCACAGGGCGGGGTCGAGACCCAGGGCTTGGAGGGCACTATGGTGTTAAATGCCGAACTGTAGTCGATGAAGAGCATTCTCACATAGGTATTCCTCTTGTCCAGATGGGTTAGGGCAGTGTACAGTGTGGTTGAGATTGCATCGTCTGTGGACCTATTTGGGCGGTAAGCAAATTGGAGTGGGTCTAGGGTGTCAGGTAGGGTGGAGGTGATATGGTCCTTAGTTACCTTAGTTACCTTAGCTTTCTTGGGAACAGGAACAATGGTGGCCCTCTTGAAGCATGTGGGAACAACAGAATGGGATAGGGATTGATTGAATATGTCCGTAAACACACCAGCCAGCTGGTCTGCGCATGCTCTGAGGGCGCGGTTGGGGATGCCGTCTGGGCCTGCAGCCTTGCGAGGGTTGACACGTTTAAATGTTTTCCTCACGTCGGCTGCAGTGAAGGAGAGTCCGCATGTTTTAGTTGCGGGCCGTGTCAGTGGCACTGTATTGTCCTCAAAGCGGGCAAAAAAGTTATTTAGTCTACCTGGGAGCAAGACATCCTGGTCCGTGACGGGGCTGGTTTTCTTTTTGTC
Source organism: Oncorhynchus mykiss (assembly GCF_057628025.1). NCBI lineage: Eukaryota > Metazoa > Chordata > Actinopteri > Salmoniformes > Salmonidae > Oncorhynchus > Oncorhynchus mykiss. Next base: position 49,740,456 of record NC_143024.1, read on the forward strand.
ATCCGTGATTGACTGTAGACCCTGCCACATACCTCGTGACTGAGCCGTTGAATTGAGATTCTACATTGTCTCTATACTGACGCTTAGCTTGTTTGATTGCCTTGCGGAGGGAATAGTTACACTGTTTGTATTCGGTCATGTTTCCGGTCACCTTGCCCTGATTAAAAGCAGTGGTTCGGGCTTTCAGTTTCACACGAATGCTGCCATCAATCCACGGTTCCTGGTTAGGGAATGTTTTAATCGTTGCTATGGGAACGACATCTTCAACGCACGTTCTAATGAACTCGCACACCGAATCAGCGTATTCGTCAATGTTGTTGTCTGACGCAATACGAAACATATCCCAGTCCATGTGATGGAAGCAGTCTTGGAGTGTGGAATCAGATTGGTCGGACCAGCGTTGAACAGACCTCAGCACGGGAGCTTCTTGTTTTAGTTTCTGTCTGTAGGCAAGGATCAACAAAATAGAGTCGTGGTCAGCTTTTCCGAAAGGAGAGCGGGGCAGGGCCTTATATGCGTCGCGGAAGTTAGAATAGCAATGATCCAAGGTTTTTCCAGCCCCGGTTGCGCAATCGATATGCTGATAAAATTTAGGGAGCCTTGTTTTCAGATTAGCCTTGTTAAAATCCCCAGCTACAATGAATGCAGCCTCCGGATAAATGGATTCCAGTTTGCAAAGAGTCAAATAAAGTTCGTTCAGAGCCATCGATGTGTCTGCTTGGGGGGGAATATATACGGCTGTGATTATAATCGAAGATAATTCCGTTGGTAGATAATGCGGTCGACATTTGATTGTGAGGAATTCTAAATCAGGTGAACAGAAGGACTTGAGTTCCTGTATGTTGTCATGATCACATCATGTCACGTTAACCATGAAGCATACGCCCCCGCCCCTCTTCTTACCAGAAAGATGTTTGTTTCTGTCTGCGCGATGCGTGGAGAAACCAGCTGGCTGCACCGACTCCGATAGCATCTCTCCAGTGAGCCATGTTTCCGTGAAGCAAAGAACGTTACAGTCTCTGATGTCCCTCTGGAATGCTACCCTTGCTCAGATTTCATCAACCTTGTTGTCAAGAGACTGGACATTGGCGATAAGAATGCTAGGGAGTGGTGCACGATGTGCCCGTCTCCGGAGTCTGACCAGAAGACCGCTCCGTTTCCCCCTTTTACGAAGTCGTTTTTTTGTTAGCGTCTGCAGCCAAGTAACTCGCCACTCATAGTTGAAATCTTTAAACATGGGTAAGCAATTGCTTCATCGCTGCAGGGACAGAAGGTGAATACCTTCCTCCAAACCTGGAGGACCTCCACTACGGGGGAGAAAATGCCATCAAAGGTGCATTCACCATTAATGGATCACTCTCCCCTGATGATTCACACTCTGAAAACCCTCCAGATCCAATATGCAATATATTGTCCCCGGAATCCGGACTCTGAACACTGCCAGAGTAATGAATGATGAATGAGAATGAGCCTCACTCGGTTGGGGTGACACCTCTATCAACTCCGCAACCAATTTTCCTCACAAAGTCAGACCGACTCCCAATGGAAGTTGAACCCAGCTGGAGACAATGGTCATTCATTTTAATTGTAAAACCACATGCCATACGGCACAGTCAGAGGTTCAAACTTGGCTGGTTAGCCTTTTTGAACTTACTCTTACCACTGACCATCTTACTCAAGCAAGGAAGCACTGGCTACACAAGCAGAGCAGAAAGTAGTGGGGGTTTAGCCAACACAAATCCTACTCAAGCAAGGAAGAATTAACTACACAAGCAGAGAAGAAAGAAGTTTGCTTTTAGCAAACACAAAAACCGATACCAATCCCCAAAATGAGTACTCTCTCCCCACTAACAAACACCTCAGTTGGGGCCGAATCTCGTAGCCTTCTTGTGCTTGAAAAGGTTGTAAATTGCGTTGACACGTTCTTCCTTCAGGCGAGCTGAAGAGCGAAGAATTTAGGAAATGTATGCGAGCCCGCTATTATAGCCAGGAAGGCGGGGCTTCCGAGAGTGGGCTTGGCATCTACTGGCTGATTTCAGTTTGCTTCAGGTGAATAGGATTGGTCGTTGACTCCCTATAGATGTTATACCAAGTGACCGACAAAGGGAACAGCTAGTTCTCCTCCCCACTCAGACCATTCCCAGACAATCCTAGCAAAATTCTTGCTTGAGAAATTGCTTTTTACCATTTTAATTGAAAATAATCTCAGTAAGGTACTTAACTGTTACCTAAAAATGATTTGATATTGAAATAAAAACGACTGCATTGAACCTTGAATATCCATATCTGAGAGCCCTCTAAACCATGTGCTAATAATAATATATTTAGAAAATAACTTCAAACATGATTTTGTTTTCTGAAACCTGTATTTGAATTTCAAAAAATATATACTGGACAGAAATATAAACGCAACATGTAAAGTTTTGTCCCATGTTTCATGAGCTGTAATAAAATATACTGGAAATGTTTCATACGCAAAAAAAATGTATTTCTCAAAAATGTGTTTAAATCCCTGTTAGTGAGCATGTCTCCTTTGCCAAGTTAATCGATCCATCTGACAGGTGTGGCATATAAAGAAGCTGATTAAACAGCATGATCATTTCACAGTTGCATGTTGTGCTGGGGACAATAAACACTGTAAAATGTGTGCTTTTGTCACACAACACAATGTCACAGATGTCTCAAGTTGAGGGAGTGTGCAATCAGCAGGAATGTCCACTAGAACTATTGCTGGAGAATTGAATGCTCATTCCTCTACCATAAACTGCCTCCAACGTAGTTTTAGAGAATTTGGCAGTATGTCCAACCGGCCTCACAACCGCAGCCCATGTGTAACCACGCCAGCCCAGGACCTCCACATCTGGCATCTTCACCTGCGGGATCGTCTGGGACCAGCCACCCTGACAGATGATGAAACTGTGGGTTTGCACAACCTCTATATAAATTACAGTACTAGTCAAAAGTTTGGACACACCTAATCATTAAAGAGTTTCTTTATTTTTACTATTTTCTACATTGTAGAAAGACATCAAAACGATGAAATAACACCCTGAATAATTTATTAACCAAAACAAAATGTTAAACTGTGTGCTTGCATGTGCGTCTCTGTGTGCTTGCATGTGCGTGTGTGTGTATGTGTGTGTGTGCATGTGTTTCTATGTGCTCACCATCTGTGCATGTGTGTATATGTGTGCATGTGTGTGCACTTGCATGCGCGTTTGTGTCTGTGTGCTTGCATGTGCGTCTCTGTGTGTGTGTGTGTGTGTGTGTGTGTGTGTGTGCGTGTGTGTGCGTGTGTGTGTGTGCGTGTGTGTGCGTGTGTGTTTCTTTCTACATCCCCTCTGTAGTCTCCTCTCCCAGACAGCTCCCCCATGCAGCTCTTCACGCATCAGAGTCCCAGACTTCTATTAAGTGCTTCAATACAGACAATAAATAAATATTGGGTTCCACAACTCTTTATCATCTCCTCACGACTTCAGAGAATTGAGACATAGAGGAGAGGAGTGCTTTGGGATTGTGTGTGTAAGAGCTAGCAGCAGTGCCAATTCTGAACATTAGCTTAGTAGTTTAGCAGATTAGCATCAAAGTGTGTCATAGATGACAGCAGAGCAAGTATCATATCATTTTTATGAGCAATTTTCTTCACTTAAGAATGAATACGCGAAAAAATAATTGGGCTAAAGGAACAGCACCTTGTGACTTAACTTTCTAGCACATTTCCATTATGCATTGAGAGTTGAATTATGTTCAAAATACAATTTAATGAAGTTTAACATTGCACTGCTGAACTGCAATATTTGATCATTTTTTTCAAAGATCAAATCCAGATAACAGATCAATTTAGATTAGGCTTCTGAATGGTGAGTGTAACGCTTATCAAACCAATGATCTAATACCATTCTTCAAGCTGAATAACATAATATTAGTTCCAATGTTTCAATGTGAATTTTTTTGATCCACTCCTATAAAGAAAAAACCTGAAACAAAGTCAAATCCTTCTACCCTGAAAAATGTAGATTTTGATGTTTGTTTGTTCCAATTTTATAATTTACATTGTGGCGTTTGAAAAATTGGTGCAGTTAGAAAAGCTGGGTGATTTCTAAATCTGTGGTTCAAGTGGACTATATGGCAAAAGGGACTTTCAGAATAGGGGCGGGGGGGGGGGGGGGGGTCTGTGTGTAATGGCAATGACCTTATCCATACTGCTTTACTAACAGTACTTGCACCTAATGGTAACTATCCTTCTAATGACTGTAGGCTATTTGTCTTGGGATCCTGGAGACCTGGAGCTATGGGTGTGTCCAGTTTTTTATTTTACCTTTATTTAACTAGACAAGTCAGTTAAGAACAAATTCTTATTTTCAATGACGGCCTAGGAACAGTGGGTTAACTGCCTTGTTCAGGGGCAGAACGACAGATTTTTACCTTGTCAGCTCAGGGATTTGAATTTGCAACCTTTCGGTTACTAGTACAAAGTTCTAACCACTAGGCTACGAGCTGCCCTCCAAATTCACTAAAACACCTCTATATTGCAGCTCATTATAAACCCAGACTAAACCTACAGTGACCCACTAGATTGAGTACCCATAAACTGTAGGCTAACAGTAGGTTACAGTGGACAAGTTAGACTACAGCATATCTGCATTACGGGAGGAGTGAAGCAACGATTTTACACAAACGTGACAGTGGGAGGAGACGCAACTTAAGGACCACTCCCGCAAAGCAGCCTACCATGCCTTCGGAAAGAGTTCAGACCCCTTGATGTTCTCTACCTTTTGTTAGTTTACAGCCTTATTCTAAAATGTATTAAATCGTTTTTTCCCTCCCTTCACACAATACCCCATAATGACAAAGCAAAAAACGTTTTTTAGAAATGTTAGCTAATTTATTAAAAACAAAAAACTGAAATATCACAATTACATAAGTATTTAGACCCTTTACTCAGTACTTTGTTGAAACACCTTTGGCTGCGATTACAGCCTTGAGTCTTCTTGGGTGTGACGCTACAAGCTTGGCACACCTGTATTTGGAGAGTTTCTCCCATTCATCTCTGCAGATCCTCTCAAGCACTGCAGGTTGGATGGGGAGCGATGCTGCAAGCTATTTTCAGGTCTCTCCAGAGATTTTCGATCGTGCTCCGGCTGGGCCACTCAAGGACATTCAGATACTTTTTCCGAAGCCACTCCTGAGTTGTCTTGGCTGTGTGCTTAGGGTTGTTATCCTGTTGGAAGGTGAAACCGAACCCCGGTCCTGAGTTCCTGATTACTCTGGAACAAGTTTTCATTAAGGATCTCACTGTACTTTGCTCTGTTCCTCTTTTCCTCGATTCTGACTAGTCTCGCAGTCCTTGCTGCTGAAAATCATCCACACAGCATGATGCTGCCACCACAATGATTCACTGCAGGGGTGGTGCCAGGTTTCTTCAAGACGTGACACTTGGCATTCAGGTCAAAACGTTCAATCTTGGTTTCATCAGACCAGATAATCTTGTTTCTCATGGTCTGAGAGTATTTAGATGCCTTTTGGCAAACTTCAAGCAGGTTGTCATGTGCCTTTTACTTGTTTTATTTTATTTAACCTTTACTAAACCAGGAAAATCCCAAAGCTGATTGGTGCTGCAGAGATGGTTGTCCTCCTGGAAGTTTCTCCCATCTCCACAGAGGAACTCTAGAGCTCTGTCAGAGTTACCATCGGGTTGTTGGTCACCTCCCTGACCAAGGCCCTTCTCCCCTGATTGCTCAGTTTGGCGGAGCAACAAGCTCTAGGAAGAGTATTTGTTGTTCAAAACTTCTTCCATTTAAGAATGATGGAGGCCACTGTGTTCTTGGGGACCTTCAATGCTGCAGAGATTTTGTGGTAACCTTCCCCAGATCTGTGCCTCAACACAATCCTGTCTCGATGCTCAACGGACAACTCCTTTGACCTCATGGTTTGGTTTTTGCTCTGACATGCACTGTCAACTGTGGGACCTTATAAAGACAGGTGTATGCCTTTCCAAATCATGTCAAAACATTGCGTAAATATCTCAAGGATAATCAATGGAAACAGGATGCACCTGAGCACAATTTCGAGTCTCATAGCAAAGGTCTGAGACAGCTATTTTAAGGTCCATATAAGTTTGGACACTCAACTACTCATTCATGGGTTTTTCTTTATTTTGACTATGTTCTACATTGTAGAATAACAGTGAAGACATCAACTATGAAATAACACATATGGAATCATGTAGTAACCAAACATGTGTTAAACAAAACAAACTATATTTTATATTTGAGATTCTTTAAATATATACCCTTTGCCTTGACATTTTTGCACACTCTTGGATTTCTGTAAACCAGCTTCCCCTGGAATGATTTTCCAACAGTCTTGAAGGAGTTCCCACATATGCTGATCACTTGTTGGCTGCTTTTCCTTCACTCTGCGGTTCAATTTATCCCAAACCATCTCAATTGGGTTAAGGTCGGGTGATTGTGGAGGCCAGGTCATCTGATGCAGCACTCCATCACTCTCCTTCTTGGTCAAATAGCCATTACATAGCCTGTAAGTGCATTGGGTCATTGTCCTGTTGAAAAACAAATGATACTACCACTATGCGCAAACCAGATGGGATGGCGTATCGCTAGAAAATTATGTGGTAGCCATGCTGGTTAAGTGTGCCTTGAACTCTAAATGAATCATCGACAGTGTCAGCAAAGCACCCCCACACCTCCTCCTCCATGCTTAACTTCTTGACGCTACCCATCCCTTAAGCGAGACAATTGTCATCAACAACCGCTGAATAGCATAGCGCCACAGTCAAATAATATTACTAAAAAATATTAATATTCATGAAATCACAAGTGCAATATTGCAAAACACAGCTTAGCCTTTTGTTAAATCCACCTGTCGTCTCAGATTTTGAAATTATGTTTACAGCGAATGCAATCCAAGCGTTTGTGTAAGTTTATCGATAGCATAACAAAACATTATGTACACTAAGCATCAAGTAGCTAGGTCACGGAAATCAGAAAAGCAATCAAATAAAAAGTTTACCTTTGATGATCTTCGGATGTTTTCACTCACGAGACTCCCAGTTATACAACAAATGTTCCTTTTGTTCCATAAAGATTAGTTTTATATCTAAATACCTCCGTTTGTTTGTCGCGTTATGTTCAGAAATCCACAGGAAAGAGCGGTCACGACAACGCAGACGAAAATTCCAAATAATATCCATAATGTCCTCAGAAACATGTCAAACGTTTTTTCTAATCAATCCTCAGGTTGTTTTTTCAAATATATAATCGATAATATATCAACCGCAAATGTCTTTCAGAGTAGGAAAAAAACAATAGCTGTCCAAATTCTGTTGCGTGAGCAAAACTCATGTGACCACTTGACGTGATGTTAGCGTTCTGGCTCATTTTTCAAAATAAAAGCCTGAAACTATGTCTGACGACTATTGACACCTTGAGGAAGCGATAGGAAAAGGAATCTGGTTGATATCCCTTTAAATGGAGCAATGGGAGGCTATGGAACATGGAGTTTTCAAACTAGAGCCACTTCCTGGTTTGATTTTTCTCAGGGTTTCGCCTGTAATATCAGTTATGTTATACTCACAGACAATATTTTGACAGTTTTGGAAACTTTAGAGTGTTTCCTATCCTAATCTGTCAATTATATACATATTCTAGCATCTGGTCCTGAGAAATAGGCCGTTTACTTTGGGAACGTTATTTTTAAACATTTTTAAACATACAAATAGTGCCCCCTAGCTTCAAAGAGGTTAACGGTGGGTTCCACACATGCGGAGATCATCCATTCACCTACTCTGCGGCTCACAAGGACGTGGCGGTTGGAACCAAAAATCTCAAATTTGTAATCATCAGACCTAACGACAGATTTCCACTGGTCTAATGTCCATTGCTCGTGTTTCTTGACCAAAGCAAGTCTCTTCTTATTATTGGTGTCCTTTAGTAGTGGTTTCTTTGCAGAAATTCGACCATGAAGGCCAGTTGATGTTGAGATTTGTCTGTTACTTGACCTCTGTGAAGCATTTGTTTGGGCCGCAATTTCTGAGGCTGGTAACTCAAATGAACTTATCCTCTGCAGAGGAGGTAACTCCGGGTCTTCCTTTTCTGTGGCTGTCATCATGAGAGCCAGAGTCATCAAAGCTCTTGGTGGTTTATGCGACTGCACTTGTGTTTTCTATCCTAATCCTAATATGCATATTCTAGATTCTGGGCCTGAGAAATAGGCTGTTTCAATTGGGTACGTTTTTCATCCAAACATCAAAATACTGCCCCCTACACTCAACGAGGTTAACACTTTTGTGGTTACTACATGATTCCATATGTGTTATTTCATAGTTTTGGTGTATTCACTATTATTCTACAATATAGTAAATAGTAAAAATAAAGAAAACTCTTGAATGAGTACGTGTGTCCAAACTTTTGACTGGAACTGTATATATATATATATATATATATATATATATATATATATATATATATATATATATATATATATATATATATATATATATTTATATATTTTGGAAACTTGAAAACAGTTTTCGATTATGCAAGTTAAACTAATTAAAACGAGAGAATCAGAAAATTGAGAACTTGAGAAATTGAAACTAATATTATATTATTCAATTTGAACAAATGTATTAGATCATTAGACTGTGTTACATGGACCCTGGATGAAGGACAATTGTAAAATAGGTTTAGAAAGAAAGAGCCCATATATAATAACACTAATCTAAACAAGGGAGAGATTTGATACCGCTGTTCTGTCCTTAGAATAGGAGGGAAAAAACAAGCTCTCTGCTGCAACAAAGACAGGAAAGCCAGGATAGATTCCTACTTCTTTCTTTTCTTTTCTGCCTTGCTCTCTCTCTACTTCACATAGCTCACTGATTATGTAGAGAAAACAGAGCTGGGATGATGAACCAAAAAGTACAGACACTGACATTGCCTTCCTCTTGCCAAAGCATTTTGCTTACGTTGATTTTGCTTCCTGTATATTGTTCAAAAACCGTAATTTGGTCAACATAATAGCCTATGCATTATGTTTATTCCTGCTATGAAAGTATCTACCCGTTGCTCAAAATGCTATTGCAGAAAAAATACAGTTTTAAAAGTAACTACTGTTGTTGTAGTTACAGAGAGGTGAGTAATAGCTTTCTGTGGGAATATAATGTATTTCTCACCTCTTACTTAATATCGAGTTCATGGCACCACATTACTACCGGAGTAGGCTGTGGAACATGGTTTTGATGTGCACATGTTGTGGAGCCGAGCAAAGCGGGACATTTGCAGTTAATAGGCCTGCATCAAGTAGCCTAGGTCTAGCGCGTTTTTAATAGGACATTAGCCTACATTAGCACAGTTTCAGCTGCTACGCTTATTTTAGATGGGAAATTGCTTGGAAAATGAAAAATCTTTGTGCTGCCTCATTTATAGCCTTATTTCCAAGGCCTTCACAGTAGGTATGGTGTTCTTTGGATGCAACACAGCATTTTTTGTCCTCCAAACACGAGTTTTTACCAAAAAGTTATATTTTGGTTTCATCTGACCATATGACATTCTCCCAATCTTCTTCTGGATCATCCAAATGCTCTCTAGCAAACTTCAGACGGGCCTGGACATGTACTGGCTTAAGCAGGACATCTTTGGAGGGAGTTGAAAGTCCGTGTTGCCCAGCAACAGCCCCAAAACATCATTGCTCTAGAGGAGATCTGCATGGAGGAATGGGCAAAAATACCAGCAACAGTGTGTGAAAACCTTGTTAAGACTTACAGAAAATGTTTGACCTCTGTCATTGCCAACAAAGGGTATAAGGGTATATTTTCCACCATAATTTGCAAATAAATTCATTAAAAATCCTACAATATGATTTTCTGATTTTTTTTTCTCATTTTGTGTGTCATAGTTGAAGTGTACCTATGATGAAAATTACAGGCCTCTCTCATATTTTTAACCTGTTAGAGCTCTAGGGGCGCTATTTCATTTTTGGATAAAAAACGTTCCCGTTTTAAGCGCGATATTTTGTCACGAAAATATGCTCGACTATGCATATTCTTGACAGTTTTGGACAGAAAACACTCTGAAGTTTCAGAATCTGCAAAGATTTTGTCTGTAAGTGCCCCAGAACTCATTCTACAGGCGAAACCAAGATGATGCATCACCCAGGAATTAGCAGAATTTCTGAAGCTCTGTTTTCCATTCTCTCCTTATATGGCTGTGATTGCGCAACGAATGAGCCTACACTTTCTGTCGTTCGCCCAAGGTCTTAGCAGCATTGTGACGTATTTGTAGGCATATCATTGGAAGATTGACCATAAGAGACTACATTTTCCAAGTGTCCGCCTGGTGTCCTGCGTCGAATTCGGTGCGCAATTGCCAGCTGCTTCTACTTTACCATTTGATTCAGGGGAGAAAGCATGTGTCCAAGAACGATGTATCAATGAAGAGATATGTGAAAAACACCTTGATGATTGATTCTAAACAACGTTTGCCATGTTTTCAGTCGATATTATGGAGTTAATTTGGAAAAAAGTTTGCGTTTTGAGGACTGAATTTATGGATTTTTTTTGGTAGCCAAATGTGATGTATAAAACGGAGCTATTTCTAATACACAAGGAATCTTTTTGGAAAAACTGAGCATCTGCTATCTAACTGAGAGTATCCTCATTGAAAGCATCAGAAGTTCTTCAAAGGTAAATGATTTTATTTGAAGGCTTTTATGTTTTTGTTAATGTTGCGTGCTGGATGCTAACGCTAATGCTAACGCTAAATGCTAACGCGAAATGCTAACTCTAGCTAGCTACTTTTACACAAATTATTGTTTTCCTATGGTTGAGAAGCATATTTTGAAAATCTGAGATGACAGTGTTGTTTACAAAAGGCTAAGCTTGAGAGATGGCATATTTATTTCATTTCATTTGCGATTTTCATAAATAGTTAACGTTGTGTTATGCTAATGAGCTTGCTGATAGATTTACACAATCCTGGATACAGGGGTTTTTTCATAGCTAAACGTGACGCAGAAAACGGAGCGATTTGTCCTAAACAAATAATCTTTCAGGAAAAACTGAACATTTGCTATCTGAGAGTCTCCTCGTTGAAAACATCTGAAGTTCTTCAAAGGTAAATGATTTTTTTGAATGCTTTTCTGTTTTTTTGTGTAAATGTTGCCAGCTGAATGCTAATGCTAAATGCTACGTTAGCCATCAATACTGTTACACAAATGCTTGTTTTGCAATGGTTGAGAAGCATATTTTGAAAATCTGAGATGACAGTGTTGTTAACAAAAGGCTAAGCTTGAGAGCTAGCATATTTATTTCATTTCATTTGCGATTTTCATGAATAGTTAACGTTGCGTTATGGTAATGAGCTTGAGTCTGTATTCACGAACCCGGATCCGGGATGGGGAGATCAGAAAGGTTAAGTGGGAGAACTTGCACAATGGGTGGCTGACTAAATACTTTTTTGCCCCACTGTACATGCTGTTCTCTTGTTCTCGCAAGAATGTTTCAGATGGATTACATATTTATTCATGGAGGGTTCTCCCATTGATTGGGTTCCCACCTACAAATATCTGGGCACTTGAATTGACAAAGATTTCATGTTTAAAAACATACAAATGAGCTTGTTAAAAAGCTAAGATTTAAATTAGAAATAGATCTTGCCTCTCCCTAAATAGCATGAAGCAGATTGTACAGTTAGTTACCTTTCCTGCCAGTTCTTGATTACGGTGACACCATTTACCAGATTGCAGCAGCCACTACTCTTAAACCTTTGGATGTCATCTACCATAGCAGCATTTGTTTTATCACCGGTGACAGTTTTAATACTCTCCACCGCATTCTGTATCAAAAGGTTGGCTTGTCCTCATTAAATTCCTGAAGATCAATTCATTACTCCCTTTTTGTTAAAAATCCCTACCACACACGCATACAACTTAACTAACTCTGTTGTTAAAGTATATAAAAAAACATGAGATACCAAACCCGCTCACAGGGTTGGTTAACTCGAGCTTCCTTGGGACTCCACCGAATTAGGTAAATGTGCTTTTAGTTTTAATGCACCTCATTGATGGAACCAAATACAAAATACACTGCAATTGGACGCTCTGATGCTGCTTGGGCAATTTAAAATATTAACTGGGGAAACTGTTTTCTCAGGAATGTGGCTGTTTTTTTTATTGTTTGTTGTGCTGTATTTTAGTTTGATTTGTCTATGAATTGTGTGTGCAGGACTCCCTTGTGAAAGAGACCCTGGTCTCAATGATGAATCCTTGTATCAAACAAAGTAAAAATAAAATAAAATGACTGATTAATAAATTACCCTACAAAGCTATCTAGCAACAATATCATATTTAGAGTTAGCAATCTAGGACAAGTGTTTTGAGTTCCCTCTTCCTATTGGCCTATAGGATATATGCACAAAGATGTCGGCAAATCCTCTGAAGAACCAAAAATACATCTGATCATTCTGGATCGTATTTTGACAGGTTGCACATCAAAAATATAAATTATGCATTTCCTGGATATGTTTGATGAAATAGCTTACTTTCTGAATCATAGGCTACCTTCTCAATGGTCTTACTTGGCATTGGGGAAAAAAATTCTAGAGCCATCCACTAATGCAAAGTAACTGTACATTAAACTTTTTTTTAATCAATGTATTTGCTGTTATCTAGCAAAATACTAACATTTATCGTGATGTGACTTTTTGTCTATCGCCCATCTCTAGCACCTCCCCCAAATTATATTTATCCAAATTTTTTGTTGATGTGTCTTTATAGCATTTTTTTTCACAATATAGATTTTTTCCCGTAATGCCCCCAGCTCTACCCCCCCCCACACACACACTCATATCCACCCCCCACACCTCCCCCCTACACACACACACACACACACATAATCACCCCTCGACATTAAAGTCTTTCACAGAAATCGGAATTGAATAAATCACCCCTGAAGCATGACAGAGTTTATCGCCTGGGGTCGCCACCATCCCGCAGCGCGGCAGACTCACAGACAGACAAAGCCTGGTCCCGATAAGATGTGAAATTACATACAGTTAGCACTTTGAGACAAAAGGAATGGAGAGTGTCACACTGCAGCTACGGGCTGTAAACGTGACTGGCTGACCATGGTAACAGTTAACAGGCACACACAGAAACCCACACACACAAACACAGGTTTAGACATACACACAAGTACGTACGTAGGTTTAGACACATTCACACACACATACAGGTTTAGATGGAGACACACAAGCACACGCGCACACACACACCTTTTGGGTCCTGGTCAAAGGTAGTGCACTATAAAGGAAATAGGGTGCCATTTGGGACGCGACAATCGCCTTTCATCGCAGAAACATTCAAGAGCTTTCATTAGACAACAAGGGGTTGACATGACATCCCATCTTACCCAGACTGCACTATTATTAATCACTAGCTAGCGATAGATAGTGCTGGTCCCATGTGGACTCATCATCTCTGTCACAGATCAAACGCTATCTGTATCTTCCGCGTGCGTTTCCTTTACAAACACACACCTCACACCAGTCATCACTTGAGGTGAGAGAGACTTATGGTTGCCAGTGTATTGGGACTCGGGAATCAGTTGACCTTATGAATAAGGTACATAAGCATTATGCAGTGAGTTGGTATGCTTGTGAGGATTAATTTGACATCCATAGGCCTATAGGACTGGCAGTGACTATCAGTGCAAGGTAGAAGTATCCTAGCACAAATACAAAGATTGAACTAGACACCAAACTGAGGGCTTTGAAATAGCATGATGGGATTATCAGAACCTTCGTTAAATAGTGTCAAAGTACAGTAGGACATTAAAGTGTTCTATTTAATTCCATTAGTAGGACTCTCAAGTCCAATAACATATTTGCTTGATAGTTAAATGGGTAACACTTTACAATAAGGTTCAATTTGTAAAGGGTTTATAAAGGGTTTGTAATTACATTACTAACAGTTATTTAATCATTTGTAAATGCATTTTTACAAACTGGTCAAAATCAGTGGTGTAAAGTACTTCAGTAAAAATACTTTAAAGTGCTACTTAAGTAGTTTTTGGGGGTATCTGTACTTCACTATTTATATTTTTGACAACTTTTACTCTACTACAATAAATAATGTACATTTACTTCTTACATTTTCCCTGACACCCAAAAGTACTCGTTACATTTTGGATGCTTAGCAGGACCGGAAAATTGTCTAATTCACATATTTATCAAGAGAACAGCCCTGGTCATCCTTATTGCCTCTGATCTGACGTACTCATTAAACACAAATGATTTGTTTGTAAATTATGTCTGACCATTGGAGTGTGCCCCTGGCTATCCGTAAATTTCATAAACAAAAGAATCGTGCTATCTGGGTTGCTTAATATAAGGAATTTGAAATCATTTATACTTTAACTTTTCATACTTATTGATATTTTAGTGATTACATTTACTTTTGATATATTAGTATATTAAAAAAAAATACTTTGACATTTAGTCAAGTAGAATTTTACTGGTGACTTTCACTTTTACTTTTTACTTTTCTTTTAAGGTATCTTTACTTTTACTCAAGTATAACAATTGGGTACTTTTCCCACCATTTATAAATGCACTTACAAATGCATATAATATTGAACCCTTATGTATCATGCAACCTTATTATCAATGGTTGCACAGTTATACAATAGTTATGTTCTCAATTTTGGGTGTTATGCACTGCTGCTCTGTCCCAGGAACAGTAATGGTAGGGTTTTATGACCAATGGTCAACTCCCCTGATGTGTCTTGCCCCATTTTTGAAAACTTGATAATGAATTGGTACACTTATTTATTCCAGGAATGAAGGCCTCATTTGAAGATCTCAAGCCATATTATTCGGGTGGTTCGCTGGTTTGGGAGAAATTCCCCCGACTTTGTGAGATCTTCCCATCTGTGAAACACGATTGAAATAGTGACGACCTGGAACGTGCCCAGAATTTTGTGTTGACACTGACATTATGTGACAGTGCAACGTGAAGAATCAGGATGGACTTAGCTATGAGAAGTGTGCAAAGGCCAGACAGAAGAGACAGGCCTTGTGGAATCTGGGAGAAAGAGTGCGCGCTTGTTTGAAATGGAAAAGTGTTGTGGTAGCTAATGATGAAGAAGAGCATCAAGATGAAGCAGCTGCTTTACAAGTGGGATGCACTGTTGAGCGCTACATCCCAAGGGGTTCGTGCTGATTGTACGGAGATTGTGATAGCCAGTTAAATGCCGTCCCTTGACAAAGCAAGAACAAGATGTATGTCAGGAGAAGTGTAGTATTATCATAAGGAGACTTATATTTGGAATAAGGAGGAGGAAAAAAGAGAGGCTGAGGAGGTCTAAGAGAGAGAAGAAGGAAGAGGGTTTTATTGTTTATTTAACCTTTATTTAACTAGGCAAGTCAGTTAAGAACAAATTCTTATTTACAATGACGGCCTACAAAAGGCAAAAGGCGGAGGCTGGGATTAAAAAGAAAAAAATATATAGTAAATATAGGACAAAACACACATTACGAAGAGACAACACTACATAAAGAGAGACCTAAGAAAACAACTTAGCAAGGCAGCAACACATGACAACACAGCATGGAAGCAACACAACATGGTAGCAGCACAAAACGTGGTACAAACATTATTGGGCACAGACAACAGAACAAAAGGCAAGAAGGTAGAGACAACAATACATCACGCAAAGCAGCCACAACTGTCAGTAACATGCTGACCAGACCGGACTCGTCGCGTGTGCGAGCGTTGCAAAATAAATTTAGAAATCCATGTTATTCAATTATTGCACCCACACTGCTCGAGCGCGCCAACGAGCGCCTGCGTTGCCAAGGGTTAAAATATAACTCCTTTCTATATCTGACGCAGATCACGCTGCAAGTCCTGCCTCCCCCATCTCCTCATTGGTTTATAGAAGCAGGTACCCACGTGCCATCTCCTCATTGGTTATACCCACATGGGTGATCGAAAGACGAACTGTTTTGCCGGTCGTCGTGGTAATACTATGAAAGTTTAGATGCCAATCACCATACAAGTTCAAAGATGAAAAATCCTGGAAGGAGGAGAGATGACTGGAAACGATTCGGTTGACCGTTTTATGTGTGGATTAATTGTCGGAGTAGAGGACCTTGTGCATTTCAGGTAAAATAACAACTCAATGTTTATATCCCAGGACAATTTAGCTAGCAACAGCAAGCTAGCTAAAAAGGACAGATTAGCTAGCATGTGCAAGCTAGCTAGCTAAATTGCCATACATGTTTAATGCTTTTCGACCTGTCCCCACATTAATGTAGTTGGTTCCAGTCCTTAGCTGCAGCAAACTGAAAATACGAGAGACCCGGGGATGTGTGTGCTTTCGGGACCTTTAACAGAATGTGAGTGTCAGAATGGGTGTTGTATGTGGAGGATGAGGTCTGCAGTAGATATCTCAGATATGGGGTAGTGAGGCCTAAGAGGGTTTTATAAACAGGCATCAACAAGTGGGTCTTGCAACGGGCATACAGAGATGACCAGTTTACAGAGGAGAGTAGAGTGCAGTGATGTGTCCTATAAGGAGCATTGGTGGCAAATATGATGGCCGAATGGTAAAGAACATCTAGCCTTTTGAGAGCACCCTTACCTGCCGATCTATAAAATATGTCTCCGTAATCTAGCATGGGTAGGATGGTCATCTGCATCAGGGTTAGTTTGGCAGCTGGGGTGAAAAAGGAGCAATTACAATAGAGGAAACCAAGTCTATATGTAACTTTAGCCTGCTGCTTTGATATGTGCTGAGAAGGACAGTGTACTGTCTAGCCATACTCCCAACTACTTGTGTGAGGTGACTACCTCAAGCTCTAAACCCTTAGAGGTAGTAATCACACCTGCGGGGAGAGGGGCATTCTTCTTACCAAACCACATGACCTTTGTTTTTGGAGGTGTTCAGAACAAAGTTAAGTGTAGAGAAAGCCTGCTGGAGACTAAGAAAGCTTTGTTGTAAAGCATTTAACACAAAATCCAGGGAGGGGCCAGCTGAGTATAAGACTGTATCATCTGCATATACATGGATGAGAGAGCTTCCTACTGCCTGAACTATGTTGTTGATGGAAATTGAGAAGAGTGTGGGGGTACTAGGATCGAGCCTTTGGGCACACCCTTGGTGACAGGCAGTGGCTGAGAGAGCAAATTTTCTCACTTTATACACTGCACTCTTTGAGAGAGGTAGTTAGAAAACCAGGCCAAAGACCCCTCAGAGACACCAATACTCCTTAGCCTGCCCACAGTAATGTAATGGTCTACCATATCAAAAGCTTTGGCCAAGTCAATAAAATAGCAGCACAACATTGTTTAGAATCAAGGGAAATGGTGACATCATTGAGGACCTTTAAGATTGCAGTGACACATTCATAACCAGAGTGGAAACCAGATTGCTTACCAGAGAGAATACTATGGGCATGTGGCAACAGTGTGTAGGAGTGTCACGTTCTGACCTTTGTGTTAGTTTGGTCAGGGCATGAGTTGGGGTGGGTAGTCTGTTCTTTTTTCTATGTTGTATTTCTGTGTTTGGCCTGGTATGGTTCTCAATCAGAGGCAGCTGTCGATCGTTGTCTCTGATTGAGAATCATACTTAGGTAGCCGGTTTTCCTCATTTTAGTTGTGGGTGATTATTTTCTGTTTAGTGTTTTCTGCACCATACAGGACTGTTTCGTTTTTTTTGTTTAGTCACGTTGTTATTTTGTATTTCAGTGTTCAGTGAATAAAACATCATGAACACGTACCTCGCTGCGCTTTGGTCCACACCTTCTTCATACGACAACCGTTACAAGGAGGGAGGTTCCTAGGTGTGAGAAGTGTGCAGAAGGGCATGAGACAAAGGAATGTGTAGCATTGGGGAAAGTTGTGGGATGTTTTAATTGTAGGGGTGCCCATGGGGCTGGGGATCAGAAATGTCCTGTGCGAGAGAGGCATGTTGAGGTTTCCAGGTTTAGAGTAGTTGTCATATGCTGAGGCAGTGAAGAAAGAAGAGGAAGATGGATCAAGCAATTGTTATCAACTGTACTGCAGGGATGAAACGTAAATCGCAGAAAATAGAGGTTGTGGTGTCAGCTGCAGAGAGGTATTTGGGTGTGCGAGACTTGACGTCAGAAGAGTTACAGGTTGTGTTAAGTGGTGGTGTCCCATCCTTTCAGGCTGTTGGCCTGAAGTAGTACTAAATATATTTAAATAGTGGAGTATTTTTTTGTGAGTGTACTGTTAGATGGCAGGGTATTTGTTTTTTTTGTGTGTTTTTTGGAAGCAACATATAAGGGAGTTTACAATCCAGTCTAGTAGGTGGTGGTAACACAACATTTATTGGATGCCAACCGCTATTAAACCTCATTGAAGAAGAAGAAAAGAAGAGACTTCACAACAGAAATGTTGATCACAAGATAAAGGAGAGCGGGTAAGTCCTCTATGCAATTTGTTTCACTTTTGGATACAGAAATTCCGCGGAATGATTTAGCACACTGCTCAGCTAACGTTAGCTAAGTAGCTAGCTAGCTAACATTTGCTAGCACCTTCGATGTCCTACTTAGCTAGCTAGGAAACATTAGCTATCTAGCATTAAGGTAAAACCTAAAACATATTTTTGAATATAGAAATTCTGCTAGATGATTTAGCATAATATAATCATTGATATGATATAGTTAGCTTGTTAAGTAGATCATGTTTACTGGCTAGTTAGCGTCGCAACGTTAGCTAGCTAACATCGACATGACATAATTTCCATGTCATTTTTTGCTAGCTTTTTTGGATAAGCATGCTAGATAATTAGTCATTTAACCTTTGAACTCAGGTAAAGTTAGTGTCTCTAGCTAGGGAGCTGGTAAATTAGCTAGCTTGCATCCTTTGTCAGCACACTAGTGGTTTCAATTTTAAGATAAACTTACTAGCTCGGTAACTAGCTATTTCATCCATCCACAAGATATAGTCCCGACACAAATCTAGGGTAGCTACCCAAGCCGTCGTTCATTCTATCGGTTCGGTTGCCAGAGATTCAACCCAGTCGTTCAGTCTTTTTGTTCTGTATTTGTGGACGTGACCCAGTCGTTCATTCTAAATGTTCCATTGCCATACTGGCTGGCAACGTTCTATTCCCTTGCTTGGTAGCTAGCCAACTACGGCTAACTTACAGTCACGTCAAAAAGTGCGGCCACCGCGACCGGGAGGTCCGTGGGGCGACGCACAATTTGCCTAGCGTCGTCCGGGTTAGGGAGGGTTTGGCCGGTAGGGATACCCTTGTCTCATCGCGCACCAGCGACTCCTGTGGCAGGCCGGGCGCAGTGCACGCTAACCAAGATTGCCAGGTGCACGGTGTTTCCTCCAAAACATTGGTGTGGCTGGCTTCCGGGTTGGATGCGCGCTGTGTTAAGAAGCAGAGCGGCTTGGTTGGGTGGTGTATCGGAGGACGCATGACTTTCGACCTTCGTCTCTCCCGAGCCCGTACGGGAGTTGTAGCTATGAGACAAGATAGTAGCTACTAACAATTGGATACCACGAAATTGGGGAAGAAAAGGGGGTAAAAAAAAACATTTTAAAGTGCGGCCAGAATAACAGCAAAGTAGCTGCATTTGCATTTGTTTAAGCTGTTTTCTAGTGACATTTATTTGGATGCATCCATAACAATGAGCTAATTAGGTGCGATTTCACCTGACCTAGAACATGTGCTCACTCGTCAGGACAATGTTGTTCAGACAAGCTAGCCAACAACACAGCTACAGTAACACAATCACTTCAAACTGAAGCTGGAAAGACTGAAAATTAGCTGCACTTTGTTTCGTTTAACCTTATTTTAATTTAAAAAATGCATATATGCATAAAAATGATGCCAGCTGATTCATGATTTAGACTGGCGGAGAAACGCTCCCTGCCTGTCTGTCTTGTCCAGACTCTCGACACATTCATTACAATGGGACAGCAGGAGATTGAATTTGAATATTGAAACAATGTTGGAAATGTCGGAGAGACAGACAAATCTCTGTTGACACATTTTAATACAAATCTCTGCTGTTGACAACTAAATGTTAGTCGAAAAGAAATATGAGATAATGTTTAGATGCTTTTTCTAGTGGAGATCAAGTTTATAAGTTGCCTGGCTGGGCTGATGAGACAGTGGATTGCGCAGTCAGATGGAAGAGAGTAAATAGTCAATTTAACAGTGGTATCACCGGCTAAAATAGTTTTAACCATTCAGCATTGAGGATTAGACCCACCCGTTGTATAAATTGTCATAAATTCCTCTTCTCTCCCACAGATTCCCGTAAGGTCTCAGACTCCAGGATGGGAAATGATTAACAAGAAAGAAACAGATGAAGACACAGAAGGAGGCCATGAGACGCTGTTGTATTTTAAATAGTTAATCTGTTGTCAATTTCTATTCTGACTTGTAATGTTAAAAAAGGGGAGAAAAAGACAACCCCTGTTTATCTGAATTAGCTAGGCTACTCACTGAATGAGTGATACAGATGAGTAACTGCAATTCAAATTGTTTTCCCAATGTATCCTTGTATTAAATTACATGTTTTTACTACGTTTGAGGAGATTATATGCTGTTATAAATGACTTCAACTCATTAATAAATGGCCAGAAGTTTTCCACTTTCTTATAAGGTATATATATTTTTTAGTTATACATATTGGTAAGCCTAACTAATTAATAAATGGTCAGTAGGTTTCCACTTTCTTAAAAATGATAATTTCAGCAGTTATTCATGTTGGTAACTCATCTGTTAATGGTCAGTGGATTGCCACTTTATAATAAGATTACATTTTTGATAAATTAGTTATAAATATTCATAGTTCTGTCACTTTAACTGCTTTTAGCAGTTATACATGTAGGTAAATAATTTATTGATCATTTGAGAGTTCACCTTAGAGATACTTATAGACAGTATTGGGTACTCATCACTACATACATAAGAGAAGATTCAACACTTTGTTAAACATGTTCAGTCAATGAATGGTGGGTATGAAGACCAAAACATTCAATGTTGCGAGAGGATGCCTCCATTGTTTCACCAACCGGAGGTATTACGGTTACCATTTCACACCAGAGCGTTCACCATACTTGGACTATCACAGAGAAGTGGTAAGGTAAATATAAATATTTGCTCACTATTTAGCAAACACTACCAGTTGTTGCACTATTTTGAACAATATGATATAACTGTTTATAATGCATTTAAAAATGATAAAATAATTGTTAATAACAAAACACCTTTATAAACCCTTTCCTTATTGTAAAGTGTTACCGTTAAAAGGTATATGTAGTATGTAATTCTGACCATTGTTTAACAATATAGAGCTCTTCTCTGAGAGGAAGCTTTTCTTTTATTATTTTTCTACTGTCCGAACAGCAGTGTTCATATCGCAGCGACAAGACATGGTCCATCCTACAGTGGTTCATCCATTAAAAATGTTGAGTTTATGCCGCAACCATTTGTGGTAGATGGTGGCAGATTGTGGTAAATTGCGTCATTGTGGCAACTCCGACATGCCATAGAATTCTGCGGCACCACACAAGGAAGAACCACTGTAGCTGTCCAATATGGATTATTTTTCTCCCCTCCTCAGCAGACCTGGGTTCAAATACTATCTGAAATCTTGGAAATAATATTAGCATTCACCTTAGCTATCCTTGAGTGCCAAGTTAAATCCCGCCCTGCTAAAGTATCTTATATTATGTCAAAAAGTATTTGAACCCAGGTCTGGTACTCCATAGTTAGGAGATTTCCAGGAAGAAGTCTACACCATGGTTTAGTCATTGTGTTTGACCCTGACCTTTCCTTCTAGCAATACTGAGGGGTTGTGTGTGTGTGTGTGTGTGTGTGTGTGTGTGTGTGTGTGTGTGTGTGTGTGTGTGTGTGTGTCTCCTGCTGAGATAAGAGTGTCAAGGGGTACAGAGGTGCCATGCTTGGTGTCAATGTCAGCCATTGATGTTAAAAAAAAATCTCAAAGTTTGCCAAACACTTTCCAGACAGATTATCTATGCTCTGCTATGTGTTCTCCCTGCCTGACCTTCTCCTCAGTCTGATGGAGAAAAGACGGTTTCTGGGTACTGTAGACGGTCTTTTATTTCCTGAAGATCTTTGTCTTATATTCTTATTGGTGGCGTTCCAGGTCGTCTTTATCACAGATGCCTTAAGCATCTCTGAAGATTGCTGTATCAAATGAATGTGGTTCCTAAGACATGAAACACCTATCCTGGCATTGTGAGATCTGATCATCTGTGCAGTGAGACTGCAAATTAGAATACCTGGAATGTAACCATAACTGGAAAGTGAATTGGCTCTGAAACTACAAAGCCAAACATTTAATTGTCAACTTTAATTCAATAAATAAAAGGCCAAAGGAGAATTACTGTATCTGAGGGACAATTTTTTTCTGCTGCGTGTAGCTTGGTTTGGTGTGGTTTGTATAGTAATGCGTTTTCAGAGCCCCTCTAGAGCAAAGCGTCAATTGTAACAATATTAGCCTTTCTGGCATGTAACAGCGAGAACAGCGTGCGCACACACACACACACACACACACACACTAGAAAAACAGACAGAAATCTCTTCAACTAAAGTACAATGCTACTTTTATTTAACAATATTTACATTTCAATTACCAACCTGTTTATGAGTATGACCATTTTGATTTTGTACATTACCAGATTTAAACAAAACACTCCCTCTGGAACAGACAGTACCAATGGATGTCTGATCCTAGTAATCAGATCAGTGTGTCTGGGATCATCTCACAGTCCTACTGTGACATTTCAAAGGTCAAGCGTGAGAGGTCATCGATAGACACAAAAAGCAATTTTGGCTTTATTGCAGAACTTTCCATCTCCTGTCCAGGATATAGGTTTTCAGGTTTTCTTTTAAGGATAAAAATCATATGAAACAGATCACTGAACACAGCAGTGAACACACACAAACACACCGTAGCTCAATGACACCCACTCCCCCCCACCTTATCAATCCCTTTTTGCTGTTTAATAGCAAACTTGGGAGAGGACTGCACCGGCGCGACACTTAACACCCACTAGTCTGAGAAAAATGTTTTTGATATGCTTGTGTCATTTAATTATCCCCATTCTACCGGGGCCAGCGCAGGACAATTTTGCAGGATATTAACTTCCAACTAAAACTCTGGCTTGTATAATTTGTGAGGCCAGTCAAGCAGGAGTCGCAGGAGAGCCTTGAAGGAGGGATTCTTCCCACTCACAGTAGTAGTTTCAATGGGTCGAGTGAGAGAAAGAGAGTGAGGAGTGAGGGGGAGATAGAGAGAGAGAGAGAGCACCCCAGGACAGCAACACAATTTGACCCAACCGAATCATGAGAAAACAAAAAGATAATTACTTGACCCATTGGAAAGAATGAACAAAAAACAGAGCAAACTATACTTAACAAAAATATGAATGCAACATGCAGCCATTTCAATGATTTTACTGAGTTACAGTTCATATAAGGAAATCAGTCAACTAAAATAAATAAATTAGGCCCTATGGATTTCACATGACTGGGCAGGGGCGCAGCATGGTTACACGTCGTCTGCGGTTGTGAGGCCAGTTGGACGTACTGACAAAATCTCTAAAATGTTATTGGAGGTAGAGAAATTAACATAAAATTCTCTGGCAACAGCTCTGGTGGACATTCCTGCAGTTAGCATGCCAATTGTACGCTCCCTCAATTTGAGACATCTGTGGCATTGTGTTGTGTGAAAAAAGTGCCAATTTTAGAGTTCCCTTTTATTGTCCCCAGCACAAGGTGCACCTGTATAATGAGCATGCTGTTTAATAAGCTTCTTGATATGCTACATGGATGGAGTATCGTGGCAAAGGAGAAATGCTCACAGGGGTGTAAACAAATTTGTACACAACATTTGAGAGAAATAAGCTTTTTGGGGATATGGAACTTTTCTGATTTCAGATCTTTTATTTCAGCTCATGAAACATGGGACCAACACTTTACATGTTGCGTTTATATTTTTGTTCAGTATAGAAAGCTATTTGGCCTTAAACAGAGAATACACAGTGGCAGAATACCTGACCACCGTGACTGACCCAAGTTTAAGAAAAGCTTTGACTATGTACAGACTCAGTGAGCATAGCCTTGCTATTGAGAGAGGCTGTCATCGGCAGACATGGCTCTCAAGAGAAGACAAGGTATATGCACACTGCCAACACAATGAGTTAGAAACTGAGATGCACTTCCTAATCTCCTGCCAAATGTATGACCATATTAGAGACACATATTTCCCACAGATTACACAGACCCCCAAATAATTTGAAAACAAATCCAATTTTGATAAACTCCCATATCTGTTGGGTGAAATACCACAGTGTGCCATCACAGCAGCAAGATCAAGATTTGTGACCTGTTGCCACAAGAAAAGGGCAACCAGTGAAGAACAAACAACATTTTAAAAACAACCCATATTTATGCTTATTTATTTTCTCTTTTGTACTTTAAATATTTGCACATCGTTACAACACTGTATATAGCCATAATATGACATTTGAAATGTCTCTATTGCTTTGGAACTTTTGTGAGTATAATGTTTACTGTTCCTTTTATATTGTTTATTATCCATTGCACTTGCTTTGGCAATGTAAACATATGTTTCCCATGCCAATAAAGCCCTTTGAATTGAATTGAGAGAGAGATAGAGGGTGGTGGGGTAGAGAGAGGGAGAAGAATGAGGGAGAGAGATGGAGAGGGTGAAAGAGAGACAAGCTGCACATGGGTTGCAGATCACATAGGCAACATACAGACAACAACTATCACAACGATAGAAAATTGAGTGTATAGGTGATTTGGCTTTAATAACTGACATGTACAATATGACGGTAGTGCATTGGTGGTTGATAATTTGGTGATTGTTGAAGTGAGCGCTTGAGAAATGGCTAACAAGGGTTAATGTATGTGGACAGACCATTTCAGCCAAGAGGTGGTGTATTATCATAACCCAGTTCATTTTCAGAGGCAACATGCCTCGCTGTGTGTTTTCTGCTCTACTGTGGAATTACCAGAAAAGGAGCTACTGACCGTTTTTGTTGAAAACACACAGAAGGCACAGGTATGTACCAACTTCAACAGCCTGTTATTTTTTTTATTTAACCTGTATTTAACCAGGAAAAGACCCTTGAGGTTAGAAACCTCTTTTGGAGGGGGACCTGGCAAGAGGTCAGCAGGAAAAAGTCTGCGTGTAAATACAACACTCAGTACAGTACATACAGTCACACACACACTCACCATCCCCTTTTTCCTCTACTAATACCAGTATGTCAAATTAAATGTATAGTCATTTGACCAATTTAAATTAAAGAACACATTTTATATTTTGCAATAACCAACTGGCAGTAAAATCAAAAAAACAATCGTACCCATTGAGATTGAGACTACATTGTCTTTAAAGCCCATTGTGTCTGTTCTGTGCACCATTTACCTTCTAGCTTCTATTCAACCAGGTGTACAGTAGCAAGAATCCTTGTTTCTGATTGGCCAAGGACGTGTAGGTTGATGCAGTGCTATAGATTTCCCACGGCAGAGTTGAGTGTCACTTTTTAGGAGGAGGGTAACAATAGCTAGGGCGCCATGGTTACAGTACTGTAGTGGCGGCACAAGAGTTTTTAAAAGAGCATTCTGCAGTTAAAACAACAGCAAAGGTCACCCTATTATTTTTTAAATAAAAAGTTGAGAGATGGGGCTGGAGAAATGTAAACTCAAACTTCATAGACGTAGCTATAGATGCAAGGTCTGATCCATGAGCTGAAAATTATGGTTTTAACCGTGTATTGAGGCTATATAGTGTTTGTTTACAATTCTATAAAGCTTATTTTTGGGTTCTGACCATGTTCATTACAGCTACACGTGTCCCTTGTGGGGTCGGGAGGAGGCTTTGGGTGGTAGCTAGCTGTCTGGAAAACATCACTGATTGGCTGCAGACGTTAACGCCTCGATCACATATGTGTGCAACAAAAGTTAAACATTCCCCTTCTGCTTCCAATTCTGTCAAGCTGTCTAAGCACACAATTTCATAAATCCCACATATGCACCACAAAAAACGCACTGCAACTGCCTCTGCAAAGCAATGCTGCAAGGCAAATACAGCGTTCTATTGGAAATGAACGTACTACTAGTGTACCAAATCGCAATAACGCTGTTGATGTGATCGAGGCATAACCCTGCAGATATTAAAACATATCGATTGACGCATACTGTGAATTTGGAGCATTAAGCAATCAAGTGCTGTGTTTTTGTGTGAATTACTGGACATGTGTGTATTCAACTTTAATTTTAAAAAATTACACCTTTCATCCAAATTAGGATTTGATTTGCTGATAAACAGTTAAGTGATTTTAAATTGATGTATGAGCAAAATATTGCTCTACATTTTCTATTCCACGACTGTGAACAAACTCATTTTTAAGGCTTAGTGATAACACCATTGCGAGGGAGAAACTAGATAGGAAATTACATTGTTTACCCCCTCTCCTCTCCTCTTCTTCTGTTGTTAGCTTCAGACAGGCTCCAATGCCTCCAACAGTATCTATTAAAGCCCCTGATTGTTATCTAATCTTTACCTGGCGCTCGCTTGGAAAAGGCCTGAAGCTAATGACACTTGAGACCAGCACCACTTTCTATGGTTTTTCAAAGCATCTGCTCACTCAATGCCTCCTGACGAAAACAAGAAAAGAGCCTCTAAAGCTATTTAAAGCAAAGACTCAAATCCGCCCAGACAGCAGATTTAAGACCGTTTTTTTCACGTCAATTTGGGTGTATTGAATTATAACTAATGACGTGCATAAATATTGTTTTGGTTTGTGGAGATGATGATTCTCTATGGAAGCAGCTGGCGGGACACTCAGCTGTAGTATTTGGTAGGAAGACTCACCAAGGTTCCGTAGAGATACACATCAATTAGATCAGAGATGCTAAATACAGATTTGAAATGAGATGAATGGTAGAGATTGAACCCTGCGGTGAGTGAAACTCAGTGAATTTCATAAAAATAAAAATAGTGAAACATATTTAAAAAGGTTTTTAGATAAGACTATAAATATATTTACATCACCAAATAACTGATTAAAACACACTGTTTTGCAATGAATGTCTACAATAGCCTCAACAGCATTCTCTGGGGTAGCACCAGGGTTTAGCAGGAGGACAGCTATTTTCCATCCTCCTCTGGGTACACTGACTTCTATAAAAAACCTAAGAGGTTCATGGTTCTCACCCCTTTCCATAGAGTTACACAGTAATTATGATGACTTGCGGAGGACATCTTCTAACCTATCAGAGCTCATGCAGCATGAACTGACATGTTGTCCACCCAATCAAAGGATCATAAAATGAATCTAATACTGAAAACATAAGCTAGAGCTAGCTAACGCTGCAGTGCATAAAATGTGGTGAGTAGTTGACTCAAAGCGAGGGAAAGACAATAATTGAACAGTTTTGAACAAATCAATTTCTTAAAAAAATTAAGGAGAAGCAGCAGAGAGAGAGAGAGCTTGATTTAGTTATATAGATTTTTTCACTTACTTAGCTAGCTAATGCAGCTAGCTAATTTAGCTTACCCAAACACCCAGCTCAAATAGAGAGGAATGCTATGTATGTTAGCTAGCTGGCTAACGCTATCCAACACTGGAACTCTTCCAAGTCAAGGCAAGCTTTTGGTTTTATTCATTTATTGAATTCGGGGCCCACCAGTGTAACTGCTATACTGCTTGCTGTACACTGTACTTACTGCGTGATTGTAGTGGGTTTACTAATGCATTAGTTATAGTAAGCTATGTTGACTATGACGTCAGCTAATATGGTGACAACGATGTAGGCTGTGTGTAGCGGTTAGCGGTTACTGCGGGTGATCAGGGGTATTCATTCTGACGATTCTGTTGAAAAATGTTTCTTAAACGGAAACAAATGGAATGAAAGGGGATAGACCTACCTGAATTTGTCCAATAGAAACTCTAGTTTTGGTTGCAAAATGGAACGGAACTGTTTTATCTAATGATTATAGGTCAGCTAGATGCAGGCAAGAGTGCAAAAGATGGTATTGAATCTGTCACTGTCTTTCACCTTGATTACTCCAATTTGTGTCTCGATATACACTTACATTCGTAAGCTAGGTAGTAGCAACCTCATAATGGGTACAGGGAAAATTTGAGTATCATGAGGTAGCCTGAACTTATCAATGTTACATTGAGCTGGGTGAATGGAATATGAATGACAGTCATTCAATATACTCTAATAGATATGAGGCCATGCTCATTAAAAAAAAATGTGCAATGAGCACATTTCACAAATATTTATTTATATATATTTGTTCCCTTTATTTAACTATGCAAGTCAGTTACGAACAAATTCTTATTTACAATGACAGCATACCAAAAGACCGTCATTGATGTTAAATAATAATAAATAAAATACTACATAAAGAGAGACCTAAGACAACAACATAACATAGCAGCAACACAGTATGGCAGCATGACACAACATGACAACAACATGGTAGCAAGACTAAACATTAGTGGGCACAGACAACAGCACAAAGGGCAAGAAGCTAGAGACAACAATACATCACGCAAAACAGCCACAACTGTCAGTAAGAGTGTCCATGATTGAGTCTTTGAATGAAGAGATTGAGATAAAACTGTCCAGTTTGAGTGTTTTTTGCAGCTCGTTCCAGTCGCTAGCTGCAGCAAACTTAAAAAGACGAGCGACCCAGGGATGTGTGTGCTTTGGGGACCTTTAACAGAATGTGACTGGCAGAACGGGTGTTGTATGTGAAGGATGATGGCTGCAGTAGATATATCAGATATAGGGTAGTTAGGCCTAAGAGGGTTTTATAAATAAGCATCAACCAGTGGGTCTTGCAACGGGTACCCAAACCTGTAAATGCTGTAAATGACTAACTAGAATTAATTATAATAATTATATTGCTGACAATCAGTGTCCTGTAAGATACAGATCTATAATACATGACAATATTTCACATTTAACTTGCACACAATGAAAATACCACCTTCCCAATATGCACAAGCTGAGGTTACTATTACCACAATAACACAGACATACATTTTCATAATCAAAATGGCATTACTTCACAGAATTCCAACCAGTGCAAAAGGTATTTTCATCCGATGATATTCTCTTGCCATATTATATTCCCCATTAATAAAGAGGAGGAGACCCTTAGGATGCATCCCAAATGGCACCCAATCCCTTTATAGTGAACTACTTTAGTCAAAAGTAGTGCACTAGTCTATACAGGGAGCCATGTGAGTCCCAAAGGGCTCTGGTCAAAAGTAGTACAGAGTATAGGGAATAGGGTGCCCTTTGGGATGCATCCTTACTATCCAGCGCTGGGCTAAAAGAGAAACATCGATACTGCAGGAATAACATTGGAGTGTTTATTCAGAAGAAGATTCATCCCTGATAGCCCCTCCTCGAAAATGAAAAGAAGAGTGGGAGGAGAAGAGAGGGGAAGATAAATAAAAAACAAGAGGAAATTTGCAGGAATCCCATCTGAGATTCCATCCCTGATGGCTTCCTCTTCCTGTCAAGTCAGACGAGAAATTAAGCCAGAGAAAATTAACTCCTGATACGGCCATGGCGAATTAGACAGCGCGAGAGAGGGTGAATTGAATTGGAGAGAGAGAGAGTTGGAGGGAGGGGAAGAAAAAAAATAAAGACAACCAACGACACACACTTTTTAAGGATTCCAGCCTTGTCATTTTCCATTTTCTGCTCTTTGGACATGCTTGTATTCAGATTCCACTACATCTATTGCTCAAATCAATCCTAATTAGACAATCTGGACTTATTTGCATAATTTAATCATAAATACTCAGTGATACCTAGTTCCAAATGCATTTGTAAAATTATCTTTTCATCCTTGGGGCAAAAGTATTAATATGATTAGGCAATACATTTTTTTTTTTAAGAGGGAGGAAATAGGGGAAAACCAGCAAGTGTGCACTCTTTTTAAACTCCCCAGCTTTGGGCTATATGAAAAATTAATTAATTTAGCAGGAATATCAATTTCTCTACATGACCATATTAGACGGAGCACGGGTTAGGTCCCCGGCATTCGTTCTCCAATCAGGAAATCTCATCTGCTCTCCTCTAACTTCTGTCACTAGCGTTTAGCATCTGTAACAATCGCCAGTGACTTCTGCCATGGTTCCCTAAATGTACCAGTAACGTGATGGAGACTGGTGACTAAAGACAAGCCAGAGATAACTGAGCTTGAGAAAAAAAGAGTTGAGCCAAAATGTGTCGGACAGGTGTGGATCAGACAGGGCAATATCACTGTTAATGAAACTAGTTAAATCCAGTTTGATAATTATATTTGATGGATGGAATTAATAAAAATATATTTCAAGTGATTTCAACTTAAAATAGAAAAACTTACATTACTTCAAAGTATTTAAGGAAAATTCACAATGGAAAAACCTTATATTAAAACAGGTATGTTGCAGTATGTTGTATAATACTTCCGGCGCCGACAGAGATGGCCGCCTCGCTTCGCGTTCCTAGGAAACTATGCAGTTTTTTGTTTTTTTACGTGTTATTTCTTACATTAGTACCCCAGGTCATCTTAGGTTTCATTACATACAGTCGAGAAGAACTACTGAATATAAGATCAGCGTCAACTCACCATCAGTACGACCAAGAATATGTTTTTCGTGACGCGGATCCTGTGTTCTGCCTTACAAACAGGACAACGGAGCGGATCCCATGCAGCGACCCAAAAAAACGACTCCGAAAAAGAGGGAAACGAGGCGGTCTTTTGGTCAGAATCCGGAGACGGGCACACCGTGCACCACTCCCTAGCATTCTTCTTGCCAATGTCCAGTCTCTTGACAACAAGGTTGATGAAATCCGAGCAAGGGTAGCATTCCAGAGGGACATCAGAGACTGTAACGTTCTTTGCTTCACGGAAACGTGGCTCACTGGAGAGACGCTATCCGAGGCGGTGCAGCCAACGGGTTTCTCCACGCATCGCGCAGACAGAAACAAACATCTTTCTGGTAAGAAGAGGGGCGGGGGTGTATGCCTTATGGCTAACGTGACATGGTGTGATGAAAGAAACATACAGGAACTCAAATCCTTCTGTTCACCTGATTTAGAATTCCTCACAATCAAATGTAGACCGCATTATCTACCAAGAGAATTCTCTTCGATTATAATCACAGCCGTATATATCCCCCCCCAAGCAGAGACATCGATGGCTCTGAATTAACTTTATTTGACTCTTTGCAAACTGGAAACCATTTATCCGGAGGCTGCATTCATTGTAGCTGGGGATTTTAACAAGGCTAATCTGAAAACAAGACTCCCTAAATTGTATCAGCATATCGATTGCACAACCAGGGGTGGAAAGACCTTGGATCATTGTTGCTCTAACTTCCGCGACGCATATAAGGCCCTGCCCCGCCCCCCTTTCGGAAAAGCTGACCACGACTCCATTTTGTTTATCCCTGCCTACAGACAGAAACTAAAACAAGAGGCTCCCACGCTGAGGTCTGTCCAACGCTGGTCCGACCAAGCTGACTCCACACTCCAAGACTGCTTCCATCACGTGGACTGGGACATGTTTCGTATTGCGTCAGACAACAACATTGACGAATACGCTGATTCGGTGTGCGAGTTCATTAGAACGTGCATTGAAGATGTCGTTCCCATAG
The DNA here is from genome assembly GCF_057628025.1 of Oncorhynchus mykiss. Classification (NCBI taxonomy): domain Eukaryota; kingdom Metazoa; phylum Chordata; class Actinopteri; order Salmoniformes; family Salmonidae; genus Oncorhynchus; species Oncorhynchus mykiss. Next base: position 49,772,199 of record NC_143024.1, read on the forward strand.
CAATGATTAAAACATTCCCTAACCAGAAACCGTGGATTGATGGCAGCATTCGCGTGAAACTGAAAGTGCAAACCACTGCTTTTAATCAGGGCAAGGTGTCTGGTAACATGACCGAATACAAACAGTGCAGCTATTCCCTCCGCAAGGCTATCAAACAAGCTAAGCGTCAGTACAGAGACAAAGTATAATCTCAATTCAACGGCTCAGACACAAGAGGCATGTGGCAGGGTCTACAGTCAATCACGGACTACAGGAAGAAATACAGCCCAGTCACGGACCAGGATGTCCTGCTCCCAGGCAGACTAAATAACTTTTTTGCCCGCTTTGAGGACAATACAGTGCCACTGACACGGCCTGCAACGGAAACATGCGGTCTCTCCTTCACTGCAGCCGAGGTGAGTAAGACATTTATACGTGTTAACCCTCGCAAGGCTGCAGGCCCAGACGGCATCCCCAGCCGCGCCCTCAGAGCATGCACAGACCAGCTGGCCAGTGTGTTTACGGACATATTCAATCAATCCCTATACCAGTCTGCTGTTCCCACATGCTTCAAGAGGGCCACCATTGTTCCTGTTCCCAAGAAAGCTAAAGTAACTGAGCTAAACGACTACCGCCCCGTAGCACTCACTTCCGTCATCATGAAGTGCTTTGAGAGACTAGTCAAGGACCATATCACCTCCACCCTACCTGACACCCTAGACCCACTCCAATTTGCTTACCGCCCAAATAGGTCCACAGACGATGCAATCTCAACCACACTGCACACTGCCCTAACCCATCTGGACAAGAAGAATACCTATGTGAGAATGCTGTTCATTGACTACAGCTCGGCATTCAACACCATAGTACCCTCCAAGCTCGTCATCAAGCTCGAGACCCTGGGTCTCGACCCCGCCCTGTGCAACTGGGTACTGGACTTCCTGACGGGCCGCCCCCAGGTGGTGAGGGTAGGCAACAACATCTCCTCCCCACTGATCCTCAACACTGGGGCCCCACAAGGGTGCGTTCTGAGCCCTCTCCTGTACTCCCTGTTCACCCACGACTGCGTGGCCACGCACGCCTCCAACTCAATCATCAAGTTTGCGGACGACACAACAGTGGTAGGCTTGATTACCAACAACGACAAGACGGCCTACAGGGAGGAGGTGAGGGCCCTCGAGTGTGGTGTCAGGAAAATAACCTCACACTCAACGTCAACAAAACTAAGGAGATGATTGTGGACTTCTATCATCCAGAAGGCGAGGTCAGTACAGGTGCATCAAAGCTGGGACCGAGAGACTGAAAAACAGCTTCTATCTCAAGGCCATCAGACTGTTAAACAGCCACCACTAACATTGAGTGGCTGCTGCCAACACACTGACACTGACTCAACTCCAGCCACTTTAATAATGGGAATTGATGGGAAATGATGTAAATATATCACTAGCCACTTTAAACAATGCTACCTTATATAATGTTACTTACCCTACATTATTCATCTCATATGCATACGTATATACTGTACTCTATACCATCGACTGTATCCTTATGTAATACATGTATCACTAGCCACTTTAACTATGCCACTTTGTTTAAATACTCATCTCATATGTATATACTGTACTCGATACCATCTACTGTATCTTGCCTATGCTGCTCTGTACCATCACTCATTCATATATCCTTATGTACATATTCTTTATCCCCTTTACACTGTGTACAAGACAGTAGTTTTGGAATTGTTAGTTAGATTACTTGTTGGTTATTACTGCATTGTCGGAACTAGAAGCACAAGCATTTCGCTACACTCGCATTAACATCTGCTAACCATGTGTATGTGACAAATAAAATTGTATTTTATTTTATTTGATTTGATTTGATTTGTAGTACTTAATAATTTGTTAAAAGGATCTGGCATCCTGGACACAACGGTACTTGTGCTACTATCCAGTGAAAGCATGCAAATAGGCTGAGAGTCTGGACAGCTTCTTCATCCAACAGGAAAATGAACAATGCAAGCCTCTTTGCCATGAAAATAAGCCTAAATCCAGCAATAATATTAGCCAAATATCAAACAAACAAAACATTCCCTTTAAAAAGGTAGAATGTCAAATTTGTATGAATAAGCATTCCAAATGTTCACATACGAATTTGTATTTTTTAAGAGATGAAGAGCAAACGGATATAACTTTTCTGTATTTGTGAACAATTGATCAGGATAATTATTTAAATATCACTAAGGATATAAATATCAGTGCTCGATATTTACACTTATGAAAGACAAGTTCGTAAAACAACTGTGGTTTTGAAGCAGACTCCAATTTGTTTGCATGAAAAAAAACACCAAGCCGCCATCTGCCAGATGAGCCGTTGATTTGAGCATGCAGCTAATTAAATCAACAGTGCTGACAATACATAGAAAAGGGAATTATAACTATTTATTTTCTATCCTTAAGAACAACACAGTGCGAGAGTGGGATTTCAATGGGACTTTCACTTTCAAGAAAGTGCTTGAGTGAATTTGTGTTCTTAACAAACCTTTTAACATCTTTCAATCTCTATCTCTCTCTTCCTCTTTCTCTAGTCAGGCATCTGTCACTCTGCTATTTTGAAAGTTATTATCGCCTCGACTCCCTCGTGGATGTGGTTGCCGGGGTGACGGGTTTCTTAGCACCCACTCAGACTGGGGAGTGATTTTAATCGGATCCAGAAATCTCCACTGAGTACCTGTAAACACAACTGTGCCTCGTCGAAAACAAATATATTATAAGAGAAAGCTCAGCCAAGAGAGGGAGAAAGGAGAATGAGTGAGTGAGTGAGAGAGAGAGCGAGAGAGAGCGAGCGAGCGAAGGAAGAGGTTAGAGGCATTAGACAAGCTGACACCCTTAGTGCCAAGCTCATACTGAGCACTAAACAAAACAATTACATTAATTTGCAAATATGTTTGTTTAGGTGTAAACACGCCAAAATAAGAGGGTGCGAGTAATAGCAAGAAATAGAGAGAGAGAGGTGACATCTGGGGAGAAAATAAAATACACTATCCTGTCAATACCACACTATCATTGAACCTTAACCTCACCACCATTCATCTAACATCACAGACATAACAGAACAGGAAACATTTGACTTTAAAAAAAAAGCCTTTTCTCGTGGGCCTGGTGTCTTAATACTGTACAGTAAGGGGAAGGAGATCTGGAATATTAGCTGACCTAGGATCTGTGTCTGTGTGAAGGAGGAGCAAAAGGGGCAGTGGTAATCTGGGGTCATGGTGGGGATATTATAACTGATCTAGGATCTGTGTCTGTGTGAAGGATTGGAGTGGTAGTGTTAGATGGGGGTGATAGAAGGCATATTACTACTGACCTAGGATGTGTGTCTGTGTGAATGAGGGGAAGGAGCAGTGGTAATCTGGGGTCACAGTGGGCAGTGGTTTCCGTAAAAATATGGAGTAGCCAGCTAAATAGTAAAAGTAGCCAGTTCTGGGCTGGTCCATGCCACCTGAAAAAAATCAGCTCTATTTTAGAGGCCTCAGATACATTCCAATGCCTTGACTCCATCCAGAATACACCATTAAATAATTGAATACTTTAATGACTTTTTTTCCAGATTGATAAAAATTAGTAGTGGTATCGAGTAGAAAGACATTACAATAAAAAATTACTGAACGTAATTTGTATGAATGTATGAAATGCATGAATTCATTACGTTGTTAGTCGTTTTGGATATTGTCTAGGCCTAGGCCTATATTATCAGGACTATTTTCTAAGTAAGATTACCTTTTTTAACATTAAACCGGTCTTCGCTTGAGATTAGTCATATTTACAGTTTTACTGCAATATATGAATTGCCACAATGATTTTGTTCTTCAAATAATGTATTTTATTGGCTCTGCTGCTGTGGACACTTAAAGGAAAACAATGTGTCATTTTGTAATTTGGGTGAACTACCCTTTAACAGTTTGGACTTTGAGTGGGATTGTTGTCACAGAGCTGGTAGGGTTTCAGACCTGTCAATCAATCACTGTGGGTGGGACTTTGAGGGAAGGCGGTAGATTAGTAATCTAGTTGAAAAACTAGTCTATATAATTTATCGTGGCAAAAACAAAATCTAGTCTTTCAATTTAGATTATTGTGGCAAAAACCTAAGAAAAAAAGTTTGTGTTCTATCAAGTGTTTAGAAACTGTTTAGAAACAATACAGAATTGAATGGAAAATGGATTTAAGGATGCACATATTTTCTCCCTCCACCGGGATTTTTTTTTGACTGTTGCCAACCGGAGCGCACAAAAATAACACAGGTACCGAGAGGCGGGACAGACAACAGATTAAAATTAGCTTAGTTAATTAATGAAGTGTGAAAATGAGTCTGTTATCGGCTATTTAGCCGATGGCTGGCGCTTATGGAAAACACTGAGTGAGAATATTATAATTGACCTATGATCTGTGTCTGTGTGAAGGAGAAAAAGGTGCCGTGGTAACCTGGGGTGATGGTGGGGATATTACAACTGAATCTGTGTCTGTGATCAGGAGTGGTAGTGCTGGACAGGGGTGAGAGAAGGGATATTACTACTGACCTAGGATCTGTGTCTGTGTGAAGGGGAATGAGGGGCAGTGGTAATCTGGGATGACAGTAAGAGTATAACTGACCTAGGATTTGTTTATGTGTGAAGGAACAGGGGTGACAATAGGAACGTATCATTACTGATCCAGGATCTGTGAAAGAGAAGGGACAATGGTAATCTGGGGTGAGAGTAGGGATAGAACTGACTCAGGATTTGAATCTGGCAAGAGTCCCTTGAAAGTACATGAAGGATAGGCAAATAAATCATTGCACTCTGCACAGAAATAGATACAGTAGCCTATATGCAGCTCGTCGAGACGTTGGCATTGGGGACGGAAGGCATCCGACCTATAGGATATCACACAGCAATGAAAGCAAGCACACCAATAATGTATCAACATGACCATATTACTTGAGTAAACATAGAAAAAGTGAACTGTCAAATAAAGTGCCACCAACAACACACCAAGTTACATACCCAAAACATATTCTAACGTACTCAAAAAGTTGTAATCTAAAGTGAGCATAATACATATAGTGGCAACATTTACACCCAAGGCCACATCTTGGTCAGACATCAGACGTGCCGTGTCGCTATTTACACAGTGGCTGAATTGAGTCTGTTGTTTTAACCCCTTAACACTTGTGGAAATTGGATTATATGGGATAGGGACAAATGTAAATGATTCTAACGGAAGAACTATAAAAAGCATATGCATGACAATGGTTGTAACTGAAAGAGAACACTTTGTAGATTATGGGGAAATTATCAGACTAAAAATGAGGACACAACAGTTCCCCTAATGCGACTGAATCCAAACATTACGCTGTTGATTTTATGTGCATTTTACATTTGATGTACTTTTCACAGCATTTGTCAATAACTAAATCTGAAAATATTCTAGATACATTCAGTAACATAATAAATAGGTGTAGGTGCAAGATAAGAAAAAACAATGATTACAGTGAGTGAGAGGTCGAACTTATCGCCGAGTGGCCACACACCTCTCCAAACTGCGCACAGTTCCTAAGTAATTTGCTCTCCTAGCTTTGCCATTAAGGAACTGAGGCAAGCACACTTGTAGTTTTTTTTGTTTTGAACACAGCCCTGCGTGCCCACATGATTCCGGTTGTTGTTTACACAATCCAAAAACGTTCCATTATAAATCACAATCTGGGTCAGGTGGGCATCATTTGAAAATGTACTCTATTGCCAACATGAGCTATAAAATATGATTTAACAGTGTTTGGCTTTCAAAGGGCACTTCAGACAAACAGATTGTCATTTTGGGACACATAGAATATAGTCATGAGTGAATTCAAATGCATGTTCCGCAGCTAATTTTCTTCATAATATTACAAACATAGCTTCATTGTGTTCAGGACAACCCAGGGTATAACGCATCCTTGTAACTGTGGATCAAACAGAAATGTTGATACCGTTAATGGCATAAGTTTTAATATATGGTAATGGGAAGTGCACATTTGGACATGTGTGGTTTGCGGTATTTACAACCTTTGCAATGAAGGTCTACAGTAGCCTCAGCAGCAGTCTGACATGTTGTGAACCCAATCAAAGGATCAGAGAATGAATATAGTACTGAAAGCATACTTTTTTATTCTACATTTATTTAACTAGGCAAGTCAGTTAAGAACAAATTCTTATTTACAACGATGGCTTAGGAACAGTGGGTTAATTGCCCTTGAACAACAGATTTTTACCTTGTCAGCTCGGGGATTCGATCTGGCAACCTTTTGGTGACTGTCCCAACACTCTAACCACTAGGCTACCTGCCACACCCATAAGCTATAGCTAGCTAGCACTGCATCAAATGTGGTGAGTAGTTGACACGGAGAAAGAAAGACAATAGTTGAACAATTCTGAACAAATGAATCTCTTCCAAAATAAGGAGAGGCAAAAGAGAGAGAGAGAGGTAGCTACAATATATTTCGCAGTATATAATTTTTCACTATCACTTCCTTAGCTAGTGTCAAATGCAAATAGCTCGTCTAGCCTACTCAAACACCCAGCTCAAACATAGAGAGATGCTATATTAGCTAGCTGGCTATGGCTATCCAACACTTGAACTCTTCCAAGTCAAGGTAATCTTTTGGTTTTGTTATTTTATTGCCACCGGGGCCTGCCAGTGTAACTAATAAACTGATTGCTACTGACTACACTGTACGGCATGATTGTAGCGGGTTTACTAACGCGTTAGTTCTAGTAACTATGCTGACTATGACGTGACAACGTTGTAGAATGTGTGTAGAGGTTAGCAGTCATGATATGAAGGTTTGGCTTGGAAAGGTTTTTTCGCCTGGTGACTGACAGCTGATGTGTTATGCACTAAAGTCCACAAGCAAAGGGATAAGGTGAGAGGAGGAGAGCGCGTAGATAGTTGCGAGAAGGAATTATAAATACAACAAGCTGTTTATATGTATCTGGTATGAAAGTGAACTGTGTTTGCTCGTGATCAGGTGTGTATTCCTTCTGCTGATTCTGTTGAAAAATGTTTCTTAAACAGAAGCAAACGGAACGGAACAGGGATAAACATTTGCAACTGTTGGACTAATGATTACAACCTAGACCAGCTAAATGCAGGCAAGAGTGTGCAAGGAGATATTAAATGTGTCAATGTCTGTCACCGTGATTACTCAAAATTCTCTCGACCTGTGCACCTACATTGTAAACTTTCATTCATAGGCTAGGTTGTATCAACTTCATGATCAGTACAGGGAAAATTACAGTATCATGTAGTAGCCTAAACCTATTGATGTTACATTGAGCTGGGTAAATGGAATATGAATGACAGTCATCCAATATGCTGTAATAAATATAAGGCCATGCTCATAAAAAAAGAATCATCCTCCCTCATCTTAAACGTCACAGACCACCACTGGTAAAGGACTATTTTGAACACCATTGTCACCGAAAATTACCACTGTATGAAAGAGTATAACGACATTGTGAAAAGGACTTTGGATAAAAAACAAAACTACGTCAGGCCACTGCACTAATGTTGAATAAACTGTATCATTGTCCTACATGGGCCTACTTTTTTGGTGGACTAAAAAGCTACAATAGACAACATTGCTCTAAATTACAACCCTGACAGAGCTCCAAACAACAGAAATAGGTCAACCAAGTTGTTAATACAAGTTACTCTTCTTCTTTAGAAGTTAGCACCTGACTAGGCCTATATCCAGTGGGCAGATGCCTCTGTTTCAAACCTATGATGTAATTCTCCAAATGGGACAGGGTGTGTGTGTGTGTGTGTGTGTGTGTGTGTGTGCGTGTGTGTGTGTGTGTGTGTGTGTGTGCGCGTCTGGCCATCCGTCCTTCCGTTCCCCACCTCCCCATTAACAACCCAATGAGTTCAACCACACACTCAGAGAATAGAGGGCGGAGAGGTGAAACTCTCATTGGGGATAGGAACCAAAGTGGTCTAGAACTGCTCCAGAACGCTATCTGAAGGGGAAGTCACAGTTTCTGTTAGGTTTGTGTAAATGCTGCATGATAAGAAAGGGTAAGGTTAATTGATTGTGTGTGAATGTGAATAGGGTGTAGGATAAAACTAGTGTTAAGGCCAGATGTAGAGATAAATGTGGAAATACAGTAGTTTATGAATCCATTGGTATCAACATGTAGACACAGCATATCCAAATAGAGCATTGAAAAGAAGTTCAAAACACTGATGAAAGCTGATAGCATCATTTGATAAAAGCAATGCATTTTCAATCCTAATAAATACCTAATGATCTTCAGTATACAGGGCCCATACACATGGTCAAATGTCAAAATGCTATGTTTGCATATTCTGCTATATACATTGCAAACATTGATGTGTCTTCCTCAGAATTAATTGTGAGCAAATTCATATGTACTTTCAAAAAGTAAATAACCCTTCAATGCATTATTTTCAGAATATTGATTCAGTAGCAGCAAACAACAAAATACTTTTTCTTGATTATACTGCAAATAACTGAATATTTAAATTCAGAAATGTAACCTTATGTGAACCCACCCATAAATTCCTATTTGTTTGTGACAATAAAATGTGTGTGAGTCCATCCGCATATTTGTGTTTATGCAAGCAAGTGTGTCTTACAGCAATAATAAAATAATTATCTTACACACTCAACATCATCCTCAAATACACCAGTAACATTGAGCCTAACAATGGCGCCTAACGTAACATTGCGCCCAGATAGTGTTGTTTTTACATTTTACATTTATATTTTACATTTTAGTCATCTAGCAGATGCTCTTATCCAGAGTGACCTACAGCTTAGCGCATGTTAACCGCCATAAAATATGTATCTCTGCTCATGTTAGACTTTCCATCATATTTGCATTTCCAGCTCATTTCGCAATGGCAGATCAATATTAAATCAATCAACAGATTAGATGGCATATTTGGCCTGATTCAACCCATCCTATTAGATTGAGCAATACATCACAGCATATGAGCAACAGTACACTAAAAATGGCTTTAAATCAAAAGTGGATCTCTACCTAAATCTGTCGCCCATAAAATCCTCCAACACATTGGCAAGGCTGGCAAAAGAAAGTGTATTTTGTAATGATCCTATGAAAAGTATTTATTAATCTGAAGATGAACAGTATATTAATCAATTTAAATCAAATTATTTGAATTCTCTATGGTCTAATGTTTTAAAATGTTGTTTACTTAATTTAAAGTTCAAAGAATTTTAAATGATTGCCCCTATGGCTAGGACAGCTGATATAGGATAACCTACTTTTATTTCAATGTCATTTAAAAATAAAGTAGGGTTAATGGTGAGCTTAATTTAGAGTGGAAATGTGGTAATGCTCACACACAGTTGCGGACTTGACTATATACTATAGTAATTACTGTTTTTGTGGACTGTAGTATACTGTAGTATTTACTGTAGTATTTTTGCAGACTGTAGTATTTAATATACTGTTTTTCAAGACATTACTGTAGTAATGTAGTGTTTTGGATTTGTTATATTTTACAAAACAATGGGGGCTTTGTCCTTAAAAAGAAAACTACTGGACAAAATACTCAAAGAGCAAATTTTCCATAACCTGTAGGTCATGTAGATAAGTAGGGTTGAGGTCTTAACAGATACTTCAGACCATCTGCTCTTTTCTATAACCTGTAGGGAACATAATATAGTCTATACTTGGCATGTAGGAGTCTCAGTTATGGGTGGCACAAATTTGGATACGGGGAGGGTAATGGGCAGGGTCTATGCAAATTAAAATATTGTAGTATACTATGTAATTACTGTAGTGTTTTTGAAGTCATTACTGTAGTATTGACTGTAGTGTTTTTGAAGACATTACTGTAGTATTGACTGTAGTATTTTTGCAGTCTGTTGTATACTTGAGCAATAAGGCTCAAGGTGGGTGTGGTATATGGCAAATATACAATGGCTAAGGACTGTTCATTAGCACGAGGCAACGGGAAGTGCCTGGACACAGCCCTTAGCCCTGGTATATTGGCAATATACCACAAACCCCAGAGGTGCCTTATTGCTATTAGAAACTGGTTACCAACGTAATTAGAGCAGTAAAAATACATTTGTCACACCCGTGGTATACAGTCTGATATACCATGACGTATGTCAGCCAATCAGCATTCAGGGCTGGAACCACCCAGTTTATAATGTAGTATTCTATAGTAAACTCGTATTTTTTCATGTGTGAGCTTTCCCTCCAGGCAATGGTTTTAAACTTGCTGTGGGTTTTGGACACTTTAATTTCAGGCCATGAAAAAGTCCTCAAGTAGCCTAATTTAGTAACACTTTCAAATGACTAAAATGTGACTGTTGCGTTTTAACATTCGTTTGGGTTGAGCAAGTCACTGACACAACTCTTTGCAATAAGAATAAATTCAATTGCCATCAACCTGCCACAACTTTTTCGAGCGGTGCGCCCTCTCCATGTCCATCTGTGTTTCCCTGTTTAGCCTACTAAAAACTCCATAACAGCATATGCCTATAGTCGGATTTGGCACAATAGAGTATTACAAAAATGACCTAAAGTTCAGTCATTACAGCTAAATGACATCTGAAACATATGACTTCCACAAAATGGAAAATGTCTCCCCCTTTCTAGCTTTTCTACCTTGACGCCTAAGCTTCTGCTTACGTAAAACCTATACATCAAATTAGCATCTCTCATGTCTCCACTCACCTGGCATTGGTGCAGTCATTGTACAAAGTCTCGAAGTCTTTTCTGGAGATGAGTTTGCAGCGATTGACTCCTGGCTGGATGGCCCCTAGACCTCGCAGGATGCGGACCTGCTCCACATTGCACACCACCGGTGTGATCTCCAGTCTCTTCAGCTTGGTGTACACGGTGTGCAGTCCTCCGACCAGGTGCTTCAGAAACAGATCGAACGCCTGGGGCAGGCAGATGAGTTCGCAGCCGTCCACGGTGAATGACGCCACCTTCGCCCCCCGCAGTTCTACCATTTTACACTCGTTGTTCTGCGGGGTGTTTTCAACAGGCGACGGGGTCGAGTAGACTGGCTTGCTGGGCAGAGTCCCGGTCGGGGTCGAGATGCCGGGGCTACTGTTGGCGAGGAGCTCCGAGCGGAACAGGTTCTGGCCGGATGGGCCCACGGAGGGCGACGGGGAAGAAGTTGTTGACGGCGGGGACGTGGTCGCGGAAGGAGTGGCGATCGAAGGCGTCTGGACCAGAGGGATTGGCTGGATCAAAGCAGCCGGTACGGCCATGGTCACCTAGGGGAAGAAGAGTAAGTTCAAAGTATAAAAACCACTCCTGCGGAAAAAAGTGCGGCAGTCGAGGAACTCCAAATGAAAGATTCCACGGGAGTTTAGCTCCTCTGATGAGTTGGGGAGTAGAAAGAGATGCTGAAAATAGGTGGTGAGTGAGGGTTTGGGCTGAGCGCGGTGGGACAATGATCAAAGATAGAAGGCGGAATGACAGGAGGAGAATGAGCAGATAAGTGCGGCTCCGCATATGCTCTGTTGATGAGTTGTGCTTGTCACAAGGTACAGAGAGGGAGGAGCTAGGGGACAGTGGAAACCCTTGAAGAAAAGACAGACAGAATTTAAATATGATTATCATTTTATTGAACCTTTATTTAGTTAGGAAATTATTACAAGTCATTGTATCATATTATATAACACGTCATTATTTTATATGGCTTTCTTTAATCTAAAATATGTTTTTGAGATGTTGCATCTCATACGTAATCGCATGCGTCAAGGGACGTTGAATGCAAATACAGTGAAGGAAGGGAGACCGGGAATGATTGTAACACTTTTTAAGTGACTGTTAAGTAAACATATTAACTGATAAAAGTAGCCCTACTTTCACGCAATTATCGCTTGTCTTCTTTAAATGCACTTTTGAAAACTGAAATCAATCAAACATATACCTTTTTAGATTGGTTTATATTTACAAATCACAGTTCAGTGCAATTATGTCAATTAAATTCTGCATCAGCTATGAGCATCTGGGAGACCGGCATCCCTTCAGAATGGTCAAGCGCCATGCAACAGCTTTTTTGCCCATCGTCCTCATTCACCCGGCGCCCGCGATAGGCGGCTTTGTCAAGCATCAGCCGTGCTTCTACGGTTCATGTGTGGATTTCCTAACAAAGCCCACCCGCCCTCTCCCGACCAGTGACACTACAGCTGCCAGTCAGAAGAAATACGATTTTTTTTCACTATCAAGCCAGGGCATGCCTACTCCCTTATTTTTTATTTATTTATAGATTTGTATTATTTAAGATACATTGGATGCCATTTGAAAAAGGTTTGTGGAAAAGTACTGTAAATGATTATGTGTGTGCAGTATATATCAGATAATGAGGGCCAGTCCTGGTCACCTGGATCCACTGGTGATGACCAATCCAAATCCAGTCAAATCGAATTTTATTGTCATGTATTTGCAGGCTTCTCACACAGTGCTATGGTGACAAAAGTGACATAGTAAATCAAATAAGTAGCGTAGAAAAGCAGTCAAATAACTGACATTGCATTTACATAACACTAAGAAAACGACTAAATCAAGTATGAGGCATGCAGATAAAAAATACAAATAAAAACTTTCGGAATAATAGTATGGACATTGTTTGCCCATGTACATTGTGAGTGGAATAAGGTACACACCATACAGCATAGTTATATGAAAATATATACATTAGTAGTGCAGTGAGGTGACATAAGAAGGGGGTGGCTTTGAGACAGGCGGTCCGAGACTTGAAGTTGACCCTCACTGCATCAGATCCCTCTTCCTTGTGCGCCGTCGCCTCCCGCCTTCACAATCGGAGGTCCCTTTCGAGTAACGGGTGACATGAATCTGGACCCCCTCATCTGTGGCATCTCAGGTTGCAGGGTTCTTCTGAATGGCTACTATACACAAATAAAGAGCATTGAGTTACATTTGAATCTACTCAAAAGTAGAGAAAACAAGTGTAACTCATTTAATAATATCAAAACTTACTGTGACGAATGGTCTTCAGAAATAAGTCCCTGAAACAGCCCTTATTCCCTGCCCCAGTGCAGGTTGTGGCGATGTAAAAACGTCTCGACGGAATGGAAGGTAGCAATCGCCCCACTGTCGAACTCAGGTCTTGGCACCCATTATTTTATATACAGTGTTCTGTCATTGAATGTGGCCCAAACTTGGCACTGTTGTAGTGTCTCACTTCTGGCCCTGTTTGAAACAATAATATTACATTGAAATGAAGTAAATACTGTGCAAGAAAGAACAGATAGGCAAAGTCTCATCTGGTCTAAGTGAATGTGACGTTACATACCTCTATGACTATCACATCCACATGGAGTGGTTAATACAATGCCTGGGCTAGCCATTGCCTCCACGATTTACGATGGAGTTGAGAGGCAACTAGTGTGGGCGGATTTCAGCACCAAAAGAATATCCCACATTTAAACATGACAAAATCACAACAAATGTAAGGTATTTATAGAAACAACAAAAAAAAGCTTGCAGTCCCCAAATTTAAAATTAGACAAATTCCTTGCTATTGTCTTTAAGTGATAATGCCAGAGAAGCCGGTGTTTGGAGGATATATTGGCACGGGTGTTGACAAACTGTGCCAATATATCCTCCAAACACCGGCTTCTCTGGTATTATCACTTTTATATAGTGGGTTGCCAACATATTCAAATAATGATTGACATATTTTCATAAAAAATGTTATTTTGTTGAATTTATTCATACTATTTCATCCTTCCACAAGATATAGTCCCAACACAAATCTAGGGTTGCTACCCAAGCCGGCTGGTCCTTCGTTCTATCGGTTTGGTTGCCAGAGATGCGATCCAGTCATTCAGTCTTATTGTTCTGTATCCATGGACGCGACCCAGTTATTCAGTCTTATTGTTCTGTATCCATGGACGTGACCAAGTCATTCAGTCTTATTGTTCTGTATCCATGGACGCGACCCAGTCATTCAGTCTTATTGTTCTGTATCCATGGACGCGAGCGACCCAGTCATTCATTCTAAATGTTCCATTGCCATACTGGCTACCCTTGCTTGGTAGCTAGCCAACTACGGCTAACTTACAGTCACGTCAAACAGAGCAGCCAGAATAACAACAATAGCAGCATTTGCATTTGTTTAAGCTGTTTTCTAGTGACATTTATTTGGATGCATCCATAACAATGAGCTAATGAGGCGAGATTTCGCCTGGTATAGAACATGTGCTCTCTCGTCAGGGCAGTTGTTCAGAGGAGCTAGCTAACCACACGTCTAACATAATCTTTTCAAACGGAAGCTGGAAAGACTTAGTTTTCTTTGACCTTTTTTCAATTCACATTTCTTTGTATATATACATAAAAATGATGCCAGCTGATTCATGATTTAGACTGCCTGAGAAACGCTCCCTGCCTGTCTGTCAGACTCCCGACACGTTCATTACTATGGGACGGCAGGAGATCGAATTTGAATATTGAAACAATGTTGCAAATGTCGGAGAGACAGGCAGCAAGGTTTATACAAATCTCAGCTAAATGTTAGTCTAAAAGAAATGTGGGATAATGTCTAGATGCTTTTTATAGTGGAGATCAAGTATATAAAGTGCCGGGCTATGTTGATGAGAAAGTGGATTGCGCAGTCAGATGGAAGTGAATAAATAGGCATTTTAATGTCATAGATTTAGCTGATGGTAACTTGTAGAATAGACACCGGCTGGAATGTGGTTTTAACCAATCAGCATTCAGGATTAGACCCACCCGCCGTATAATTAATATTAACTCATGGCTTTCCTTGGGCTTGTAGGTGTTTTCTGATTGGAGGCTAAATGCCAGAGATGCAAAAGCAGCCTGACAAGGGCGTATAGCGGTCCTATGAGTGGGGGCTACTCGGCAGAGATCATGTCTTGAATGGCAAAGTCTTTTCACCTGCTGGTGGTAGGAATTTATAGCTTTGGGTGTAGGGAAAGTGGAAAATAGCAAGCAGGAGGACATTGTTTGTGTACTGGGTAGGTACTTATTGGATCTGAAGACGGTTGTCATAAATGAGTACTCTGTGGGAGGTGAAGTGTGAAATCGACTGATAAAAATGATTACTTCCCATACATTCACTTCCCTAAACTTAACACCTCTTAAAAAGGAGCTTTTGGAAGTTAGTAATGCATGATGGGAATCAGGTGTCACATATGTCAACATAAGTCTATTGGGATAATGGGATAAGACTAAGATAAAAGTTGTGTGACACACTTAACTGTAGGATGGAGATGCAGAGCTGTATCTTTAAAAGTTAGACAATATAGACAATAACACATCTCTAGTGTTAATTATTTACACACACTATGTATTTATAATTCAATCATCAGAAGTATGTTGGTATTAATGTACAGCCAACATGATTTCCAAGCTTTCTTTCCATTACTTTACAAAATAGCCAAGCAACATATTGTCTAATGAATGTATCCCACCAACAGGAAACCAAAAACCATTCTTGTACTGTATTTGTATTTGTTTTGATGTAATTACATTTTGTAACAATAAAATAAGTTCATAAGCAAACTGCATTGATTGTCATCTATACATGCAATGCACAATCGTCAATAAGTAACACATTACGGTAAAATTGAATAACTTGAATAACTCATTTATAACCCATTAGTAGACCGTTAAAATGTATTGTGCATGTGTAAATGGTTTATTAAATGTTTTATTTATTTAACCTTTATTTAACTAGGCAAGTCAGTTAAGAACAAATTCTTATTTACAATGATGGCCTAGGAAGGGGCAGAACATACTCTTTGGTTAACACCAAATGCATTCTAGTTGTGTGTCAGATCAGCTTTAAGATAAGCAGTGTGCCTTTTAAAAATTATAATTTAGGGAAAGAGGGGGCTTGTAGTGTAAAATCAATAGCTGCTTAAAATTCATAGCCAGGCAACCTATTTGCCCTTCATGTCACTAACCTTTTGCTTAAATATGCACCATATTAAGATTTCATTATATACAATAAATGTCACAATACTGTTTTTTGTTGCTCTTGTTGATGTTAAATTTAACCTATTTAACTAGGCAAGTCAGTTAAGAACAAATTCTTATTTACAATGATGGCCTACACCGGCCAAACCCGGACAATGCTGGGCCAATTGTGTACCGCCCTATGGGACTCCCAATCACAGCCGGTTGTGAAACAGCCTGGATTCAAACCAGAGTGTCTGTAGTGGCGCCTCTAGCACTGAGATGCAGTGCCTTGGACCGCTGCGCCACTCGGGCGTATGCCCACTATTACATTTTTGTGCATGGGTTAACTGCAAATCATTGCGTTTGTAATATCTTTTTAAAATATCACTCTAATTAGCTTTCTTGAATAGGAGAATAAAAGAGGAGGGGGGTGGAGATGAAGAAATTATGTAACTGCCTTGGCAAGCTGCATGGGCATTTCCTTATAAATCAGACCCTTTATCAAAACACAGAGCCCTTAGAAGAAGAAGAAAAACACCATGTTTTGTGTGATACCCACTGTTATTCTCAATCCAATGCAGCTGTCCAGTATGTACTGTGGTGTTAGTGCCTGTAGCTCTATCATACCTCATGAGCCTTCACATGAGATTTTACCAATTGTAGACAACATGGTTTCTCTGTATATTTTCTTTATGTCAAGCCTTGAAAAGTAGTACAAGAGCTTGAAATGTATCAGTGCACGTGTCACGCCACGATCTATTTCACCTGTCTTTGTGATTGTCTCCACCCACCTCCAGGTGTCACCTGTTTTCCCCATTAGTCCCTGGTATTTACTCTGATGTTCCCTGTTTCTGTTGCTAGTTCGTCTTGTCAAGTCAACCAATGAAGATTGATACGTTTTTTTTGTTAGAATTAAAGTAGAATTACAGTAACTGACTGTGGAAAACATGTGTTAATGTTGTCATTTCTCCCTACTTACAACTAGCAGGTAGAACAGTGTTGCAATGATCAACCCTGACAACCGTCATGGCATGTACTTGGTTGCCAGTCTTGCCAAGAAAATTAGTGTTGCAAACAAATGAGTACTGTCCAACTGTAATCACCTCAAAAGACTTCTGCATGATCAATGACACCATATAATGTTTGATGTAGTAATGTATTCACCCCATAAAGCTTTGATAAAACAATGTTGAAAAGCAATTTCAATTAAATTAATTTAAATGTCAATTCTCATGGTTAGGATTTTTCTATAATTGGCTATTTAATTAAAATAATTTTCATAGTCATTAATATAGCCAGCAACTTGTAGTGCTCTGACGTGTTTTAATTACATTGTATTAACAAAATTGATATGCTTTAGAAAGCATGGTGAATAAGAAATAATTAGACCAATCATATATCATCCCCTTATGGACATTAAGTGTATCACAATATAATTGATGAACTAAAAACACCAGGGAGATGAATAAGTTTAATTGTGCTGAGTTGGTGTACGCTGCGCCGAACAAAGAATCATGCCCACCATATATTACATTTCAGCCGCAATTTATTATCCGCAACATCACTTAGCACTTGGTGGTCAACCACTTTCCCCTATGATGACATGACACTTGAAAGCAGCAGTGATGGGCTACATACATCCCAAATGGCACCCTATTCCATATATAGTGCACTATTTTTCACCAGAGTCCTATAGACCCTGGTCAAAACTAGTGCACTATATAGAGAATAGGGTGCCATTTGAGACAGACACCTTGTGTAGTCTTTTAAAATGTCCCTTCACCCAACATTCATTAATCACCCAACCACTCTTCTACACAAGGCTAATGAGGAAGAAGGATCTTTATTATTTGTTTCTCCAAGGTTACGCTGGCTTGACCCTATCTTTCCTGCTATGCCACCACCACCATCCAATGCAATCATGCCAGTTGAGCCAAAAGAAAGAAAGATGTCAGAGTGAAAAGAGGAACTTGCCAATGCCTGGGGTTGGGTTTCAGTGGCTTTTTTCCCTTACTTTTTCTTCTTCGTATTCAACAGATTTGCTACGATAAAGTTTTGTGATAGATTTCCAGCAGGTAGCACTTGAAGATAAAGGTAGATTCAATGATACGGCATTACCACACGAAGCGGTGCAACTTCTGACACAAACAAAGAGAGTATGAAGCACAAGGCTGATCTCGCCAGCATTTGTTGTCACACAGCTATCACGTTGTATGAAGGGGAGGGAAGTCCTATGTACATGCACAGGTGCTTATTAGTATGCTAACGAGTTCAGCCTTGTTTCAAAATTTCTCTGCAATATCTTTGGCTTCACTGTGTCTCAGTTCAAGTGACAGTTTTTGCAATACCTTCTCCATATAGTCCACACTGATGAGCAGTGCAAAAGGAAAGGAGATAAGGGAGACCATTGAAAATAATAGGTAAAGACCTGGGAGCCTTCAGGGAAGCGGATGCCTCTAATACAGAATTGTGGGAAGTCCATCTGCTCCTGTGGTGTCATTGCTCACCTGCAGCAAGAGGAGTGTTAATGCCTATCCCTCTCATCACATTCATCATCATCATCCATGACACCATACAATCAATTGCATTCAAAATATCAAATTACAGGAGAGGTGGTGGTTGTGCATAATGAAAAACAGAGAGAGTGAGTTTGTGAAAGATTGTAAACATACCTCTTAAACACAACTACAAATCTACATCCATACAGCCTTTTGAGTTTAGCCAGCAGAATGCTCCTACACACACATGCAAATGCGCGCGCACACACACACACACGCACACGCACACAAAAGCACCACCCCTCTGGTCATATCACTCCTCAAAAGAGAATAGAACTAGCCAAGAGAGAACTCGTTTAATTTTCAGAGAAGTCGACCCCACAGATTAAGAAAAGAAAAGACCTACAATTAGACGAGTCATAATGGCTCGAGCCTCTGTTTCAATGTCTTACTGTTTTGTTATATTTCAGTCTTCTGTAATGCATATAAAGTGTACTATTGGGATGCAAATACAAAATGCAAAACATTTCAACTCTATATCTGACATGGTACATGTGTCTTCTTTTTTTTAAGCCCATAACCATGTGTGAGGTTCATACTTTTTTCTCAAAGTAGACAAAGTAGATAAATAATAATAAATACTCTGTGACCATGATTTAGCCCACTGCAGTAAAAGGTTATTCATGTGAAATACTATGAGAACATTAATTTAAATCACCAAAACACATTCTATTTCTTCTTAATTTAGTTGTTTTAACAACCAGTTAATACAATAGCAAAACATTGAAGATACAGTGGGGCAAAAAAATATTATTTTCCACCATAATTTGCAAATAAATTCATAAAAAATCCTACAATGTGATTTTCTGGATTTTTTTTTCTCATTTTGTCTGTCATATTTGAAGTGTACTTATGATGAAAATTAAAGGCCTCTCTCATCTTTTTAAGTGGGAGAACTTGCACAATTGGTGGCTGACTAAATACTTTTTTGCCCCACTGTACATGTTTCAAAATTGCCCTTTGAATGAAATATGATATGGCACTGAAAATTACAGTACAATACACTTTTTTCACATTAGGCAATACACTTGCACTATTCATAAAAAAATTCAAAGGTATTATATGATCATTGAAGACATATTTTGCAATCATTGATAAAAAAACAAAATGTATTTGTCACGCACTGACCTTAGAGATTCTTTTATGTCTCTATTTTGGTTTGGTCAGGGCGTGAGTTGGGGTGGTTATTCTATGTTGTGGGATCTATGTTTTCTATTTCTGTGTGTTTGGCCGGGTGTGGTTCTCAATCAGAAGCAGCTGTCTATTGTTGTCTCTGATTGAGAACCATACTTAGGTAGCCTTTTCCCACCTGTGTGGTGTGGGTAGTTGTTTTCTGTTTTTGTGTCTGCACCAGACAGGACTGTTTCGGTTTTGTTTGTTCTCTTTGTTGTTCAGTTCTATTATTAAATCATGAACACTTACCACGCTGCGCTTTGGTCCACTTCTTCAAACAGCTGTTACAGGATTGTTCAGACATAATCACAACATACCGTAGGTGTACTGTAATCGAATAAAACAAATTAAATGAATGAAATAACCAACGTTTAACAGGTACTAGTTTGCATCAAACGTCTTGAGCATTTGGCCATACCCACTTGGCACAGTTTGTCTAGTTGTGATTAAAATTGTATTTAAACTAACATGAATTTAACGTGAAAAAAACTAAACATTTCACCATTTCATTGGATTTAGTTGGATGAAAGAAATACAAAATTCCCTCATGTTGATGACTTGTTTCAAATCCACGTTGATCACCTGGAAAGAGAAACATGCAGCCTATTAGAGTTGTGTGCACAAAACCTGTTGTTGTGCACTGTCCAGTAGCCTACATAACTCTTTATGTTCTTGTATGTAACTATCAGGAAGTACAACTACAATGTGATCAAGTTAAACAAGTAAAACGCTAAAGTAGATAAAAATAAATGTAAATTATTATATTTTATTCCTCATTGATGAAGAGGGTAATCTGGCCATTTCCTGGTTGGCAAACAGTGAGTGAGGTCAAGAGCACAGTTAATAGCTCCCCCTTCACAGTAGAAGCCTGAAACAAGGTTCTAAAGACTGTTGACATCTAGTGGAAGCCTTAGGAAGTGCAATATGACCCCATAGACACTGTATATTGGATAGGCAATGACTTGAAAAAGTACAAACCTCAGATTTCCCAATTCCTGGTTGGATTTTTTTCTCAGGTTTTTGCCTGCCATATGAGTTCTGTTATACGCAAAGACATCAGTCAAACAGTTTTAGAAACTTCAGAGTGTTTTCTATCCAATAATAGGCATAATAATAATATGCATATTCTAGCTTTTGGGCCTGAGTAGCAGGCAGTTTACTCTGGGCACCTTATTCATCCAAGCTACTCAATACTGCTCCCGTTCCGAAAGAGATTAATAGCTGTTTGAGTCAGGGGTCTGGGAGAATGCCATGAGCTAAGTCAGGCGAGCGGCCGTGAGAGTTAGCTGCGTTCCTTTTCATTTCTAAAGACAAAGGAATTGTCCAGTTGAAACATTATTGAAGATTTATGATAAAATATCCTAAAGATTGATTCTATACATCGTTTGACATGTTTCTACAAACTGTAATATAACTTTTTTGACTTTCTGTCTGAACTAAGTGATCGCGGATTGAGCATTTGGATTACTGGGCTAAACGTGCAAACAAAAAGGAGGTATTTGGACATAAATTATGGACTTTATTGAACAAAACAAACATTTATTATGGAACTGGGATTCCTGGGAGTGCATTCCGATGAAATCGTCGAAGGTAAGTGAATATTTATAACGCTATTAGTTTTGTGACACCTCTCCTCGGTTGGAAAATGGCTGTATGTTTTTCTGTGACTTGGCGATGACCAAACATAATCGCAAGGTGTGCTTTCGCCGTAAAGCCTTTTTAAAATCTGACACAGCGGTTGCATTAAGGAGAAGTGTATCTTTAATTGTGTGTTTAACTTTTTATGGCTGCAGGGGTAGTATTGAGTAACTTGGATGAAAAGGTGCCATTTGTAAACGGCCAGCTCCTCAGTCTCAGTTGCTAATATATGCTAATATAATATAATATAAATGGATAGAAAACACTCTGAAGTTTCTAAAACTGTTTGAATTATGTCTGTGAGTATAACAGAACTCATATTGCAGGCAAAAACGGAGAAATTCCACTTCCTGTTTGTATTTTTTCTGGGGGTGGCAGATTTTCAACCAAGTTCTCATTGAAATTACAGCGAGATGTGGATGGGTTTTCACTTCCTACGCCTTCCACTAGATGGCAACAGTCAATAGAACTTTGTCTGATGACTAATGTGAAGGGGGGTCAAATGAGACAGGAAATAGTCTCCACTGCCACGAGTTGACCATGCTTTCACTATGTGCGTTCACAGGGGAAGGACCTGCGTTCCACCGGTCATCTGAAGTCATTCTAATTCTCCGGTTGGAACGTTATTCAAGATATACAGTGGGGAGCATATGTATTTGATACACTGACAATTTTGCAGGTTTTCCTACTTACAAAGCATGTAGAGGTCTGTAAATTTGTATCATAGGTACACTTCAAATATGAGAGACGGAATCTAAAACAAAAATCCAGAAAATCACATTGTTTGATTTTTTAAGTAATTAATTTGCATTTTATTGCATGACATACATTGATACATCAGAAAAGCAGAACTTAATATTTGGTACAGAAACGTTTGTTTGCAATTACAGAGATCATACGTTTCCTATAGTTCTTTACCAGGTTTACACACACTGCAGCAGGGATTTTGGCCCACTCCTCCATACAGACCTTCTCCAGATCCTTCAGGTTTTGGGGCTGTCGCTGGGCAATACGGACTTTCAGCTCCCTCCAAAGATGTTCTATTGGGTTCAGGTCTGGAGACTGGCTAGGCCACTCCAGGACCTTGAGATGCTTCTTGGGGATCCACTCCTTAGTTGCCCTGGCTGTGTGTTTCGGGTCGTTGTCATGCTGGAAGACCCAGCCACGACCCATCTTCATTGCTCTTACTGAGGGAAGGAGGTTGTTGGCCGAGATCTCGCGATACATGGCCCCATCCATCCTCCCCTCAATACGGTGCAGTCGTCCTGTCCCCTTTGCAGAAAAGCATCCCTAAAGAATGATGTTTCCACCTCCATGTTTCATGGTTGGGATGGTGTTCTTGGGGTTGTACTCATCCTTCTTCTTCCTCCAAACACAGCAAGTGGAGTTTACACCAAAAGGCTCTATTTGTGTCTCATCAGACCACATGACCATTCCTCCTCTGGATCATCCAGATGGTCATTGGCAAACTTCAGACGGGCCTGGACATGTGCTGGCTTGAGCAGGGGGACCTTGCGTGCGCTGCAGGATTTTAATCCATGGCGGCGCAGTGTGTTACTAATGGTTTTCTTTCAGATTGTGGTCCCAGCTCTCTTCAGGTCATTGACCAGGTCCTGCCGTGTAGTTCTGGGCTGATCCCTCCCCTTCCTCGTGTTCATTGATGCCCCACGAGGTGAGATCTTCCATGGAGCCCCAGACCGACGGTAATTGACCGTCATCTTGAACTTCTTCCATTTTCTAATAATTGTGCCAACAGTTGTTGCCTTCTCACCAAGCTGCTTGCCTATTGTCCCGTAGCCCATCCCAACCTTGTGCAGGTCTACAATTTTATCCCTGATGTGCTTACACAGCTCCCTGGTCTTGGCCATTGTGGAGAGGTTGGAGTCTGTTTGATTGAGTGTGTGGACAGGTGTCTTTTGTACAGGTAACGGGTTCAAACAGGTGTTCTCCCCACTGTATGTAAACAACATTCTAAAGATTGATTCAATACATAATTTGACATGTTTCTACTGACTGTTACAGAACTTTTGGACATTTCGTTATAGTAGACGCGCTTTGTGACTTTGGAATTGTTTACCAGACGCGCTAACCAATATAGCTAATTGGATATAATTAATGGACATTTTCGAACAAATCAAGCATTTATTGTGGACCTCGGATTCCTAGGACTGCATTCTGATGAAGGTCATCAAAGGTAAGGAAACATTTATCATGTATTTTCTGGTTTCTGTTGACTCCAACATGGCTGCTAATTTGGCTTCTGTTCTGAGCGCCGCCTCAAATTATTGCATGGGTTGCTTTTTCCGTAAACTTTTTTTGAAATCTGACACAGCGGTTGCATTAAGGAGAGGTATATCTATAATTCCATGTGTATAACTTGGAATATAACTTGTATAACTATTATCATCTACATTTATGATGAGTATTTCTGTTGAAACGATGTGGCTATGCAAAATCACTTGATGTTTTTGGAACTACTGATTTTAATAAGCCAATGTTAACTCAGATTTTTTTAAATATAAATATGAACTTTATCAAACAAAACATGCATGTATTGTGTAAACATATAGTCCTATGAGTGTCATCCGATGAAGATAATTCAAGGTTAGTGATTCATTTTATCTCTATTTCTGCTTTTTGTGAATGCTATATTTCACTGGAAAATGGCTGTGCTTATTGTGGTTTGGTGGAGACCTAACATAATCGTTTGTAATGCTTTTGCTGAAAAGCATATTTGAAATCAGACACTTTGGTGGGATTAACAATGAGAATAGCTTTAAAATGAGACACATGTATGTTTGACTGGCTGTTGTCAAATCGCTCCCGTTAACGGGATTGCAGCCATAAGAAGTGAATGAATGGTACTGGTAAAGCTTATCCCTGGGATGTGTCACGGGATTCTTCTGTTGAAGGAGAGGCGGACCAAAACGCAGTGTGGTTATTGTGATACTTCTTTAATGAAGATGATAAATTAACATTATACAAAACAAGAAACGTGAAAAAACCCGAAAACAGCCCTATCTGGTGTAACAAAGACAGGAACAATCACCCACAAAACCCAACACCAAACAGGCTAACTAAATATGGCTCCCAATCAGAGACAATGACTAACACCTGCCTCTGATGGAGAACCATATCAGGCCCAAACACAGAAACAGACAAACAAGACATCCAACATAAAATGCCCACTCAGATCACACCCTGACCAAACAAAACATAGAACATACAAAGCAAACTATGGTCAGGGTGTGACAGGATGTATATGATTATACTCCAATGTTCTGTTTATGCATCAAAGGTTGCAATATGCAGAAATTCTCCACCATTTCCTGGTTGATAAAATTCGAATAGTTCACCTAATTTCAGTTTATGAAACAAAACAAGCAGTCATTGTGTAGAGAATCCTTGTACCATCTTTTCCATAACCAAAAATAGTGTATTATTGAAGATGGTGTACAACACCGAAAGTAAGAGATGCTAAAACAAAACTTAAGAATGGGAAGCATAGAAATACCACACATAGAACAGATCTACCTCTTCTTTCTCTTCCTTTCAATGAAGAAGAAGGACGGGGGTGTATGTTTCATGATTAACGACTCATGGTGTAATAGTGATAAAATACAGGAACTCAAGTCCTTTTGTTCACCCGAACTTGAATACCTCACAATCAAATTCCGACTGTATTATCTCCCAAGAGAATTCTGTTCAGTTATAGTCACAGCTGTGTATATCCCCCCTCAAGCCGATACCACGACAGCCCTCAAAGAACTTCACTGGAAAGAACTTAATGTGGAAACCACATATCATGAGGCCACATTTATTGTATCTGATGATTTTAACAAAGCAAATTTGAGGAAAAGGCTGAGAAATTCAATCAACACATTGACTGTAGTACGTGCGCTGCTAAAACATTCGACCACCGCTACTCCAACTTCCGGGATGCCTACAAGGCCTTCCCCCACCCTCCTTTCGGCAAATCTGATCACAACTCCATTTTGCTCCTCCCTTCCTATAGGTAGAAACTCAAACAGGAAGTACCCATGCTAAGGACTATTCAACGCTGGTCTGACCAATCGGAATCAGAGCTGCAAGACTGTTTTGATCACGCAGACTGCTGGGATATGTTCCGGGTAGCCTCCGAGAATAATATCGTATACGCTGATACGGTGACTGAGTTTATCAAGAAGTGTATAGGAGATGTTGCACCCACTGTGACTATTAAGTCCAACCCTAACCAGAAACCGTGGGTGGCAGCATTCGCACAAAACTGAAAGTGCGAACCATCACATTTAACCATGGCAAGGTGACTGGGAATATGTCAGGAGTGTTTACGGACATATTCAAATGCTCCCTATCCAAGTTTACTGTCTCCACATGCTTCAAGATGTCCACCATTGTTCCTGTACCCAAGAAAGCAAACTGAATTCAATGACTACAAATGACTGTAGCACTCACTTCTGTCATCATGAAGTACTTTGAGAGACTAGTCACGGATCATATCACCTCTACTTTACCTGACACCCTAGACCCACTTCAATTTGCTTACCGACCCATTAGATCCACAGATGATGCAATCACCATCGCACTGCACACTGCCCTATCCCATCTGGACAAGAAGACCTATACCTATGCAAGAATGCTGTTCATTGACTATTGCTCAGCATTCAACACCATAGTACCCTCCAAGCTCATCATCAAGCTGGAGGCCTTGGGTCTCAACCCTGCCCTGTGCAACTGGGTCCCGGACTTTCTGACAGGCCGCCCCCAGGTATTGATGGTAGGAAAAAACACCTTCACTTCGCTGATGCGCAACACTGGGCCCAACAAGGATACGTGCTCTGCTCCATCCTGTACTCCCTGTTCACAAATGACTGCGTGGCCTCGCACACCTCCAGCTCAATCATGAAGTTTGCAGATGGCACAACAGTAGTAGTAGCCTGAATACCAACAATGACGAGACAGCCTACAGGAAGGAGGTGAGGGCCCTGGGAGTGTGGTGCCAAGAAATCTCTCACCCAACATCAGCAAAACAAAGGAGCTGATCGTAGACTTCAGGAAACAGCAGAGGGAGCACCCCATATCCACATCGACGGGACTGCGGTGGAGAAGGTGGAAAGCTTCAAGTTCCTCTGTGTACATATCACTAACAAACTGAAATGGTCCACTCACAGAGACAGTGTGGTGAAGAAGGCACAACAGCGCCTCTTCAACCTCAGGAGGCTGAAGAAATTTGACTTGGCACCTAAAACACAAACTTTTACAGGTGCACAACTGAGAGTATTTAGTCCCATTGTGCAAGTTCTCCCACTTAAAAAGATGAGGCCTGTAATTTTCATCATAGGTACACTTCAACTATGACAGACAAAATTTGATTTTTTTTCCCCAGAAAATCACATTGTAGGATTTATAATGAATTTATTTGCAAATTATGGTGGAAAATAAGTATTTGGTCACCTAAAACAAGCAAGATTTCTGGCTCTCACAGACCTGTAACGTCTTCTTTAAGAGGCTCCTCTGTCCTCCACTCGTTACCTGTATTAATGGCACCTGTTTGAACTTGTTATCAGTATAAAAGACACCTGTCCACAACCTCAAACAGTCACACTCCAAACGCCACTATGGCCAAGACCAAAGAGCTGTCAAAGGACACCAGAAACAAAATTGTAGACCTGCACCAGGCTGGGAAGACTGAATCTGCAATAGGTAAGCAGCTTGGTTTGAACAAATCAACTGTGGGAGCAATTATTAGGAAATGGAAGACATACAAGACCACTGATAATCTCCCTCGATCTGGGGCTCCACGCAAGATCTCACCCCGTGGAGTCAAAATGATCACAAGAAAGGTGAGCAAAAATCCCAGAACCACACGGTGGGACCTAGTGAATGACCTGCAGAGAGCTGGGACCAAAGTAACAAAGCCTACCATCAGTAACACACTACGTCGCCAGGGACTCAAATCCTGCAGTGCCAGACGTGTCCCCCTGCTTAAGCCAGTACATGTCCAGGCCCGTCTGAAGTTTGCTAGAGAGCATTTGGATGATCCAGAAGAAGATTGGGAGAATGTCATATGGTCAGATGAAACCAAAATATAACTTTTTGGTAAAACCTCAACTCGTCGTGTTTGGAGGACAAAGAATGCTGAGTTGCATCCAAAGAACACCATACCTACTGTGAAGCATGGGGGTGGAAACATCATGCTTTGGGGCTGTTTTTCTGCAAAGGGACCAGGACGACTGATCCGTGTAAAGGAAAGAATGAATGGGGCCATGTATTGTGAGATTTTGAGTGAAAACCTCCTTCCATCAGCAAGGGCATTGAAGATGAAACGTGGCTGGGTCTTTCAGCATGACAATGATCCCAAACACACACCCCGGCAACGAAGGAGTGGCTTCGTAAGAAGCATTTCAAGGTCCTGGAGTGGCCTAGCCAGTCTCCAGATCTCAACCCCATAGAAAATCTTTGGAGGGAGTTGAAAGTCCGTGTTGCCCAGCAACAGCCCCAAAACATCACTGATCTAGAGGAGATCTGCATGGAGGAATGGGCCAAAATACCAGCAACAGTGTGTGAAAACCTTGTGAAGACTTACAGAAAACATTTGACCTCTGTTATATACCCTTTGTTGGCAATGACAAAGTATTGAGATAAACTTTTGTTATTGACCAAGTACTTATTTTCCATCATATTTGAAAATAAATTCATTAAAAGTCCTACAATGTGATTTTCTGGATTTTTTTTCTCATTTTGTCTGTCATAGTTGAAGTGTACCCATGATGAAAATTACAGGCCTCTCTCATATTTTTAAGTGGGAGAACTTGCACAATTGGTGGCTGACTAAATACTTTTTTGCCCCACTGTATATCACTGCCTGGTACGGCAACTGCACTGTCGCAACCGCAGTGCTTTCCAGAGGGTGGTGCGGTCTGCCCAATGTATCACTGGGGGAAAACTACCTGCCCTCCAGGACACCTGCAGCATCCGATGTCACCAGAAGGCCAAAAAGATAATCAAGGACAACAACTACCCGAGCCACCACCTGTTCGGTAGGTACAGGTGCATCAAAGCAGTGACCGAGAGACTGAAAAACAGCTTCTATCTCAAGGCCATCAGACTGTTAAATTCTGTTAAGTAGCCATCACTAGCACAGAGGCAGCTGCCCTATATATATAGACTTGGAATCGCTGGCCACTTTAATAAAGTAACATTAGTCACTTTAATAATGTTTACATATTTTGCATTACTCATCTCATATGTTTGTACTGTATTCTATCCTATTCAACTGTATATTAGTCTAATTACTGTTTGATATAATGCACTGTTAGAGTTAGAAACACAAGCATTTCGCTACACCTGCAATAACCGCTAATCTGCTAAACACGTGTATGTGACAAATAAAATATGATCTGATTTTGATTGGAATGACAGATCTATGACTCTCATTTCAATGTGAATTTGGTCAAGTAGCCAAATAAGTTACATATTGCAGCTTTAAGCATGGTAAGTACATTTATTGAAATCTGTGCTAGATAAATACATGTATATTTATAATCTGAAGACGTTTAGATTATAATTAATGTCTGTGAAATGTTAATTGATCATTGTATCACGTCTTCTTCCTATTGGCTGATGCATTATGGGTAGTGTTATTTAAACACTGTCATTTTCTTGTTTGAGAGGAAGGAGCGTTGAAAGATGGCGGAAGCGGACGCTGATGTGAAGAGTGAATATAATGGCGGGGGAATCAAGGAGAATTGTAATATTGTCCAATAGAAAAGAAAAGAAAACAGAGCAAAGTAGCATACGGTGATGAGAATGTCCCTTCTTATTTTGTAGGAGTACATTTTGTTAATGAGGAGCAGCTGATTGGAAGGCTGTGAGGATCACAAGAGGCGGGCTTGTTTAGATTTTTTTTGTGTTGCGTCCCACCCGATTTGAGAAGTTTGATTTGTCCTGTGTGTCTCTTCGGAACAGGGCACCCAACAATCTTTTGTTGTCGATGTTGCAGAGAGGAAAAATATTCCTGGAGTGATTGATTCTTGACAGATAAATTGTGGGGACTTAAGAAAAAGAGAAGAGTCTATCTGTTCTTTTTTTTTTTTTTTTATGGAATCTCTCCCTACTCAAGTGCAGTTGGGATATATAAACTACAGAGTCAGAGCTTTTGTTCCAAGACCAATGCAGTGTGATCACTGTAAATATTTTAGACATGTTTCAAGTGTTTGCAGAAGGGAGTAGCTGAGATGTTCAAGTTGTGGAAAAGATCCTATCACGTGATGAAAACGTGACATGTTGCAATTGTGTTGGGAACCATGAAGCCACATCTTAGGAATGCCAAACAAGGGTGAAAGAGAATGAGGTGGCCAAAGTCAGGGCTTTCCAGAGCATTTCATATGCAGTGGCTGTTTGAGGTTTTGAATGGTGCTTGAAGAGTGCATGGTGGTGGATAGGCCTTCACTGATGGCTGCAGGTGTTGCCATTCAACAGCAGGACCCAGATATCTTGAAGGTGGAATTTGTGGCCTTTATAGCTATGGTGATTAATGGCGCTGCCAATGTGGAGAGGAAGTCCAGGAAAATAGATATCATTGTGCATGCGTCGGAATGGTTCCTGGGACTGGAAGACTTCTCAGCGGAGGAGTTGCATGGAGTATTGTCACAAGCCGTATCACTCTCTCAGGTCATAGAGCCTGAGGAGGGAGATTTGACCGAAGGAAGAAATGGAGGTTTGAGAGTTTTGGTTTATCAATGTGTTTTTTTATTGTTCTATTTTGGGAGGATTAAGTGTGTTTTCCCTATCATGTATGTGTTTTCTTTCTCTCTTGTTTTTTTCAATCCCATCCAGTTGGTGGCAGTAATACACCTTTTTGGGTTGTAGTCTGCCATAAATCCCAAGAAGAATAATGTTTGAGGACAGCGAACAGGTCAGCATGCTGCTGGGTTTTCATGATCGAGCCTGGGTTTTGAGAGTGCTATTTGATTCAGCTAAGTTTGAGGCTGACATTGTGTTCAAATGCTGTTTTTTTATTTTGTAAGTTCTCAAAATCTGTTGCAGACAAACCAGTTTAAAATCTAAGTTTACCAAACGCATAAGTAATTATCAAGTAGAGAACAGTCGTAAAAGTTAAATATATTTTACAAATTGGAAATCAGTCATATCAAAAGTGATGTTAGCTTTGCATTGTGAAAAGCAAAAACACTGCGTTGTACTTAGTCAAGTGAAAATGTGCTTAGAGTTTTGAAACACTGCCCTTTTTATGATCCGTTTTGAGTTTAGTACTAAGTGTTGTGAAAATGTGCCACAGCGATTGACAAAAACGGTAACATATCTCAGACCTGGGTTCAAATACTACTTGAAATAATTTAAAATACCAATCATTTATTGAGCTTGCCTTATACAACGGAACCAAAATAATAGTAGCAAAACTGCAAACCCCGCCCGTCTTGCACTCCAGGGGGCAGGCTATAGCAAACGCTAAAGAGTATTTGAAATACTTAAAATAGTATTTGAACCCAGGTTTAATGTAGCCAGGCTTACAAAGAGAGAGAGGTTTGTGGATATCTATATTGTAGTGGGCAAGGAGGTAAGACCAAGAATCAGAACATTAATAATGTCATGCACCTTAAATATAGCTAGGCTCACGTAGAGACAGTCATTTGTGGATATTTAAATTGTAGTGGCGTGAAGGGAAATCTGTTTAAACAGCAGTAATTACCGGCCATTGTCAGTCTCGCGGTGTTGTGCTCATTCTGCCACAGCCGCAGTGATTAAAATGAATCCCCATCGATTTCTCCATGACTGCACTGGCAGGAGTGATCCCGTGACCTTTCTCCATTGATTGAACATAACAATCACAATTCAATTGTAATGCAAAGAGAACATTTGTTAGAATGCATGATCCATTTCCCGGGCCTTGTGAAGGGTAATCAATGGAGTGACTCTTTGGAGTATTCCCACTACGATATAGCAAGGAGAGTCTGAGGAGCAGAATGGCGAAAGAGATTTCTACTTTTCATTTCACATTGCATCCTTGCCATACCTTTCGTTGTCGCTGGCAACGTGACATTCTTGGTCCGCAGCTCAAAATGACTGTATATATCACAGTAGCCACTACTAGCCAGTAAGCACAACTATTCAACAATGACAGAAACTTTTCTTCTAAAACATATTACACTTAAATTAAAAAGCATGTGCAAAAATTATAGGGTTTATTTTCTCGTATGTAGGCTACACATTTTAGCTTCAAGACAAAAGCACAGACTTGCTAACACAGCATGTACTTGTCAAGTATCTTTAGCCTATGAAAAATGTAGGATTAACCCTCTCATACGAATATAAAAGTACAGTAGGCCTACCTTACAACATTACAACAAACCAGACTTCATTTTGATCAAAATCATGTAAATAGTTACATGAGGTAAAAGCAAATTGCATCTGAAAATGTGGGTATAAGTGTGACAAGCTGTTTTATATGGAAGCTCATACCCGCCACCCCAAAAATGAAATGCCTCATTTGTTAACGTGCACAATTTGTCTGTGCTTCAGTCTGATCAACTGTAGCCTATTGATAACAGCCACAGCTGCAGGTAGCCTAGAGAAGCCTATGCACTCTCATCCCATCTGGGCCTGGCCAGGGGAAACAAAACATCATGTTTTGTAGACTAAGCTATGTGTTTATCACCTAAAATTGGCAAATGTATTTGTTTTCTGAGAAAATATGATCAAATTCTGTATATAGTGACACAATAGGGATGACATATAGTGTCTTTTTAATTACAGATGCAAAGGCCTACACGATGCCCTGATAGTTTTATTGTCCAATCGCAGTTGTTGTCTCGTTATCTGTGTAAAGGGTTTTAATGTTTTCATCCTCCCTATTACCTGATTAGAAAAATAATCTGGTCCCATCATAGGTCATATACATAATAGTTTTTTTTACAGCTGATTTATTACTGTCATACGCTAAAACTAGGGCCTGGTAAGGTTATCCTGCCCCCCCACCACGATGGGAACTGTGGTGCCACCTCTGAAATCACCACACAATATTACAAATGAAATAAACATATCCTATTTGTATAATCTACATTTGACATGTTTTTGGTGGTTGGGATAGGCTTCCATAGTTGTATGTGGCTCAGTGCAGGCATTAGTTGCTGTAACAAATTAAGAATGTAACAGGCTGTTACTGCAATTTCAAGAAAAACATCTATAAAACAAGTCTAGAATATTAGGAAAATGTCTATACATTTCAGCTATTATTATTTATACTTTACGAGTGTTGGCTCAACGAGAGAATTCTGTTTACACTGCCCTGCTTCAAGGGAGGAAACTGTCTGGTGAGTGTCATGCACTACCCCAGAAGTAGTGGTGGAGACGTAGCAGGTACACAAGTTTACATTTGAGTAATACACTATACGTATATACAAAAGTATGTGGGCACCCCTTCAAATGAGTGGATTCAACTATTTTAGCCACACCCGTTTCTGACAGGTGTATAAAATCGAGCACACTGCCATGCAATCTCCATTCACAAACATTGGCAGTAGAATGGCCTTACTGAAAAGCTCAGTGACTTTCAACGTGGCACCGTCATAGGATGCCACCTTTCCAACAAGTCAATTCATCAAATGTCTGCCCTGCTAGAGCTTCCCTGGACAACTGTAAGTGCTGTTTTCTTGAAGTGGAAACATCAAGGAGCCACAACGGCTCAGCTGTAAAGTGGTAGGCCACACAAGCTCACAGAACGGGACCGCCGAGTGCTGAAAAATTCAAAATCAATTAAAATCAGTCTGTCCCCCGGTTGCAAGATTCACTACCAAGTTCCAAACTGCTTCTGGAAGCAACGTCACCACAATAACTGTTTGTCGGGAGCTTCATGAAATGGGTGACCATGGCAGAACAGTTCCACACAACCCTAAGATTACCATGTGCAATACCAAGCGTGGGCTGGAATGGTGTAAAGCTCGCCGCCATTGAACTCTGGAGCAGTGGAAACAAGTTCTCGGGAGTGATGAATCACGCTTCACCATCTGGCAGTCCGATGGATGAATCTGGATTTGGCGGATACCAGGAGAACACTACCTGCCCCAATGCACAGTGCCAACTGTAAAGTTTTGTGAAGGAGGAATAACGGTCTTGGGCTGTTTTTCATGGTTCGGGCTAGGCCCCTTAGATCCAGTGGGGGGAAATAACCCCGCAGCATACAAATACCGTAGTGCCAAGTCTAGGTCCAAAAGGCTTCTTAACAGCTTCTAATCCCAAGTCAAAAGACTGCTGAACAGCTAATTAAATGGCTACCTGGACTATTTACTTTTACCCCTTTTTCTCCCCAATTTCGTGGTATCCAATTGGTAGTTACAGTCTTGTCTCATCGCTACAACTCCCATACGGACTCGGGAGAGGCAAAGGTTGAGAGCCATGCTTCCTGCAAAACACAACCCAACCAAGCCGCACTGCTTCTTAACACAATGCCCGCTTAACCCGGAAGTCAGCCACACCAATGTGTTGGAGAAAACACTGTACACCTGGCAACCATGTCCATCGTGCATGCATCCAGCCCACCACAGGAGTCGCTAGAGCGCAATCGGACAAGGACATCCCTGCCGGCCAAACCCTCCCCTAAACTGGACGACACTGGGCCAATTGTACGCCGCCCCATACGTCTCCCGGTGACGGCCGGCTATGACAGAGCCTGGACTCGAACCAGGATCTCTAGTGGTACAGCTAGCAACCGCGATGCAGTGCCTTAGACCAGCGTTGAAATATGCTACTCTGTCTTTGTTTACTGTTGTGCTATCATCAAATAATAGCTTCTTATGCTTCGCCGAAAAGCCTTTTGTGAATCAGCCAACATGTCAGATTTCAAACGAGTGTAGCTTTAATTTGGTATCTTACATGTGTGATTTATTGAAAGTTTGAATTTTAGAGTATTTTATTTGAATTTGGCTCCCTGCATTTACCCTGGCAATTGGCCAGGTGGGACATTTGCGTCCCGCCTATCCCAGAGAGGTTTTAAAACCTCTTAAGCATCGGACCCTTTTTAAAAAAATGTTTTGCTTAAAATACCCAAATCTAACTGCCTGTTGCTCAGGACTTGAAGCAAGGATATGAATATTCTTGATACCATTTGAAAGGAAACACTTTGAAGTTTGTGGAAATGTGAAATTAATGTTGGAGAATGTAATATATTAGATCTGGTAAACGTATGGTGTGGTTGTGGTCAGTAGTTGTGTGGTTGTGGTCAGTAAATGTGGTCACTCGTCATAATTTTTTGCCTACGCTGCCACATGTGTGCTGTCACATGTGCCCTGCCACATGTCCTGTGTGTCTGTGATTATCAATAGCAATTGCTCCATTTGGGCGGTTCAGTGGTGAGACGGAGAGCTGTTAGCTGAAGTTAACTAACTTTTTGTCACTCTAAACTCCAACTAAAAGCTGTAACGTTTTATTGGTATTTGGTATATTTGGTAACTTTTTAATGGTATTTGGTATATTTCTGTTCTGATGTTTTTAATTTGAAAAGCAGAAAAGTAGCGGAAGATTTCATATGCTTTTTTTGTGTGTGGGGGGTCAAAACAGCAGTAAAAAAAACTGTTGGAAATAAACGTGTTAATGCAGTAACTAAAACAGCTGTATCGTTAGAGCCGTAGAATACATTTTTGTTCCACAAACAGATTTGAATAGCAGAGAGAAGATGATGTCATACCCTCTAACTGTTTTTCTAACTTGTTGGGGAAGTGGTTAACATTTCAGTTGTTTATAAAAAGTTACAGAAATTGTTGTTGATGCGGTTACTAAAACAGCTGTAGCTCAAAGTAGCTAAGTTGCATTGTTGCATTTACAGTGAATGGAATGTTGGAAATTATGATGTCACAATGGGGCCTTTTAGAATCTTTAGGAAATGCCATGAAAGTGAATGAAGATAAACAAAAAATTACAAAAGGTTAGTAGTTTAAAAAGCATAAAATATATCAAAGGTTGTGTACAAACACAATATTCCAGAGCAATCTGTACATCTGAAAGTGTGAATGATGTGGTAGGAGGAATAACATTCCAAATAATAACAAGAAGAAGTATGACGGAAATTTAAAATGGGACGTTTGCTTTGCTAGAACCATTATTAATAGTAACTATAATAAGTCAGAAGTATTACGAAGATTGTTGAACAATCCTGCTGTGCAAAGCTCTTATCCAGAAAGACTCACAGCTGTAATCGGTGCCAAAGGTGATTCTAACATGTATTGACTTAGGGGGTGAAGTTCTTATCTAATCAAGATATATTAGTGAGTTATTTATTTTTATTTATTTTTTTACAAATGTTTGAATTTTTCTTCCATTTTGACACTACAGAGTATTTTGTGTAGATTGTCGAGAGAAAATGACAAATAAATCCAATTGAATTCCACTTTGTAACATACTTTCTGAAGGCACTCTTTATATCTGATAGACCAAACTTTCCTAAGTGAAAACCACCACTTGCACTGCATACTCCAAGTAATGCATGACTAAAGTCATAAAACTGTAATATACCACACATACATAACATCTCATTCCCTCTTTAAAAGCTTCTCTTGATCATGTCTTTCAAAAACTTTTTTATGATAAAGTGTGTATGCGAACGATGTCCTTAAGGGATTTATTTTTAGAATCGGGAGATTATAGTTTACACGGATATTAAAACGATTAGACCAGTCAGCTCTCTGAAGGCAGTTTATCTAATGGGGAAAATGTGCTATGCTAATTGAGAAATTCTGATGGATAAATGATGCTTAAACTAGGCTACTTCCTCTCTCTCTCTCTTTCCCCCATTCTCTCTCTCTCTCCTTTCTTTCTCTCCTTCTCTGTCTTTGCTGGAGGATTTTAGATTTCAGTTTGATAACATCAGAACCAGCCATAAGCTGTGAGAGACGTCAGGGTGAGTGAAACCAGTGTAGGCCAAGCTAAAATGTAATTGTCTCGGAAAAACTTTGCAGATGACAGATTCAATTCCATTCAGTTAATGTTGAATACATCCTGTACAAGCATGGTAGCCCGCTATCTCACTGCGCTGGAAAAACAAAAGGAAATGTTAATTGCTTTAATCATCCCCAGCTTTGACGTTGTTGTCAGCGGTTTAACAGAAAACTCCTTGATGAGGAAATTGAACCACATTTGGTAAACCGATCCGCAATTGAGATACAGGCCTATCCCAAGAAGCGTAGTGGAGCTCCCAGTCACAACTTGTTTTGTGACTGGGAGTTCCAGGGAACAATGTAAAGCTAGGCCTACAGCATTTACTTTTATTAAGAGGAAACAACCAAGGAAAACAACCAAGCTATTACATAGCCTTTCACTTGCTCTAATCAGCTAGATGTGTGTATCTCTTCTTTTTCTAACACAAACAGCATCATTAACAGATAGGACAGTAGAAATATGCATTTTATCATTACGGGGGATTCAGAATTACTGTCAGGTAGAGGAAAATTGATAAGAAAACTATCTGAGCCATTTAAACTGGTACAACCATTTCAGTAATTGGTGCAATAAATCTAACTGATTGGATCAGTTTAGAAAAATGTATCACTAAGAACTTCAAACGTGTTGCTAAGGCTCTGCACTTTCTGGGGGACTGAGTTTTGAAATCCGTGGTATGCCCAGTGGAAGCAGTGTAGGATATCTAAGGAGATGGAGAAAATTCAGCCATTCGATTGAAAATGCGGAGGGAGTCGAAAAGACAACACAGAAAATTGGTGTGTTGTATAATACACCTGTCTCCGGATTACATCTTCAAACTAAGGGCAACCATGGCATCCGTGACAGAGAGGGAGAATCGTTCATCCATGTATAAGGTTAATAGAGTCTAGCTAGCTACATTTTCAGATATTTTACATTTCTAATTTAGTCATAAAGTAGTTTTCATTTCAAGTTAAAGCGTACTGTTAGCTAGCTAGCTAATGTTAGCTGGCTGGCTGGCTTGCTCGCTAGCTAACGCTACATGTATGATCTGTGTAGTAAAATTATTAAATATTTCAGAGCCATATGCATTACTTGTTATAGCCTAATGTTAGCTAGCTAGCTAAGATTTAACCTATTAGTTGGTTAGCTTTATCTACCTGTAGATTCATAAAGGGTAGTAACATTATGAGTTGGGAGTGGTTCATTGTTTAGCTAGCTAGCTAACGGTGACTAACCCCATTCCGTACAAATTTGCACAACTGCAGCATTCAAATAAGGCTGCAATGATAACTAATGGGACTGTAGCGACTGTGTTGCATCAAAATTCAGGGTGTGAACTAAGTTTTGATTCAGTGTTGATTAACATGGTAATAGACTAAAAGTATTTGAGAAAATATGAAAAAACTGACCCCTCCGATGCGGTACGTTACATCATGACCTGTCACTACGTAATGTAAGGCACATATTTGCAACACATTTTATGCCGTACAGCCTCTTTCCACCAGGGGTAGCGCTTCTCTCGCATATTAAAAACAAGAAAGGGACAGGATAAAGGGTAAGGGTAACCTATTCAATTGTACAACTGAATGCATTCATTTTTTTGTGTCTTTACTGCAAGCCATCAAGACTCTCAAAAGCCGCAACAGCTGCTGTTTACTTCTGAAGATAACTTTAGCGCTGCCCTAAAAACCCAATTCAAATAGGTATTTAATGACACATTATATAAACTCTTTATAGTGTTTTATTTAGATTTTAGAGGTGATAAGTTGGACAGATCGGGTGAAAAAAGTAGTTTCCCCACATGACACCAGTTTCACTATCACGCAGTAGGTTTCGCTTCCCCACCCGCCATTTTTAAAAAGAACCGACAGAGCTCATTTTCTTCTACAATCATGCAGAGAAGGGTATCATGAAGGTCTTGTTGTTGATTTTGCTGGAAAGGGGAGAAATTGTGATTTACAATGGTATTGATATTACAGTTGATCTGGAAGTAATGCATTTTTTGGGTGCTACAATAAGGTCAATTGTATGGACCAGCACGAAGTACAAAAGTGCGTTAGTTAAAACCTCTCTGGGATAGGCGGGACGGAAATGTCCCACCTGGCCAATTGCCAGGGAAAATGCAGAGCGCCAAATTCAAATAAAATTATATGAAATTCAAACTCATTAAATCACACATGTAAGATACCAAATTAAAGCTACACTCGTTGTGAATCCAGCTAACAGGTCAGATTTCAAAAAAGCTTTTCCACGAAAGCATAAGAAGCTATTATCTGATGATAGCACAACAGTAAACAAAGAAATAATAGCATATTTGAACCCTGCAGGCACCACACAAAACGCAGAAATAAAATATAAATAATGCCTTACCTTTGACAAGCTTTTTCTGTTGGCACTCCAATATGTCCCATAAACATCACAAATTGTCCTTTTGTTCGATTAATTCCGTCGATATATATCCAAAATATCCATTAATTTGGCGCGTTTGATCCAGAAAAAAGTTTGCACAAAGTCACTACAAAATATCTCAAAAGTTGCTTGTAAACTTTGCCAAAACATTTCAAATTACTTTTGTAATACAACTTTAGGTATTTTTAAATGTTAATAATCGATCAAATTGAAGACGGGTCTATCTGTTTTCAATAGAGGACAAGAGGAAACTAAAGCTACTTTTTTAGTCTTGCGCAACTCTCAAACAGTACACATAACGTTACCCTGATCCAAGATGGCCATACTTCTTCATTTCACAAAGGAATAACCTCAACCTATTTCCAAAAACTGGTGACATCCAGTGGAAGCAGTAGGAACTGCAAACAAGTGCCTTATAAATCTAGTTCCCCAATGAAAACTCATTGAATTGACAGTGACCTAAAAAAAAAATCTGAATGGTTAGTCCTCGGGTTTTGCCTGCCGCATAAGTTCTGTTATACTCACAGACATGATTCAAACAGTTTTAGAAACTTCAGAGTGTTTTCTAATAATATGCATATCTTATATTCTTGGCATGAGTGGCAGGAAGTTGAAATTGGGCACGCTATTGATCCAAAAGTGAAAATGCTGCCCCCTATCCCAAAGAGGTTAAATTAACATTACATGTCGAAACGAAAGACTCCACTTTGCAAGTAACCATTTTACTGAACCGTTTACACCTTATGTATCATGTGCATTCTAAGAGAAACTTAGACTACAATTAGGGTGTGGAAATGTCAGGATTATTTTGCTCGTACTGTGGTAATGTAGGCTATTCCCAACCTGTCAGGTTGTACCGCACCCGAGTGGCGCAGCAGTCTAAGCTGTGCACTGTGCAAACTGCGTTGCCACAGATGCTGGTTCAATATCTGTGCCAGCCGCGACTGGGAGACCCATGAGGCAACGGTATGCTTTTGGTTTCTCTCCCTCTAAAAACAGAAATAAATAATTCTAAATATTAAACTGGCTTTATTTACTAATTAGTAACAATGCCTCACCCCATGTTCAAGAATGGCCTTTTTCTCACTCACTTTAGGTTATTTGAACACAAAATAATCTCCAAAATATTGTTATTTAAACAAGCCATAGCAAATTGGTTGCAATTTCAGTTAAATCCACCAGAAAAGACAGAACAAATAATACAACAAATATTGTGGTTAAACTCTTGTACTAATTGATAAAATTTCCCTTACATATTAATTTAGAATCCTCCAATCCGCTAAATGTAATTACTGGCGGAGAGGCATGTCATTGAAAAAAATATTTTTAGATGTACTGTAGGCCTACCGTAGGTGACATGAGTCTCACTAGTGTTGAGTAATGTTCTGTTAAAAGTGGTGTAAGTCTTCTTTATTTTTAATGTGTCTGCAGCATTTGTGTATTGGAGTCACTTTTAATTCTTAATTGATCTACTATTATAGGCCACTGTAATCAATGGGGACTCTGGGCGGTACCATTCTGCTCATCTGATGAAGGTGCTCATGGATGAGATTCAAACTTTGAAGAC
Source organism: Oncorhynchus mykiss (assembly GCF_057628025.1). Taxonomy (NCBI): domain Eukaryota; kingdom Metazoa; phylum Chordata; class Actinopteri; order Salmoniformes; family Salmonidae; genus Oncorhynchus; species Oncorhynchus mykiss. The sequence goes on from NC_143024.1 coordinate 49,812,430, forward strand.
CGAGATTGAGTTATTGAAGGCAGACCAGCAGAAAGAGAAACATTATCTTAGGGCAGAGATACGGGCGACAGCAAATGCATTGATCCAGAGCCAGGCGGTACTGGCGGAGAGTCACTCGTCATTTGCAGAGAGTCAGGCGGCATTGGCGGAGAGTCAGGCAGAGAATGACGCATTGGAGAGGGCAAGGAATGAGATGGAGTCGCAATCCATGCCAGGCACACCTGTGAGCTCTGGAACTCCACCGCCAACAGGCAGAGTCAACATACAGTGCCTGGGAGGTTCGTCAGGTTGTCGGTTCACCCTGACATTTCCATTCCTCTTCTGAAAACAGAACTTGACCAACTGCTCAGCACGGGCCGTCTAGACTGTTATGCTGTTCTGCTATTCCAAGGATGTGTAACCGAAGAGAGAGACCCCGAGTGGACACAGAATACCAACTGGGATGGATCCCGAGGCAAATGTGGCTTACCAGTGAACCTCTGGGTGCTAATCATTAATACTGTGTCTCAGAAGTGTCTGTCCATGACTGATAAAACCTGAAAAAGGATGCACCCCTTTTTTTCAATTTTCGCGTAAAATGACATACCCAAATCTACAGTGGGGAGAAAATTTATTTGATACACTGCCGATTTTGCAGGTTTTCCTACTTACTAAGGATGTAGAGGTCTGTAATTTTTTATCATAGGTACACTTCAACTGTGTTAGACGGAATCTAAAACAAAAATCCAGAAAATCACATTATATGATTTTTAAGTAATTAATTAGCATTTTATTGCATGACATAAGTATTTGATCACCTACCGACCAGTAATAATTCCCGGCTCTCACAGACCTGTTAGTTTTTCTTTAAGAAGCCCTCCTGTTCTCCACTCATTACTGTATTAACTGCACCTGTTTGAACTCATTACCTGTATAAAAGACACCTGTCCACACACTCTATCAAACAGACTCCAACCTCTCCACAATGGCCAAGACCAGAGAGCTGTGTAAGGACATCAGGAATAAAATTGTAGACCTGCACAAGGCTGGGATGGGCTACAGGACAAAAGGCAAGCAGCTTGGTGAGAAGGCAACAACTGTTGGCGCAGTTATTAGAAAATGGAAGAAGTTCAAGATGACGGTCAATCACCCTCGGTCTGGGACTCCATGCAAGATCTCACCTCGTGGGGCATCAATGATCATGAGGAAGGTGAGGGATCAGCCCAGAACTACACGGCAGGACCTGGTCAATGACCTGAAGAGAGCTGGGACCACAGTCTCAAAGAAAACCATTAGTAACACACTACGCCGCCATGGATTGAAATCCTGCAGTGCATGCAAGGTCACCCTGCTCAAGCCAGCGCATGTCCAGGCCCGTCTGAAGTTTGCCAATGACCATCTGGATGATCCAGAGGAGGATTGGGAGAAGGTCATGTGGTCTGATGCGACAGAAATCGAGCTTTTTGGTCTAAACTCCACTCGCCGTGTTTGGAGGAAGAGGAAGGATGAGTACAACCCCAAGAACACCATCCCAACCGTGAAGCATGGAGGTGGAAACATAATTCTTTGGGGATGCTTTTCTGCAAAGGGGACAGGATGACTGCACCGTATTGAGGGGAGGATGGACGGGGCCATGTATCGCTAGATCTTGGCCAACAACCTCCTTCTCTCAGTAAGAGCATTGAAGACGGGTCGTGGCTGGATCTTCCAGCATGACAATGGCCCGAAACACACAGCCAGGGCAACTAAGGAGTGACTCCGTAAGAAGCATCTCAAGGTCCTGGAGTGGCCTAGCCAGTCTCCAGACCTGAACCCAATAGAACATCTTTGGAAGGAGCTGAAAGTCCGTATTGCCCAGTGACAGCCCCGAAACCTGAAGGATCTGGAGAAGGTCTGTATGGAGGAGTGGGCCAAAATGCAAGAGAAAGGCCATAATGTATTATTTCAGCCCATGTGCAATATTTTGGCCACTAGATGGCAGCAGTGGATGTGCAACGTTTTAGACTGATTCAATGAACCATAGGAAAAATGCCAAGGGGGGTGAATAATTTCATAAGGCACTGTAACGTGATTTGACGTCATTTTATCTGTGGCCAATGACCTTAAGCCTTCTTGGATGGGCACTTCTAATGTAACTCTATGGCAGCACCCAACGGCCTTGAATTTTTGAGCCCTACACTTAGATTTGGCGGTGACGTAGTGTCGCCATGAGTGACAGAACACTGAGTCAATCACAGAGCACCTGGAGAATATTACCCAATCAGAGCGCAGCTAGAGAACATTACCAACCCCTACTTGCCATATTTTCCGCTGGCTGCCCCACCACCACAGAAAGCACTGAGCTAGGCGGAAACACCTGCAATTTTGAGCTGCCCTACTCAAGAACACAAAAAAAGACCAAGTTTAAATGCGGCTTTATTAACTGAATTATTATTATTTATTTATTTTACATTATTTGCAAATTGATATGTGACAGGAATTAATGTCAAAATATTATGCTAAAAAGGTGGGGCTCAAAACAGGTGGGGCTCTGCCCTGAATGACGGGTCGCCAATGGATATAGGGCTGGGAGATATGTGCAACACCAATCAATCCCCAAGGGACTGGGGTTGCCCATCCCTGGTTTACGGGAAACTTTGCCCTGGAAATGGGTGTCACTGTTGTTCCAATCTGTAAATTACATAAAGACTACAAGAGCAGTGTCATATGTGACCCACCAGCTGGATTCAGTCCTATGTAGAAAAATTATACATTTTGTTTTTTACATTGGATGAAAGAAGAGACTCTTAGCTAGAAAATGGTTTATCATATACGGCAGTTGAGGAACAATGAGAACATTATTCTGCTTTGAAAATTGATAAACTTGTAACCCCACTTTTGAGAAAATGGCCTGTGAATTTTTTGGTACACCTACTGGAGAGCTCTGCTTTGTCTACACCCATTCAGCATCATTCACACCCTCTTAAGCCTTAGCCCCACCCATCTCTTTAAGGATTCACAGTGTAGTAAACCACCAAAGATTGCAAAACTAAAAGTGGTGAAAGTATTAACAAAAAGTAGTAGTAAAATAAAATTTGATTTAGTCCTTGGCCTATATCCTAATCTGACTTTGGTGCAGGCCATGTTGTTCTTCACATTACCGTCTCTGGTAAACACACAATATATTAACTAAAATAAATGTTTATTTGTCACATGCAGAGGATACAGAAGGTGTAAATGGTACAGTGAAATTGTTTAGTCTTTTGTTTAGTCATATAGCTTGCTCGCTAGCTAGCGAAACAATTAACCATAATCCCGACTCTAATGCCGCATTCAAAACAACTGTAAACTCAAAGAAAAAAATAGTATTTTGAACGGTCATCCAACTCGGAATTCCAACTCAGGAACTCGGGCCTTTTTCTCGAGCGCAGATCCTAACAGACCACAGATCATAAACGTAACATTAGCTACCGAGCCAGCTAGCTAGTAGTATGCTTTATCTTGCAATGAAAATTTATTTTTGATCAAATTAGAAATGTATAATATCTGAAAATGTAGCTAGACTCTTACCTGTATACATGGATGAACGCTTCTCCCTCTTTCATGGATGCCATGGTTTCCCTTAGTTTGAAGATGTAATCCGGAGACGGATGTTTTATACAACAGCCTCCTTTCCATGTTCTCTTTATGGACTCTCACTGCATTTGCAATCATCTCTCTGCTTCCACCGGCATTTCACATTACTTTTGGGTTGTAAATATATTATAACTCTTGAATGAATGTCATGCTGAATGTAAACATGTGCTTAACAAGTCACATAATACGTTGCATGGACTACCTCTGTGCGCAATAATAGTGTTTAACCTGATTTTGAATGACTACCTCATCTCTGTACCCCAAACATACAATTATATGTAAGGTCTCTCAGTCGAGCTGTGAATTTCAACCACAGATTCAACCATACAGACCAGGGAGGTTTTCCAATGCCTCCCAAAAAAGAGCACCTATTGGTAGATAATAAATCAATAAAAAAACAAAAAGACATTTAATATCCCTTTCAGCTTGGTGAAGTTATACATTACACATTGGATGGTGTATCAATACACCCAGTCACTACAAAGATAGAGGCGTCCTTCCTAACTCGGTTGCTGGGGAGGAAGGAAACCGCTCAGGAATTTCACCATGAGGCCAATGGTGACTTTAAATCAGTTACATAGTTTAATGGCTGTAATAGAAGAAAACTGAGGATAGATCAACAACATTGTAGTTACTCCATAATACTAGCCTAATTGACAGGGTACATTTTTTATTTTACATGCGTCCTGTTCAGGGTTGGTAAGGTTCTTTTCTAAATTTAATCTGTTACAGTTACTAGTTACCTGTCCAAAATTGTAATCAGTAACGGAACTTTTGGTTAACCCAAACTCAGTGATGTAATCTGATTACATTCAGTTACTTTTAGATTACTTTCCCCTTAAGAGGAATTAGAAGACAAAAATGTATGTTACCAATTGAACGACATCTATTGCAGGATAAATCACTGTTAAAGTTTACATAGATGGCCATATATAGATGTTAAAAATTACTTTATGGGTTAGTTATGTAAGCTTCTTCTAACCCATCGCTTTCTACTACATATAATAATACGATTAAATCATATCTTTACATTAAAAAACAAAATCTATGTCTCTGAATGTCCTTGAGTGGCCAATTTGTTGAAAATAAAATACAGAAATATCTAATTTACACAAACCCCTAGTTAAACCCCTTTTCACACCTGGAGTATAAAATATTTGCCCAAATTGCTCAAAAATCTTCAAATTCTTTAAACTCTGCCCAATTGATCATTGCTAGAAAATCATGTTCAAGTCGTGCAATAGATTTTCAAGCGGATTTAGTCAAAACTGTAACTTGGCCACTCAGGAACATTCACCAACTTCTTGGTAAGCAACTCCAGTGTAGATTTGGCCTTGTGTTTTATGTTATTGTCCTGCTGAAACAGCTATTCATCTCCCAGTGTCTGGTGAAAGCAGACTAAATCAGGTTTTCCTCTAGGATTTTGCCTGTGCTAAGCTCATTCCGTTTATTTTTTAACCTGAAAAACTTTAATGATTACATGCACACCCATAACAGGATGCAGCCACTACTATGCTTGAAATATGGAGAGTGGTACTCAGTAATGTGTTGTATTGGATATGCCCCAAACATAACACTTTTTATTCAGGACAAAAAGTTCATTGCTTTGCCACATTTTGTGCAGTATTACTTCAGTGCCTTGTTGCAAATAGGATCAGGGTTGGGGAGTAATGGATTGCAAAAAAACGGTAACTGTAATCCGTTACATTACCAGCAAAAAATATTTTAATCAGATTACAGATACTTTTGAAAACTAGGTGATTACTTCGACGATTACTTTTAAATTCAGAAAGGATCTTCGCGAAAAAAAAATCTTTGACACTCTGTTTTCTCAATGACATTCAAATCACCATTGAAAACAAGGCCCAAGAGTCTGACCATAAGTCAGAGACCACTATGATGACATACCAAATTTGTTTGATGGATCGTGGGAAAATAGTATTTTTTTCACCCAACTTTTAACCTAAATCCAATGCCATTGTGAAATGTATTGTTGGCTTCACGTTGAATTCACATTGACAACTCAACCAAATGTAAATCAAAACTACATGTTGAATTGACATCTGTGCCCAGTGGGTAGGCAGCAAGATAAAACTGAGAAAAAACATGGCAGAAAGGCAGAACAGACCAAGAATCATGTTACATTCATAAGAACTCTGATGCAGCTGATATGCTATACACACAGAGAGACAAACACTTTTTTAAACTTCTGAAATACTGTATACAGTTATACTTGATTGCCACTTTCTTTTCTGGGGCGATGTCATCAATTACTGCGTCTACTGATGCAGACTTTCCCTTCGCCTCTTTCTTCTGTCCTGCCCCTCAACATTTTTCTATAACAAAGGTAATTTGAAACACCAGTTGATAAAAAAAAGGTGAAATAATACAAAACTATTATAATAATATCAATAAAAAAAATTGCAAAACTGTCAGTGAAAATGGCTGTTGATATGAGCACCATGTGGTGACAAAAGTACTACTAATAACATACCCTCAGGTAGTTGCAGAGGTCTGTGGCTGACATCTTCTCTGGCCCAACAGTACACCTCTTAATCTCCTCAGAACTGATGCTGTATGTACTTTTTTACCCGTAATCCCCAGGACCCCTATACCTTGAATGCCTTCAAAATCCACGCTAACTGGGCTGCTTTTCTGACAACATGTAGCCTACAGTATTGATGTTTACTATTTGTAAGGGATTAACACAGACCATCTGGAAATAATGGACAACATACGTTTGAGGTATTCAAGGCCCTGCAACAGGCTAACATCCTGCCCAGGGGCTGTACTTGAACATCAAGCTGCCTCACGTTACAGAAACAAGAGATGAGGCTGCCTTTTCATCTCGATCATTTATTGGGTAGGGCCATCTACATACCTGCACTCCTGTGCATCCTCTGCCAGCTGAATCATCTCCTGCTCCTCAGGGCTTATGTTCTCTGCAATTAAACACCAAAAAATCTTGGTTTCTTATTATTCCTGGTCTTGTTGATGTTTGAACACGTTGTTCCAGACCAGCAGTAACACATTGAAATCAAGGGCTTGATAATTGGTTGATGCTATGCTTGTCAGGCATGTTAGTGGCAGTGATTAGATATAATTAAAATGCACACACACACACACACACCTTACAAACTCAGTCTCCAAACCTCTCTGTGACAGTCCTGGCATGTGTAAATATATTTATATATACAGTTGAAGTTGGAAGTTTACATGCACTTAGGTTGGAGTCATTAAAACTCGTTTTTCACCCACTCCACAAATGTCTTGTTAAAAAACTATAGTTTTGGCAAGTCGGCTAGGACATCTACTTTGTGCATTTTGGACATCTACTAAATGTATTTGGCTAAGATGTATGTAAACAGTTGAAGTTGGAAATGTACATACACCTTAAACTCAGTTTTTCACAATTCCTGACATTTAATCCTAGTAAACATTCCCTGTCTTAGGTCAGTTAGATCACCACTTTATTTTAAGAATGTGAAATGTCAGAATAATAGCAGAGAGAATTATTTATTTCAGCTTTTATTTCTTTCATCACATTCCCAGTGGGTCAGAAGTTTACATACACTCAATTAGATTTGGTAGCATTGCCTTTAAATTGCTTAACTTGAGTCAAACAATTTGGGTAGCCTTCCACAACCTTCCCACAATAAGTTGTGTGAATTTTGGTCCATTCCTCCAGAAAGAGCTGGTGCAACTGAGTCAGATTTGTAGGCCTCCTTGCTCGCACACGCTTTTTCAGTTCTGCCCACACATTTTCTATAGGATTGAGGTCAGGGCTTTGTGATGGCCACTCCAATACCTTGACTTTGTTGTCCTTAAGCCATTTTGACACAACTTTGGAAGTATGCTTGGGGTCATTGTCCATTTGGAAGGCCCATTTGTGACCAAGCTTTAACTTCCTGACTGATGCCTTTCCCTCCATCATGATACCATCTTTTTTGTGAAATGCACTAGCCCCTCTTGGAGCAAAACACACCCACACCATGATGCTGCCACCCCCGTGCTTCACGGATGGGATGGTGTCCTTCGGCTTGCAATCCTCCTCCTTTTTCCTCCAAACATATCGATGGTCATTATGGCCAAACATATCTATTTTTGTTTCATCAGACCAGAGGACATTTCTACAAATGTATGATCTTTGTCCCCATGTGCAGTAGCAAACCGTAGTCTGGATTTTTTTATGGTGGGTTTGGAGCAGTGGCTTCTTCCTTGCTGATCAGCCTTTCAGGTTATGCCGATATAGGACTCTCTTTACTGTTGATATAGATACTTTTGTACCTGTTTCCGCCAGCATCTTCACAAGGTCACAAGGTCCATTATTCTGGGATTGATTTGCACTTTTTGCAGCAAAGTACGTTCATCTCTAGGAGACAGAATATGTCTCCTTCCTGAGAGTTATGATGGCTGCGTAATCCCAAGACGTTTATACTTGCTTACTATTGTCTGTACAGATGAACGTGGTACCTTCAGCCATTTGGAAATTGCTCCCAAGGATGAACCAGACTTGTGGAGGTCTACAATATTTTTTCTGAGGTCTTGGCTGATTTCTTTAGATTTTCCCATGATGTCAAGCAAAGAGGCACTGAGTTTGAAGGTAGGCCTTGAAATACATCCACAGGTACACCTCCAACTGACTCAAATTATGCCAATTTGTCTATCAGAAGCTTCTAAAGCCATGACATAATTTCTGGAATTTTCCAAGCTGTTTAAAGGCGCAGTCAACTTAGTGTACCTGTATGTAAACTTCTGACCCACTGGAATTGTGATACATAAGTGATATAATCTGTCTGTAAATAATTGTTGGAAAAATTACTTGTGTCATGCACGAAATAGATGTCCTAACCGACTTGCCAAAACTATAGTTTGTTAACAAGACATTTTTGGAGTGGTTGAAAAATGAGTTTTACGTGTATGTAAACTTCTGACTTCAACCGTATATCTATCTAACTATATCTACACACACTGTATATAGTTAAAACATTCATGATGAGTGGGTAAGAGCTACCATATATTTCAGCAATAAAATGTAAGAATTCAAAACGCAAAACAGTCTCCTAGGTTCGTTAGTCGCTACCTCCTTGAAGCTAATGTTAGCTAGCTAACATAGATAGTTATAGCTAATCTACTGAGTAGCTTTAGCCTTGGCTTACCATTCATTATCTTACCATTCATTTTTACAATGATGTTTTTCTGTTAATATTGTCAAGCCTGCTCCTGCTCCCCCTCTATAGCACCAGAATGTCCATCACAATCAATTGTTTCTTGTCGGTTGTTTTATTAAATGTTCACTCCCAGCATTTGTCCTCATAAATATTTATTAAATAGGATATGCTCTGTCTTGACCATGTACCATGGAGTGACAAATGAGCCAATTGGAAGCTGGGGGTGATTAGGTGGCCATGATGGTATGAGGGCCAGATGGATAATTTAGCCAGGACACCAGGGTTAGCATCCCTTTTAGTGGACACCTGTTTAACACCCTACACAGGGCAATGTCCCCAATCACTGCCCTGGGGCATTGTGATATTTAATGTGTCTCCTACTGGCCCTCGAACACCACTTTCAACATCACTTCCAGCAGAATCTGGTCTCTCATCCGGGGACCAACCATGCTTAGCTTCAGAGGCAAGGCAGCTGTGGGATACAGGGTGGTGTGCTGCTGGCTGTAAGACAATGGGCCTCAGGATCTCGCCACGGTATCTCTGTGCTTTCAAATTGCAATTGTGTTCATTGTCCATAGCGTATGCCTGCCCACACCATAACCCCACCACCACCATGGGGCACTCTGTTCACAATGTTGACATCAACAAACCACTTGCCCACACAACGCCATACACGTGGTCTGCAGCGGTGAAGTCATTTGAACGTATTACCAAATTCTCAAAAATTCTCAAAAATCAACATTGGAGGCGGCTTATGGTAGAGAAATGAACATTCAATTATCTTGCAACAGCTCTGGTGGACATTCCTGTAGTCAGTATGCCAATTGCATGCTCCCTGAAAACTTGAGACATCTGTGGCATTGTGTTGTCTAACAAACGGAACATTTTAGAGTGGCCTTTTATTGTCCCCAGCACAAGTGCTGTGTAATGATCATGCTGTTTAATTGTAACGGTTTTCTTTAGGTGAAGGAGAGTCGGACCAAAATGTTGCGTTGTGATGATTCATGTTTGTTTAATAAAGGAAAAACTATACATGAATAAACTACAAAATAATGAAATGTGAAAACCTAAACAGTCCTATCTGGTGCAAACACAGAGACAGGAACAATCACACACAAAACCCAACACCAAACAGGCTACCTAAATATGGTTCCCAATCAGAGACAATGACTAACACCTGCCTCTGATTGAGAACCATATCAGGCCAAACATAGAAATAGACAAACCAGACACACAACATAGAATGCCCACCCAGCTCACGTCCTGACCAACACTAAAACAAGGAAAACACACACGAACGATGGTCAGAACGTGACATTAATACGTTTCTTGATATGCTACACCTGTCAGGTGCATGGATTATCTTGGCAGAGGAGAAATGCTCACTAGCACCGATGTAAACAAATTTGTGCACAACATTTGAGAGAAATAAGCTTTTTGTGCGTATGGAATTTTTTGGGGATCTTTTATTTCAGCTCATGGACAAACACTTCACATGTTGCGTTTATATTTTTGTTCAGTTTAGTTAGTATGCTTGCTAACCTGACTGCTACTTCGAAAGTAATAATGTTTGCAAAAATAGCAGCCAAGTTTAAACTTAGCGACTGTCTTAAATACTAGTCCAAACAACATGTAGGCCTGTTAAAAGACCACAACATTTATTTGTCTCTCAGCCTGTATCTTTGGTGCTAACGTTAGCATTGTTAGCTAGCTAAGTAGCTAAATCTGCTGCATCTGAAATAAAGTATTTTCAACGTTAACAGAGAAGTACAGACTTAGCAATTGTCCAAGCAAGCAACCAATCAACCACCCAACAACACTGGAGGCCTATTGGAACTGACAAGTAATTAAATACGAAAATATAGGCTATTTGGAAAGGGCACAATGGCCGCCGGAGCAGTAACTTTGGTTGGTGATAGAGGGAGTGGTTTTGGCAAATGGAATCATGGGAGTTTGAGTCTTAAACAACAGAAAAAAAAGTTGGAGTAAGCTGACTATCAATATCATTCTATAGGTTGAGAGTCTATTTAAAATATTTACAGATTGTCTAATACCAAGACAACCAGAGAAATATTGCAGAGAATTCCAATATGATCAGAAAACTACAGATGGGATATATAGATAGCTGACAATGTCCATAATATATTGTATTAGTCATCTCAGGGATCCTACTTGTAAACATCACAGAAAAGCAATTTGCGGTTTTGCTCATCACTAGACAATGTTCTGAACCGGTTTGATCCTCCCCAAAATACTGGTTTATATCGTTTCTTTCTGTTGCTTTTTTAACCTGTAAAAGCACTTTTTTTATTTAATTTTTTACATTTAGCTCAATAAATTACGTCACTAATCAGTGAGGATAGAGCAGGCCAGAATATTAACTACAAAAACAAGCTTATGCAGAGCGGAACTAGAAATAAAATCCTGGCTTACCATTTTGTAGTTAAATATAACATGAAACATGATGCCTATAGTATCCTTAACTAGCATTGAAAAAGTTTATCCATTCTTCTCTAGCTAATAAAAAATCTCTCTCCTATCTTCTGAATCAAGCGTGTAATGCCAGTAAAGTCACCTATGCTTTGGAGGGGGAGGGGCAGGTGGCCTAAACACACACACACACAAACACAGGCAAAGATTTTCAGTTTCTGAGTGACAGTAAGGGCTTTGCATAGGCACTTGTTGCGTTTTGTTGTGGGACTAGGACAAAATGCTTATAAAGTAAATAACTTTATTAACCAGTTCCCATGCTTGTAGAATAACGGTTCTGCTCCACAACAGTATGGATCACTTTCGTTCCAGGTTCCGTTTCTGTTCCTTATAAAATGTTATTTTACGGTTTTCGGTTCTGTTCCCTGAACCAGTTCCAACCCTTGATTTGACGAGAGTGAGAGAGGTTTGAGAAGGAGGATTGATTTATGCCTAGGAGGAGCTGCTTCTACAAACAAATATTGGCCACCGCTCCATGAGTGAATCAACTGCTGCGTTACTTTCTAATCGGGTTGTAATGACACTGTGTATTGTCATTGTCAAAACAGCTGAATTTATAATAAATAACCTTTGATTGTACTTTCACCTGCCTCTGTGGTTGTGTTTGCCGTGGGATATTATAACTTTTTTTGTGACATATAAAGTACACACTGTAAATGACTCTGACTTACTCTAAAGACAAGCAGCAGTTATTTTCTTGAAGTCAGGCCATCATTTACAGTAGGTCTGTGTGTTCTCAGCCCACAAACACACACTCAACAGCACATCCAACGAGCGATTATTTATGTCATTCTTCAAAGGTCCTTGAGAGGGATTTTGATGCACCAGTTACTCACACACCAGAATTAATTCAAGCTTGGTTAAGATTGTGCCATCTGGGCCCTTGTACTCCACGATTAATGTGATGCAGAGTTGAATCATATGTGTTGTTTGAAGTTCAATAAACAAGGATTTTCTGAGTAAAATGGCAAATACAAATACTATAGATTAACTCATTTAGGAGATCTCATTTGTGTATTTGGTAATAAAGCCCAGTCGTAATTGCTTATTGTAATCATCAGGCACATACACAAATATGGGGATTTTATGATTAACGTAATGTGGTGAAGAGAAACAAATCTTACAACTGTAAGATGTTTCCGGACATATGTTAATAAGATGATTTATTTGGTGTGAGTTTATACTTACTATTGGTAGAACAAGTTTTGCATCTCCAAATGAGAAAAACAAACAATTTCGCCTGTACAGATTAAGAAACAAAGGAATTGTCCTCCCTTGAAAAATGTTCTATTGAATATTCATTGTACTGCTATGCCCTTGATACTAAACTTTCAATTTAACTTGTTAATCTTAAATTGTATTTCTATGCTCTCGCCCCCCTCTCTGCACTGTTTGTTGTACTCCACATTCTGTCAGGTTGAAGGTGGTCATCATATCTACTGTATCTACACTCAAGAGTACACCAACCTGTTGACAAAAATGGTTCGCTCCTACAGACAGTGAGTCACGTGGCCGTGGCTTGCCAAATAAAGCAGGCAGACAGGCTTCAAAGCATTCGATCACTTGTTCGATTGAACGTTAGAATGGCCAAAACGAGTGACATAAGCAACTTTGAGCATGGTATGATCGTCGCTGCCAGGCGCGCTGGTTCCAGTATCTCAGAAATGGCCAGCCTCCTGGGCTTTTCACGCATGACAGTGTCTAGGGATTTCCGAGAATGGTGCGACAAACAAAAAACATCCAGTCCTTACAGTCCTGTGGGCAAAAACAGCTCATTGATGAGAAGTCGAAGGAGAAATGCAAGAATCGGGCAACTTACAGACGGGCCACAAACAGGCAAATAATAGCGCAGCACAATAGTGGTGTGCAGATGGGCATCTTGGAACGCACAACTCCCCAGTCCTTGTTACGGATGGACTATTGTAGCAGACGACCACACCGTGCTCCACTGCTATCAGCCAAAAACAAGAAGAAGTGGCTCCAGTGGGCACGCAATCACCAACACTGGACATTTGAGGAGTGGAAAAACTTTGCCTGGTCCGATGAATCACGTTTCCTGTTGCATCATGCTGATGGCAATGTCAGGTTCTGGCGTAGGCAGCATGAGTTTCCTGTTGACAACAGTACTGGGTGGTGGCAGTAGTGTGTTGGTGTGGGGAATGTTTTCCTGGCAAACATTAGGTCCCTTGAAACCAATTGAGCATTGTTTCCATGCCCCGAAAAATTCAGGTCCTCTGGAGGCAAAGGGGGGTCCGACCCGGTACTAGATGCGTGTACCTAATAAACTAGCCACTGAGTGTATAAGAAGGCCTACTGTAGCACAAAACTAACCACTGAGTGTATAAGAAGGCCTACTGTAGCACGACTCACAGTAGCATCACAACACACTGACCTCTACAATGATTGGAGATTAACATTGAGTTCTCATGTAAAACAATGTACAGTATATGCCTAACTGCACCACTCAAAACATATCAAACACCTATAACACTCACAATATTGTAGCAAGAATAAAATTGTAACTTTTGTCACGATATCTGAGATATCTGTCACATTCGTCGAAATGATTGGACCAAGGCGCAGCGTGCGTAGAGTTCCACATTTTTTAATTAATAGAAACTCACCAAACAAGCACAAACGAAACGTGACGCTACTAGTGTGCATACAGGCAACTATCTGTAGACAAGATCCCACAAAGCACAATGAGGAAATGGCTACCTAAATATTATCCCCAATCAGAGACAACGATAAACAGCTGTCTTTGATTGGGAACCATACCAGGCCAACATAAACCATTAACTTCTTGCGACTAGGGGGCGATATTGACATTTTTGAATGAAAAACGTTCCTGTTTTAAACAAGATATTTTGTCACGAAAAGATGCTTGACTATGCATATAATTGACAGCTTTGGATAGAAAACACTAACGTTTCCAAAACTGCAAAGATATTGTCTGTGAGTGCAACAGAACTGATGTTACAGGCGAAACCCAGATAAAAATCCAATCAGGAAGTGCCGCATTTTTTGAAACCGCCTCATGCCAATGACTCCTTATATGTCTGTGAATAAGCTACGAATGAGCTTACGTTTTCTACGTATTCCCCAAGGTGTCTACAGCATTGTGACGTCTTTTTACGCATTTCCGTTGAAGAATAGCCGTAAGGGACCATATTTAGCAAGTGTCTCCCGCAGAAAATCTTGCGTAAAATACTGAGGTAGCCATTTTTCCAATTGCTTCTTATGAGAAACCAATTGCCTCGACGGATATATTATCGAATATATATGTTAAAAACACCTTGAGGATTGATCCTAAACCACGTTTGCCGTGTTTCTGTCGATATTATGGAGCTAATTTGGAAAAAAGTTTGGCGTTGTAGTGGTAGCATTTTCCGGTCGATTTCTCACCTAAGCATGATGAACAAACGGGAGCTATTTTGCCTACAAAAATAATCTAACTGGGAGTCTCGTGAGTGAAAACATCCAAAGCTCATCAAAGGTAAACGATTTAACTTGATTGCTTTTCTGATTTCCGTGACCAAGTTACCTGCTGCTAGCTGGACAAAATGCTATGCTAGGCTATCGATAAACTTACACAAATGCATGTCTAGCTGTTACGGTTTTCTTGCGGTGAAGGAGAGTCGGACCAAAATGCAGCGTGGTAATTTTCATAGATGTTTAATAATGATGAAAAAACGAACAATACAAAAACAACAAACGTAACGTGAAAACCTATACAGCCTATCTGGTGCAAACAGAGACAGGAACAATCACCCACGAAACACTCAAAGAATATGGCTGCCTAAATATGGTTCCCAATCAGAGACAACGATAATCACCTGCCTCTGATTGAGAACCAATTCAGACAGCCATAGACTTTGCTAGAGAACCCCACTAAACCACAATCCCAATACCTACGAAAACCCCAAGACAAAACACACCACATAAATAAACCCATGTCACACCCTGCCTGACCAAAATAATAAAGAAAACACAAAATATAAAGACCAGGGCGTGACAGAACCCCCCCCCCCCCCCAAGGTGCAGACTCCCGACCGCACAACTAAACCCATAGGGGAGGGTCCGGGTGGGCGTCTGTCCACGGTGGCGGCTCCGGCTCGGGACGTGGACCCCACTCCAACCAAGTCTTAGTCCCCTTGTAATGAGTCCTTTGATTGGCGACCCTCGCCGCCGACCATGGCCTAATACCCCTCACCAAGGACCCCACTGGACTGAGGGGCAGCTCGGGACTGAGGGGAAGCTCGGGACTGAGGGGAAGCTCGGGACTGAGGGGAAGCTCGGGACTGAGGGGAAGCCCAGTACCGAGAGGAAGCCCAGTACCGAGAGGAAGCCCAGTACCGAGAGGAAGCCCAGTACCGAGAGGAAGCTCAGGCAGGCAGTAGGCTCTGGCAGATCCTGGCTGGCTGGTGGTTCTGGCAGATCCTGGCTGATTGGCGGTTCCGGCAGATCCTGGCTGACTGGCGGATCCTGGCTGAATGGCGGATCCTGGCTGACTGGTGGATCTGGAAGATCATGGCTGACTGGCAGATCTGGAAGATCCTGGCTGACTGGCGGATCTGGAAGATCCTGGCTGACTGGCGGATCTGGAAGATCCTGGCTGACTGGCGGCTCTAGCTGCTCTGGCTGCTCCATGCAGACTGGCAGCTCTGGCTGCTCCATGCAGACTGGCAGCTCTGGCTGCTCCATGCAGACTGGCAGCTCCATGCAGACTGGCAGCTCCATGCAGACTGGCAGCTCTGGCTGCTCCATGCAGACTGGCAGCTCTGGCTGCTCCATGCAGACTGGCAGCTCCATGCAGACTGGCAGCTCTGGCTGCGCTGAACAGGCAGGAGACTCCGGCAGCGCTGGAGAGGAGGAAGGCTCTGGCAGCGCTAAACAGGCGGGAGACTCCGACAGTGCTGTAGAGGCGGAAGGCTCTGGCAGCGCTAAACAGGCGGGAGACTCCGACAGCGCTGGAGAGGAGGAAGGCTCTGACTGTGCTGAACAGGCGGGAGACTCCGGCAGCGCTGGAAAGGAGGAAGGCTCTGGCAGCGCTAGATAGGCGGGAGACTCCGGCAGCGCTGGAGAGGAGGAAGGCTCTGGCAGCGCTGGACAGGTGAGGCGCACTGTAGGCCTGATGCGTGGCGCTGGCACTGGTGGTACTGGGCCGAGGACACGCATAGGAAGCCTGGTGCGGAGAGCTGCCACCGGAGGACTGGTGTGTGGAGGTGGCACAGGATGGACCGGACCGTGAAGGCGTACTGGAGAGCCTGAGAGCAGGGCTGGCACAGGACGTGCAAGGCTAGGGAGGTGCACAGGAGGCCTAGTGCGTGAGGCTGGCACAATCTTCACCAGCCGACTAACACGCACCTCAGGACGAGTATGGAGCGCTGACCCAGGTGCCATCAAATCCCCGACACGCTCCGTCGGACGAATATCGTACCTAAAGCACCAAACTAGCAACTCCCTCATAACTCTCTCCTCCACTTTCCCCATTAACTCCTTCACAGTCTCTGCTTCACTCACCTCCAACACCAGCTCTGGTTCTGGTCTCCTCCTTGGCTCATCACGATAAACAGGGGGAGTTGGCTCAGGTCTGAACCCTGACTCTGCCACACTCTCCCTGAGCCCCCCCCCCCTCCCCCCCCAATAATTTTTTGGGGCTGACTCTCGGGCTTCCTTCCGCGCCGCCGTGCTTGTCTCTTCAACTCCATTCTCCTATAACCCTCTTCGCACTGCTCCAGCGAATCCCAGGCGGGCTCCAGCACTCTCCCTGGGTCGACTGTCCACCTGTCTATTTCCTCCCAAGTCGTATATTCCAAACTTTGTTTCTTCTGCTGCCGCTGCCTGTCACCACGCCGCTTGGTCCTGTTGTGGTGGGTGATTCTGTTACGGTTTTCTTGCGGTGAAGGAGAGTCGGACCAAAATGCAGCGTGGAAATGTTCATACATGTTTAAAAATGATGAAAAAACGAACAATACAAAAACAACAAACGTAACGTGAAAACCTATACAGCCTATCTTTAAAAAATTTTTTTTTTAGAAAAAATAATTTATTACATTCAATACCATTCATTCTTTACAACTCATCATTTTCATTCATACTTCAATAATGGTATTTTAATTTAACTAAACAAGAAACCCCAAACAAAACCTCAGGGGAGCATCTTCCCTCCCCGTCATCCTACAAACTACCTTTCCCTATCTCCCCGTCCCTAATCTATCCCCTTACAAATCTAAATGACACCCAGCCCTAAACCCCCCTTCCACCTCTCCCGGGCAGTCTGCTGCCCCCACTTCCTCTCCTCCCTCTTCATTCTCCCCTTCAAATCTCCTTCCACCCTCCTCACTATCCCTTCCACCCCCCAATCTCTCCCTGTCTTCACCATGTTCTGCCTGGCTTCCCACAGCTCCCGTTTAAAGAGACTCATGAGAAGCCAGAGCAGAAACCTGTCCCTATCCGTCCCTCTCGCTCTCCCTACACCTCTCTCTAACCTGGCCCACGTCAATACAAAATCCCCCCTTACCAAACCTAACAACACCCGTGCCCTAGCCCATACTACTCCGGCAAAGGCACAGTCCCAAAAGACATGGCGCACAGTCTCCTCCCTGCCACAAGAGGATCTTGGACAGGTGGGGGATTGCACCAAACTATACCGGTACATGATGGAACGTACCGGCAAGCACTTATGGAGGCTCAACCAATTCAGGTCCTTGAGCCTGTTGTCCAGACCCCGCGCCTGCACTCCCTCCCAGACCACTTCCGAGATGCCCACTACAGGTGCCGGACTCCCTGCCTTTCTGACCTCCTCGTACAGGTGCCTGTGATCTAAACCTACTCGGGCAACTTCAACCTCAGGGTGCGCACGCAGCCACTTGGCCGCATGACCAAAGTGCCACGGCAGCTGTTCCGCCCGAGGACCCGTGTTAGACCACACCATTACGCTTCTCGCCTGATACGAGAAGAACACCCGCAGGAGGTAACCGGACGGGTGTATCACTGGATGAGCAAGCTCCGTTAACAAGAAATAAACAAAAATTGCGTCCAGCTTGAGGGGGAAATGTGGTACCCCCCTACCTCCCTCCCCGATGGGACAGAGCATGCGTGCCCTGGCGACCCACTCGCACCTGTCACTCCACATGAACTGAAACACAAGCCTCACTAGAGGCCTCCTCAGACTAGCCGGCAATGGGTAGATGTACGCCAAATACAAAAGAGACGGCAACACATCCACCTTTAGGACCAGGACTTTGCCCATAAAAGACAAATACCTAGCCTTCCACATTGCTAGCTTCCTCTGTACCACTGCGATACGCATGTTCCAGTTTAGCGTCGCTGAGCCGGAGGTCTCAAAATGGACCCAGAGAATCCTCAGGGCCCCCTCACAGAGAGATAACCCCCCGGGCACATCCGTTCTACCGCGCCATCTTCCGAAAAACTTGACGGAACACTTTGCATGGTTCAGAACTGCTCCCGACGCTCGGGTGAAATCCCCAAAGATGGCAAGGGACCTTGTCAGGCACGAGTCCTTGCACAGCAGCAAGGAAGTGTCGTCGGCGTACTGCGTCATCTTAACACGCAGCCCACCACTTCCAGGGATCAACAAGCCTTCCACCCCTGTGTCTGCCCTAATGGCAGCCCCCAGAGGCTCCATGTACAGAACGAAGAGGAGAGCCGAGAGTGGGCACCCCTGCTTGACCCCAGACGAGAGGTCAAAAACGTCACCCAAGTGACTATTTACACTAACTCGGCACCCCGCTCCGACATATAATGTACGAATCCATCCTATGAACTTCTCCCCAAATCCTAATCGACCTAACACTCTGAATAAAAATGATCTATTCACGCGATCAAAGGCTTTCGCCTGATCTAGCGCTGCTACCATTAAAGGCAGTCCTCTATCTTCAACCCAAGCGATGGAGTCCCTGATTAACTGTAGGTTCCATCTTATAGAGCGGCCCTCTACCCCGCACGTCTGATCCTCATGGACGACGTAGGGAAGGGCTGTGCGCAACCGGTCTGCTAAAACCTTTGCAAATAGCTTGTAATCTACACACAGCATGGTCAACGGCCGCCAGTTGCCAAGGTCTGTTACTTCCCCCTTCTTATATAAAAGTGACAGCACACCAACAGCCATTGATCCCCCTGGGACCCCCGTCTCAAGGATGGCCTTCAAGACTTCGAGGACCACTGGTCCAAGTATACCCCAAAACTTGAGATAAAACTCAGCCGGCAGCCCATCCATCCCAGGCACCTTCCATTTTCCCATCCTCCTAAGAGCGCTCTCAACCTCTTCTAGTGAGATTTGGGCCTCCATCACTTCTCTAATGTCCTCCGGCAACCGCCTGGACAAGTGTTCTAAAAACACATTTCCCTGCTCTACATCTATTTCCCTTTCCTTAAATAAACCTTGGAAATGATCAGTTGTCACCCTGACCATATCCTCTGGTTCTCTAACTATACTACCATTGTCTTCCCTAACGCCATGCATTACCTTCCTACTCTGTCTGGCCCTAACCGACTTAAAGAACATAGCAGAACAAGTCTCATTGTGTTCTAGAAAGCCACTATGCGCACGCTCCAGGAAAGCTTGAGCCTTCCGCTCCTGCAACTCCCTGAGCTGCGCCTTTAGGGTTGCGGATCTCTCCCAGTCAAACGACCCGCCGAGGTTGCCTGCCTCGTACTCGAGTTCAATTAACCTTTGGATACGATCCACCTCCCTCCTCTCCTCCCTTTTTTTCCTCTTGCAATACCCTATTATAAAAGCCCTAATCCTCACCTTAACTAATTCCCACCACTCTAACACCCCACAGCACATGGACCGGAGGCCTTCAAGCCTCCAAAAGAAAACAAAAAACCCGTCAACAAAAGCCTGCTCCTCCAGCACATCCCGATCTAACTTCCAGTACCCCCTACCAAAGAGGCAAACTGGCGACCCCACCTGCAGGAGCACCCCGTCGTGATCCGAAAAGAAAACAGGCAACAGCCGCCCAGACAACTTACCCAAAGACCTGGGTACAAAAATATAGTCGAGCCTCCGCGCAACCCCCCTGGAGTTGCGCCATGTAGGACCGGCCATTTTCGGAGTAGTGTGCAGGCCACCATCAACCAGACCATGGCAAGCCATTAGCCCGGTGATGGCGCCTGCACTGCTATCCCCCCCTATTCCTAAATCTGTATTAAAATCCCCCCCTATCACTAATTTCCTATTTGTGACACACAGGGGCGCCAGACAGTCCACCATCTCCCTCCTGTCTGCCACCACCTGTGGCCCATACACCACCACTAATCTAAAATATACAATCCCTTATCGTGACATCCACCCCTATAACCCTCCGCTGCATCACCACAAAAGAACCCTCCACCTTTACATCTCTGTGCCCACACAAAATCCCTACCCCCGATGAGTGCACCCCCCCAATACCCCAAACCGACTCCCCTTTGTCCCACTCCTTCTTAAACCTACTAACATCCCCTCCATCCCTCAGGTGAACCTCCTGTAAAAAACAAAAATCAAACCCCACACCCTCCAAATAACTAAAAACCGCCCTCCTCTTAACAAAATCCCTTAAACCCCTTACATTTAAACTAACAAAAGTAAAATTAGACCCCATGAAAGAATAAAATAAAAACATGTAATACACTCAAATACTAAACCCAGACAGAAAAAAACAAAAACAGGAGACTCACCCGATGCTCCCCTGCTCCATATCTACCGGTGATAACACCATCTGTACTCCCGACGTCCCCCCCTCTTCCTCCATCTCACCAACCCAGGATGCAGGAATAGTGTTTGGCTCCGGGGTGCCCTGCACCCTGGGTCTACCCCCACACTCCTCCCCCTCCCCAGCGCTGCAGCTGTTTTGGAAAAAAATAGGGGAGGCTGAGTCCCCAAACAAAAAACTCCCCACCTCCTCCTGCACCCAGTCCTGAGTCTTGTTAGGTGTGTCCCCACCCAACAGAAGTTGAGGGCCTGGGGAAACCAGCAGCAACCCAGAGGTTTCTCCCACCCCCATCACTCTCTTGGCCATCCCCTCCCTCTCACTGTCGGCCAATCGCACCCTCCTCTTCATTCTCTTCTTTGGTGATGGCGGCAGTGGAGAGATACCACCCTCCCCCCCCCGCCAGCTCCTCCACCATACCCCTCATATCTTCCACCAGGGCACTTTCCCCCCACTCCACTTGCTCTTCCACCGTCTCCTTCTCCACCACTCCTCCCTCGCTTTCTTCTCTCTCATGCTCCTCCACTCGCTTGCCTTCTTCCGCCGCTTTTCCTGGTTCTCCTACTCCCGTGCCTTCTGTTTCCTTCTCTCTTCCATCCGCCACTTCTTGCTCCTCCTCCTTCGTTGCGACCCTCCACCTCTGGACCTGTACTCTGGTCATGAGGCATTCTTCCTTCCCCTCCTCTTCTTCCCCCATCCCCCGCTCCTGCTCCCCCCCCAGCCACAGACGCGTATGACCTCTGACAATCCGGACACCCCCGCCACAGGTGTGCCACACCCGTGGCACGCCTTAGGCTCGTCACAATCCTTCGCCTCGTGCTCCCCAGATCCACAAAATCTGCATTTTCTTGCGCTGCACGAGGCAAAGATGTGGCCATAGGCCATACAGTGCCTGCAAAATGGAGGCTGACGTGCATAAAACAACGTCCCCCTGTCAGCCCCCAGGGAGAACATAGCAGGAGGATGGAGGTAGCCACCATGTCCCTTTGGGTCCTCCCTGAGGAGGGCCTGGAAGCCTCTCCTCCCATTCCAAAACCCAAGGGAGTCTTTGAGGTGCCTTGCTGAGGAGACGTTATCCATGTATCTCCCCAGAAAGGACCTCACCTCTTCGTCCTTAACGTATGGGTTGTATATGTTGACAGTTACAACCCTAAAGTTGTTCCTCGCCAGGCTTGTTATTTCATAGTGGCTCATCGGCCTCTCACCTCCCACTGCTCTTGCCCTTCTCAGGATATCATTGCGTTTCTCCTCTGTATGTAGTGCCACGTCGTATGCTCCCTCCAACGAGTTGCCTTGGAAACAAAACACGTCCTTCACCGTCAGCTTTAGAATCCCCATCAATATTATCCTTCCAAAGGTTTCCCGTCCTAAAGGCTCCAACTCCTTTTCCTTCCAAGCAAACCGAATCGTGTTGGCCAGCCCAATCCCAGGGACCGACCGTGTTTATGTATTTTGCACCATCTCCGCAAGGAGAATGGCGCTCGTTCTCTTCTCTTCCAAAACAAGGAAAAAAGAAAAAACCAAAGTGACTGAGCCTATCTGGTGCAAACAAACACAGAGACAGGAACAATCACCCATGAAACACTCAAAGAATATGGCTGCCTAAATATGGTTCCCAATCAGAGACAACAATAATCACCTGCCTCTGATTGAGAACCAATTCAGACAGCCATAAACTTTGCTAGAGAACCCCACTAAACCACAATCCCAATACCTACGAAAACCCCAAGACAAAACACACCACACACCTGACCAAAATAATAAAGAAAACACAAAATATAAAGACCAGGGCATGACACTAGCTTTGGCTGTAAAGCATATTTTGAAAATCTGAGATGACAGGGTGATTAACAAAAGGCTAAGCTGTGTCTCAATATATTTCACTTGTGATTTTCATGAATAGGAATATTTCCTAGGAATATTTATGTCCGTTGCGTTATGCTAATTAGTGTCAGTCGATGATTACGCCCACGGACCCGGGATGGGGAGTTACTAGAGGTTAACTCTATGACAAAAACATATGCACAATCTTTTGTCTCTACATGAACTAACATATACCTCTCAATTGTACATGTTTTTATAGACTCGTTATAACGTTATAATTACTTACATTGGCTTCCACCATAATGTTTTGTCAGCCATGTTTGCTGAAGAAAGTCACCAGGGACGGGTGGCTCGCTTCAAATTCGTCATTGGAAACACTCTATATGATTGGTCATATAAAAACCTTGGGACCCAAATGCATAATGAGTGCTCTAACTCCCACTTGTGGTGGTCTGGAGCAATAAAGCCATGACGCTGTGTACCTCTAAGTCCAGCGGTGTAAGCTTGCAACTTTTAAAGGAGGAACCACTGTATGTGGCGCTTTAAAACTGACAGGTGTTATATGCTGTACTCTGCTGCCAGATCCGCATGATAATTTAACAGCATTAATGAATGGCTTGGAGGAGTTATCTCATTAATTTGCCCCTTCAGATAGTGTGGGTAGTTCAGCATTGTCATGGTTCTATGATACGTTAGGCCCATGGGGTACTCTTCCAAGTTCTCCTCCTAGTGGTGATTGTGCTGTGCCTTATGTTTTGTGCCTGTACTATTTTGATAACATGTATTAGGGCTCTATTGCTGAAATGGGTTTGGGTTGCTCTAGGCCCTGACAAATCCCTAAGGATTCCTCTCTTAACAAAGTATGATGGAACAGAGGATGAGTACCCTAATTTGAGTTTCTAAACTATTTATCTTATGATGAAGGTGATGATCACGATGAGTGCCCACCTGTTGCATTAGTATTTTTGTAAAAGCAAGCAGTAAATTAACTAGAGACAGATATTTGCCGCCATGTAAATCTTGATGTCTGTTGCATGAGATCATGATGCATGAGTACCTTTTGTACAATTTCAACATATCTATTCTTTGTCACAAGGACTCAGAAAGACTATAAGGAGTTGTAACCGAATCCTGTTTATTTGGGCTTTCACTCTACACCATTGGGTGATTGTTAACGTTCCATTGCTGCAGTAATTACTAATCAAGTGTAATTGTTTTGAAGAAATCTAAAAGTCTCTCCTTTGATTAGAATAATTCCATGACGGAAATAACATATGAAAAAAACACAATACTGAAAATTTTCTTAAGAGCTCGAGGCACGGTAGCCCTATCCGTCGGCGCCATTTTGCATCTGTTTGCATTCCACGTGATGTCCTGACTGCTTTTTGTCTGAGAAGTTGCACAAATACAAATCCTGGAAACAATAAATACAGTGAACACAGAAAATACTGTAATACTCACAATATTGTAGCAGAGTTTATCATGTAATTTCCCCATAAGAACATCTGTTATATTAGGTGGTGATTATTTAAGGGACAATCTACAAAACAATATAACACTTTTTCACTGTCACACCCTGACTAGTAGAGAGCTGTTTATTCTCTGTTGGTTGGGGAGTGATAGTGACTAGGGGGGGTCATCTAGGTGATTAAGTAGGATAGATTGGGGTAGGTTTAGAAAATGGGAAAGATAGGCAGGACATACTGTAGATGTAAGGGCATAATGGTAAAAACTAGTGTAAAGGAAGAGTAAGAAGGGTTAAAAAATACAAAGAAGTGGAACAGAGAGGACGATAAGAGGGAATTTCCACCTCCCTATTGTTCCTCTGTGCTAAATGTTCTCCCTCCAGCCCCCCCACCGGCCTGGCATCCTCAGGCAGCACCTCCCCAACCACAACCACCTCCACCTCAACTCTAACAGTTGAGGTTTGACAGAGTGGAATTCCCAATGGAGCAACTGACTGGTCTTGTCTTGCCTCCAAGGGCTTCAACAAATCTGTTTTCCTATTCTGCAGCCTCTACTCCAGTCTTGTCATATTCACCAATGGACCCGTCACCAGCAGTGACTAGATCAAAGGCGAGATTAGAAGAAAAAAAAGATCACGAGGACATCAACTCTTTCTTACAAGCGCCATTGGTGGAATATCCACATCGCCAGCAGCCCAGGCCAGCTGCTGGCGATGTCGGATATGCTGAGTGGCGCCCTGGGATATATCTACAAAAAACCTGGCGACATGATGAGTTGAATGACATTGCAAAAGACCTTCCCGACCCAACAAAGGATGCAGCTGATTTTGTTATGAATATGGTCCGACTGGTGAGACAATACAAACCCTCCACGGCAGAGGTCGCTCACATTTTGGGGGAAAAGCTGCAACTCAGATGGGGGTTATTACCAGAACCAGCTTATCGACCTCTACGAGAGGTTAAAGACACTACACCTAAAATTGACTGGGCTGACATTCACTCTTATACCCAAAACTCTGATGAATGCTTGGATGATTATAGGCGCAGACTTGAGAACTGTTTCCGCCAACACAGAGGTATGGGAAGAGGAGAGGAATACAATCACCTATTGAAAAATGCTTTGGTAAACAGGTTATGAGAGATGCTACAGCAGATGGTTAGAACAACTTGTATTGGCTATGAAACCACTCCCCTACAAACTGTGGTTGAACATTGTAAACATGCTGAGTGGCAGCATTGTGCTGACTAGGTAGAAACAGAAAGAAAATTAGAGAAGGGGGCTGAAGCTACTGGATTTCTACCAAGGAAGGGGTGAGCATCAACAAAGTAGCTGTGGGTTCAAACAACATGGTGCTGGTTTTCAGAATGATGTTCGAGTCCGCGGAAGAGGTCGAGGTAGAGGAGCCCCAAGGGGTGCTCCTGAAAGAAGAGTAAGAGGGAGCCCACTATATTCCTGCTATGGGTGTGGGGAAGGACATTATACAGTATTAACCACTGCACCAAAACACCTGGAGGAGCAGTGAGGGGAGGTTGGCAAATGGGATTGCCTCATTCCACCAATTTGTACAACCCAGACCATACCTGACGCGAGGATGAGACAGATGATGTAATCAAACAGCAACAGTTAAAAAACTTTTCCACAAATCTAAATTAACCTGTTATATGCATTGTTGTCAATTTATTTAAATACATTTTTTATTTAACCTTTATTTAACCTGGTAGGCAAGTTGAGAACAAGTTCTCATTTACAACTGTGACCTGACCAAGAATAAAGTAAAGCAGTTTGACACATACAACAACACAGAGTTACACATGTAATAAACAAACATACAGTCAATAATACAGTAGAAAAAAGTATATATGCAGTGTGTGCAAATGAGGTAAGATAAGGGAGGTGAGGCAATAAATATGCCATGGTGGCAAAGTAATTACAATATACCAATTAAACACTGGAGTGATTGATGTGCAGAAGTTGAATGTGCAAGTAGAGATACCTTGGGTGCAAAGGAGCAAGATAAATCAATAAATACAGTATTGGGATGAGGTAGTAGGATGGGCAATTTACAGATGGGCTATGTACAGGTGCAATGATCTGTGAGCTGCTCTGACAGCTGGTGCTTAAAGCTTATGAGGGAGATATGAGTCTCGAGCTTCAGTGATTTTTGCAGTTCGTTCCAGTCAATGGCAGCAGAGAACTGGAAGGAAAGGCGGCCAAAGGAGGAATTGGCTTTGGGGGTGACTAGTGAGATATACCTGCTGGAGCGCGTACTACGGGTGGGTGCTGCTATGGTGACCAGTGAGTTGAGATAAGGCGGGGCTTTACCCCAACAGAGACTTGTAGATGACCTGGAGCCAGTGGGTTAGACGACGGGTTTGAAGCGAGGGCCAGCCAACGAGAGCGTACGGGTCGCAGTGGTGGGTAGTATATGGGGCTTTGGTGACAAAACGGATGGCACTGTGATAGACTGCATCCAATTTGTTGAGTAGAGTGTTGGAGGATATTTTGTAAATGACATCGCCAAAGTTGAGGAGCGGTAGGATGGTCAGTTTTACGAGGGTATGTTTGGCAGCATGAGTGAAGGATGCTTTGTTGCGAAATAAGAGGCCGGTTCTAGATTTAATTTGGGATTGGCGATGCTTAATGTGTATCTGCAAGGAGCGTTTACAGTCTAGCCAGACATAGAAGGCCAACATCCCGGATTCACCTCTTCCCTGTTGACTTTGAGAAGGGTGTTTTGCGGGTACTATTTAATGAAACTGCCAGTTGAGGACTTGTGAGTCGTCTGTTTCTCAAACTAGACACTGTAATGTACTTGTCCTCTTGCTCAGTTATGTGGGTGCCTCCCACTCCTCTTTCTATTCTGGTTAGAGACAGTTTGCACTGTACTGTGAAGGGAGTATTACACAGCATTGTACTAGATCTTTAGTTTCTTGGCAATTTCTCGCATGGAATAGCCTTCATTTCTCAGAACAAGAATAGACTGATGAGTTTCAGAAGAAAGTTATTTGTTTCTAGTCATTTTGAGCCTGTAATCGAACCCACAAATGCTGATGCTCCAGATACTCAACTAGTCTAAAGAATGCCAGTTTAATTGCTTCTTTAATTCTGACAACAGTTTTCAGCTGTGCTAACATAATTCCAAAATGGTTTTATGATGATCAATTTGCCTTTTAAAATTATACATTTGGATTAGCTAACACAATGTGCCATTGCAACACCGTGGTGATGGTTGCTGATAATGGGCCTCTGTACACCCATGTAGAAAATCAGCCGTTTCCAGCTACAATAGTAATTTACAACATTAACAATGTCTACACTGTATTTCTGATCAATTTGATGTTATTTTATTGGACAAACAACTTGCTTTTCTTTTCATTTCTAAGTGACGTCTACTGCATCTTAGTCTATGCCACTCTGATACTGCTCGTCCAAATATTTATGTATTCTTAATTCCATTCCTTTGTGTGTATTGTTAGATATTACTTGTTAGATATTACTGCACTGTTAGAGCAAGAAACACAAGCATTTCGCTATAACCTCAATAACATTTGCTAAACATGTGACAAATAAAATGTGATTTGATTTGAAACAGGTGAGGTGACAACATATCAGCACTACAATGCCAGTTCTTCTATCTCTCTCTTCCCCTCTCTCTTTCCACTCAGTTGGTAGTAGAAATACAAAGTGTATTTCATGGAGTGGAAATTAGGAACATGGGAGGTTGCCAAGCCACAGAAGTCACAGCCAAATGCAGGGTCATGGAAGAGGAATGAAAAGATGGAGTGAGCGATAAGGGCTTAACTAAAGTGGGCAGACCAAACAGGAAGACTAAGGAGAAAGCAAATGTTGGCCGTCGCTGTCCCCGAACCCTGAGACTGTGGTAGATATGCCTGTTGTTGTGTCCTATTGGGTTGTTTTTTGTTGTGTTTTGGAGAGACATGGTTTTGTGCTCTGGTATGGTGTGTTGTGGTGTGGTTTATCGTACGTTTGAATACTGGTTAACTTATATGTAATTGTTCTGTGTGGTCAGTTACCTCTAAAAGTCTAAACTATTTGATTTTGAATTTTAGGACCCCTTTAGGTATTGAAAAATATATTTTTTATTTGGTCTTTAGTACAATATCCCATAGAAGCTCATTGAATAACACATTCATAAATTCCAAAAAGACAGTCAAAAAATAAATCCTAAGGAATAAGGTTTGAAGTGTTTCCTATACGTAGGAAACCCTTGATAAATATTTAAACCCTTATTTTTATTGGTACAAAACTGACTCCATACTTCCATTTGTTTGTATGGGTTACCTTCAGATGAGTCCCGTGACCCTTGTGGGGCTCGTAGAAGAAAATGGAGAACACCATAGTGTTCATGGGAGTCTCCTCTTTCCACATGGGATCAGTTTCTAGC
This sequence comes from Oncorhynchus mykiss, assembly GCF_057628025.1. NCBI lineage: Eukaryota > Metazoa > Chordata > Actinopteri > Salmoniformes > Salmonidae > Oncorhynchus > Oncorhynchus mykiss. Next base: position 49,841,100 of record NC_143024.1, read on the forward strand.
CTTAATCGGTCAGACGCTACAGACAGAAGTTGGCACATCAGCATTACTGACTTCAGACTAGTCCTGTGACACTTGTGGAGATCCTAGAGCAAAACGGACCGATTTTCAGGTAAGATGCCGCATTCAAAACAACTGGGAATTCTGAAAAAAATTGCTCCGACTCAAAAAAAAACTATTTGAAAGGTCATCCAATTCGGAATTCTAACTCGGGAATTCGGGCCTCTTTCTAGAACTCTGACTTTCCAACCTGAAGAACACTGACGTCATTGTTTGACCTTGTATTAATTTGACCTCATGTTCCCAGGTGTTTTGAACTCGGCATGACTAACACCGCAGTAGCTCGGCCACCTTCCACCACAGATGAGGAAGGCCAACATCGGCGGATGCTTTGGATTACTTAAACTGACGGTTTTTGATGGGAATGTTTTGTATTATTATTATTATATAACAAAAAAATATATTAAAACATGCAATCTACCTGCTGTGAAGCCGCTCAACAAATACACTACATTCAGTCATCTAACAGACTCCCATCCAGAGCGACCCACAAGAGTAACTTGGGTCAAGCGCCCAGCCCAAGGACACGTCGACAGTCAAAACGGGGAACTGAACCAGCGACCTATCGGCCACCGGCCCAAGCTCCCAACAGCCAGACCCTCAACCATCCAAGATCCCCCCACAGTACCCCAAGAGTTGCCCCTCATCCATCTGAGACCTCCACCCACAACCCCCTCCCTACTTGACAACCATTTTGGGTTTTGTATAGGTGAAGCTTTTAAAGAGAGGTTTTATGCTTTTATATTTAAATCATCTCTACCCACACAGTTCATATTCATTACATAGATAGGTATACTTTATCTTGTCTGGTTTAGCATCCCGGATAAAGTGAAGTATTTTTTGCTCATATGATTTGAAAAATGAATCATCAGGAGTAGGCAGTTCCATAAGGAAGTGAGTAAACTGAAATATGACTAAGGAGTTAAGCAGTGTAATTTTTCATAAATAGACAGTTGCAGGATATTCCTGTCTATTTTTACTAGTTTTCGATTGAACTTCATTGTGGAGAGCTTATTTATATATTTTGTGATTAATACCAAGTATATTGTTTTATTTTTTCTTTCTTTAACTAGGCAAGTCAGTTAAGAACAAATTCTTATTTTCAATGACAGCCTAGGAACAGTGGCAGAATTATACCTTGTGAGCTCGGGGATTCGATCTTACAACCTTTCGGTTACCTGTCCAATGCTCTTACCACTAGGACATTGCAGGGATCTAGCTTGCAGACTTAATATAAAACTTGAGTCATCGGCATATATGGGCACAATTGTTTTTAAGCCTTGGATTTCTAATCCTCTAATGTTGTTATTTGATCTGATTTTAATAGCTAGCATTTCGATGGCCATAACAAATAGATATGGTGACAGCGGACACCCAAATTTAGATCCTCTTGAGAGTTCAAAACTCTATGAAAAGTAGCTATTTACTATTTTACACCTTGGGTTGCTATGCATTAGTTTTACCCATTGAATACAAATCCAGGCATGTACAGTATCAGTTAAAAGTTTGGACACTCATTCAAGGGTCTTTATTTCTACTATTTTCTATATTGTAGAATAATAGTGAAGACATCAAAACTATGAAATAACGCATATGGAATCATGTAGTAGCCCAAAAAGTGTTAAACAAATCAAAATATATTTTGTATTTGAGATTCTTCAAAGTAGCCAACATTTACCTTGATGACCGCTTTGCACACTCTTGGCACACTCAACACATCTGTCTCTCTCTCTCTTTCTCTCTCCCTCAGCTCACACTCCTTTTTAAATAATCAAATGCAATTTGAAGAATAATTCAAATGATTTTAAACCCAATGCTGCTGATTATGAGGATTCTCAAAGACTGACCAAATTATTTCACTTCTCATGTCATTAAACCGAGCGTGGGCCTGAAACAAACGGCCTGAATCGCCTTTCACTGATTTCACCCTCGGAATAATAAACATCTGTTGTATCATTATATGTAGAAAGTAAAGGATCCATGTGTTTGATCGACACTCTGTGTCGTTGTATTCAGGGAACTCGGAAAGGCGCATTTTGCACTGATGGTTGGTTTGCATTTGCGGTGTTACAAATTTATGAGTATGTTCATTTCATAAGGCTAATTTAATAATGAGTTGGTCGAAATGCTTCAAAAGGCTGCATTGGTCTGCTAAGGTGAACTTAAATGTGTGGTGCATAATGTAAGCATAAGGCCAACTGTCTAGCAATGAGCTTTTCCTGAACAAAATGGAGAGAACCTACACTCTTAGAAGAAAATGTTTCCAATAGGGTTCTTCGGCTATCCCCATAGGATAAACCTTTTTGGTTCCAGATAGAACTCTTTTGGATTCCACTGTAGAACCCTCAGAGGAAAAGGTTCTACATGAAACTCAAAAAGGTTACCTGGAACCATAACGGTTTCTTCAAAGGGTTCTCCTATATGGACTGCTGAAGAACTCTTTTAGGTTCTAGATAGCACATTTTTTTGCTAAGCGTGTAGGGCATCAAAGCTAATACATTATCAGAGTGAATGACTAAAATGTCACACCCTGATCTGTTTCACCTGTCTTTGTGCTTGTCTCCACCCCCTCCAGGTGCTGCCCATCTTCCCCATTATCCCCTGTGTATTTATACCAGTGTTCTCTGTTTGCCTGTTGGCAGTTTGTTTTGTTTTGTGAAACCTACCAATGTTTGATCCCCTGCTCCTGTCTGTTCTTGGTCCGGTTTTCTATTCCTTCCCGGTTTTGACCGTTCTGCCTGCCCAAACCCTAAGCCTGCCTGCCATTCTATACCTTGCCCAACCTCACTGGATTATTGACCCCTGCCTGCGCTGACCCTGAGACTGCCTGCAGTTCTGGACGTTTTGCAACCTCTCTGGATTACTGACCTCTGTCTGCCTTTGACCTGTCGTTTGCCTGCCCCTGTACTATAAATAAAAGTTTGTTTCTTCGATACTGTCTGCATCTGGGCCATATCTGAAACCTGATAGTATAAACTGACCAAGCGGACTCGGACCAGCTCAGTAATGCCATCTCCTCCCAAGGAGCCACCATTGGAAGGCACGAGGAGTTGCTTTGCAGTCTCATGGAAGGATTCCAGACCTTGGCCGAACGCCTTGACCGAGGGTTCAACACATTGCTGGAGCAATTCGGGGGTTGTCTGTTAGGCAGCCTACCACAATGGTGATCTCCCAGCCACCCCAGTGTCTCGAGAACCTTGCTTACCTCCTCCGGAGCGCTATGCTGTAGATTCCGGAACCTGCCGGGCTTTTCTCTTCCAGTGCTCCCTCCTTTTCGAGCTGCAGCCTTCTTTGTTCTCCTTGGACCGATCAATGATAGCGTACATCATAACGCTGATGTTCGGGAGGGCACTCACCTGGGCCATGGCGGTGTGGGAGCAACAATATGCCATCTGCCTCAGTGTGGAGAAGTTTGTGGAAGAAGTTCGGAAGGGGTTTGATTCTCAGTTGTCCGGGAGAGAGGCTGCACGCAAGCTGCTCCAGCTACGTCAAGACTCTCGTAGTGTGGCAGACTACGCAGTTGATTTCCACATGAGAGAGCTTGAAACCCGGAAGCACTGTTTGACACATTCCTACACAGAGTATCAACTGTGTAAAGTAAGGACGAGCTTGCAGCCTGGGAACTACCGACGGATCTCGACTCGCTCATTACCTGGACCATTCTGATCGATGGGTGACTACGGGAACAAAGAAAGGAGAGGAGATTCGATTTTACTCACCCGTCCAAGGATTCCACCTCGCCTCCGAGGTATCCTGCAGCCCCCGACGGCTCCGTCACCGAGAGAACCCGAAGCTACACAAGTTTCCCTGAGAGCCTCTGAAGACTGATAATTCACCTCTTCCCGAGCCCATGCAACTAGTCAGAGCTAGACTGTCCCCAGCTGGACGACTATACAGACTTCACACTAAGAGCTGCTTGAATTATGGGACTACTGGTCATTTTGTCTCCACCTGTTCACTAAAAGACCAGGCTCACCTGTAGGAGCGAGTACTCTGGTGGGCCATACGGAATACATTTCCTCTCCCCTTACTCGCATCCCTTTTCATGCCATGTTGCTTTGGGAGAACCAGTCGAAATCTTTGGGTACTCATCAACTCGGGGGCCGATGAGAGCTTTAAGGACGCTTCCGAGCTGGATATCCCCAATCAGCCCCTATCCATTCCAATGGATGTTAGAGCACTGGATGGGCGCTCTACAGGCCGGGTCACCCTCAATACCACCCCGATCAACCTACGGGTGTCAGGGAACCACAGCGAGGTGATCCAGTTCCTGATCATTAAGTCTCCTCAGGTTCCCGTGGCATTGGGATTCTCCTGACTCCAGAGACACAATACCCTCATTGACTGGTCTGCCGGTGCCATCATGGGCTGGAGCCCGTTATGTAACGCCAAATGCCTGAGGTCAGCACAGCCTCCCCCTGCACGTCTTCCTGGGGGCTCAGAAGTTGCCCCGAACCTCTCCGCAATTCCGGTGGGGTACCAGGTTCTCCGGGAGGTGTTCAGTAAGGCCCGGACCACTTCACTGCCACCGCACCAACCATATGACTGCTGGAATGACCTTCTCCCAGGCACCACTCTGCCCCGGGGATGACTGTACTCTGTCAGGCCCAGAGACAAAGGCTATGGAGACCTACATTGAGGACTCCCTAACTGCTGGGTTAATCCTTCCTTCTGCATCCCCTGCCGGCCCAGGTTTCTTCTTTGTGGAGAAGGACAAAAGCCCCTGCATCAACTACCGGGGTCTCAATGACATCACGGTGAAGAACCTCTACCCGCTACCTCTCATCTCCTCGGCCTTCGAGCCACTCCAGGGGGCCACCGTGTTCTCCAATCTGGACCTATTGAACGCCTACCATCTGGTGCAGATACGGGAAGGGGACGAGTGGAAGACTGCCTTCAACAAGGCCGCAGTATCTGGTCATGCCATTTGGTCTTCCAGGCTCTGATTAATGATGTTCTTCGCAACATGTTGAACCGGTTCATCTTTGTCTACCTCGATGACATCCTCATCCTCTCCTGCTCCCAAGAACACGTGCTCCATGTCCGACAGGTTCTCCAACACCTCCTGGAGAACCAGCTTTTTGTAAAAACAGAGAAGTGTGAATTCCATCGCTCCACCATCCCCTTTCTGGGTTACATCACCTCTGCAGGGAGTGTACAGATGGACCCCGGGAAGGTGAGAGCAGTGGATTGGCCCAATCCTATATCCAATGACCTTAGAGATGGGAAAAATGGACGATAAACCGGGAGGAGAGTTTGCAGGATTCCACCTGGAGGGGCAGGTCCCAGGTGGACAGCCATACCTTCTGCCTGAGACAATACCGGGAAGCTGCTGTTCGTCTTCTTTATACTTCTTTATGCTGTACTTTCTGTATACATCCCACCTCCCATGTGTCCAGATTTACACCCATGTCTCATGTTTTCTAGTCCTTCCTGGTTTTGACCGTTCTGCCTGCCCTGACCCTGAGCCTGCCTGCCGTTCTGGACCTTTTTCACCCTCTCTGGATTACTGACCTCTGCCTGCCTTTGACCTGTCGTTTGCATGCCCCTGTACTTCGACACTGTGCATCTGGGTCATACCTTACATCTGATTTAAAATGCATATAGAATGTGACATATGGGAGAATTAAATCAGCAAGGCTACAGTTTAGGCATTTACATTAGAGTTTTCACAAAACACACGAATAAAAGCGTATCTCTGATGCCAAATGTACCATAAAGTGTTATTATAAAAAAGTTAAATGTGGACTATCACATTATGACTGTACATACTGCCCTACTTAAATTGTTCTGATAGATTTACAAAAATATTACACAAACTAGGCCTAGTAGTGCAAGTAGCTACAGTACAGTAGCAAATTCAATAGTATCATAATATATTAGTAATAATATCTATTCACCACTGCATGATGCAAATAGGCTCAATAGCATGCTTGCGGCTACAAAGTCTCCCACTGGGTTGTAATAAAAGAGAACAATTTCCCACTCTCCTCTCCCTTCTGAATCACACGACTCTGCAGCCATGTGATCTTCACTAGACAAAATGAGACACAGCAGCTACAACAAAAATGTGAGGCGGGCACCAAGAGAGAAAAGAAGAGAAGTGTTCCCGTGCTCCTTGAATAGATAGTGCTTTTCCTTCACTTTCCTTTATTCTTTCAAAAAGAATGCATCAGAGGCCAAATATTAATTCTTGCCGTGGTACGGCGGGCGGAAGATTCACGCAAGTGGCATACTAGCATGATGTGCTTTTGAATGATTAAGGGAAGGAACACAAAGGGTTTCTCGTGGCGTTTGAACTTTCATGCGGAGTTCTGATCACACTCAGCTTATTCCCTCGCTCTGCAGAAGACTTGATTTGAATAGTCAAAAGTAATGAAAGGCCCATAACAGGTAAAGAGAGTGGGATTATAGCTTCAAACACAGCAAGGGTTTTGGTGCTTTCCGGCATCTTGGTCAGGTGCAGGAACAGAGGATAAACGCTTTTCATCACTTACACTCTCCTCCCACCATGAATTTCCTTTCAAAATTAATAAAGAAATGCCAATAGATCTGATTGCCTAATTCTCCAATCCCCTCCCTCCCTCCATCCCTCCCTCCAGTGGCGGACAGGAACAAGAATTCAGCCTTGGCATTTTATCCACACCAGCCAACATCACTGTGTATGCTGCCAACTCACCCCCACACCCCACCCCCCGACGGGCCACCAGCCATACACACACACTCCATCACCACACATATTACCTGACCCTACACACCCTACTTCGACACAGGCAGTAGTGCTGACACAACATTGGCAATTCAGTACAGCATTTCTCAACCATTCCTGTACCAGTAAATGGCAAGACATGGTCCTGCTTTTTTTTTTTAACTAGCTCATGTTCAAAATAAATACAATATGTAAAAACACCACTGGAGATACAACTCATCAGCAGATGAAAACGTACCCAGTTGTCATACTTGAGTAAAAGTAAAAATACCTTAACAGAAAAGGTCTCAAGTAAAAGTAATAGGCACTTAGAAAAATATTCCATGAGTAAAAGTTTAAAAGTATTGGATTTTAAATATACTTAAGTATAAAAAGTACATGTAATTGCTAAAATGTGACCTGATTCAGAAAACTAGGCGTAGGTCGCAAGTCACGACTTCACAGGAGAGCTGTTTGAACATAAAAAATATGTTTTTATCAAAATAGATTTTTTGGCAGAAATGCCTTCTCGCACAAGTAACTTTCATGTGCCTTAATATCAAGCTATAAAATTGTTAAATTACAAGATATTTGGTTTAGCCACAGAAAAAGTGAGCAACCTTCCCGCTAGCCATGATTGGCTGAGATACTGAGTGGGCTGGACATGTCGAGAGATGAGTTTGGATTGGTCTGCTGGACAGTATGTCTAGGTAATCGTGTTGAACGCGGCTTTAAAAAAATATTATTGCGTACCTCTTCAGTCTACCCCCTCCTTTTTCGAACATTCTGTTAAAAATTGCGCAACATTTCAGAGTCCTGCTACTCATGCCAGGAATATAGTATATGCATATGATTAGTATGTGTGGATAGAAAACACTCTGAAGTTTCTAAAACTGGTTAAATCACGGCTGTGACTATAACAGAGCGTGTGTTTCATCGAAAAGCGCAAGAAAAACTGGTCACTGAAAACTGAAAAAAATATCCATGCCCCACTTGCATGTATTGTTTAAGGGACACCAAATGGGGCCGAGATTGCAATTCCTACAGCTTCCACACGATGTCGCCAGTCTTGTCAATTTCCTGGGAGTTATTTCTTGGTCAAACAAAGGAGAGAGATTCCATTCCATCCGGTCTCCGACAGGACGTCTTGGAAGAGAGATTTCCCAAACATGATTTGAAGACGTGGAGCTATTGAATACACATCGCCCCGTGTTCAATTTGATAGATTATTAACGTTTACTAATACCTAAAGTTGGATCACAAAAGTATTTCGAAGTGTTTTGTGAAAGTTTATCGTCAACTTTTTTTATTTTAAAAAATGACGCTGCGTTTTGAAACGGTGTTTTTTTCTGAATCACACAGTTTCCATAGATGGATATTTTGGGTATATATGGACCGATTTAATCGAAAAAAAGACCCAATAGTGATGTTTATGGGGCATATAGGAGTGCCAACAAAGAAGCTCGTCAAAGGTAATGAATGTTTTATATTTTATTTCTGCTATTTGTGTAGCGCCGGCTACGCTAATTATTTTGTTTACGTCGCCTTCAGGTATTTTGGGGTGTTGCATGCTATCAGATAATAGCTTCTCATGCTTTCGCCGAAAAGCATTTTAAAAATCTGACTTGTTGGCTAGATTCACAACGAGTGTAGCTTTAATTCAATACCCTGCATGTGTGTTTTAATGAACGTTTGAGTTTTAACGAGTACATTTAGCATTTAGCGTAGCGCATTTGCATTTCCAGGGGTCTAGTTGAGACATCTGCGTCTCAGGTAGGAGCAAGAAGTTAAACTGCATAAACCAAGTTAAAGTTAAGTCAAGTTAAAGTGCTTGATGTTTGACATTACATGTTTCTAAAGGACTGTAACAGAACTTTTCAAGTTTTTGTCTGGACAAAGTGCCTGCGCCTCATGAAGATGGATTACTGGGCTGAACAAGCTTACAACAAGTGGCTATTTGGACAGAAATGGACTTTATGGAACTTTATGGGACAAATCAGTCATTTATTGTCGAACTGGGATTCCTGGGAGTGCCTTCTGATGAAGATCATCAAAGGTAAGTGAATATTTATGGTGTTATTTCTAACTTCTGTTGACTCCAAAATGGGGGATATTTCTCTGTCTGGATTGGGCTCTGAGCGCCGTTCTCAGATTGTTTTTTCCGTAAAAAAAAAATCTGACACAGCGGTTGCAGAAGTCTATCTTTAATTCTGTGAATAACAGTTGTGTCTTTTATCAATGATTATTATGAGTATTTCTGCAAAATCACTGGATGTTTTGGAATCAAAACATTACTGCACGTAATGCGCCAATGTAAACTGAGATTTTTGGATATAACTATGCACATTATCGAACAAAACATACATGTATTGTGTAACATGATGTCCTATGAGTGTCATCTGATGAAGATCATCCAAGGTTAGTGATTCTTTTGATCTATATTTCTGCTTTTTGTGACTCCTATCTTTGGCTGGAAAAATGACTGTGTGTTTTTTTCGACTTGGCTATGACCTAACATGTTGTGCTTTTGCTGTAAAGCATTTTTGAAATCGGACACGATGGGTAGATTAACAAATTGTTTATCTTTCATTTGCTCTATTGGATTTGTGTGAAAGTTACATATTTCTAAAAAACATTTTTAATTTTGCGTGCGGCCTTTTCAGCGGGTTCCGCTAGCGCTAGAAAGGTTAACGTTATGTGTATGCTATCCACTTTATGGAGGACCGAGTTTTGAAATCAGTGGAATTCGAGTATGATAGCTAATGAAATGGAGAAAACACCAGTCTGGATTACATCTTCAAACTAAGGGCAACCATGCATGGCATCAGACAGGAGACGTACTAGCTGGTAAATTTGCTCTGGCTATCTACTCCGATTTTAGACCACGGGTAAGATAGTCTAGCTAGCTACATATTCAGATATTACGCATTACTAATTTTGACCTAGTATTTTCATTTCAAGTTCAAGTGTACTGTTAGCTAGCTAGCTAATGTTTGCTGGCTGGCTCGCTAACTAACGCTACATCATGCGTTGGGATTCATTGTTTACCTGGCTAGCTATTTAGCTTCATTTCTTAAGTACTTTACACCACTCTAACCTCTTTGTTTGCCTCCCTTCTGTGTCTGTCTCTGCATCTTTTCTGTTGTCACTCTGTGCTTCTACTTGTTGTCTGTTTATTTAATACTACTATTGAGTAAATAAGTTGTTGTCTAACACGTCCAAGCAGGAATGCATGATACAAGATATTTTGTTGAGCAACCGAATCCAGTCATTTGTCATGAATTTTTGCTTGACAAATAGACTACAGTTGCTATATTTTACTGTTACAATAGGACTCCAGAAATGCTATATCTTTCTTTTCAATAGTGATGAATGACACATCTTTATGTACACTAACTTATCATACGCTACTTAATTTGTGGTTCAACACCTGAGGAAGTGGAAATTCAAAACACATGAACTAGATATAGTACCCACTGCTAGTAGCCATATATTCATCCAACAGTACATTTAATGTTACAGGCTACTCCCAATAAGAGCTAATAAGCCTAATCCCTCACTATGGCCGGTGCGCCTTCCGCACGTGCGCCGATCAAATATCTTTGTTGTAAAATAGTTGCTATTGAGCTGAATATTAATTTATTACATGTATTTTATATATATGGGTTATTTTTGGGCTCGGGAAATATTTCAGTACCTCTGACTTTTTAATTTTATATTTGGGTAAACAAAATTAAATGTTAAAAGATTTTGTATATAAATTGAAATGTCCAGTATAATGAATTGAAATCAATATAGCATTAATTTAAACTTTATTATTAAACATTTTATTTTTTAACTGACACTAAGAATTGTGTCATGTCCCCCAAGCATTTCACTTAAGTTTTACTAGGGAAATTAATATTAAAATGTGCACATAATTAATAACTTTTGCCATTAATGCAAACATGTGTTCTTTTGTTGAGAAAGTGTTTTTAATCAAATAAATGCATGATTAAACTCCGCCAATAACAATGGTCAGTAACAGGAAGTGACACAATTCAACAATTTTCAACTGCATGGTACAGAAACAGGCAAGTAATCACATTCATCGCTGCAGCTGTACATAGTCTATTGGTAAATAGCCCACCCATTTTCACCTACCTCATCCACATACTGTTTTTATTTATTTACTTTTCTGCTCTTTTGCACACCAATATCTCTACCTGTACATGACCATCTGATCATCTATCACTCCAGTGTTAATCTGCAAAATTGTAATTATTCGCCTTCCTCATGCCTTTTGCACACATTGTATATAGACTCCCCCTTTGTTTTCTACTGTGTTATTGACTTGTTAATTGTTTACTCCATGTGTAACTCTGTGTTGTCTGCTCATACTGCTATGCTTTATCTTGGCCAGGTCGCAGTTGCAAATGAGAACTTGTTCTCAACTAGCCTACCTGGTTAAATAAAGGTGAAATAAAAAAATAAAAAATAAAAAATAAAATCTTTTATATCTGTATTTTTGTTTTTTTTTAAAGACAGGTGGGGATTGTCGAGCTGACCAACCTTGTTACATGAAATATAGATGGAAAACTAGCACTTGTATGTTCAAGTCAACCAGCATGTTTTTCCTGTGCTCCTGCTTTTTTAATTCTCTTTTTGCTAGTCCTCCCGGTTTTGACCCTTGCATGTTTCTGGACTCTGTACACACCTGCTTGACAATTCTGCCTGGCTTGACCTCGAACCTGCCTGACACTCTGTACCACCTGGACTCTGAACTGGTTTTGACCTTTTGCCTGTCCACAACCATTTTTTTGCATTGTCACGGATTTCTTCCGTCGAAGGAGAGGAGGACCAAAATGCAGCGTGGTTAGAGTTCATGGTTTTTAATATGAGAAACTCAACATGAACACAATTACAAAAAAAAAAAAAACAAACGTGGCAAAACCCAAAACAGACCTATCTCGTGCAGAGAACACAAAGACAGGAAACAATCACCCACAAAGTACCCACAGAATATGGCTGCCTAACGGTAGACAGCTGCCTCTAATTGAGAACCAATCTAGGCAACCATAGACATATAAAATACCTAGAAAGGTGACAGCCCCATAAACATACAAAACCCCTAGACAAGATGAAAAACACATACATCACCCATGTCACACACTGACCTAACCAAAATAACAAGGAAAACTAAGAATACTAAGGTCAGGGTGTGACATGCATACCCTTTTGGATTACAATAAATATCAAAGACTCAAACCATCTGCTTCCCGTGTCTGCATCTGGGTGTTGCCTTGTGCCCTTGTAGGTAGCCTAGTGGTAGGAGAGTTCGGCAAGGCTCTTAACTTCAGTTGTTCCTTTGTAGTCAGTCCTAAATTACTCAAGGATTATAGTGTATACATGTATATATTCTAGGAATCTTTGACTTAACGTTATCCATTGAAACATCTAGGGAATGATGGTACCATATCAGCAGCAGAAAGACAAAGGCAGTGTTGAGCACATCAAAATGCTGACCCAGAAAAAAGGGAACAATACCTTGAGAGAGAGCGTAAGAGATGGAAAAGAAATGTTGAGGCAGGAAAAAAGAAACATCAGTGATTTAAGTGAGAGAGAGCAGTGTCAGAAGAGTAAACAGTGGAGAACAGCATACAAAGAAGCAAGTAGAGGAAAGGAGCACTGAGGAACATGACCACCCCTCCAGAGTTCAGATCATGTTCAGCAGCAGTCCCCACAGACAGGATCTTCAAGGTCAGGAAAATGTGCATTTAAGGTTTAGAAAATTGATAGGTTGAGTGTAGAAAACGTGTATTTTACAGTGCAAGTGAAATGGTTTTTCAAAAGTGATACTCCTCAGCATTTTTATTCATTTTTGGACTTATAAACTAATGATATTTTCCCATCAAATCTTATAGACTATATTTTAATAATGCACAATGAGCTTGGTTCATGTTAATGTTTCACCTGTCTTTGTGCTTGTCTCCACCCACCAGTGTATTTCTACCTGTGTTCTCTGTTTGTCTGTTGCCAGTTCATTTTGTTCGTCAAGCCTACCTGTGTTTTTCCCCTTGCTCCTGTCTTTTTCTAGTTCATGTTTTCTAGTTATCCCGGTTTTGACCATTCTGCCTGCCCTGAGCCTGCCTGCCATTCTGTACCTTGTCACACCACCCTGGATTATTGACCCCTGCCTGCCCCGAGACTGCCCGAGACTGCCTGCCGTTCTGTACCTAATGGACTCTGATCTGGATTTACTGACCTCTGCCTGTTGTGTTCTAGTAATACACTTTTGTTACTTCAACACTGTCTGCGTCTGGGTCATCTCCTGAAACGTGATATTTTATACGTCAAAATGGATGAAGATCCTGCAGAGTTTTAGTCAAAGGTTGTGTGATTGCTTTACTAAATAACTAATTTGTTGATTGATTGTAGGCAACGTGAGGAATGGAAAAGACAATCCCGTAAACAAAGAGACAGGCTTCATAATGAAATTAAACAGCTGCAAAAATCCTTGAACAAGCAAATGAGGCTAAAAGACAAATACAAAAAAGAGACTCCAATGATTAAAGAAATACTCCCCGGCCGAAAGTGAATGAGCTGACAGCAAAATGCCCTGTAAACTCCAGAATCAGGAAAACCTTGTTGGACCATGAAGCACTCATTGCAGACATCAAAAGCAAATATCTCAAGACCAGAAAAGAAGAGACAAATCATTTCAAAAGTGAAGATTGTCAGAAAATATAAATTACAGAGATTCGCAGAGCATACCCTAGGCTTTTCAAACAAACGCTGGAGACATCTGGGGAGCTAATGCCTAAACACCTATGAAAGGAAGCATACTAACCGGCACACCGATACATTCAAGAGAAAGGTGAAGTCATTATTTTTGAGAGATGATGTGAGCCGGATCACAGTTGGGAGGAAACAAACTATCACAGTGCAGAAAGTCAAGATGCAGAAAAGATTTCTGGAGGACACCATGAAAAACCTGCACAGAAGATTTTTATCAGAGAACCCTGAGAATCTCTCTTATGCATTGCTTTGTCACCTGAGACCTTTTTTGGTTGTTCACCCTTCCATGTCTGACCGAGACACATGCTTATGTAAGCTCCATGAGAATCTGAACATTGTGGCTGAGAAGCTGAGTCTCCTGAAGATAATTGAGACCTCAAATCTGGAGAGCTTGACCGAGATGGTATCCTGCGAATCCTCTATCAAGAACTGCATGTGCGGGGAGTTTGCTTTTTGCAAACAAAAGTGTGCGTATCTTGGAAGGATTTTGATAGTAAACTAAACTAGTTTATATGGACACCGATGGTGACAATGTGCTCTTTCTATGTTTATAGGCACCCTTTCCGTTTTTTACAATCCATGATCTTGGCTGTCTAACTGATGACAGAGTCGGAGCAGGTCTCTTTGCTAATGCCGCATTTGACTGTGAATGTGAGTTTATGTGACCTCAGCTCAGCCTACCAGGAAACCTCATTATAGATTAGTTTAACAGAGAAATTGTGCAAAACAAAAATCTTAACAGGCCAATACATATATAAAAAATGTCAGTGTGTATATTTTGACCAGCCTAATGAACAAAAAATGTTTCCAGCCCATCTGGCATTTGCCAGAATATCCAGGTGGCCAATCCACCCCTGCCTCCCTCTCTCCTTTTGTCCCTGCTCCGGGGTTCCTCCACAAAGATAGGTAGGAATCACTTCAAGGAGTGACATTGACAGAGGAAGTGCTGACTAGCATGGTTGTTTGTCTTTTGATGTACAAGATCAAATCGATGTACACGACTCTCTGAGAGAGATCCACAGGACGTTTAGCATTAACCTAAAGGGGCCTTGCTGCATCACCCCACCAATAATTAGCCTCTATATCTGACTATCTTAAAATCATCCAGATTTAGTCATTACTGGAGAGTGTTGACTGAGGAGTAGATGGAAATGCTTTGCTAACACTTTTATGTTTTAAGTGAAAGGGAATGGATAAGGTTGTCTTAATGGTATAATGGTATGCAGTAAGCCTGACAAAGACACATTCTTTAAGTTTACATTTATTGTTCATGAGCTGTTAATCTCTTGCGTGTGGCCTTGTGTCTTAACGTTGTCATAGGGCCAATATATCGCGTTTACAGTGAATGCGGTTTCGATGGGATTAACCTTCCTTAAAGCGGCAATCAGCAGTTGAAACAATACCAAAGTGCTCTCCCAGCCCGTTTCTGTAAAAATCTGAGTGATGGGGCTGAAGAAATATAACCACTCTCAAATTCATCGACAGAGCTATAGATGACCATCCATGGTAACAAAATTAATCATTGCTAATTACATTTACTCTGTTTACAAACATTGGAGTAAATCAGGCTTATATTTTGTGTTCTGATGGGGTATCACAAGCTCATGAGGCATTCATCAGTTACATGTATATTCTTCGAGAATCAATGGGTACATATAATTCATTCACAATTCCAAAAATGGATGTAGCAACTGCAGATTTTCCCTTTAATATCAAGTTATGCTAAAATTATTACCTTGCTCAAAAGGTGACATTCCAAGAAGGTATCATTAATTTATTTGGCAATATATTTAGCACTCACCTGTGTCTTCAGCCATCACTGTTTATGCATCACTGGAGTATATTACTATGTAATACATTACAACTGTATTAATTTGTGTTTGTGTGTGACGGGGGCAACTTTGAGATCCAAGCAGCAAAAGAGAGGCTGTGCTTTTCTAGTGCATTGTAATTCATAGTGCTTGCCTGTAACTGCATGCTAATGAGAGAGAGAGAGAGAGAGAGAGAGAGAGAGAAAGAGAGAGAGAGAGAGAGAGAGAGAGAGAGAGAGAGAGAGAGAGAGAACTGCTACCCGTGCTTTGAACACTTTACAACAAGCTTTGTTTTTTAATTGGCTGAAATTAATCTTAGGGATGTAGATGCCTGATTTGCATTCATTAAAACCCAACCAAAAGAAGTCATGCTTAATTCCAATCACATTTGCTTAATTATGCATGGCTAGAAATTCCCAAATGAGCTGCATATTTTTGTTAGTCACTTTTCTTTGTTTCCTATAGCAAATATAATGTAATGAAGCTGTCTTTTTGTGTTTTACTGGATGTTGAAGAGCCTAAGCGGCGCACCTTGAGCCTGGGATGAAAACAATATTACTACTAAAGTAATTATAGGAATCTGCATTTTTCATTGTTAATTGTGGATGTCAGCATCATTAATTTTAATTTACGGCAGGCAATAAAATTAAGAATACTTGGTGCTGATGTTTTAAATCATGCCTGTGAAAGGGAGGCATAATGCAACTTAAATCTCAAGTAGATATTGATTTGGGTGGATGCTCTTTCCCTTTGAATATTAAACAGGTAGAGTGTTGAGAATCTGCTTTAAGACTTCACTTGTATGAGTAGGGACCAGACCTTAAACTCCAGGACCAGATACCACCAGTGTAACACAATTAAAGGGGCATTATACAGTTAAACAAAAAAAACTGAATGCCACTCTAGAATATTGGGATTCGTTTACCTTTGGTAATTGCCAAAATGTTGATGAAAAATATTGCTCATACAAACCATTTATATAATTACGTAGAGCTGGGACTATAAACCGAAAATTATCGACACTGACCATACCGACCACTTTGCTGATATCGTTTATTACGATAATAGTAGCGTATATCCATATATACTATAGAAATGTAATATGTTTACTAATATGAGTGTTTGTTAACACAATCAAACTAGTAGTAGTAGTTTAAAGGGTAATTTAGCAAAACTGTGTTGTACATTAATGTTATGAATGTATCGTTTTAATTATAGATATCGTATCAATTTATCACTATATGGATTTTTGTCCATATCGTCCAGCTCTACAATTAGTGCCCCTTTCGGTTTCAAATCAAATAACATTTTATTTGTCACATGCGCCAAATACAACAGGTTTACAGGCCTTACAGTGAAATGCTTACTTGCGATCCCCTAACCAAGAGTGTAGTTTCAAAAAATATGGATAAGAATAAGAGATAAAAGTATCAAGTAATTTAAGAGCAGCAGTAAAAAAAATAACAATATCAACAGGAGGGTGCCGGTCCAGAGTCAATGTGCGGGGGCACCGGTTAGTTGAAGTAGTATGTACATGTAGGTAGAGTTAATTAAAGTGACTATGCATAGATGACAACAGAGAGTGGCAGTAGTGTGGAGAGGGGAGGGGGGTGGTGGCAATGCAAATAGTCTGAGTAACCATTTGACTAGATGTTCAGGAGTCTTATGGCTTGGGGGTAGAAGCTGTTTAGAATCCGCTCTGGTACCGCTTGTCTTGTGACTAGGGTGGCTGGAGTCTTTGACAATTTTTAAGGCCTTCCTCTGACGCCGCCTGGTATAGAGGTCCTGGATGGCAGGAAGCTTGGCCCCAGTCATGTACTGGGCCGTTCGCACTACCCTCTGTAGTGCCTTGCCGAACAATGCCATACCAGTCAGGGAGGCAACCAGTCATGCTCTCGATGGTGCAGCTGTAGAACCTTTAGAGGAGCTGAGGACCCATGCCAAATATTTTAACTTAATATAATACATCAATAAAAATTCATTTAGCCTCAAAAGAATAATGAAACATGTTCAATTTGGTTTGAATAATACAAAAACAAAGTGTTGGAGAAGTAAAGGTGCAATATGTGCCGTGTAAAAAAGCTAACGTTTGAGTTCCTTGCACAGAACATGAGAACATATGAAAGTTGGTGGTTCCTTTTAACATGAGACTTCAATATTCCAAGGTAAGAGGTTTTAGGTTGTAGTTAATATAGTATTTATAGGACTATTTCTCTCTATACCATTTGTTTTTCATATACCTTTGACTATTGGATGTTCTTATAGGCACTATGGTATTGCCAGTGTAACAGTATAGCTTCCGTCCCTCTCCTCGCCCCTACCTGGGCTCGAACCAGGAACACATCGACAACAGCCACACTCGAAGTAGCGTTACCCATCGCTCCACAAAAGCTGTGGTCCTTGCAAAGCAAGGGGAATAACCACTCCAAGTCTCAGAGCGAGTGACGTTTGAAACGCTATTAGCGCGCACCCCGCTAACTAGCGAGCCATTTCACCTCGGTTAGGCTGATAGGCTTGAAGTCATAAACAGTGCTGTGCTTGCGAAGAGCTGCTGGCAAAACTCGAAAGTGCTGTTTGAATTAATGCTTACGAGCCTGCTGCTGCCTACCATCGCTCAGCCAGTCTGCTCTATCAAATCATAGACTTAATTATAACATAACACACAGAAATATGAGCCTTTGGTCATTAATATGGTCAAATCCGGAAACTATAATTTCGAAAACAAAGAGTTTATTATTTCAGTGAAATACGGAACCGTTCTGTATTTTATCTAACGGGTGGCATCCTTAAGTCTAAATATTCTTGTTACATTGCACAACCTTCAATGTTATGTCATAATTACGTACATTTCTGGCAAATTAGTTCGCAATGAGCCAGGCTGCCCAAACTGTTGCATATACCATGACTCTGCATGCAATGAACGCAAGAGAAGTGACACAATTTCACCTGGTTAATATTGCCTGCTAACCTGGATTTCTTTTAGCTAAATATACAGGTTTAAAAATATATACTTCTGTGTATTGATTTTAAGAAAGGCACTGGTGTTCATGGTACAGTCGTCCAACTATTATGCTTTTTTCCGCAAATCATCGTTAATTAAATCATCCCCCAGCATTAAATCAATGTTAAATCATCCCCCAGCATTGCATCGATTATATGCAACGCAAGACACGCTAGATAAACTAGTAATATCATCTACCATGTGTAGTTATAACTATTGATTATGATTGATTTATTGTTTTTTATATGATAAGTTTAATGCCAGCTAGCAACTTACCTTGGCTTCTACTTAATTTGCATAACAGGCAGTCTCCTTGTGGGCTTGTTAACTGTAAGGTTGCAAGATTATTCCCTGAGCTGACAAGGTGAAAATCTGTCGTTCTGCCCCTGAACAAGGCAGTTAACCCACCTTTAACTGACTTGCCTAGTTAAATAAAGCTTAAAATATATAATAATAATCAGCGCCCAAAAATACCGATTTCCGATTGTTATGAAAACTTGAAATCGGCCCTAATTAATCGGTCATTCCGTTTAATCGGTCGACCTCTAGCTTGGGCCATGTTAGTTTGTTGGTGATGTGGATACCAAGGAACTTGAAGCTCTCAACCTGCTCCACTGCAGCCCCGTAGATGAGAATGGGGAAGTGCTCGGTCCTCTTTTTCCTGTAATCCACAATCATCTCCTTTGTCTTGATCTAGTTGAGGGAGAGCTTGTTGTCCTGGCACCACACAGCCAGGTCTCTGACCCCCTCCCTAAAGGCTGTCTCTTTGTTGTCGGTGATCAGGCTGTTGTTTCATCTGCAAATTTAATGATGGTGTTGGAATCGTGCCTGGACGTGCAGTCATGAGTGAACAGGGAGTACAGGAAGGGACTGAGCATGCACCACTGAGGGGCCCCCGTGTTGAGGATCAGCGAGAGGGGATGTGTTGTTACCTACCCTTACCACCTGGGGGCTGCCCATCAGAAAGTTCAGGACCTAATTGCACAGGGTGGCGTTGAGAAGCAGGGCCTCCAGCTTGATGATGAGCTTTGAGGTTAATATGGTGTTGAATGCTGAGCTGTAGTCAATAAACAGCATTCTTACATAGGTATTCCTATTGTCCAGATGGGATAGGACAGTGTGATGGCAAATGCATCATCTATGAACCTGTTGAGGTGGTATGAAAAACAGAAGAGGGTCTAGGGTGTCAGGTAAGGTAGAGGTGATATGATCCTCGACTAGTCTCTCAAAGCACTTCATGATGACAGAAGTGAGTGATACGGGGCGATAGTCAATTAGTTTAGTTATCTTTGCCTTCTTCGGTACAGGAACAACGGTGGCCGTCTTGAAGCATGTGGGGACAACAGATGGATAGGGAGCGATTGAATATGTCCGTAAACACACCAGCCAGCTGGTCTGCGCATGCTCTGAGGACCAGGCTAGGGGTGTAAGGATTAACATGTTAAGCCTTGTGACGGATAACACGTTTAACCTCTCTGATCTCCCAAACCCGGATCCGGTATCGTGACTACAGCCTCAAGCTCATTACCATAACGCAACGTTAACTATTCATGAAAATCGCAAATGAAATGAAATAAATATGCCATCTCGCAAGCTTAGCCTTTTGTAAACAACACTGTCATCTCAGATTTTCAAAA
Organism: Oncorhynchus mykiss; assembly: GCF_057628025.1. Lineage (NCBI taxonomy): Eukaryota > Metazoa > Chordata > Actinopteri > Salmoniformes > Salmonidae > Oncorhynchus > Oncorhynchus mykiss. The sequence goes on from NC_143024.1 coordinate 49,861,071, forward strand.
TATGCTTCTCAACCATAGGAAAACAATAATTTGTGTAAAAGTAGCTAGCTAGCAAAGCATTTAGCGTTAGCATTAGCATTAGCATCCAGCACGCAACATTTCAACAAAAACATAAAAGCCTTCAAATAAAATCATTTACCTTTGAAGAACTTCTGATGTTTTCAATGAGGATACTCTCAGTTAGATAGCAGATGCTCAGTTTTTCCAAAAATATTCTTTGTGTATTAGAAATAGCTCCGTTTGATACATCACATTTGGCTACCAAAAAAACCCTGAAAATTCAGTCCTCAAAACGCGAACTTTTTTCCAAATTAACTCCATAATATCGACTGAAAACATGGCAAACGTTGTTTAGAATCAATCATCAAGGTGTTTTTCACATATCTCTTCATTGATACATCGTTCTTGGACACATGGTTTCTCCCCTGAATCAAATGGTAAAGTACAAGCAGCTGGCAATTGCGCACCGAATTCCACGCAGGACACCAGGCGGACACTTGGAAAATGTAGTCTCTTATGGTCAATCTTCCAATGATATGCCTACAAATATGTCACAATGCTGCTAAGACCTTGGGCGAACGACAGAAAGTGTAGGCTCATTCCTTGCGCAATCACAGCCATATAAGGAGACAATGGAAAACAGAGCTTCAGAAATTCTGCTAATTCCTGGTTGATGCATCATCTTGGTTTCGCCTGTAGAATGAGTTCTGGGGCACTTACAGACAAAATCTTTGCAGAGTGTTTTCTTTCCAAAACTGTCAAGAATATGCATAGTCGAGCATCTTTTCGTGACAAAATATCGCGCTTAAAACAGGAACGTTTTTTATCCAAAAATGAAATAGCGCACCTAGAGATCTAACAGGTTAAATGCTTTGCTCATGTCGGCCACAGAGAAGGAAAGGGAGGGGAAACAGTCCTTGTTAGCGGGCCGTGACGATGGCACTGTGGTGGTTCGTGCTTTCAGTTTTGCCCAAATGCCGCCATCCATCCACGGTTTCTGGTTAGGGTAGGTTTTAACCTCTATGGGACATTTGGGACGGTAGCATCCCACCCCGCCAACAGCCAGTGAAAGTGCAAGGCGCCAAATTCAAAACAACAAAAATCTCATAAGCATACAAGTACAGTATTTTACACCATTTTAAAGATACAATTCGCGTTAATCCAGCCACAGTGTCTGATTTCAAAAAGGCTTTACAGTGAAAGCAACACAAACGATTATGTTAGGTCACCACCAAGTCACAGAAAAACACAGCAATTTTTCCAGCCAAAGAGAGGAGTCACAAAAAGCAGAAATGGAGATAAAATTAATCACTAACCTTTGATGATCTTCATCAGATGACACTCATAGGACTTCAAGTTACACAATACATGTATGTTTTGTTCGATAAAGTGCATATTTATATCCAAAAACTTCATTTTGCATTGGCATGTTATGTTCAGTAGTTACAAAACATGCAGTGATTTTGCAGAGAGCCACATCAATTTACAGAAATTATCATAATAAACATTTATAAAAGATAGAACTATTCTACATGGAACTTTAGATAAACTTCTTCTTAATGCAACCGCTGTGTCAGATTTCAAAAAAACTTTACGGAAAAAGCACACCATGTAGTAATCTGAGTACGGTGCTCAGAGACCAAAACAGCGTTGACAGGAGTCAACGTTAGTCAGAAATATCATTATAAATATTCACTTTCCTTTGATGATATTCATCAGAATGCACTCCCAGGAATCCCAGTTCCACAATAAATGTTTGATTTGTTCGATGAAGTTCATAATATATGTCCAAATATATCATTTTATTAGGCCGTTTGGTAAACAACAAACGAAGTATAGAATCAATCTTTAGGATGTTTTTATCATAAATCTTCAATAAGGTTCCAACAGGAGAATTCCTTTGTCTGTAGAAAAGCAATGGAACGCGAGCTAACTTTCACATGACCGCGAGTCACGAGCGCGTGGCAATCTGCCAGACACCTGGCTCAATCCCCTCTCATTCGACCCCACTTCACAGTAGAAGCATCAAACAAGGTTCTAAAGACTCGGGATGGCCAGGCAGTGATAGTGTCCATTTGGTGATGTTTTTTCACTGTTGAAAAATGATTCAACAGTAAAAAAACATCACAAAATGGACATGATGAATTGAACACAACGAGCAATGGAGAGGAACCATTATCACGGCCCGGCCATCCTTTGTTCATCAGGCCAGTCAATTTTGCATTTCTGCAGGATTTTTGAGCATGCCAAATTTGTGATGGTAAATGCCCATTGAAACATATTGCAAATGCACGTGCATTTGCAATATGATTCAACAGTGAAAAAACATTACCAAATGGACATGATGAAATGAACACAACGAGTGATGGAATGGAACCACTATCACTGCCCGGCCATCCTGTGTTCGATAGGTCACTTGGTGCCCGAGCAAGACCTTAATTTGGTGTTGAAAATCCACTTTTTTCCATGACTTGCTTCGGGGTCCTTGAATGAGCTATCGGACAGAAACGTTGGGGTCCGTCTATATGGGCCGACACTGGGACATTTCGAAAATGTCGGCATTTTCGTGATGCAAAAATGAATTGAAGTTATTGCAAATGTACGAGGCTGTTTCTCGGTCCGAGAACCTTCTAGAGCCACGTAACTCACCACGCACTATCGACCTAAGGTCTAGAACAGGTTTCTAAAGTTTCAGAACTCTAGGTGTGACGGTTCTTTAATAGTTCAAACAAACTATTGCACGCACTGTCTGTCTCTACGCTCTCTAATGTGTCCCTCCTTCCAAGATGTATGTGTGTGATTTAGTTTTTCTTTTAAATTTTATGGGAGACATGACTGATTTACAGTTCATGAGGGTTGCCTAATCACACATATGAAGTTTTGGAAAGATCTGACTTTTTTAACCCTTCGAAACAGCCCCTCTGACACCAATTATGGCACTTTCGGTTGGCACAGGAAGCTAACAGTAAAGACATATCCTGATTGGGGTAAGCCTTTACAGAATCCTGAGTTTTAAATCTTTACGTTAAGAATTGACTGATTTACACAGGGTTGAATGCACTATTTCTAACAAACTGCAGGTTGGGTATGGATAAACACTTTTAAGGTGATTTTAACCACTTCCGGTTGCTTCAGGAAGCTTAGAATTGACACAGGTAGACCTCATAGTGGCCTGATGGACTGTCATCGAAGACATGTTCATAAGGCTTTCATAACCCACATAGGTTTCAGGTTGACTTTAGAGGAGCAGGCAATGTATTCCTATGGGGAGAGAAGTCATTGTAATCTGTGAGATCAAAAAACCCTGACCTGAGGTCGAATTGTGTTTCTCACCCTAACGGTTCTCTCACTGTCACCCAAAAGCAAATGACGTTGAGGGGCAGGCTTCATTTTGGGCCTACTTTTTCTCATGGTCACTGCGCTTAGACCGAGCGAGCTACGGTCAAGCGGGATATCTCGTTGAGCTCGGCACGGCCTAGAGATTATGGTAATGCTATTGCCTGCTCTCTGTGTCTTTAAGCACCGCACTTTGTCACTCCATCCTTGCTGTGTGTGTGTGTGTGAGAGCTTTTCTTTGACATCTGTTGGGAGAAATTACTGATTTACAGTTCATGAGGGTTACCTAGTCACACATATGAAGTTTTGGAAAGATGTGACTTTTTTTAACCCTTCGAAACAGACACAGTGATCCAATTAAAGGCACTTCCGGTTGGTACAGGAAGCTATAAGTAAACAGATGTCTTGCTTGGCGTATGCTCTTACAGAATCTTGAGTTTAAAGACTTTATGTTAAGAATTGACTGATCTACACAGGGTTGAATGCAGTCATTTTCCCATTTGCAGGTTATGTACATCAAAATATCTTTTGGGTGAATTTAACCACTTCCGGTTGCTTCAGGAAGCTTAGAATCGACACAGGCAGACCTCATAGTGTCCTGATGGACTGTCATTGAAGACAGGTTCATAAGGCATTCATAACCCACATAGGCTTCAGGTTGACTTTAGAGGAGCAGGCAATGTATTCCTATGGGTAGAGATGTCATTGTAATCTGTGAGATCAAAAAACCCTGATTAACTATTAAGGGTTAATGCCACACGGTCAAGGTTAGGCTTGCACAGATCGGGAGGACCTCAGGAACGTACCTGAGGTCAAATTGTGCTTCTCACCCTAACGGTTCTCTCACTGTCACCCAAAAGCAAATGACATTTAGGGCCAGGCTTCATTTGGGCCTACTTTTTTCACGGTCGCTGCACTCAGAGCGAGCTACGGTCAAACGGGGCATCTCGTTGAACTCGGCACGGCCTTGAGAATATGGAAATGCCATTGAAGGCTCTGTGTGTCTTTAAGCACCTTACTTTGTCACTCCATCCTTGCTGTGAGTGTGTGCGTGTGTGTGTGTGTGAGAGAGAGCTTTTCTTTGACATCTGTTGGGAGAAATGACTGACTTACAGTTCATGGGGGTTGCCTAATCACACATATAAAGTTTTGAAAAGATCTGACCTTTTTAACCCTTCGAAACAGCACCTATGACACCATTTTAAGGCACTTCTGGTTTACACAGGAAGCTGAAAGTGAACACATATCCTCCTTGGGGTAGGCAATTAAGAATTTTGAGTTTTAAGTCTTTACGCTAAGAACTGACTTATTTACGGAGGGTTTAGTGAGTGTGTGTTATTTCAGAAAATCACAGAAGATCACAGAAATCTCGCAGAGCTCCGAAGCACACTTTAAAAAGATTTGTATGAACACGCTGAAACTGGATCTGTAACTGTTTAAAAAACAAACACCGTAGGTTCCTTTACTTTGATGTGAAGCGGAAAAATTATTGCTATATTTTCATTTTGGACTTTTAATCCTAGAAAAATAGCCATAACTCAAAAACCTTTGAGGCTGAGACGCCATCTTGTTCGGGACCAACTGCCCATTATGCCAAACCTATGCTCACCAAGTTTCGTCTTTGAAGTCTTTTCCGTTTAGGAGATAAGGCCACGTCATGATTCGTGATGTTTTGTACATTTGCAATATGATTCCATTCGCCCTCTTGTGGGATTTACCGGGACAGCGGAAAAATGACCAAAATTTGAATATTTTATAAAACGGAAACCGAGTTCGTTTGATGACTTCCTGGAAGATCCGGCCCTGCCGCACAGCCCGACCCCCGTCCGCGAATTTTAAAAACATTTTCAGACATCTAGTAAGGGACCGTATATTTGCAATATGGACTTTCTCACTAACCATGTGGCAAGCGTCAAAATGTTCCCTTAGGAGCATTGAGAGGTAATATGGTAATTTATGTACTAGAGCTTTGTAAATGTTCAGAAGGCAATGTTGCGTTCATCATGTTGTCAAAGATGGCCAGCCCACTTTCTCTTACAGCTTTGTAAATGAACAGAAGGCAATGTTGCATTCATCATGTTGTCAAAGATGGCCAGCCCACTTTCTCTTACAGATGTGTGCAAAATCGGTCACCCATAAAAAAGCTAATTGCTATGATAAACAGCATCCAAAAGTTTTAAAGAAACTTTATTTTGACAGGGAGTCATGCTGAGACCAAGGTCCCTTTTGTGGATGAGCCATGTAATTACATAAATATACATATCAACACAATACAAAACAGAGATACAAAAACACAATCGTAGAAGACAACAACAAAATAATCAGTCAATCAGACGTCTGTATTGCCCTAGAGGCACCAAATCATCACATTTTAGAGAGTTTGGGAGATTATTCCACAAGTAAGGTGCAAGAAAACTACAAGCGGATTTACCTAACTAGAGTCCAAAGGAATTTCCATAGTTAGCCATCCCTGACACTGGGTATGGTATTTCGTACAGTATGTCTAAAGGTTAACAATGATGTTAAGTACACTAGGGGTTTATGTAAAAGAGCTTTATAAATGGAAAGAGAGCAATGTATGGACCTACAATACGTGACATCAAAGAGGACCAGCCTACTTTCTGGTAGAGAATGAAGTGGTGTGTACTAAACCTGTCAGCCGTAATAAAACAGAGCAGTATGATAACTGTATCTAATGGCTTTAGTGAAGTGGCAGCTGCATTCAAATAGATGATGTCGCCATTGTCTACGATCGATAGGAACGTTAACTGAATTACCTGCTTCTACTATGAAGTGAGATGCATGACCTGTTTCTATAGAAGATATCATTTCATTCTCACTTTCTTAACTATCTCATCGTTATGCTTTTCTTGTCACCATAGTCTAGGGCTGAGAAGAAATTTGACTTTCTATGCCATGGATAATACATTTATGTCAACTTTGTAAGCAGTACATGAGCAATGTTATTAAATAACAGTTAGTGTTATGAAATTAGGTCACATGCAAAATAATTTGTCCTACCTAGTTTAACTATTGTGTATTACAGTAGTTTATGTAGAGTAATCCAGTTTACTCCCCAGTCTCAAGTCTTAAGTTTAGCTCAATTTTATGGGTGTGTGATTTAACAAGTCACCAGGGAGTGACAATTAAACAAAACATGTTGGCTACATGCTGTTGCACACACTTAGGCCTGCATATGCATTTATGGAAATCATTTCAAAGTATGTCCTCAGAAAACTGGGAACATTCACAGAACATTAGCTACATTTCCCATTAAGGTCTAGTGTTAGGGCTTAATCTAAAATTAGGATGATAACATACCAAAAATATGAATTAAAAGTTTTTCACCACAAAATATTTTTATTTAAAAAAAATTGTAAATGAAATATACCTGCAATAGTCTAACGTTTACTAAAATGTTGTGCACAACATCTGTAACAACCACCAAAGAACATTCCACAAAAGTCTATCACAGTGCCATCCATTTTGTCACCAAAGCCCCATATACTACCCACCACTGCGACCTGTGTTCTCTCGTTGGCTGGTCCTCACTACATATTCGTCGCCAAACCCACTGGCTCCAGGTCATCTACAAGTCTTTGCTAGGTAAAGCTCCGCGTTAGCTCACTGGTCACCATAGCAACACCCACCCGTAGCACGCGCTCCAGTAGGTATATTTCACTGGTCATCCCCAAAGCAAACACCTCCTTTGGCCGCCTTTCCTTCCAGTTCTCTGCTGCCAATGACTGGAACGAATTGCAGTCATTGGCAGCAGAATTGGAGACTTATATCTCCATCACTAACTTTAAGCATCAGTTGTCTGAGCAACTCACAGATCGCTGCAGCTGTACACAGCCCATCTGTAAATAGCCCATCTAACCAACTACCTACCTCATCCCCATATTTGTTTTGGTTTTTCTGCTCTTTTGCACACCAGTATTTCTATTTGCACATGCTCATCTGCACATATATTACTCCAGTGTAAATTGCTAAATTTCTATTACTTTGCCACTGTTGGCCTATTTATTGCCTTAACTCCTTACTTCATTTGCACACATTGTCACACCCTGGTCTTAGTATTTTGTGTTTTCTTTATTTATTTGGTCAGGCCAGGGTGTGACATGGGTTTTGTATGTGGTGTGTTTTGTCTTGGGGTTTTTTTCGTACGTATTGGGATTGTGGCTTAGTTGGGTTTTCTAGGTAAGTCTATGGCTGTCTGGAGTGGTTCTCAATCAGAGGCAGGTGTTCATCGTTGTCTCTGATTGGGAACAATATTTAGGCAGCCATATTCTTTGAGTGTTTCGTGGGTGATTGTTCCTGTCTCTGTGTTTGTTGTCACCAGATAGGCTGTATAGGTTTTCATTGTACACACATTGTACACAGATTTGGTCAATTGTGTTATTGACTGTACGTTTTTTTATCCCATGTGTAACTCTGTGTTGTGTTTGTCGCACTGCTTTGCTTTATCTTGGCCAGGTTGCAGTTATAAATGAGGACTTGTTCTCAACTGGCCTACCTGGTTAAGTTTATATAAAAAATGAAATAAAAAACTTTGAAGAAAACTTTTTTGTTTACTACATGATTCCATATGTGTTCTGATGTCTTCACCATCAATCTACAATGTCAAACATAGTAAAAATAAAGAAACCCCTTGAATGAGTAGGAGTGTCCAAACTTTTGACTGGTACTGTATATATTCTGTCCCATCACTTCTAAAACCAAAGTTGCGCCCCTGCTATTCTATGTAATGTCATGTAATATTTGTAACCGTATATAACTGCCTTAATGTTGCTGGAGCCCAGCAGCTAATGGGGGTCCTTAATAAATACAACAATACAAATACCACCATACCCTGTTCAAAGGCACTTAAACCTCTTAGAGCTACCCCACTACTTTTTTCAGTTTCCGGCTGAAGACATACCCAAATCTAACTACCTGTAGCTCTGGCCCAGAAGCAGGGATATGCATATTCTTGGTACCATTTGGAAGAAAATATTCTGAAGTTTGTGTAAATGTGAATTGAATGTAGGAGTTTATAACACAATAGATCTGGTTTAGATAATACACTGAAAAAAAACATGTTTTTGATTTTTATTGTTGTATCATCATCTTTAAAATGAACAAGATAAAACAAACATTCAGATAGGATGATGGGGACAATATCAGAGAAGAATATAAGAGGGCAACAGTACTTGTGCAAAGTTTCAGAATGATAACTTCCAAAACGAGTGTGCTTACATGACATTTATCATGAAGTCACCCAGGTGTCCCACACAAGTTGCCCAAATGTACCCAAGTGGCCAAATTGGTCAAGGTATGCATTTCGAAACAAATAGCTATATACAAAATGGTATTGTAACACCCCGCCCCCCCCCCCCCCCCCCCCAAAAAAAAAATGGAGAAAAAAATCTAGAAAAAAAATGAAGAAAAAAATATATACATTTAAGAAATAACATGGGTAACTATTTACACACTTTTAATATTTGGAAGACCCTCAGTCCTCTATCAAATCAAATCTATTTATATAGCCCTTCGTACATCAGCTAATATCTCAAAGTGCTGTACAGAAACCCAGCCTAAAACCCCAAACAGCAAGCAATGCAGGTGTAGAAGCACGGTGGTTAGGAAAAACTCCCTAGAAAGGCCAAAACCTAGGAAGAAACCTAGGTTTCCACCCCCAGGCTATGAGGGGTGGCCAGTCCTCTTCTGGCTGTGCCGGGTGGAGATTATAACAGAACAAGGCCGAGATTTTCAAACGTTCATAGATGACCAGCAGGGTCAAATAATAATGATCACAGTAGTTGTAGAGGATGCAACAGGACAGCACCTCAAGAGTAAATATGAACAGTTTAGGGTTCCATAGCCGCAGGCAGAACAGTTGAAACTGGAACAGCAGCAAGGCCAGGTGGACTGGGGACAGCAAGGACTCATCATGCCAGGTAGTCCTGAAGCATTATCCTAGGGCTCAGGTCCTCCGAGAGAGAGAAAGAGAGAATTAGAGAGAGCATACTTAAATTCACACAGGACACCGGATAAGACAGAAGAAGTACTCCAGATATAACAAACTGACCTTAGCCCCCCGACACATAAACTACTGCAGCATAAATACTGGAGGCTGAGACAGGAGGGGTCAGGAGACACTGTGGCCCCATCCGATGAGACCCCCGGACAGGGCCAAACAGGAAGGATATAATATTGTGCTGCTGAGGTATAATAGAGAGATGTATATAGAGAATACAGGGAACATGAGGTTGAATATATTATTATAGACCTGCTACATCTACTGTCTCTTTATGACATTTCAGCTAGATCTACTGTCTCTAATATATTATGACAGACCAGCTGTATCTACTGTCTCCATTTCACTTTGGCCATTGTTGTGGGCCTGCCGTCCCTCAACAGCCTCAAATAGGCTATTTAATTTCACACATAATATTTAATATTATTAATTTCAAACAACGGCATTAGCATGAGAAGAATTTACCAGTCCAAAACGGTGACATTGTTCCTCTTCTGCAGGCACGTTACAGATTATATACAGTGGCTACAACGGTGTCCTCTCCATTAAAAAAATATGCCTCCACTTGGGAATCGCTAAATCAATCATCCTACAACAATCTCTGTCTCACTTTTCCGAACAATTTCTTCTAAAATTGTGTGTACATCTGTATATCTAGACTTAGATTTAGCTTTCCCTGACTTTGTCGCCATACTGATTGATATATAAACAGTTGAATCTGCGCGTTTACCAAAACAACACTATGCGTAAAATGCGTAGCTCCTTCCGGAATAAAGCTTCAATAGCAAATGACTCTCTTTACGCTGGAGTTTACGACATGGGTTGGTCTTCCAACACACAACCATTGCATATTGCCGCTTACCTCAGCTCATTGGCCATCTACCCAGCTAGATTTCAAGACGATCAGTGGTCATTGGGTTAAAATACAGTCAATCAACGAAACAGAGTGGTCATATCATTGGTGCACAGTGATGTCTATACTTGTTGTCTTCAAATCGATTTCTTTCAGTCAATACGTCCCGCGAAATGGCCCATCAGGTTTGGTTGTGTTACAAACAAACCAGTTGATTGCAATGAAACCAAACATGACTGGAAAAGTCATGTTCTGTGTGGGTTATTTACCTGGAATGTGTCGTTAATCCTTTTTTAAATCTGACAACGCAGTTGGATTAGCAAGATTCTAGGCTTTCGATACATGTGAGACACTTGTATTTTCATGAATGTTTAATATGACTATTTATGTAGCGATCACCGTATGTTGTGGAATTTCAGCCCGCTACCGGGTTCCGTGCTCAGAGAGGTTAAAACTTCTTAGGCTGAAATCCCGTTAACGGGATCGATATGACAACAGCCAGTGAAAGTGCAGGGCACCAAATTCAAACAACAGAAATCTCATAATTAAGTTGAGTGGAACCAGCCAGTCACGTACCACATAGATCTTCCTCTCCTGGGGCTTGATGTTCATATACCCCAGGTACTCCACCTCCTCGAACCCCAGCTTGCATTTCTTGGGGTTTGCTTGACCACGCCCAGCACTGCCTTCCCAATCTTGGCTATGGATGATGATATCATCCAAATAGGCCGCTTTGTACTGTTGGTGGGGTCGGAGGACTCGGTCCATCAGGCGCTGGAACATGGGCGGGGATCCGTGGAGTACGAATGGGAGGACCCAGTAATGATATAAGCCATCCAATGTCAAAAATGCCATCTTTTCCCGGGAGGAGGGTGCCAATGGTACCTGCCACTATCCCTTGATCAGGGCGAGGGTACTTATGTACCGGGTCTTTCCCAAACGATCGATGAGATCGTCCACCCTTGGCATGGGGTTGGCCTTGAACAAGTTGATGGCATTCACTCCCCGAAAGTCATTACAGAAGCGCAGGCTACCGTCCGGTTTGGGCACCAACATGATGGGGTTGCACCATGTGCTGTGGGACTCCCCATCCTTAGTATAGCCTCCACCTCCTGCTTCATGGCCTCGGGATTTCTGGTGGCATAATCAACTATTACCAGGTTGTACCGGTGTCCTCGTGCCATTTTTTACCAGGGGCCCCACTATGTCCATGGCAATGCGTTCAAATAGCTCCCCAATGATCGGTAGGGGGATGAGCGGGTTTCGGAAGTGTACTTTTGGAGCAGTGAGATGACACTCCAAGCAGCTGCGGCAATAGTCTTGCATTCCCGGGTCTTCTCCATTCCCAGGTGTGCCCCCAACAGATGGGTGTGGGCCAGCTGGAGAACGGTTCCCACGTATCATCAGGGCAGCAACAGCACCTTTCGAAGTTTCCCCTGTTGGTGCGACACCTTATACAAAAGGTTATTCTTGATCTGGAAATGGGGGTATCGCCATCAGCTGACCATCCAGCGCTATCACTTGGGCCGCCGCGGCTTTCAAGTTCGGATCCTCCACTTGGCAGTTCCGAACTGTCCCCTCAGTTGGTCCATGGCAGGTGTCTCGGCTGGTCCCTCGAAATCGATGAGGGAGAGAATGAGCTCCTCCTCCGGTTGTTCACTAGGGGCTGTGCAGGCGATGGGCCATCCTCGCTCTCGTCTCCCGCCGGCTCATAACCTTCTGCCCAGCTCGTGCCTCCATAATGCCGCAAACAACAGACAATCTCGCCTAACGAGGAGGGGTACCGGCAACTCGGGTATGGCACCCACCATTTTCCAGTAGCTCCCTTGTGGCGTCACGATGTTGCACTGCACTGTCAGATACTGCTTGGTTTCGCTGTGAACAGAGAAATGCATCTCCACTGCTCCCAGGAGGTCCTCCAAGGTCTGGGGCGCACATAGACTCGCCGCAATCTTCATGTCATGGGGTAGCACCCGTAAGAAGCAATCCATGACCACTTTGTCTATGCTGGAGAGGGTGGATACGTTGGTTAGGAGCTATGCCCTGGCGCTGCGCAGTAGGTCGCTCATCTGGGCTCGGGGGGAGGAGTCGGCCACGAACATCAGGTCGTGGACCAGTTGGGCCCAACAGGCCAAGCTGTACCCATAGCGGCTGAGTATCTCCAGTTTTGAGACCATTGTAGTTATCCGTCTGTTCAGCATTGAGGTCATAATATGCATTTGGGGCGTTTCTGGAGAGGAATGGGGCCAGCAGACTCACCCAATTCCCCTTTGGTCACCCTTCCCAGAGCATTGTCCATTCAAAAGTGTAGAGGTAGGTTTTGATGTCGTCGTCCTCTGTTAGCTTTATTAAAAACTGGTTTGGATGCGATTCGGTAGGCGCTCCTCATCGTAGAATCCTGATTTCCTCAACCAGCCCGGAAATGTTATAGGCACTGTTCCTCCAGTGTTCGTTCCTGAACTGCCTGTTGCTCTTGTTGGGCCCGGACGAACTGAGCTATACACTCGTCCATGCCGATGCTGTGTTAACCCTCATCTGACCACGTTGTCAAATGCTCGTGTTCTCTACCACTTGTGGCAGACTAGGGTATTTCATCAAAACATTTACACTGATCAGACACGGACCCAAGTGTGATAACTCAGTTTCAAGGGTGTTTATTAAAACAATAAAGAAAAAGAAAAGAATAGGTCTAATCCAGGAGACCTCCTCCAGGTTACCGTCTTCTTGGCTCTGGGGTATTGCTCTCTCCTTTGGGGAAAAACCAGAGCCTCCTTGGTTCTAGCAGACCACGAGGACTACTATATGGGAGCAACCTCTTTCCCCAAAGAACCCCCGTGTGCGGCCCTTCTGGCAGCTTTATGGGACTCGTACGGTTGGTGAACAATCAGCCCCTTGATTACTTACTCACCAGCCTCAATCAGCCCAAATTAGTTCTGGCCGGAGGGCCCGTCGAGACCTAGCACGTCTAGCAGAGGGAGCCATCGCCATGTGATGTAGACTCCGTCTGTCACCAGGCCTTGACCGGTCTCCCCCTCGACCGGTCTCCCCCTTGTGGCTAGTCCGCGGTACACCAACATTGATTGAAGTGGATTTAACAAGTGATCATAGCTTTAACCTGGATTCACCTGGTCAAACCCGTAAGGTTTATATTTTAACCTTTAACATCATTGGTGTGTCTCATTCATTCACTCAAGGACAGACAAAAGATTGATAGCTCTGATTTAATAACTATGCCCGGGAATGAACCTTGTGATTTGCCACTTCCTGCCTAGGTGAACAAATCAAGTGAGATGATTATGTTGAGTGACTAGGTAGTTCAGTTTGATTAATCAATCCTCAAAGCGCCAGCGCTAATAGTTTGGCGCTTCTCTTTTTTAAGATATTCGCAGATCAGTGGATTTTCCGGACTAATCCTGCTCTAGCCCTATGGGATGCTCCCCCTTGTCTGTGTACACGGTATTCATCGTGCACTGACAGGTGGAGTCCTTCACATGATAAATAAACTTCAGTATATGGGAGGCTGGCAGTTCAGGGGCAGGTAAGCTGTTATTTTGGATACATTTCACAGTGGAGAATGTGAAAAGCAGCATAGAGCCAGAGGGACAGATGTATGGTGTCCTTGTTGGTTCGCGGGAAAGATGGACCCCTCTCAGTTTCCCCACAGCATAATCATTCTGAACCTCAGCCATGCCTTCAACAACTCAATCAGGCAGCACCTCTACCTATAAAGTGGCTGGGTTGATTTGATTGCAATTTTTATTGGATCGCTGGACCATCCATCAAGCCAATGGGGGAAGACTATACAGACGTGACCACTCGTCATTCGCTAGTAGCCTTGGAAACATTGTTTAGATTGGGCTACGTGGGCGGTCATGGGAGGTAAATCAGGAGTCTCGAGTTTTTCTCTCTTAATGTGCGAGCATGGGTTTAAATCATGTTGAAAATGTATGTCGCCATGCCAAAGTATTTTCACCCATCGCTTGGAGTCACATCAACCTGTGACAATGTCAGCACTTTTATCATTCTCTTCAAAAATACTATTTCTCCTCTTCAGGCCCTATAAGATTAAAATGGCAGATTTTTGTTTTGTCATGGCTTTTGAATACTTATCAAGCACCCTCCTATGCAGGTTCAATTTTTTTGTATGTCAATATTGTGTCAACTCATTCTTTTACAAGAGAAGATCTTATCTGATCAAAATTACAGATTGTATCCCAAATGAATCCAACAAGTACCTTGTCAAAGTACGTATCTCATTCACTAATAGCCTACATACAGGAAGAACTTGTTACAGTAGCTAAATTGAAGCACCATATTTCCTTTTCTGCATGAGTGGCTATAAACAGGAATACGACTGAGGCCACATTTATTTAGACCATGTGATAACGCCAAGGCTATTTTGGTTCACACGATGACAAGGTTGTTTGTATACCTTGACCCATTACCACTCTCGCCTACGGGTTTCAGGATCAATTTAATTCAGCATAAATATACCTTGACTGGTAAAACAAATTAGAAATAATAAAAACCATTTAAAAACACATGTGCACGCACGCACGCACACACACACACCATATTGAGATGTCCCTCCTAGCAATGTTTCAAAACTGCACACATTAATGATCCAGCAAGGATTTAGAGAAAATTACCATCTTAGCCCAGGATACGTCTAAACCAGTAAACTAGGTAACAAGCCGGCCGTTAGGACTAGGAATGATTCGAATCAACAAGGGTGAACAGATATGGATACTCGGCGCATTAATGTTAATAGGAATAGATTATGGAGGGATTTCACAGAGTGACCTTCAGCACACTAATTGAAATAGTATTCAGAGTCAGCAGTGGAGTAATCAACTTAAACACAGAATCATAAATCATCATGAACAGCCCAGTCACAAGCAAGTCATTAGCCTTGTGTTTTCTCCCCGGGCCACCTTGCGGGAAATATCTGCCACACCGATACGCAGGTTAATAGGAACAGAAATGGCATTTAGAGTCTATTTGGATCAAACTGACTGCGGATGCTGGAGAAGTAGAACTTCTCTAATTTGCAGGTAATGGGAATTGATGAAGTTAGGGTTGTTGGAGATACTTCAGGTGACACTGCACCCATATCAGTGCAGAGAGAAGTATGTGGAGACAGTGTATGTATGACTGAAGGCTTACATTACAGACCTGGGCTCAAGTAGTATGCTAGTACTTTCAAATGCTTTAGCTGAACTTGATTGAGGTTGTGTCGTAGAAAAAATGCAATAGAACAAAAAGTCCAATCTGGCACTCCAGGCAGGCTCAATGAAACACTCAACATATTTTGAAAGAAAACAAATACTATTTTAACCCAGGGATATTACAATTACAGGCCTGTATGCATAAGTTATGGGCCAACATACTTCATACATCATATGGATTTTATCATAGCTTTCATGTTACAAAGAGCCATAATAGTTACTTTATGGTGGCCTTTCTGTGATATTCCAAACAGAGGATAGGTGTTGGATTAAAGTGAACTCTGTTCAATGGTGTTAATTATGGCTTGCGATAAGGCAGAGGGCCAGACAAACTCAAAGCAACACTCGCTCACTCCGTGTATAAGCAACCAATGTGTGCAGTTGAGGCTAAAGTATGTGAATTAGCCTAGTTTAGGTTTCAAATCAACCTTTTGAAAGTTATGTGGAATGTTCTTTTGTTAATTATAGTATCCACAAGTGGTTTTCTGTCATCGAATGTCAGTGGGTTGTGGTTTTCAAGTGTGGGTGGTGTAACATGTCATGGCTCTGTTTTTATTCTATTAAAGGAACAAGTCACATATATACAACAATATCACATACAAAAATAGTAATACACTGCAGGGGCTTATTTTGGTCTCATTACCTGTAACGTCTGCTTCCAGCTCACACTCTCAAACACGTAGATCCCCTGAACGCAGCTCACTCTCCAGCCCACTTTCCAGCTCACACTCTCAAACACAGATCCCCTGAACGCTGCTCACTTTCCAGATCCCAATCAACTGAATTCTGATCACCAGTTCACACACCTGTATGTAATTATCACACACTATTTAGTTCAGTTCTTTGCACCCCATCATTGTGAGGTATTGTTTGTTTTGTGACACACTTCTATTCAAAGCGCTGGGTTTCCTGTTATCAACCTATTGCCTGATCTCCCGGATGATGTTACTAGCCTTTCCCTGCCTGTACTGTTGCCTTTTTGGACCCCCTGTGTATGACCTTCTGTCTGCCCCTGGACCCAGCTTACATGCCTCCTCCTGTGGTCCTTCTGTGGTCCTACAACTGTTGTGCCCTGCGCTTGAAACCAGCTGTCTGTCTCGCTTCGTGTTCATTACCATTGCCACCCTTCTTTAACCTACTGGCAGATCGCTCAAAAAGTACTGATACAGGCTGCTCTGACAAAGTTCACAACATCTTTATTAATATCAACAAGTACACTTGTCAGTAAATAGCTTTTTGATTGCGAGCAAAGTGCACAAATTAGATACTAAACAGTAGGCTGGCGTCAAAGAAGCATCTTTCACACAACAATACCCTGCAAACTTGTCAAAAAAATCTGATAAGGAGGCCGATCTCAAAGGCTTACAACGCATTAATCAAATAGCAGGTATAATTAAAAGCACTTTGAACAAAATAGTGTTTTCCCCCCTTCTAAATGTTGCTCAGGTAAGGCATTAATTTCTGATCAGTCAGGCCTGGAAGAAAAATAATTAAACTGCCACAGCGGTCTGATGAGTGATGCCAGCATTTTATGGCTGACCTTCCCTCTACAAAAAAATGTAAAAGAGCCCTTTTGTTGCACGTTATTAATTGAGTTCATGAAAGGATGCACCTGATTAATTTTTGTTGATAATACTTTATATTCCAGTCTGCCGTTTTTCTTCGTTGGTGTTGTTTTTAAAAGTTGATTTAAGTCATTGCTGGAGATATTAATTTGTCCAATGGAGAGCTCTGGTCCAGCTGGACAGGAAACAGCTAGTCCATCACACGTCCCTTTGATATTTTCAGTAGAAATTGTGCACCGATATTGCATTTTAAAAGCCTGTTATACTAAATGAAGTGGGTCGCCTGGTTAATGTCCAGAAGCGGATGTCGTGTAACATTTCCCTTGAAAACCTTTACTGCTGGTTGTTGGGGACTCGTCAGAGGCTAAGGAGAGGATGGAGGAGTCGATGAGAGCACAGGGTTTCTCTTTATCAGTAGGTTTGCCGGTTCCTTAATTGGGAAGATGTGCTAAGATGGCTCATTTGCCTTAAAATATGTAGGCCTATGGTTGGCTTTTTGAGATTTGCCAAGAGGGCAACTTTATCGATGGAAAATGATTGCCAAAATATTGTTGTTTTACCCTTAAAGCAGCAATCTGCAGTTGAAACAATAACAAAGCATTTCCCCGCCCATGTTTCGGTAAAAAGCTGAGAAATCTAACAACTCAGTCCATGCAAGGACTGACCATCCATGATAACAAAATTATAGTTTTAACTGTGTTTGAAGCTATATAATTTGTATACATTCACTTTATTTACAAACATTGGAATAAAACAAGTTTATATTTTGGGTTCTGATGGGGTACGACAGTTGAACTAAGCTCATGAGGCATGAAGTTATTTTCTTCTAATATAAATTCATTATATGTGGCCATTGATAAGTCCAAAAATGTATGTAGCAACTGCAAATTGCTCTTTAAATCTCCATCATGTCATCATCATCACTCATACTCACTTTCAGAGTGTTTTTAGAAAGTATTTACACCCATTTATTTTTTCCACATTCTGTTCTGTTACAATGTTTTAAATTGAGATATTTTGTAATTGGCCAACACACAATACCACATCATGTCAGTGGAATTCTGTTTTTAGAAATGTTTACAAATTAATACAACATTTTAAGTATTTGAACCCCTTTGTTATGGCAAGCCTAAATAAAAGTGTGTTTAACATGATTTTTTTAATGACTTCCTCATCTCTGTACCCCACACATACAATCATCTGTAGGTCCCTCAGTCAAAGCAGTGAATTTCAAACATTGATTAAACTACAAAGATTAGGGACGTTTTACAATGTCTTGGCCACCTATTGGGTGATGGGTTAAAAAAGCCGACTTTGAGCATGGTGAAGTTATTAATTACACTTTGGATGGTGTATCAATACATCCAGTCACTACAAAGACTAACTCTTTTTCCAGAGAGGAAGGAAACCATTCATTGATTTCACCATGAGGCCAATGGTGATTGTGAAACAGTTAAATAGTTTTTATTAATGGCTGTGACAGGAGAAAACTTAGGATGGATTAACAACATTGTAATAAAGGTATGCTTGTAAGGACAGGGGAGTTTTTCAAGGGAAAACATTATGGAATGGAGCTAAGGACAGGCAAATGAAAACATGGTTCAGCCAAATCACACTGGAGTTGCTAACCAAAAAGATAGTGAATGTTCCTGAGTGGCCGAGTTACAGTTTTGACTTAAATTTATTTGAAGATCTGTGGCAAGACCTGAAAATAGTTGTCTAACAATAATCAACAACCAATTTGACAGAGCTTGAAGAAAATAAAAGAATAATAGGCAAATGTTACACAATCCAGGTGTGGAAAGCTCTTAGAGACTCACCCAGAAAGACCCAGAACGTTGTAATCACTGCCAAAGATGCTTCTACATGGTATTGACTCAGGGTTATGAATACTTATGTTAATTAGATATTTACATTGCATTCGGAAAGAATTCAGACCCTTTGACTTTTTCCACATTTTGTTACGTTACAGCTTTATTCTAAAATTGATTAAATTAGATTTTTTTCCTCATCAATCTACACACAATACCCCATAATGACAAATCCAAAACAGGTTTTTAGAAAAAAGATATCACATTTGTAATGCACCACCTGCATTCGGTCTTACGTAGCAAAATTTGAAATTGTTTTTTACAATGTATAAAAGTAGAGACTCAGAGATATTTTTGAGGAACAATGGGAAAGTAATTCTGCTTTGAAAGTTGATAAATTTGTAAACTCACTTTTGAGAAAATGGCCTTGGAATATTTTGGTATCTAGTGAAGAGATCTTCCTTGTCTAAACCCATTCAGCATAGTTTACACCCTCTTAAGCTTTAGCCCGAACCATCCCGTTTCACTGTCGGAGCGCTCAGTTTACCTCTGGATAACATGAAAACAGCCTAACCAGCTCCGCTGGCAACAATTTCATTACCCTTTTTTGCCAACGTTTACTGACATCGGCCATATTCAATCAGTGTTGTACACTTTAGCTTAACACATGTAGCTAGGTAAACAATGACCTTAGCTAGGTAAACAATGTGTAAGATCACACACATCACGGAACGTTAGCTAACAAGCCAGCCAGCTAATGTTAGCTAGTTAAACAACAATGAACATAGTGCCAAATCATGTTGTTACTACCCTGCATAAATCTGCTGGGAGATAACCAACCAGGTTCAAAGTTAGCTAGCTAACATTAGGCTCTAACTAGAAAAGCAAACGGCTCTGGGTTACAAATAATAACGTCAGCTAGGAAGCCAGCCAGCTAACATTAGCTAGCTAACAGTACACTTTAGTTTAAGGCATGTAGCTAGTTAGCTAGGTAAACAATGAACCTAGCTAGGTAAACAATGTGCAAGATCACACACGTCACGTAACGTTAGCTAATAAGTCAGCCAGCAAACATTAGCTAGTTAAACAACAATTACCATAGTGCCGAATCACGTCCTTACTACCCTGCATGAATCTGCTGGGAACTAACCAACCAGGTTCAGTGTTAGCTAGCTAACATTAGGCTCTAACTAGCAAAGCAACCGGTTATGGGATATGAGTAATAACATCATACACGTAATGTTAGCTACGGAGCCAGCCAGCTGACGTTAGCTAGCTAGCTAACAGTACACTTTAGCTTGAAATTATACCACTTTCTGTCAAAATTAGAAACGCGTCATATCTGTAGCTAGCTAACAATAGACTATCTTACCCTTCTGTATACATCATCATGCATGATGGACACGTCTCCCTGTCACGGATGCCATACCACAGTTGCCCTTAGTTTGAAGATGTAATCCGGAGACAGGTGTTTTCTCCATCTCTTAAGCTATCATTCTCGAATTCCACTGATTTCAAAACTCGATCCTCCAGAAAGTGAGGAGCATCACTTATGCAGCTCCACAACATGATACATTTTTTTAAAGCTGCATTCGACAGCATTACCAACACAGACTGACCAGCTCAAATAGACAGAAGCGCTCTATATGGCAGACCAATCCGAACTCCTCTCTCGGCATGTCCAGCCCACTCATTATCTCAGCCAATAGATATTCGTATTTAGCCAATTTTATTCGTATTTACAAATGCATACACATTTGTTATTAAGGCACATGAAAGATCACATGTTCCAGAAGGCATTTCTGCCAAAAAACGCATTTAGATGTATTTTTTTCAAACGTTAAAATGGATCTAGTGTGAAGTCAGGACTTGCAACATATGCCTAGTTTCCTGAATCGGGTCACATTTACAGAAGTATTCAGACCCTTTACACAGTACTTTGTTTAAACACCTTTGTCAGCAATTACAGTCTGAAGTCTTATTGGGTATGACGCTACAAGTTTTGCACACCTGTATTTGGGGAGTTTCTCCCATTCCTCTCTGCAGATCCTCTCATGCTCTGTCAAGTTGCATGGGGAGAGTTGCTGCACAGCTACTTTCAGGTCTCTCCAGAGATGTTTGATCGGGTTTAAGTCAGGGCTCTTGCTGGGCCACTCAAGAACACTCAGACACTTGTCCCGACGCCACTCCTGCGTTGTCTAGGCTGTGTGCTTAGGGTCGATGTCCTGTCTGAGGTCCTGAGCACTCTGGAGCAGGTTTTCATCAAGGATCTCTCGGTACTTTGCTCCATTCATCTTTTCCTCGATTCTGACTAGTCTCCCAGTCCATGCCACTGAAAAACATCCCCATAGCATGATGCTGCTACTACCATGCTTCACCGTTGGGATTGTGCCAGGTTTCCTCCAGACGTGACGCTTGGCATTCAGGCCAAATAGTTCAGTCTTGGTTTTGTCAGATCAGACAATCTTGTTTCTCATGGTCTGAGAATCTTTAGGTGCCTTTTGGCAAACTCCAAGCGGGCTGTCATGTGTTTTTTACTGAGAAGTGTCTTCCGTCTGACCACTCTACCATAAAAGCCTGATTGGTGGAGTGCTGCAGAGATGGTTAGCCTTCTGGAAGGTTCTCCCATCTCCACAGCAGAACTCCAGAGGTCTGCCAGAGTGACCATCGGGTTCTTGGTCACCTCCATGACCAAGGCCCTTCTCCTCCGATTGTTCAGTTTGGACGGGCGGCCAGCTCTAGGAAGAGTCTTGGTGGTTCCAAACTTCTTCCATTCTTCCATTTAAGAATGATGGAGGCCACTGTGTTCTTGGAGACCTTCAATGCTGCAGACATTTTTTGGTACCCATCCCCAGATCTGTGACTCGACACAATCCTGTCTCGGAGCTCTACGGGCAATTCCTTTGACCTCATGGCTTGGTTTTTGCTGTGACATTGTCAACTGTGGGATCTTATAGAGACAGGGTTGTGCCTTTCCAAATCATGTCCTATAAATTGAATTTGTCCTATAATTTGGACTCCAATTAAGTTGTAGAATCATCTCAAAGATGATCAATGGAAACAGGATGCACCTGAGCTCAATTTCAAGTCTCATAGCAAAGGGTCTAAATACTTTTTTCAATAAGGTATTTCTGTTTTTATTTTTAATACATTTGCATTCATGTCTAAATCATGTTTTCACTTTATCATTATGGGGTATTGAAGGTAGACGGGTTAGAAAAAAATAGATATTTAGCCCATTTTGAATTCCGTCTGTAACACATCAAAATGTGGAATAAGTCAAGGGGTATGAATACATTCTGATGGCACTGAACATCTACAAAGTTCCAATTTACTTTGTACTGCCTACAGTTTCCTGTGCTTGTCACAACAGTTAATGTAGTTCCATTGTATTCCACACTCTTACTTACAGTTGTGAAGTAGGACCTCCAACAATGCATTTGAACGTTATTTGTTTATTATTGTGGAATATGTCATGCCTTTGCCGCTACAATAGCCTGCTTTTGTATGACAAGTCACAATAGTAATTAATAATAGTCCAAACTGATAATGCCAACAGCATTGCCTGCTAATGAAAAAAAAAGACACAGTCATCTGTGAAATGCAAGACGTCATTGAGTCCAGTACAAATGCAGCCGATAATGAACACATTGACAATTCTCCAGTATTGTCCTTGACAGTAGAAAATGGCGTGAATAGCTCAGCTTGTCTTTGTTGTGATAAAATATTATAGATCTATAATTATATTGGGCAGATTTTTCCCCCTATCACATTTGATGTGCTCTGCACATTGAAGAGATGAATTAGCCATAAATAACAGGTCTCATAATTCTGACACTAATTGGAGTATCATGGATGGAGAGAGAGAGAGAGATTCAGGCAAACGGCAAAAGAAGCACAATTGAAATTGATAAAAAACAAAACAAAAAATATCACAGATGACAGCTGGTTTGATGCAAATTGTAAAATTATAAGGAAAAAACTTAGAACACTATCCAACCAAAAGCAAAGAGACCCAAATAATGGTGAATTACGCCTTCATTACTGTGAGAGTTTAAAACTCTATAAACGTACACTCAGAACCAAAAAAGCACAGTACAACAGCAAGCAGCTGACACTAATTGAGGAGTCCAAAAACACAAACACCTTCTGGCAAAATTGGAAAAAACTACAAAATGGTAACATATCAACCCATTTTAAAACACTCTACAACACCATTCAAATTGACACAAACGCAGAACAACGTCAAATTCATGAGAAGTTGAATGGATTAGAAAACGCTATAAAGGACAATCAAAATCCATTGGACTCCCCAATTACTGACCAGGAGCTCTAAAATTTCAGGCTCTGAAATTTAAAAAAGCATGAGGACCTGATGGCATCCTAAATGAGATGCTCATACTTACTAGTGCAACATTTTATTTGACTATATTTATCCTGAGTGTAGGTTATTTCCCTGACATCTGGAATCAAGGACTCATAACCCCAATTTTTTAAAACGGAGACAAATCTGACCCTAACAATTACAGAGGTATTTGTGTGAACAGTAACCTGGGGAAGGTTTTCTGTAGTATTATACATGTAAGAGTTCTGAACTTCCTTAATAAGCACAATGTCTTGAGTAAAAGCCAAATTGGATTTATTCCAAAACATTGCACAACTGATCATATTTACACCTTACACACCCTGATAGATAAACATGTCCACCAA
This sequence comes from Oncorhynchus mykiss, assembly GCF_057628025.1. Taxonomy (NCBI): domain Eukaryota; kingdom Metazoa; phylum Chordata; class Actinopteri; order Salmoniformes; family Salmonidae; genus Oncorhynchus; species Oncorhynchus mykiss. The sequence goes on from NC_143024.1 coordinate 49,884,593, forward strand.
AATATACGCTTGCTTTATCAACTTCCAAAAAGCATTTGATTCTATTTGGCATACAGGACTGTTCTACAAAGTTATTGAAAGTGGTGTAGGGGGCAAAACATATGACATAATTAAATAAATGTATACTGGCAATATGTGCAGCATTAAAATTGGCAAGAAAATAACAGAATTCTTTAACCAGACGTGGGGCCTTTGTCAGGTTTGCAATCTGAGCCCTGCACTCTTCAATATTTACATCAACGAATTGGCCACTATTCGAGAAAAATCCTCATCCCCTGGTGTTAGTCTCCACAATTCAGAAGTTAAATCCCTACTCTTCGCAGATGACCTATGCCTGCTGTCACCCACAGCACATGGACTACAGCAGAGCCTGGACCTGCTAGAGCAGTACTTCCAGACCTGGGCCCTGGCAGTAAACCCCAAAAAGAGTAAAATAATGATTTTCCAGAGAAGATCCAGTTCTCAGGGAATTAGACCAAAGTTCTCAATTGGTACAAAATATATAGAGTACTGCACACACTACCATTACTTAGGTTTAAAAATAAGCTCAACTGGACACCTTAATGAGGCAGTGAATGAACTGCGAGAGAAAGCATGCAGGGCATTCTACGCCATTAAAAAGCTAATTCAAATTGAAATACCTATAAAAATTGGCTAAAACTAATTGAATATGTCATTGAACCAATTGCACTTTATGGCAGGGAGGTGTGGGGTCCACTTGCAAAACAAGATTTCATCAAATGGGACAAACACCCCATTGAAACCCTGCATGCAGAGTTCTGTAAGATTGTCCTTCATGTCCAGAGAAAAACTACAAACAATGCATGCAGGGCAGAATTAGGCCAATATCCACTAATAATAAAAACTTTAAAAAAAGAGCAATTAAGTTTTGTAAACATCTAAAATACAATGACCCCCTCTCATATCACTAACAAGCCCTGCAATGCCAAGAGCTGAGCAAAGAAAAGAGTCCCCTCATCCAGCTGGTTCTGGGGCTGAGTTCACAAACCTGTTCTACTAACACACTGAAGCCTCAGGACCAGAACATCCAATCAATCAGGATGAACCAAATTACAACACAGTCAAAACAAAACTATATTGCTTATTGGGAAACACAAGCACAAACACAAAGCAAAATGCAGTGCTATTTGGCCCTAAATTGACAGTACACCGTGGCTAAATATTTGACCATGGTTACTGATCAAAACCTTAGAAAAACATTGACAAAGTACAGGCTCAGTGAGCACAGCCTTGCCATTGAGAAGGGTAGACACAGGAAAACCTGGCTCCCTGTAGAGGAAAGGCTGTGCAACCACTGCACAACAGCCGAACCTGAGACGGAGCTGCATTTCCTGACAAAATGTAAAAAATATAAAACAATTCGAGTGTCATTTCACCAAATTTGAAACCCTTATTCAAGGTTTCAAAGACCTCTCTGATGAGAGTAGGCTACCTGTCCTGTTGGGGGAGGACGCAGAGAGCTGTGTGTTGGCAGCGCACAACATTGCTGTCTGCCATAAGTTGAGGGACAGTGTCTGACAGACCAATCAACCTGCACATGTACTCTACTGTATGCTTAATAGGGATAATCTCCTATCACTGTTACATGTTTGGGGTTTCACAGATAAAGTTGGAACGTTTTGAACCTTTACACTAATCGGAATTGCCCTAAATGCCATGTTTCTAACAGAAGAATTAAAAGATGCACATGCATAAACATGGTAGCATTTGGAGATAATGGGGAAATGATCAGAACACAACATTTCACATGGCAGAAGACTGAAATTCAAACATTACACTGTTCAATGTCATGTGCATTTTACATGAACTGTACTTCTCACAGCATTTGTCCATAACAAAATCTGCTAATACTCTGGATCCATTCAGCAACATAACAAGAATAATTCTGGTATATTTGGGGTAAGTGCAACATAAGACAAAAACATTACAAGGATTTGATTGAGAGGTTTAACTGTCTCCAAATGGCCACACACCTCTCCAAAGTTTGCACATTTCCAGTAAGTAATTCCAATGTTCTTTTATGGCTCACTTTTATGGAACATCCCCACCATCACACAATTACTGTTGTTCCCAATACACCATGTTGAACCTGTATACAGGATGGAGTGTGAAGGGTTAAAAGGGGGAAAGTTTCCATACGGATTGCTTAACTGGTCCAGATGTGCGTGGAGAGGTTACAAGTCAAATGCAACCTATGTATAATTTGTATTTTATTTGATTTTATTCATTTAACCTTTATTTTAATGGAGTCGTGCTGAGACCAAGGTCTCTTTTTTAAATGAGCCTTGTAATTGCCAAGATACACACAATTGTATGCATAGCTAAAATACATAGTTAAAATACATACACAATATACAAGCAAAACACAAACACAATAATAAATTGTGAATCATAAAAACACATTCTTCCTTAAAAAGGTCCTCACACAGCCTTCTGAATTGCCTCAGAGGCACCAACTCATCCAATATCAGCGTTTTGTGGAGATCATTCCATAAGTATGGTGCAAAATAACTAAAAGCAGACTTTCCTAACTCAGTCAAGGTCGAAGGGACTTTATTGCATTGTGACAATATATTTTGTTTATGTTTAAAATTGCAATTGATTAATCTCAAATAATATGCATAACTGCATATAATATGCATAACTGCAAAATTATATGCATAATATCAATGCAATTCCTATCTGTCATATCATATTCCAATTTTCTCAGAAGTATAGCAATCATCATATTTTAGGAAGTGTTTAACAGAGCCAACATATAGTATTTTCCTAGCCTGGGGCTCCAAATGACCAGAAATTAGAAATTATGTTTAATCACAACCATCTTTCATCAAGGAGCCTAAAACCCAAACTTTAACTGCCTGTAACCACAAATGATATGCATATAGAGGTAACCCCACTCACCTCCTTTCATAAAGCCTTGAGAAGACGTGAGATAGGCAGAAACGAACCCACACAGATTATTGGGCTCATCATTTAGATGATTTCAGCACTTTTTTAAATTTTCTTACAGTCCAAGTATGATCAAGTTAGTTAGTCAGTAATGGAACGTGAAAAAATCTACAATGTTATCAAATGACAAACAAGTCATATGGCCTAGCTGGAGAACTCTAACATGGGCATTCACTTTCTGCAGTTTTACAATATGATAGTATGATGTGAATAATTAGGAACACAATATGCTCTTGCTGTAATACAAATGTTGTGTATGTGCTCAGCTTTTGTCGATAATATAACAAAGAACATTAAGTGTTTAAACGACAAACACGTACAACCTACTGAGACACCATGACAACTCATACATCTCATCTATTGGGAAACAATTTACATTCATTTTATTTTAGAAAGGATACTTTTACATCTATTAGCACATTGGAAAGAAGAGATGCAATGCTTCAGTATATTATACATTTTAATATCCAAATAATACCTACCCCCATTTATGTGAAATCACAAAAATAACCTCTGATCTTTCTCCAATCTGCTATGGACTCGTGAACAAGTTTAGTATTTGCACCTCATTTTGAGGAAAACTTAATTGTCGAGCAAGCATAAAAGGAGACAGGGACAAAGAGAGAGAGAAAGTGAGAGAGAGCGAGAGAGAGAGACGGACGGACTGTCAAAGGAGCAGATGCCATTCATCTGTTAACCTGTGCAAGGTAGGCCCACTGAAGTCCTCCTCCTTTGGTGGAGAGCATATGCCCACAACAGCTGTGCCCCCGTGACTAGGCAGTGATTGTGTGCTTGCTAACTGTATTCCTGGGAGCTCGGCCAACACCGAGTTGGAGTGAGCTGTCCTGGTCTTGATGTACTGTAAGCATCTTCCATTATTCAGCAGATTTACTGGTCTTCGTCCCACACAATTCGGTAGGTTTGTACTGCCTTGAGGTGCGAATATCAAATCAAATTTTATTGGTCACATACACATGGTTAGCAGATGTTAATGCAAGTGTAGTGAAATGCTTGTTCTTCTAGTTCCGACAGTGCAGTAATATTAACAAGAAATCTAACAAATTCACAACGACTACCTTAAACACACAAATATAAAAGGGATGAAAAAGAATATGTACATATAAATAAATCGATAAGCGATGGCCGTGTGGCAAAGGCAAGATGCAGTAGATGGAATAGAATATAGTATATACATATTAGATGAGTAATGTAGGATATGTAGACAGTATTAAAGTGGTGTTACATAAAGTCACTAGTGATACCTTTAATTAAATCAATTTTTTAGATTTGAATCTGTATGTTGGCAAGAGCCACTCTATGTTAGTGATGGCTGTTTTTCAGTCTCTCGGTCCCAGCATTGATGCACCTGTGCTGACCTCGCCTTCTGTGTGACAGTGGGGTGAACAGGCAGTGGCTTCAGTGGTTGTTGTCCTTGATGATCTTTTTGGCCTTCCTGTGACATCGGGTGCTGTACGTGTCCTGGAGAGCAGGTAGTTTGCCCCCGGTGATGCGTTATGCATACCACACTACCCTCTGGAGAGCCTTGCAGTTGTGGGCACAGCAGTTGACGTACCAGGCGGTGATACAGCCCGACAGGATGCTCTTGATTGTGCATATGTAAAATGTTGATTGTTTTAGGTGACAAGCCAAATTTCTTCAGTTTCCTGAGGTTGAAGAGGAGCTGTTGAGCCTTTTTCACCACGCCGTCTGTGTGGGTGGACCATTACAGTTTGTCCGTGATGTGTACGCAGAGGAACTTAAAACTTTCCACCTTCTCAGCTACAGTCCTGTCGATGTGGATGGGGGAATGCTCCCTCCCTCCATGACCATCTCCTTTGTTTTGATGATGTTGAGTGAGAGGTCTTTTTCCTGACACCACACTCCGAGGGCCCTCACTTCCTCCCTGTAGGCTGTCTCGTTGTTGTTGGTAATTAAGCCTACCACTGTAGTGTCGTCTGCAAACTTGATGATTGAGTTGGAAGTGTGCATGGCCATGTAGTCATGGCTGAACAGGGAGTACAGAAGAGGGCTGGGAACGCACCCTTGTGGGGCCCCATTGTTGAGGATCAGTGGGATGGAGATGTTGTTTCCAACCTTCACCACCTGGGGGCGGCCAGTCAGAAAGTCCAGGACCCAGTTGCACAGGGTGTGGTTGACACCCAGGGTCTTGAGCTTAATGATGCGTTTGGAAGGTACTATGGTATTAAATGCAGAGCTGTAATCCATGAACAGCATTCTGACATAGGTATTCCACTTGTCCAGAAGGGATAGGGCAGTGTGCAGTGTGATGGCGATTGCATCGTCCGTGGACTTAGTGGGGCGGTAAGCAAATTGGAGTGGGATAGGGATTGATTGAATATGTCTGTAAACACCAGCTGGTCTGGATGCAGCTCGGGATGCAGTCTGGGCCGGCAGCCTTGAGAGGATAAACACATTTAAATATTTTACTCACGTTGGCTGCAGTGAAGGAGAGCCCACAGGCTTTGGTAGCGGGCTGTGTCAGTGGCACTGTATTGTCCTCAAAGCAAGGAAAGAGGTTGTCACACATGTAAGATACCAAATTAAAGCTACACATGTTGTGAATCCAGCCAACATGTCAAATTTCAAAAAGGCTTTTTGGCGAAAGCAAACAATTCTATTATCTGAGGATAGCACCTCCTTAAACAGAAGAGAGAAACATATTTCAACCCTGCAGGCAAAACGCAGAAATAAAAATATCATTCATGCCTATGTCCCATAATATGTCCCATAAACATCACAAATTGTCCTTTTGTTCGATTAATTCCGTCCATATATATCCAAAATATCCATTTATTTGGCGCATTTTGATCCAGAAAAACACTGGTTCTAACTTGCACAACGTGACTACAAAATATCTCAAGAGTTACCTTTAAACTTTGCCAAAACATTTCAAACTACTTTTAAAATACAACTTTAGGTATTTTTTTACGTAAATAATCGATACAATTGAAGACGGGATGATCTGTGTTCAATACAGGAAGAAAACAAACTGACGCTGGCTTTCTGGTCACGAGCCTCTACAGTACACATGAAGTGACCCACGTTTTGAACAGGGCTACTTTTTCATTACACAAAGGAAAAACCTCAACTAATTTCTAAAGACTGGTGACATCCAGTGGAAGCGGTAGGAACTGCAAGCAAGTCCCTTAGAAATGGATTCCCAATGAAAATTAATTGAAAAGAGAGTGACTTCAAAAAAACAAATCTGAATGGTTTGTCCTCTGGGTTTCGCCTGCTAAATAAGTTCTGTTATACTCACAGACATGGTTCAAACAGTTTTAGAAACTTCAGAGTGTTTTCTATCAACAAATACTAATACTACGCATATCTTATCTCCTGGGGATGAGTAGCAGGCAGTTGAATTTGGGCATGAATTTCATCCGGATGTGAAAATACTGCCCCCTGTCACCAAGAAGTTGATGCCCAGACCTCATTCCAATTGAGAATCTGTGGTATGATTTAAAGATTGCTGTACACCAGCGGAACACATCCAACTTGTAGGAGCTGGAGCTGTTTTGCCTTGAAGATTGGGCAAAAATCCCAGTGGCTAGATGTGCAATGCTTATAGAAACATACCCCCAAGAGACTTGCAGCTGTAATTCCTGCAAAAGGTGGCTCTACAAAGTATTGACTTTGGGGGGGGGTGAATAGTTATACATGCCTTTTTTGTCTTACTTCTTGTTTGTTTTGCAATAACAAATATTTGTGATACAAACAAGAAGTAAGACATAAAAAAGCGTGTATTACTATCCCCCCCCCCCCCCCCCAAAGTCAAAGTGGTAGGCATGTTGTGTAAATCAAATTATACAAACCCCCCAAAAATCTATTTTAATTCCAGGTTGTAAGGCAACAAAATTGGAAAAATGCCAAGGGGGGTGATTAATTTTGCAAGCCACTGTATGGATACATTTCACGCAATTATGGATAGATTTTTCCCCAGACAAAAGCTTAAAGATAGCAGCTCAAATATATGGGCAAGGGAAATGGATTTCAGTGCCTTCACAGGGACAGATAAATAATTTTTAATAAGAATGACACTCCACCCGATCTGTCAGCGCTGAACACATGATAATCCAAAATCCGCTGCTCACCGATACAACGCAGTTACACCTTCAGACACCACCAAAAACATCAGTTGTGCTGGTGTCGGCTATCACCGGTTAATGCTTGATCTTATTGAATCTAGGCCTAAATTGCCTGCAAAACTGCTAATCAGCTACAGAGTCACTTTTTTATTGCCTTGGCCAAGGCCTGATTTCTCATCATAACAATATCGGAAAGATCTATAGAGAACCAAGTATTTGTTCTATGTTTTACTCTAAGGTGTTTAAATGGAGCGTGTTTATCTCCCTGGCAGACAAATATAGATGAGAACAACTCTAGAACTTATTCAGGGTCAAGCATGCATAATGTGTAATGTTTCTCTTCATAATTATACATAATCATCTGTTTTGTATCTCTAATGCGTTCAATAGGACAGGGACTGAGACAGGACTGAGATCATTAGCAAAGACACCACTGGACAAGTACTTGTGGGGCTATTTGTCAGAATTAGGTCTGTCAGTGAGGAATTTGCTTGACTATTTTATATTAATCCGTGCGGGTTTTGCAATCAGTTGAGTCAGGTTATGGTCAAGACCAATATATACATATATTTTTTGTATTTTACCCCCTTTTTCTCCAAATGTTTTTGTGATATCTATTTGTGATCCAATTACGATCTTGTCTTATCACTGCAACTCCCCAATGGGCTCGAGTGAGGCAAAGGTTAAGTCATGCGTCCTTCAAAACATGACCTGTCAAACCGCGCTTCTTTACACCCGCCCCCGCTTAACCTGGAAGCCAGCTGCAACAATAGTGCATTCAACTGACGATTGAGGTCAGCCTGCAGGTGCCAGGCCCACCACAAGATGTCGCTAGAGCGCGATGAGCCAAACCCTCCCCTAACCTGGGCGATGCTGGGCCAATTGTGCGCTGCCCTATTGGGCTTCCGGTCACGGCCAGTTATGACACAGCCCGGGATTGAACTCGGGTCTGTAGTGATGCCTCAAGCACTGGAATGCAGTGCCTTAGACCGCTGCACCACTCGGGAGACCCCAAGACAATTATTCTTTAAAAACCCTGCAACAGATAAATGTGTATTTTGGCTCATCACCAAAAGCTAACTTTTTGGGGATATTTTTACTTATAATACCCCTGAGAATATGGTTATCTTTAGCAGTACTACGAGAATGCTGGAATGGGAATGGGAAGAATTACCTGTCAGGAGTTGGGCTGTGTTTGAGTCTTTTTTAAATAAAAGCCTCTTCGATGTTGGCTAAGATAACTTTTGCCCCTTTCCTATTTGGATGCAAGCCATCTCTCTTCTTGAACTGGGGCCTCTCCCAAAAGCAGTGAAAATGTTCAATCTACTCCAAATCCATCAGGAATAGGTTGATGCCCATAAATGTGAACCTGTTTGTCTGTTTCCTTTAATTTATCTATGAGCACTCTGAAATCATCTTTTAATTGCTCCAATTTATGAAGATGTATGCTGTTTGTAAAAACATTTGGGTGCTTCTCCATCACAGCAGGCCTGGTGAGCTACGTCCCAAACAAGGGCAACGGGGAAGTAATGGGTCCTTATTTCTGCAACCACCATATGCCTAACTATGGAACTCCATAACAACCACAAGTGACCCATGGCGAGAGAGTCGCTGAGAGCCTGTGTGACGTGCTATTGTGGTTGATCCAGGGGATGGCAGGCTCAGAAATCCAGGACCAGATCCAGAGGAGCTTGAGCTGGGTGCTCAGGTGGAGTGGGAAGGACGGGGGCAGCGTTGAAGCGCCTTGTCGGAGGGCCACAGTGAAGTCAGGGGGCTCAAAGCTGTAAAACATTTAGAGAGCCACAGGTCTGGACGAGAGAGAGGAATGTTCTTCCTCTGCTACCTCTAATGTAGAACAAGATGCAGTAGTCCTCCGGTTATTGTCGGTGGGATGTGTTAATACAGGAAAGTGGTGCAATGCAGTATCCTCAGTGGCTACTGCAGAGGAGCCCAATCTCATAGAGCACCTTGGATTATCCCCTCAGTCATTTAGAATTGTCGCGTCAAAACAGCATGCAATCCTGAAGTCTCCTTGGCCAGAGCATGACATTCTTTTAGGACCCGGTTCTCCTTTAATAGTTCAATAATCTGGTATTTTCAAGCAACAAGTTGTCTACACTTTTCACAAGTGTATGTCAGTAAATTGTTCCTCTGAACATATTATAGGTCTCACATTTCATAGCTTAACGTCCATCTCTGGATCGACTCCAAATCAGAGGAATCCGATATGCTTATACTTGGGTCAGAAACAGCGGCTACAAGAGCCAACCGTGACTTGAGATCAGGTTTGTCAGTGACAGCCAGGTAAACTAACAAGTCGGAACTAGCCGGGGCTAGCCTGCTAAAGCTTGCTCCAGGAGATGTCAAAATCCAGCCAACATAGTTTGTTAAGAACAGCAGTAACACCATTGTCCTAAACAAAAACACTTAAAACAAATGTTTTAAAGGTATAAAATGTGTGTGTCTTAAAATTATAAAATATACGTGTTTTAAAAAGTATAAAACACAGAAGCGCTATATCGCCACTAACATTTTCTGCGTCCTACTTCCTGGATTGAATTTGGCCATTGGGTGAGGTGAAGTACTTACAGAAATATGACTTGACACACGTTACCAACTGTGGAAAGATGAAGATGAAACATCTGTCGGTGCTGTCGTAAGCAATCTGGCCGTGAATGAACAAAAGTGTCAGGAAAATGGCCGCTTGATAGTCTTTCGTTTGCCCCCATTCAGCTTGATGTTAGTCTGAGTCGTCAGAGGGATACACAGCTGGGTGATTTATCAATATTTGGAGTGACCTTGCAGCAACGCTGTACTGTATGTGTGTGTGTCCACACGCAGGCAGCCACAGAGTGCCCCCGGATTAATAAAATCTAAAAGGGCGCATACGTTTGATTGTTTGTTTCCCTATCCTTGTTTCCCTAACCCCCCCCCCCCCCCACCCCCACCCCCACCCACACACACACAAAAGACACAGACACGCCATTGGGTTGACAAGGTCAATTTTCTTCTAAGATAAAATAAGTGGATAATTCTGACAACACAATAACAGAAAAACAACACAGCAAGACCAAATGTTATCTTTGACAAAAATATCTCTTGTAACAACCTTTCCACCTCTGCAGAATCTTCCAGGAGCAGTAGACATCAGACATGTACTTTCTTTGAGATGGCATGTCAACCTGTTTCTTCTGCGGCTAGTGAAGACGAGCTCTGTTGTGATTAGGCAGATGTTATATAGCAGTCTGGCACGGTTGTTACTCCCGTAAACCCATCTGTGGAATTACTTTTATGCAAATGTACAAGGAATCTGCATAAATAAAGTTATAATTAATACCTTTCCACAAACCTCCAGTCTCTTTAATTCTAAAGAGTTTGTAATTGTTTGCACGCAGGTAAAAAAGTACAATTCTGAACATTAGGTTGTTATGTTTACGAGCGATAGTGATTATGGAGAAGAAGTATGTTCATGTTTGTTCAGAAAATGCCTTCTTAGCTATAATTCTTCAGAGCATAATGTAAAAGGCTTTATGCAAAGACAAGATTTTCATATATTATGTGCATATGCTAAATCAACTATGTTCGCATCAAGTTAAATGATTGAGTCACCATTCCTCAATTATTTATTTTATTTAATTTCAAAACTCTTTACATACACTGCATTATTAGCATTTATTGAACTAAAAACACTTTATATCAGGCTAAACATGTAACTTGAAGTGAGTTTAATTTACAACCCATTGTTGGTTGGGTTACAAGGGGAATGAAATAAAAGAAAAAAAACTCTTTATCATGGTAACATTTATACAATATAAACTTGAAGTGAGTGTAATTTACAACCCATTGTTGGTTGGGTTACAAGGGAAATGAAATAAAAGCTGCTGTTATCTGCTGGTTGATTATGAACTAGTGAAGAGTAAAGTTTCTTTGAGAACATTATGCAACTTTATAGATCCCTTTGTTGTGTGGGTGCCAATGGAGGCTCGTTAATTTCCCCAGGTTACTTTACGAGGAGAGTAGAACATGTGGCCACAGATGCCTTTGGAGGACTCCGGTGATTGGCAGGCTCTGCTTTTCAAGGGATGCTGAGCTCTTTAATCGTGAAGGTGCCCCCTTTGTTTAGCCTGATTCCACTTCACAGCCTCAGACAAGAGGATTGTAGTGTGTTGTATTAGCTAATATTATCTGGAAATCTGAAACATATCTTTGTTTGTTTACAAATCGTGACCGTCCTCATAAAATCACAAAACGTTTATTTTCTGGGTACTAGCCCCCTTTATATTTTTTTACAAAATAATTTGATAACAGAGATTAACAGGGAAACAGACACATCCTAAAATGCAATTTTATTTGGTATTACTTTCTTTCCGGGTAAATTCAGCATGGCAGTCAATTTTAAGAAATGGAACCAGATTAGTTGAAAAACATGGTATTACCTAAGAAACTATAACAATGGATACATTATGGTACTTACCTGAAATTATTCAACACAATTGGTAACTACTGGGTACTAAATGTTACAGCGATGCTTGTGTCAATGGATTTTCAAGAAATTGAAGTGCAATTGCTAGGCAATTATGCAATTACTCATTTTACTACCTGGTAAGTAGCAGGCTGTACATAAAGTGTTACCAACTCATCATTTGGAAAAGAGACTTAAGACTCTATGTCTTCCCTGTCAAAAATAAAGGTTCAATAAAATAATACTGTCATTAACGGGGTTCTTCAATAATTATGCATATTAATTCGATGTCTAGCTGTTTAGTTACGTGGGGAAATGATGACGCAACATCAGCTGATTCAGGAAAAGATTTTCTGAATGACAGTCAAGTGATAAAGAGCTGGTGTGATGATGCATGAGATTGAACAGCCAAAGTGCAGAAATTAATGTTGATCTGGAGAATTTACAGAAATGTCTTTGTCTATGTTGTTACGGTGGTCAAGATAATTAGCCTATGTCGTGGACAACATTATTACAAGACTCCTTAGGTAAGATTATGGTCCGTATACGCTTTGAGCGTTTGTTTTCCGAGTTAAAATGAAGCCATCGGAATGGTGAAAACGTCTTGTTCATTTGTTTTTCTGACTCCATTCTATAATTCTATGAATATATTATCTATTAATGAATCAATAAACAGCTGCCCATACTGTGCCACAGAGCCAAGATAAGGTACGATTTCTACATTTCTGCATCATTTAGTGTGTATTGATTTATTGATGAACTGATGTTACTGTAAATTGTTAGCTGCCTGATACAGTATTTCCTAGTTACCTAACTAACCATTGGTAATCTTATTCAATGATGCTATACACCTGAAACAATAGTATTTATTGCTAGACTAGAGATATGCCTCTAGCAATAGTTAGTAGGTGGTTGCACATCAAACTAGCTGGAATGAAGCAAGGGTGTGAATAGTAGACATGTAAATATATCCTTTCACGGTTTACAGCAGGTCTTCAGCTACCCAGAACTGTTTGATCAGCCTGAAAGAGTGCCAAGCGTGTGTCCAGCGTACTCCTTTGCAAAACCATGTGTGTATAGCAATGGAATGAAACATCCAACCAATACCTCAAGTCGTGCTGTAGGTCCACCACACACCCTGAGGGTTGTGGAGTCCTGTCCAGATGCAACCCCTAGCGCCTACCTCTAGACACTTGTGGAGAGCTGAGAGAATTGGACAGGTGTAAGCAATACCACCAAAATACCACCAAGCCTTTGAGAGGGTAATGTGGAGCTCTCACTATGTCACCACCCATCAATCCCTATCAGATTTCCACAAGTGCCTAGACTCTTAGCCATATGGGCTAGGGGTTGCTTCTTGTCAGGCCATGAGGATTATGGTAGCGCAGTCAGTCAGGAACTTTTGGCCCACATCATGATGTCACAATGTGATCTGATTATAATAGACCAATAACTGTTCATCTGGGTAAGGGGTGTGCTATAGACCATCCTATCAGCCAATAAGGGCTGTGTATGTAAATATCTTCATATTTGTTTCCTAACAATCACAAGGTCAGACTGAGCATTTCAAGGGCCAAAGAAGGCTCTGGGAAATAAATTATCAAAAATATATTTTGTAGTTATTTTCATTAAATAAACACACACAGCAATATATTAGACATACAGCGATGACTTTAAAATAAAATGACAAAGAGTGCATGAAGGCTTTAATAGCTGTCAAATTCCTCTGCAATTCCTCTGCATTTCCTTGACTCATTGTATCCTCTTTTCTTGTCTCCTTCTCAAAACCCATTGATTGAGAAGGTCTGATTGGGGAAATGAAACCAGGTGTGAATGGAACAAGACAAGACAAATGGATATATGAAAAATGGAGCGGCGATGGCTAGAAAGCCGGTGACGTCGATCGCCGAACGCCGCCCGAGCAAGGAGAGGAGCCGACTTCGGCTTCACCAATTTGGACTATTTTGTGTATACTGTATCTATTACATTAAATCCAAATTAAAATCCATTTAAATTACAGGTTGTAATGCAACAAAATACGAAAAATGCCATGGGTGAATACTTTTACAAGGCACTGTGGGGACAATGTCCTCGATGCACTTATTGGTAAAGAAAGTAACTGATGTGTTGTGCTCCTCAATGCCATCGGTCGAATCCCGGAACATATTCCAGTCTGTGATAGCAAAACAGTGCTGCAGTTTAGCATCTGCTTCATCTCACCACTTTTTATAGACCGAGTCACTGGTGCTTCCTGCTTTAATTTTTGTTTGTAAGCAGGAATCACGAGGATAGAGTTATGGCCAGATTTGCCAAATGGAGGACGAAGGAGAGCTTTGTACACGCGTCATTGTGTGTGGAATGAAGGCGGTCAAAAAAAAAATCCCTTCTGGTTGCACATTTAACATGCTGATAGAAATTAGGTGAAACTGATTTAAGTTTCCCTGCATTAAAGTCCCCAACCTCTGGATGAATGTTTTCCTCTGGATGAGCGTTCATTGAGTGCAGTTTTAGTGCCAGCGTCGGTTTGTGGTGGTATGTAGACAGCTACGAAAAATACAGATAAATTCTCTAGGCAGATAGTGTGGTCTACAGCTCATCATGAGATACTCTACATCAAGTGAGAAAAACTTTGAGACTTCCTAAGATATCATGCACCAGCTATTGTTTACAAATATATGTAGGCCCCGCCCCATGTCTTACCAGAGGCTGCTGTACTGTCCTGCTGATAGAGTGTATAACCCGTCAGCTGTATGTTCTTAACCTCTTTGCGGGCTGAAATTCCACAACATACGGTGATCGCTACATAAAATAGTCATATTAAACATTCATGAAAATACAAGTGTCTCGTCTGTATCGAAAGCCAAGAATCTTGCTAATCCAACTGCGTTGTCAGATTTAAAAAAGGATTTACTGCGAAAGAATACTGTGATTATCTGAGCACAGAGCCCCATAAAAATTAAAAATAAATTAACCAGCACAGGCGTAGCATAATCACAAACTGCATTAAAATAAATCGTTTACCTTTGACGATCTTCGTCTGTTTGCAATTCCAATGCTCATTGTTACACAATGAATTATCTTTTGTTTGATAAAATCTGTTTTTATAGCCTAACACGAAACATTTTGTGAACCGCTTGTGTCGTGAATTCCGTCTCATTCCATTTTCGACGACACATTCCAGGTAAACAACCCACACAGAACGTGACTTTTCCAGTCATGTTTGGTTTCACTGCAATCAACTGGTTTGTTTGTAACAGAATCAAACTGATGGGCCATTTCGCGGGACATATTGACTGAAAGAAACCGATTTGAAGACAACAAGTCATGACATCATTGTGCACCAATGATTTGCCCGCTGTTTCATTTTTTAACCCAATGACCACTGATCGTCTTGAAATCTAGCTGGGTAGATAGCCAATGAGCTGAGCTAAACGGCAATACGCCATGTTTATGTGTTGCAAGACCAATCCATGTAGTAAGCTTCAGTGTAAAGTGAGTCATTCGCTATTGAAGTTTCATACCGGAAGGAGCTACGCATATTACGCATTGCATTGTTTGGTGAACGCGCAGATTCAGCTGTTTATATATCAATCATTATGGCAACTAAGTCAGGGAAAGCTAAATCTAAGTCTAGATATACAGATGTACACACAATTTAAGAATAAATTGATTGGGAAGGTGAGACAGAGATTGTTGTAGGACGCTTCATTTAGCGATTGTCGAGGAATATTTTTTGAACGGGAGAGGACATCATTTTGGACTTATCATGCTAATGCCCTTGTTTGAAATTAATAATGTAAAATATTATTTGTGTTTTTTTTTTATTTTTTAGAAGCAATATATAAACATGTAATGTCATGAAATGTGAGATGCGTGTGTCTGCCGTCCCACCCCAACCCACATGAAATAGCCTATTTGAGGCTGTTGAGGGCAGGACCACATCAATGGCCAAAGTGAAATGGAGACAGTAGATACAGCTGGTCTGTTGTAATATAATAAAGACAGTAGATCTAGCTGGTCTGTCATAATATAATAGAGACAGGAGATCTAGCTGAAATGTCATAATATAAAAGAGACAGTATATCTAGCAGGTAATAATAATATAATAATATATTCAACCTAATATATTCAACCTTCAACCTTCAACTCTATATATATATATATATCTGTTTATTATACCTGTTGATACAGGGCTCA
Organism: Oncorhynchus mykiss; assembly: GCF_057628025.1. Lineage (NCBI taxonomy): Eukaryota > Metazoa > Chordata > Actinopteri > Salmoniformes > Salmonidae > Oncorhynchus > Oncorhynchus mykiss. The sequence goes on from NC_143024.1 coordinate 49,900,331, forward strand.
TATGTGAAACTATTCTACCTGAACATTTTCTTTCACAGTGACACTGACTCTGAATGGGAGTCTTATCCGGTGTCCTATGTGAATTTAAGTATGCTCTCTCTAATTCTCTCTTTCTCTTTCTCGGAGGACCTGAGCCCTAGGACCATGCGTCAGGACTACCTGGCATGATGACTCCTTGCTGTCCCCAGTCCACCTGGCCTTGCCGCTGTTCCAGTTTTAACTGTTCTGCCTTCGGCTATGGAACCTTAAACTGTTCATTTTTACTCTTGAGGTGCTGTCCTGTTGCACCCTCTGCAACCACTGTGATCTCCATCCGGCACAGCCAGAAGAGGACTGGCCACCCCTCATGGCCTGGTTCCTCTCTAGGTTTCTTCCTAGGTTTTGGCCTTGATAGGGAGTTTTTCCTAGCCACCGTGCTTCTACACCTGCATTGCTTGGTTTGGGGTTTTAGGCTGGGGCTATATAAATAGATTTGATTTGATAGAGGACTGAGGGTCTTCCAAATATTGAAAGTGTGTAAATAGTTACCCATGTTATTTTGTAAATGTGTATATATATATATATGTTTTCATATTTTTTTTTAACAATAAATATTCTTTTTTTCTTTTTTTTTCTTTTTTTCCTAAATTTTTTGTGGGGGTGTGTTAGGATACCATTTTGGTATTTTGTATATAGTTATTTGTTTCAAAATGTATACCTTCACCAATTTGGCGACGTAGGTACATTTGGGCTACTTGTGTGGGACACCTTGGTGACTTGATGATAAATGTCATGTAAGCACACTCATTTTGGAAGTTATCATTCTGAAACTTTGCACAAGTACTGTTGCCCTCTTATATTTTTCACTGAAATTGTCCCCATCATCCTATCTGAATGTTTGTTTTATCTGGTTCATTTTAAAGATGATTATTACAAAAATAAAAAATAAAAACATATGGTTACTATTATTAATAGTATTGGATAGAAAACACTATGAAGTTTCTAAAACTGTTTGAATGATGTCTGTGAGTATTACAGAACACATATGGCAGGTGAAATCTTGAGAAAATTCAACCAGGAAGTGGGACATCTGAGGTTTGTAGTTTTTCAAAGCTTTGCCTACCGAGTACACATTAAGATATGGATGAGGTTGCACTTCCTAGGGCTTCCACTAGATGTCAACTGTCTTCTGAAACTTGAATGAGGATTCTACTATAAAGGAGGGGCTCATGAGACCAGTTTGAGTCAGTGGTCTGGCACAGTACCTTGGTCTCATGACGCGCTACCAACAGAGTAACCTCGCGTTCCAGTGCTTTTTCTGAAGACAAAGGAATTCTCCGGTGGGAACTTTATGATGTTTTATGTTAAAAACATCCTAACGATTGATTCCATACATCGTTTGACATGTTTCTAAAGGACTGTTTCCTCACTCCCACCCATATACTCATCCTCATCCTCCACATACAACACCCATTCTGCCAGTCACATTCTGTTAAAGGTCCCCATAGCACACACATCCCTGAGTCGCTCCTCTTTTCAGTTCGCTGCAGCTAGCGACTGGAACGAGCTGCAACAAACACTCAAACTGGACAGTTTTATCTCAATCTCTTCATTCAAAGTCTCGTGGACACTCTTACTGACAGTTGTGGCTGTTTTGTGTAATGTATTGTTGTCTCTACCTTCTTGCCCAATAATAGCATAATGATGCTACCATGTTGTGTTTCTACCATGCTGTGTTTTCATGTATTGCTGCCTTGCTATGTTGTTGTCTTTTAGGTCTCTCTTCATGTAGTGTTGTGTTGTCTCTCTTGTTGTGATGTTTGATTTTTCCTATATTGTATTTATTTTTAATTTTTAATCCCAGTCCCCCATCCCCGCAGGAGGCCTTTTGCTTTTTGGTAGGCCGTCATTGTAATTGAGAATTTGTTCTTAACTGACTCGCCTAGTTAAATAAATAAAATATAGTATCATAAATTATGCTGGCCCATTTTGAAGTCCTGTAGATTGATGCATTGCACTGTTTTGTCTATACAGCCCTCTTGCACACACTTCTGCCATACCTTAACTCATTGTTAACCTTCAGACGTATAAATTACCAGATACCTTCAATCTCTACCGAGTTAGGTAAATCTGCTTTTAGTTTTTTTGATCTCGATACTCCTTCACTGTGATTCGGGCATATGCACATTCCACATGAGGGGGATCGTCAAATAGTGGCAGGGAGTAATGGCACCCCTCTGGAGGTCGCAGTGACAAAGCAACAAGCTGAAGGTCATACTATAGATAACAAAAGCTAGCAAGAGATATTGAAGATAGGCTATAGTCAGACAACTAAAATGAGCAAATGAGGGAAAAAAGTGGAAAATACTTGATGGTGTGAGGAGGAGGGGGTCTTGGAATTGTTATTTGAGTTGTTTTCTTAAGACCGTGTGTGATTGCCATGAGGGGATGGGGGGGTGGGGTGATTGCCACAGCTAACTAGTGTGTTGGATGTTGGAGACAATTAATGATGTCATGTTAATATCAAATACAGTTCCTGAGAAAATAAATTGGAATGCCAAAGATAATGCAGTGATTTAAAAACAACCCTAGTTGTGTTGCTATGAATAAAGTAAAAGTGTAAGAATCCCAAACAGAGTGAAGAATGTTGCAAATCAAAATCAAACACTTACTATGTAGTGTAAAGTAACCGCGCATTTAAAAAAAAAAAACTTTTCCCCAATTTCATGGTATCCAATTGGTAGTTACAGTCTTGTCTCATCGCTGAAACTCCTGTACTGACTCGGGAGAGGCGGAGGTCGAGAGCCATGCGTCCTCCCGAAACACAACCCAACCAAGCCGCTTCTTGACACAGGAAGCCAGCCATTAACCAGGAAGCCAGCCATACCAATGTGTTGGAGGAAACACCGTACACTTGGCGACCGTGTCAGCGTGCTTGCGCCCGGCCCGCCACAGGAGTCGTTAGAGCGAGATGGGACAAGGACATCCCTGCTGGCCAAACGACAGAGCCTGGACTGGAACCAGGATATCTAGTGGCACAGCTAGCAACTGCAATGCAGTGCCTTAGACCTCTGTGCCACTCGGGAGGTCCAAACATTTTTTTATTGGGGCCATCTGGGTTTGGTACTTATATTGAAACTGTAGTGAACATCGCTATATGAGCCACGCTACAATTCCCACCAAATGGGTTAACCCTATTGCTGCGATGCATCCCTGCCCCGCAGTTAGCTACAACATACCCATTTATTCTTAAAGAATATAACTTAAAAATGCCTGTCGTACCCGATCAGAACCCAACATATTACATTTTCTAAGCCTTTAAATCACAATAGATACAGTACTAAGCTAAAATATGGAATTGTTTTAAGATGGTCATAAAATGTATAATTTAGCCATTTGATTTGGAATTTTAGGACCCCGGTATGTATAAAACCTAAAAAATATATACTGAACAAAAAATATAAACGCAACATGCAACAATTTCAAAGACTTTTACAGTTATTATAATGAATTTAGTCAATTTAAAAACATTCTTTAGGCCCTATTCTATTGATATCACATAACTGGGCAGGGGCACCCAATGTGAAGCCAGGCCCAGTCAATCAGAATGCGGTTTTCCCTACAAAAAGGGCTTTATTACAGACAGAAATACTCCTCAGCACCCGACCCCCCCTCCCCTCAGACGATCCCGCAGGTGTAGAAGCTGTATGTGGAGGTCCTGGGGTGTTGTGGTTAGAAGTGGTCTGCTGTTGTGAGGACAGTTGGACATACTACCAAATAATCTAAAATGACATTGGAGGTGGCTTATGGTAGAGAAATTAAGAATAAATTATCTGGCAACAGCTCTGGTGGACACTGCTGCAGTTATCATGACAACAATTGCACGCTCCCCTAACTTGAGACATCTGTGGCATTGTGTTGTATGACAAAACTGCACATTTTAGTTTAGGCTTTTAATGTACCCAGCACAAGGTGCACCTGTGTAATGATCATGCTGTTTAATCAGCTTCTTGATATGCCACACCTGTCAGGTGGATGGATTGTGTGGTTTTCGGGTCTGTGGGACCATTTTCAATGGTCACTAAAATATCTAATTTCAACCTGAGACTCATTGGCCCTGGCTCATTTTCATGTAAAATGACACATTTTCATTGAATGCACACTGTGCACCCAAAGTATGTGTGTAGGTGAAAATGACAAAAAATGTTTCCAGCTTCTTCAGCCATCACGAGGAGGATTCAGGAGGAGGATGCTGGTACCCCGTCCGCCCAACCCACAGAGCCAACTCCAATACTGGATGTAAGTGTGAGTGATGTTGTCGCATGTGTGTGTGTTTGACTCTCCTACCTTGGCCTGCTGTAACTATCTATATATAGTTACATTTGAGTGAGTGAGAAAGATGTTAGTAAAATTCCTGAACTAAGTGTTTTCATTATTCTAGATTGCAGCTGGTAGCAACAAGAAGAAGCACTGCAATGTGTGTGGATCCACGAAGGACAGGAAGACACAGTACACATGCATGAAGTGCAAGAAATACATTTGCAACACACACACAGTAAAACTCTGTCCCCCATGTGGTGTGTTGACTGGAATTATTGTGTGTTCAATGGGGCTCATTTATCATTTCCATAAAATACTGTATGTAAAATTCGTCCTTCCAATTTGTTCAGTTCGAAGCAAGAAAAATCAATAGTGATGAAAACTTTGTTTCATTTATAATTGTTTAGATAAACATGATTTATCTTGATTATAATAGAGTTTTGATCAAATGTGATCAAGCAGAGGTAAAATGACAAATATTAACCATGTATGCTGCCTATACTGCTTGTAATTGATATAAGTATTTTTATGTAAATTGTTATGGCTGTATTGTTTTAAAGAAACAATAATGTTTCCATCAGACCCATGAACATTGGGTGAATAACAAAACATGAACACCACACAAGGGTTAAGACAAGAAGGTCAGCTATTCCGCAACATGTTAAGAACTTTGAAAGTTTCTTCAAGTGCAGTTGCAAAAAGCATCAACCGCTATGATGAAACTGGCTCTCATGAGGACCGCCACAGGAAAGGAAGATCCAGAGTTACCTCTGCTGCAGGGGATAAATTCATTAGAGTCACCAGCCTCAGATTTTAGCCCAAATAAATCCTTAAGTAACAGACACATCTCAATATCAACTGTTTTCTGTTTTCTCTGAAATCTCTCTTTCTCCTGCGAGTGACAGGGATGAGGGCCTGTTCGGGTGTCTGCAGTTAAACCCTCCCATATGAGTCATTAAATAAAATAAAAAACATGTTTTTGATGTAATCATGATAAGTGTACAATATTATGTATTGGATCTTTAAAAAATCAAACTTTTACATTACGCTGCAGTTTACCTACAAAATGGGCTGACGGTGAAGTAGACATACTTGGTTTTCACAAAAGATATAAATGGGCTCTCCACAATGACTTTCAATAGAAAACTTGTAAAAATAGACAAGTATCTCACTTTTTCAAACAAGCATTGCAGAGCTGACTACAATTTCAATTTCATCCCCCTGAAAAGATAGAACAAATTTTACAACAAATATTATGGCTGAACTCAAATGTGCTGGTTGATAAAATACCTGTATTTAAGGGACAGATGTCTGAAAAGGGTATTTTGTTTTTAAATGATATTGGAATGGTAGAGTTATCTTTCATGGAGTCAGAATTGTACAGGAAGGTCTGCTCAATCCAAGATTACAACCAACTGATTACAGCATTACCTCAAAAATGGAGGAGGCAGGTGGCAGCGGGAGGAGGTAGGGAACTGGTCTGTCTGCTCAATATAAAGCATCAAAACTGGCGAAGGAATGAAAATAGCATAAATAGGAAAGTATACCAGTTTAATTTGAGTACCAGGATGTTGAGAGCTGTGCCATACAGATTGCAAAATATTTGGGAGGAGATTTTTGATGTACCAATTCCATGGTACAGGGTGTATGAGTTGATAAATAAAACAACGCAAGAGTCAAGACTTTGTGCTTTTCAGCTAAAATTATTATATAGAATTCTTGCCACCAACAAAATGTTGAAAATTTGGGACATTCAATCATCGAAGCACTGCAGATTTTGTTGTGAGGATACAGAATCAATAGACCTTTTATTTTGGTATTGCCTTCAGGTAGGCTGGTTCTGGTCTGGCTGAATATGCAGAATATTGGTGTAAAATTGACCCTAGAAATAGTACTGTTGGGAAATCTGGAGAGACCGGGTCAGTCAATTAATATATTGACACTCTTAGTAAACATATTTACGTATGTATTTGATGAAACGTTGAATTTAGCGTTTAGTACTATAATCCATAGAAATGCATTGAATAACACATGTGTACATGGCAAAACAGACAATCCAAAAACAAATCATAAGGAATAAGGTTTTGAAGTGGATGTCCTATATCTGAGAGATATAGAAAATAAAATGTCGACCCATGTTTGGTCACGTTATTCATGGAACTTTTTTACCCCGTATGCACGCTGTGCCATTTTTACAGCCCGGTATTAGGTTTTGTTTCAGATTACTCCCCTGAAGCATTTTTGCATTGTATAGCAAAACTAACAATGCCTTCATGTCCGTGACAGTTTCCCCTTTCAATATTGGTGACTTTGTTTGTAGCTCAAACAGTTTGAGTTAAGAACTATAACTCTTTAGGCCACGGAGACCATACAGCGTGTAGCGTTGGCTACACGGCTGGACATGGTTAAACTCTGAGATTATCGATCACTACAGAATAAGAGCAAATCCTAGACGTAGAATTACTAGTCTGCAGCTGGAAATGACGTAAATCTAGTATGAGAATACCGACAACCGCGGAAGCACCTATTCTATGCAACAAACATCCGTATGCCTGACGTATCCATTACAACAGACACTATCCAGAGCCTCTGAGAAAGCGACAACAACAAAAGACATTGTGACTTCTGGGAAAGTTAACCAAAGACTCTCTGATTAACTGACTCTCCAGCAGACGGGACCGGCGATTCCAACAGAGAAGACAACAACGACATAAATAAATGTAAATATGTACATTGCAATTATTGTCGAATGAGCAGCCGTTCATGTGCAAAGGATTAGCATTTCAATGAATATAATTATCAACTGTGTGTAGTGAATCCATTTTGTCTCTCCCGCTCTTTCTCTGTCCCCACCCGTTCCATTGTCTACCAAGCCGTCATACCGGTTTAGCCTTCTAGAGACTTATCAATGCATTGTGTTAGTAACCAATAACTATATTGTTAGGAGTGTGAAGGGGTGCGGAGGGGTGCGTCACTTGAGTGGGTTGAGTCATTGATGTGATCTTCCTGTCTGGGTTGGCGCCCCCCCCCCCCTTGGGTTGTGCCGTGACAGAGATTTTGTGGGCTATACTCGGCCTTGTCTCAGGATGGTAAGTTGGTGGTTTAAGATATACCCCTCTAGTGGCTGTGCTTTGGCAAAGTGGGTGGGGTCATCATCGGATGGGGCCACAGTGTCTCCTGACCCCTCCTGCCTCAGCCTCCAGTATTTATGCTGCAGTGGTTTATGTGTCGGGGGGCTAGGGTCAGTTTGTTATATCTGGAGTACTTCTCCTGTCTTATCTGGTGTCCTGTGTGAATTTAAGTATGCTCTCTCTAATTCTCTCTTTCTCTCACTCTCTCGGAGGATCTGAGCCCTAGGACCATGCCTCAGGACTACCTGGCATGATGACTCCTTGCTGTCCCCAGTCCACCTGGTCGTGTTGCTGCTCCAGTTTCAACTGTTCTGCCTGCGGCTATGGAATCCTGACCTGTTCACCGGACGTGCTACCTGTCCCAGACCTGCTGTTTTCAACTCTCTAGAGACAGCAGCAGTGTTACAGATACTCCTAATGATCGGCTATGAAAAGCCAACTGACATTTACTCCTGAGGTGCTGACTTGCTGCACCCGTGACAACTACTGTGATTATCATTATTTGACCATGCTGGTCATTTATGAACATTTGAACACCTTGGCCATGTTCTGTTATAATCTCCACCCGGCACAGCCAGAAGAGGACTGGCCACCCCTCATAGCCTGGTTCCTCTCTAGGTTTCTTCCTAGGTTTTAGCCTTTCTAGGGAGTTTTTCCTAGCCACCGTGCTTCTACACCTGCATTGCTTGCTGTTTGGGGTTTTAGGCTGGGTTTCTGTACAGCGCTTTGAGATATCAGCTGATGTACGAAGGGCTATATAAATAAATTTGATTTGATATTGTTTGTTTCATGTATTTCTGTGACTTATATATATACTATATGAGCTAGTTAGTAAATAAATAATTAAGCCAATTTGTATATCGCTGATTCATGATTTAGGCTAGCGTTCGTGCAGATATCCAAGGGTTTGCGACATTCAGTAATGAGAGCTGATGAGGTAATAATACATTAATACAAGACCTTACTTGATAAGATTTGAAAATATCTGAAGAGTCGATTCGGGAAATAGAGACTCTATAAACATTTCCCGTGGTGCCCCAACTTCCTAGTTAATTAAAGCTTACATGATTAGTTTAATCACATAATAATTAGACATAGAGAATTGATTTGATAAAATAACAGTCTTCACATTTAATGATAGTCACAGACATGACAACAGTATTGATTATGTCATTTAATTGTGAACATGTGTGTCTCTTTTACTTTCATAAAAATGAAGATGGAAGTCAGGAAGGTAATTTACCACACAAATGCATCAATAATACAATAGCATGTGTGCTTTAGGTCTGTAATCTCAAGCCCAATGTAGAATGCACTCTCCACCACTACCTGACCTCTGTGTAGCCCTTCCTCCTTGTTCATAGCTCAAATTCTTCCAGATAGAGTAGCAATCATCTAACAATGCTCCTCTCTATTAGACTGAGATCTCCACTCTTCTGCTATCTCAATAAGTTTCAGTTCAAGCTCACTTTGAATGCCTCTTACAGGAATTGAAGCATCACTGATCAATGTTGAAACAAAGGCAAAGCTAGACATACTAGGACAACAGATATATTAGATACTGCAAAGCCATAAATAAGAGATAGATGAGAATTTCATGTTGCCATGCATGCCTTAAATCTGCATTTCAAACAATAACAAAGGGGATACGTCGTCTTTGTTTTGGTAATCAGCTGAGGGATGGGATTTGAGAAATGTGAACAATCACAAGTTCATATTCAGGGCTATGGATGCAAGGACTGACCACACATGATTTAAAACTTTAGCTTTAAATATGTTATAAAGCTATACAGTCTTTGTTTGCAATTACATTGTTTACAAACAGTAGAGTTAACCCTCTAGAGTCGATTGACACACCTGTGCTTCACACAGTGATGTCATTTAGAATTTTGAATTGCTCCTCGTGTGTTTATGCTAGAGACTTACTGTGTCTTGTAATGGCTGCAGCTCAGTCCCCTCTTTCCACAGATATAAAGTTTGCTGCTATTCCATACCATGGGATTTGTGGAAGCTGTCTTTTTCTGCACATGAGAGGAATCGGACAAGAACATCATCATAAAATTGTCTGTTAACCATTTTAACATGTAGCGTCAGCTCCATGCTTTCTAGTCTAATAGTCTGTAGAATTGTAGCCATTCCAACGTGGGGACTCCGTCCCGGCGTTCTCTGACTTAATGTAAGTTTTGTAGGAAGTGGGTTTTATACTCTGTGGAAGAATGGGCGGTTCTATAACGCCCCCTTGTGATGTCTGGGCTCACGGGGGTGTGGCCACTGACTAGTTAAACTTTGTATTAAAATCCATACTCTCATGAGGTCACCAAATGAAACAACTTTGACAGGATTGTTCTAAATACCCACGAACCATTCCCACATTCTCAAAAATATAAATATTGTTTAATTATTCAAACTTTTGATTGTCCAAGTGTCTCTCAGTGTTCCACAGTTTACATTCTAATCTCGAGCACAGGCAACGTTGGGCAACGTATTTTATGACTGCCATAAAACAGCCAACTTCCCGGAGAGTTATGACATTGTGTACCTGATAGCTACTCATTAAAGGACAATTCCAACCCAAAACTACTTTTAAAATACAGGCCTCCCAAGTAGCACAGCAGTCTAAGGCACTGCTTCACAGTCCTAGAGGTGTCACTACAGATCCGGGTTTGATCCCGGGCTGTGTCACAGCCGGCCACAACCAGAAGACCCATGAGGTGGCGCACAATTGGCCCAGCATCGTCCGAGATAAGGGAGGGATGTCCTCGTCCAAACAGAATCTAGCAACTCCTTGTGGTGGCCGGGCGCATGCACGCTGACTTCAGTCGCCAGCTGTATGGTGTTTCCTCCGACACACTGGTGCGGCTGGCTTCCGGGTTAAGCAAGCAGTGTGTCTTGGCGGGGTCGTGTTTTAGAGAATGCATGGCTCTCAAACTTCGCCTCTCATAAGTCCGCACGGGAGCAATGGGACAAGACTGTAACTATGAAATTGAGGAGAAAAAGTGTAAAAAGTACCACAAAATATACAGTTGAAGTCGGAAGTTTACATACACCTTAGCCAAATACATTTAAACTCAGTTTTTCACAATTCCTGACAAAAATTCTAAGCAAAAATTCCATCTTAGGTCAATTAGGATCACCACTTCATTTGAAGAATGTGAAATGTCTGAATAGTAGTGGAGAGAATTATTTATTTCAGCTTTTATTTCTTTCATCACATTCCCAGTGGGTCAGAAGTTTACAAACACTCAATTCGTATTTGGTAGCATTGCCTTTAAATTGTTTAACTAGGGTCAAACATTTTGGGTAACCTTCCACATGCTTCAAACAACTAGTTGGGTAAATTTTGGCCCATTCCTCCTGACAGAGCTGGTGTAACTGAGTCAGGTTTGTAGGCCTACTTGCTCGCACATGCTTTTTCAGTTCTACGCACAAATGTTCTATGGGATTGAGGTCAGGGCTTTGTGGCCCCTCCACTACCTTGACTTTGTTGTCCTTAAGCCATTTTGACACGGAAGTATGCTTGGGGTCATTGTCCATTTGGAAGACCCATTTGCGACCAAGCTTTAACTTCCTGACTGATGTCTTGAGATGTTGCTTCAATATATCCACATCATGTTCCTCCTCATGATTCCATCTATTTTGTGAAGTGCACCAGTCCCTCCTGCAGCAAAGCACCCCCACAACATGATGCTGCCACCCCTGTGCTTCACAGTTGGGATGGTGTTATTCAGCTTGCAAGCTTCCCCCTTTTTCCTCCAAACACAACGATGGTCATTATGGCCAAACACTTCTATCTCTGTTTGATCAGACTAGAGGACATTGTGCAGTTGCAAACCGTAGCCTGGCTTTGTTTTGGCGGTTTTGGAACAGTGGCTTCTTCCTTGCTGAGCGACCTTCTCAGTATATGTCGATATAGAACTCGTTTATTGTGAATATAGATTATTTTGTACCTGCTTCCTCCAGCATCTCCACATGGTCCTTTGCTGATGTTCTGGGATTGATTTGCACTTTTCTCACCAAAGTACTTTCATCTCTATGAGACAGAACAAGTCTCCTTGTCATGCCCAGGCCATAGAGAGGTTTTTATTCTCTATTTTGGTTAGGCCAGGGTGGGCATTCTATGTTCATTTTCTATGTTTTGGATTTCTGTGTTGTTTGACTGGGTTTGGTTCTCAGAGGCAGCTGTCTATCGTTGTCTCTAATTGAGAACCATACTTAGGTAGCCTTTTCCCGCCTGTGTGGTGTGGGTAGTTCATTTCTGTTTAGTGTGTGAAGCACCTGACGGAGCTGTTTCGGTTGTCTCTGTTGTTTTGCATTCTAGTGTTCAGTTTCGAATAAACATGACGAACACGTACCATGCTGCGCTTCGGTCCTCACCTTCTTCCACCAACGGCCGTTACACTCCTTCCTGAGCGGTGTGGCGGCTGCATGGTCCCATTTATACTTGCATACTATTGTTTGTACAGATGAACGTGGTACCTTCAGGCGTTTGGAAATTGCTCTCAAGGATGAGGTCTTGACTGATTTCTTTTGATTTTCCCATGATGTCAAGCAAATAGGCACTGAGTTTGAAGGTAGGCCTTGAAATACATCCACAGGTACACCTCCAATTGACTCAGATGATGTCAATTAGCCTATCAGAAGCTTCTAAAGCCATGACATAATTTTTGGGAATTTTACAAGCTGTTTAAAGGCACAGTCAACTTAGTGGTGACAGGGGGGCAGTATTGAGTAGCTTGGATGAATAAGGTGCCCAGAGTAAACTGCCTGCTACTCTGTCCCAGATGATAATATGTGCAGATTATTAGTATTTGTTGATAGAAAACACACTGAAGTTTATAAATCTGTTTGAATGATGTCTGTGAGTATAACATAACTCATATGGCAGGCAAACACCTTAGACAAATCCAACCAGGAAGTGGGATATCTGAGGTTTGTAGTTTAATTTAAGTGATTGCCTGTCCAATATGCTGTGTCTATGGGGCCAGATTGCACTCCCCAAGGCTTCCAGCAGATGTAAACATGGTTTCTATTGTGGAAGGGTGTCAAATAAGAGCTGTTTCAACAAGTGGACTAGGCTGAGGCCAATCAGTTGTTTACTGCTCGGTCACGCGGGCACGCCGTTCCTTCTTTTTCCTCTGTAATAAATATGCTGTTGTCTGGTTGGAATATTATTGAAGATTTATTATAGAAAGACCCTAAGGATTGATTGTAAACATCTGTCACGGTGAGTGAATGAGGACCCAAAAGCGAATTAACTTGGGTGGCCAGGGTCTCAACGGCATGTCGAGCAGCAGACAATTCCTGCTCGTGTCTGCCTAGCATCGCTCCCTGGATCTCGACGGCTGAGTGGAGAGGATCCGAAGTCGCTGGGTCCATTCTTGGTCGGATTCTTCTGTCACGGTGAGTGAATGAGGACCCAAAAGCGAATTAACTTAACAGAGCTTCTTTAATAACCAAACATAGGTAGGTTCAGACAGACCGGCAGATTCCGACAGGACAGGACAAGGTTACAGCAAACAGGACGATAGTCTGGTTCAGGCATGAAACACAACAAACAAGAATCCGACAAAGACAGGAGCAGAAACAGAGAGAGATATAGGGACCTAATCAGAGGGAAAAAGGGAACAGGTGGGAAACGGGGTGAATGGGTAGTTAGGAGGAGACAAGGAACAGCTGGGGGAAAGCGGGGGAGAAAAGGTAACCTAATACGACCAGCAGAGGGAGACAGGGTGAAAGGAAAGGACAGAAAGACACAACATGACAATACATGACAGTACCCCCCCACTCACCGAGCGCCTCCTGGCGCACTCGAGGAGGAAACCTGGCGGCAACGGAGGAAATCCTCGATCAGCGCACGGTCCAGCACGTCCCGAGAGGGAACCCAACTCCTCTCCTCAGGACCGTACCCCTCCCAATCTACGAGGTACTGGTGACCACGGCCCCGAGGACGCATGTCCAAAATCCTGCGGACCCTGTAGATGGGTGCGCCCTCGACAAGGATGGGGGGGGGGGGGAAGACGAGCGGGGGCGCGAAGAACGGGCTTGATACAGGAGACATGGAAGACCGGGTGGACGCGACGAAGGTATCGCGGAAGAAGAAGTCGAACTGCGACAGGATTAATGACCCGAGAAATACGGAACGGACCAATGAACCGCGGGGTCAACTTGCGAGAAGCCGTCTTAAGGGGAAGGTTCTGAGTGGAGAGCCAAACTCTCTGACCGCGACAATATCTAGGACTCTTAGTTCTACGCTTATTAGCAGCCCTCACAGTCTGCGTCCTATAACGGCAAAGTGCAGACCTGACCCTCTTCCAGGTGCGCTCGCAACATTGGACAAAAGCCTGAGCGGAGGGGACGCTGGACTCGGCGAACTGAGATGAGAACAGCGGAGGCTGGTACCCGAGGCTACTCTGAAAAGGAGATAGCCCGGTCGCAGACGAAGGAAGCGAGTTGTGGGCGTATTCTGCCCAGGGGAGCTGTTCTGACCAAGACGCAGGGTTGCGAAAAGAAAGACTGCGTAAGATGCGACCAATAGTCTGATTGGCCCGTTCTGCTTGACCGTTAGACTGGGGGTGAAAGCCGGAAGAGAGACTGACGGAAGCCCCAATCAAACGGCAAAACTCCCTCCAAAATTGAGACGTGAATTGCGGACCTCTGTCCGAAACGACGTCTGACGGAAGGCCATGAATTCTGAAAACATTCTCGATGATGATTTGTGCCGTCTCTTTAGCAGAAGGAAGCTTAGCAAGGGGAATGAAATGAGCCGCCTTAGAGAACCTATCGACAACCGTAAGAATAACAGTCTTCCCCGCTGACGAAGGCAGTCCGGTGACAAAATCTAAGGCGATGTGAGACCACGGTCGAGAGGGAATGGGAAGCGGCCTGAGACGGCCGGCAGGAGGAGAGTTACCGGACTTAGTCTGCGCGCAGACCGAACAAGCAGCCACGAAACGACGCGTGTCATGCTCCCGGGTGGGCCACCAAAAACGCTGGCGAATGGAAGCAAGCGTACCTCGAACGCCAGGGTGGCCGGCTAACTTGGCAGAGTGAGCCCACTGAAGAACGGCCAGACGAGTAAGAACGGGAACGAAAAGAAGGTTCCTAGGACAAGCGCGCGGCGACGGAGTGTGAGTGAGCGCTTGCTTTACCTGCCTCTCAATTCCCCAGACAGTCAACCCGACAACACGCCCCTCAGGGAGAATCCCCTCGGGGTCAGTGGAGGCTACTGAAGAACTGAAGAGACGAGATAAAGCATCAGGCTTGGTGTTCTTAGAGCCCGGACGATAAGAAATCACAAACTCGAAACGAGCGAAAAACAGCGCCCAACGCGCCTGACGCGCATTAAGTCGTTTGGCAGAACGGATGTTCCTATGGTCAGTCCAAACGACAAAAGGAACGGTCGCGCCCTCCAACCACTGTCGCCATTCGCCTAGGGCTAACCGGATGGCGAGCAGTTCGCGGTTTCCCACATCATAGTTACGTTCCGACGGCGACAGGCGATGAGAAAAATACGCGCATGGGTGGACCTTGTCGTCAGAGAGGGAGCGCTGAGAAAGAATGGCTCCCACGCCCACCTCTGACGCGTCAACCTCGACAACGAACTGTCTAGAGACGTCAGGTGTAACAAGGATAGGAGCGGATGTAAAACGATTCTTGAGGAGATCAAAAGCTCCCTGGGCGGAAACGGACCACTTAAAGCACGTCTTGACAGAAGTAAGGGCTGTGAGAGGAGCTGCCACCTGACCGAAATTACGGATGAAACGACGATAGAAGTTCGCGAAGCCGAGAAAGCGCTGCAGCTCGATGCGTGACTTAGGGGCGGGCCAATCAATGACAGCTTGGACCTTAGCGGGATCCATCTTAATGCCTTCAGCGGAAATAACAGAACCGAGAAATGTGACGGAGGAGGCATGAAAAGTGCACTTCTCAGCCTTCACAAAAAGACAATTCTCTAAAAGGCGCTGGAGGACACGTCGAACGTGCTGAACATGAATCTGGAGTGACGGTGAAAAAATCAGGATATCGTCAAGGTAAACGAAAACAAAGATGTTCAGCATGTCTCTCAGGACATCATTGACTAATGCCTGAAAGACAGCTGGAGCGTTAGCGAGGCCGAAAGGAAGAACCCGGTATTCAAAGTGCCCTAACGGAGTATTAAACGCCGTCTTCCACTCGTCCCCCTCCCTGATGCGCACGAGATGGTAAGCGTTACGAAGGTCCAACTTAGTGAAAAACCTGGCTCCCTGCAGGATCTCGAAGGCTGAAGACATAAGAGGAAGCGGATAACGATTCTTCACTGTTATGTCATTCAGCCCTCGATAATCTATGCAGGGGCGCAGAGACCCGTCCTTCTTCTTGACAAAAAAAAACCCCGCTCCGGCGGGAGAGGAGGAGGGGACTATGGTACCGGCGTCAAGAGCTACAGACAAATAATCCTCAAGAGCCTTACGTTCGGGAGCCGACAGAGAGTATAGTCTACCCCGGGGGGGAGTGGTTCCCGGAAGGAGATCAATACTACAATCATACGACCGGTGTGGAGGAAGAGAGGTGGCCCTGGACCGACTGAACACCGTGCGCAGATCGTGATATTCCTCCGGCACCCCTGTCAAATCACCAGGCTCCTCCTGTGAAGAAGAGACAGAGGAAACAGGAGGGATAGCAGACATTAAACATTTCACATGACAAGAGACGTTCCAGGAGAGGATATAATTACTAGACCAATTAATGGAAGGATTATGACAAACTAGCCAGGGATGGCCCAAAACAACAGGTGTAAAAGGTGAACGAAAAATTAAAAAAGAAATGGTTTCGCTATGATTACCAGAAACAGTGAGGGTTAAAGGTAGCGTCTCACGCTGAATCCTGGGGAGAGGACTACCATCCAGGGCGAACAAGGCCGTGGACTCCCTTAACTGTCTGAGAGGAATGTCATGTTCCCGAGCCCAGGTCTCGTCCATAAAACAGCCCTCCGCCCCAGAGTCTATTAAGGCACTGCAGGAAGCTGACGAACCGGTCCAGCGTAGATGGACCGACAAGGTAGTGCAGGATCTTGAAGGAGAGACAGGAGTAGTAGCGCTCACCAGTAGCCCTCCGCTTACTGATGAGCTCTGGCTTTTACTGGACATGAAGTGACAAAATGACCAGCAGAACCGCAATAGAGACAGAGGCGGTTGGTGATTCTCCGTTCCCTCTCCTTAGTCGAGATGCGGATACCTCCCAGCTGCATAGGCTCAGCTCCCGAGCCGGCAGAGGAAGATGGTAGTGATGCGGAGAGGGGGGCAACGGAGAGCGCGAGCTCCTTTCCACGAGCTCGGTGACGAAGATCAACCCGTCGCTCAATGCGAATAGCGAGTTCAATCAAGGAATCCACGCTGGAAGGAACCTCCCGGGAGAGAATCTCATCCTTTACCTCTGCGCGGAGACCCTCCAGAAGACGAGCGAGCAAGGCCGGCTCGTTCCAGCCACTGGAGGCAGCAAGAGTGCGAAACTCAATAGAGTAGTCAGTTATGGATCGATTGCCTTGACATAGGGAAGACAGGGCCCTGGAAGCCTCCTCCCCAAAAACAGATCGATCAAAAACCCGTATCATCTCCTCCTTAAAGTCCTGATACTGGTTAGTACACTCAGCCCTTGCCTCCCAGATTGCCGTGCCCCACTCACGAGCCCGTCCAGTAAGGAGAGATATGACGTAGGCGACACGAGCAGTGCTCCTGGCGTAAGTGTTGGGCTGGAGAGAAAACACAATATCACACTGGGTGAGGAACGAGCGGCATTCAGTGGGCTCCCCAGAGTAACACGGCGGGTTATTGATTCTGGGCTCCGGAGATTCGAAAGCCCTGGAAGTGGCCGGTGGATCGAGGCGGAGATGGTGAACCTGTTCTGTGAGGTTGGAGACTTGGGTGGCCAGGGTCTCAACGGCATGTCGAGCAGCAGACAATTCCTGCTCGTGTCTGCCTAGCATCGCTCCCTGGATCTCGACGGCTGAGTGGAGAGGATCCGAAGTCGCTGGGTCCATTCTTGGTCGGATTCTTCTGTCACGGTGAGTGAATGAGGACCCAAAAGCGAATTAACTTAACAGAGCTTCTTTAATAACCAAACGTAGGTAGGTTCAGACAGACCGGCAGATTCCGACAGGACAGGACAAGGTTACAGCAAACAGGACGATAGTCTGGTTCAGGCATGAAACACAACAAACAAGAATCCGACAAAGACAGGAGCAGAAACAGAGAGAGATATAGGGACCTAATCAGAGGGAAAAAGGGAACAGGTGGGAAACGGGGTGAATGGGTAGTTAGGAGGAGACAAGGAACAGCTGGGGGAAAGCGGGGGAGAAAAGGTAACCTAATACGACCAGCAGAGGGAGACAGGGTGAAAGGAAAGGACAGAAAGACACAACATGACAATACATGACAACATCGTTTGACATGTTTCTACAAACTGTAATGGAACTCTTTTGACTTCTCGTCTGGATTTTGCGCCCGCGCATTGTGCCTTTGGAATAGTGACCTAAACGCGCAAACAAAACTGAGGTTTTTGGACATAAATATGGACGTAATCGAACAAAACAAACATTTCTTGTGGAAGTGGGAGTCCTGGGAGTGCATTCCGACGAAGATCAGCGAAGGTAAGTGAAGATTTATAATGCTACGTATGACTTTTGTTGACTCCACAATTTGCTTTTGTGGCTGAACCTATTCTCAGATTATTGAATATCGTGCTTTTGCCGTAAAGATTTTTTAAAATCTGACACAGCGGTTGCATTTAGAACAAGTTTATCTTTAATTATATGTAAAACATGTATATCTCATCAACGTTTATGATGAGTTTTTCTGTTATTTGATGTCGCTCTCTGCAATTTCTCTGAATGTTTTGGAGGCATTTCTGAACATGGCGCCAATGTAAACTGAGGTTTTTGGATATAAATATGAACTTGATCGAACAAAACATACATGTATTGTGTAACATTGAGTCCTGGGAGTGTCATCTGATGAAGATCGTCAAAGGTTAGTGATTCATTTTATCTATGTTTCTGCTTTTTATGACACCTCTCTTTGGCTGGAAAATGTCTGAATGCTTTCTGTGACTAACATAATGATATGTTCTGCTTTCGCCGAAAAGCCTTTTTGAAATCGGACACTGTGGATGGATTAACGAGAAGTGTATCTTTAAAATGGTGTAAAATACTTGTATGGTTGAGGAATTTTAATTATGAAATTTCTGTTGTTTTGAATTTTGCGCCCTGCAATTTCACTGGCTATTGGCGAGGTGCAAAGCTAGCGTCCCGAACGATCCCAGAGAGATTAACTTCTGACCCACTGGAATTGTGATACAGTGAAATAATCTGTCTGTAAGCAGTTGTTGGAAAAATGACTTCTGTCAAGCACAAAGTAGATGTCCTAACCGACTTGCCAAAACTGTAGTTTGTTATCATGAAATTTGTGGAGTGGTTGAAAACGAGTTTTATTGACTCCAACCTTATTATATGTAAACTCCTGACTTCAATTGTATATATTTTTTTAAATATTCAAAATACAGACATGATCCAGTTATGATGCATTTTGCTACATATGAAGCAAAACGCATCGTGCATGTCACGTTCTGACCCTAGTTATTGTGTTAATTGTTTGTTTTATTTGGTCAGGACTTGAGTTGGGTGGGCATCCTATGTTTTGTGTGTTTAGGTTATTTTTCTGTGTTCGGCCTAGTATGGTTCTCAATCAGAGTCAGGTGTCGTTAGTTGTCTCTGATTGAGAATCATACTTAGGTAGCTTGGGTTTCACTGTTGTTTTGTGGGTGATTGTTTCCGTGTCTGTGTTTGTTTTGCCACACAGGACTGTTTCGTTTTTCACATTTATTGTTTTGTATTTTTGTAGTGTTCTCGGTTATTGTCTATATTAAAGATGTTTAACACTAACCATGCTGCGCTTTGGTCCTCCTCTCCTTCAGCGGAAGAAAACCATTAAAGAATCACCCACCACAAAAGGACCAAGCGGCGTGGTAAGCAGCAGGAGAGGAAGCAGCAGCAGGAGAGGCAGCAGCAGCAGTGGGAGAGGCAGCACTATTTGGAGAAATGGACTTGAAAGGAGATCCTAGACGGGAAAGTCCCCTGGGCAGCGCCAGGGGAATATCATCGCCTCAAAGCAGAGCTGGAGGCAGCGAAAGCAGAGAGGCGGCATTATGAGGAGCTAGCACGGCAGAGCGGCTGGAAGCCCGAGAGGCAGCCCCAAAAATGTCTTGGGGGGAAGCACAGGGAGAGTGTGGCAGAGTCAGGAGTCAGACCTGAGCCAACTCCCCCTGTTTCCCCTAAGGAGCCATGGATGGAATCAGAGCAGTCGGCGAAGTTGAGGTGTGCGTCTGAGAATGTTGAGGAGTTATTGGACAGAGTAGAGAGAGCTGTTGGTTTGGCGTAGTATGCACGGCATTCGCCCTGAGGAGCGTGTTAGCTGTCCAATGCCACCTGTGTCAGTTCCTCGTACTCAGCCTGAAACTTGTGTTAGAGTTCCGGAAGATTTGATGCCGGCTATACACGCCAGGTCTCCAGTACACCTTCACAAAACGGTGTGTCCTGTTCCTTGCACTCACCCTGAGGTGCGTGTCCCCAGCCCGGTACCACCAGTGCCTGCACCCCGCACCAGGCTGTCTCTACGTCCCATCAATACAGGTGCTCCCACCTGTCCGGCGCTTTCAGAGTTTCCGACCCTCAGTCCAGAGGCACCAGAACCCCTCAGTCCAGAGGTGCCAGAGCTCCTGTGTCCAGCGCTGCCAGAGCCTTCCTCCTCTCCAGCGCTGCCGGAGTCTCCCGCCTGTCCAGCGCTGCCAGAGCTTCTGCCCCTCAGTCCAGAGGCACCAGAGCCCCTCAGTCCAGAGGCGCCAGAGCTCCTCTGTCCAGCGCTGCCAGAGCCTTCTTCCTCTCCAGCGCCGCCAGAGTCTCCAGTCTGCCCAGCACCGCCTGAGCTGGCCGTCTGCCCAGCGCCGCCTGAGCTGCCCATCTGCCCAGCGCCGCCTGAGCTGTCCATCTGCCCAGCGCCATCAGAGTCTCCCGTCTGTCCAGAGCGGCTAGAGTCTCCGGTCTGTGCAGAGCGCCTAGAGTCTCCCGTCTGTCCAGAGCGGCTAGTGTCTCCCGTCTGTCCAGAGCCGCTAGAGTCTCCCGCCTGTCCAGAGCCGCTAGAGTCTCCCGCCTGTCCAGAGCCGCTAGAGTCTCCCGCCTGTCCAGAGCCGCTAGAGTCTTCCGCCTGTCCAGAGCCGCTAGAGTCTCCTGCCTGTCCAGAGCCGCTAGAGTCTACCGTCTGTCCAGAGCCGCTAGAGTCTCTCGTCTGTCATGAGCCGCCAGAGTCTCCCGTCTGTCATGAGCCGCCAGAGTCTCCCGTCTGTCATGAGCCACCAGAGTCTCCCGTCTGTCATGAGCCGCCAGAGCCGCCAGTCAGCGTGGCGCCACCAGAGCCGTCAGTCAGCGTGGCGCCGCCAGAGCCGTCAGTCAGCGTGGCGCCGCCAGAGCCGCCAGTCAGCGTGGCGCCGCCAGAGCCTCCAGTCAGCCAGGAACCGCCAGATCCGCCAGTCAGCCAGGATCCGACAGAGCCGCCTGTCAGCCAGGATCCGCCAGGGCCGCCGTTCAGCCAGGATCCGACAGAGCCGTCGTTCAGCCAGGATCCGCCAGAGCCGCCGTTCAGCCAGGATCCGACAGAGCCGTCGTTCAGCCAGGATCCGCCAGAGCCGTCGGTCAGCCAGGATCCGCCAGAGCCGCCGGTCAGCCAGGATCCGCCAGAGCCGCCGGTCAGCCAGGATCCGCCAGAGCCGTCGGTCAGCCAGGATCCGCCAGAGCCGTCAGTCAGCCAGGAGCTGCCAGAGCCATCAACCAGCCTGAGTTACCTCTCATTCCTGAGCTACCCCTCATTCCTGAGTTACCCCTCAGTCCTGAGCTACAACCTCAGTCCTGAGCTACCCCTTAGTCCTGAGCTACCCCTTAAGTCCAGAGCTGTCCCTCAGTCCGGTGGGCCTGTTGTTTAGGGTTCCCAGGTCAGGGTCAGCGGCATGGGTCACCGTTCCTAGGAGACCACAGAGGCGGACAAAGACTATGGTGGAGTAGGGTCCACGTCCAGCGCCAGAGCCGCCACCGCGGACAGATGCCAACCCAGACCCCCCTATAGGTTCAGCTTTTGCGGCCGGAGCCCGCACCTTGGGGGGGGGCTACTGTCACGTTCTGACCCTAGTTATTGTGTTAATTGTTTGCTTTAGTTGGCCAGGACGTGAGTTGGGTGGGCATTCTTTGTTTTGTGTGTCTAGATTGTTTTTCTGTGTTCGGCCTAGTATGGTTCTCAATCAGAGGCAGGTGTCATTAGTTGTCCCTGATTGAGAATCATACTTAGGTAGCTTGGGTTTCACTGTTGTTTTGTGGGTGATTGGAACCAAAAATATTTTTTTCTATAGGGATAGCCAAAGAACCTTTTATGGTTCTAGGTACCATCATATAGGCGAGTAGGATGCAAGGAGTCTATCATCTTACTGATAGAGCACACCTGCGTTAGTTATTCCCCGCAGCTGTGCTTTGGCGTCTGTGTTTGGCCATCGCTGCCTGAATAGCTGCCTGATTATTTCAAATCGGAGGGAATATTTATCCAAGGCCAATAATATAATATGATTCCATATGACTCTCCGGGGCTGAGACAGCTGTTCTCCAGCTTTCAGCGAGAGGAACAGATTTCTGATCTCAATTAATAGGCCCCATGATAGTCAGGGGTGGTTTGTCGAATTATACAGATACAGTACAGGCGCACCTTGTCTTAAACATGGTGGTGGAAAATGTCACTGTTCTTGCAATGTTGAAACAATTAAGATATAAGCAATTGGTAATGTTTGTAGTGATGGATATTCAAATATGTGCAATTTCAGAATTAGAGTAAGCAAACTAAGTGAGTTTGAAGACTATAATTTCAATAGAACATATCATTTTGATAACACTTTTTACTGTATTATCTAATACTTACCTGGTGTTAATACACTATTAAGTGCGAAACTATGTGGCAACAATTTATACTTGCTTTTACTTACTATGCAAATATTAGGTCATTAGCCACTGTTCATTTTAAATCATTTCTAAGTAGTTACCGGAAACCATTGTTTCTTATCCAGTGTTTTGTGGGAGGGAAATGTACATTTGCTCAAATCAAACAGATTACACACAGAACAATTTGAAGACCTTCATAAACAAACCGATAAAACTTTATTAACAAGACTTTTGCAGCCGAATTAGACAGCAAGAATTACGGAGAACGAACATCTCTTTGTTTGGCTCAATTTTGCTTAGATCATGCCTCGAATGTTTTCTTTTGTTGTTCATTCCACTGCCTAACAAAGTCTCAACTGTCAGATGTATTCTTTCAGTTAAGGCTTTTTTCTTAATTTCTCCCTTTCTCGCACAAGGAGCCATCTGTGTGTCCAAGGGCACACCCGCAAGGTGCAGACCCCAGAGAGACTTACCTCAGTGGGCCCTCCTGTTTCAGTCAATAGGCAATTATTCCCTCCCAGAAAGCACTGTCAACTTCAAACAGCACACAATCTTCAGGCAGATTTAAATAGAGTGGGCAGAGTCAAAAGTATATTTTATTATTTTGGCCCCTGGAGGATGAATTGGACTCGTCTTTCTGGTGAAATCCAAGACAGTTTAAATGGCTGTGGAGGTATTTTTGGAGTTCAGGGTATAGGGGTATCTGGGCTACTCTTTATGAAAGGCCAAAAGAGAAGATCAGATTAGAAGGTGAACAGCAAGGGCCTTTTAGGAAAAGTGCTATTGGGCCTGTCCCCAATGACACCTTACTCCATGGATTTTTTAAAGTCAGTGAAGAACAAATTCGTATTTACAATGACGGCCTACCCCGGCCAAACCCTAACCCGGAAAACTTCTTGGCTCAAAAAGTCTGTCCCCTATGTTTCCACCTGTAGAGGTTAAATGAAATGGCTGTAATAACTGTTCTGGTCTCACTGATGTGCTATGGCTGAGACTGGTATCAGCAGATAAGCTTCAATCTGGTACGATTTTGCAAAAAGTTGTGATTCAAGGGACATGAAGTTTATGGGAATTCGATGGGGTGCATTCATTGGGGGGGAGGGGGGGGGGGGTGTTAGCCTCACACCATTGATGCCTAGAGATAGGCATCAACAAACATGTTGTCAAAGGGAAGATATTGCATTCAATGGGGGGAAGATTAGTGTCACAATTTTGAAGCATAAAGATAGGCATCACGGACATGACACCTAAGTGAATATATTGCATTCAATAGGGAAAGATTAGTATCACAATATTGATGCCTAGAGATAGGCATTAGAGATATAACTTATAAGTTAATACATTGCATTACATTTTAATCAGACTCAATAGGCTTAGCTTCTTCAATGACTGCCTCGCCTGGTTCACCAACTACTTCTCAGAGAGTTCAATGTGTCAAATCGGAGGGCCTGATGTCCGGACCTCTGGCAGTCTCGATGGGGGTGCCAAAGGGCTCAATTCTCGGACTGACTCATTTCCCTGTATACATCAATGATGTCGTTCTCGCTGCTGGTGATTCTCTGATCCACCCCTACGCAGACGACACCATTCTGCACACATCTGGCCCTTCTTTGGACACTGTGCTAACAAACGTCCAAACAAGCTTCAACGCCATACAACACTCCTTCCGTGGCATCCAACTGCTTTTAAATACAAGTAAAACTAAGTGCATGCTCTTCAACCGATTGCTGCCCGCACCCTCTAATAAAATGCAAAATAATTACTTAGAAATCATACAATGTGATTTTCTGGATTTTTGTTTTAGATTCCGTCTCTCACAGTTGAAGTGTACCTGTGACAAAAATTACAGACCTCTACATGCTTTGTAAGTAGGAAAACCTGCAAAATTGACAGTGTATCAAATACTTGTTCTCCCCACTGTATATCAATCCAGTATTAATGCTAATTTGTAATTATTTTCACCTCTATGGCCTATTTATTGCCTAACTCCCTAATCTTCTACATTTGGACACACTGTACATATTGTTGGAGACATTAAAACTTGTTTTTCAACCACTCCACAAATGTATTATTAACAAACTATAGATTTGGCAAGTCAGTAAGGACATTTACTTTGTGCATGACACAAGTCATTTAAAGGATGATTATTTCACTTATAATTCACTGTGTCACAAATCCAGTGAGTCAGAAGTAAAAAAAATAATTAAAAAAAACTAATTTGACTGTGCCTTTAAACAGGTTGGAAAAATCCAGAAAATGATGTCATGGCTTTAGAAGCTTCCAATAGGTTAATTGACATAATTTGAGTCAATTGGAAGTGTACCTGTGGATGTATTTCAAGGCCTACCTTCAAACTCAGTGCCTCTTTGCTTGACATCATGGGAAAATCTAACGAAATCAGCCAAGACCTCAGAAAAAACATTGCAGACCTACACAAGTCTGGTTCATCCTTGGGAGCAATTTCCAAATGCCTGAAGGTATCACGTTCATCTGTACAAACAATAGTATGCAAGTATAAACACCATGGGACCATGCAGCCGTCATACCGCTCAGGAAGGAGACGTGTTCTGTCTCATAGAGATGAATGTTCTTTGGTGAGAAAAGTGCAAATCAATCCAAGAACAACAGCAAAGGACCATGTGGAGATGCTGGAGGAAGCAGGTACAAAAGGATTTATATCCACAGTAAAAAATAGTCCTAAATCGACAACCTGAAAGGCCGCTCAGAAAGGAAGAGTCCACTGCACATGGGGACAAAGATTTTGGAGAAATGTCCTCTGGTCTGATGAAACAAAAATAGAACTGTTTAGCCATAATGACATTTGTTATCTTTGGAGGAAAAAGGGGAGGCTTGCAAGCCAAAGAACACCATCCCAACCGTGAAGCACGGGAGTGGCAGCATCATGATGTGGGGATGCTTTGCTGCAGGAAGGACTGGTGCACTTAACAAAATCAATGGCATCATGAGGAGGAAAATTAAGTGGAAATATTGAAGCAACATCTCAAGACATCAGCCAAGTTAAAGCTTGGTCGCAAATGGGTCTTCCAAATGTACAATGACCCATTGTATACTTCCAAAGTTGTGGCAAAATGGCTTAAGGACAACAAAGTCAAAGTATTGGAGTGGCTGTCATAAAGCTCTGACCTCAATCCCATAGAACATCGGTGGGCAGAACTGAAAAAGCGTGTGTGAGCAAGGTGGCCTACAAACCTGACTCAGTTACACCAGCTCTGTCAGGAGGAATGGGCCCAAATTCACCCAACTTATTGTGGGAAGCTTGTGGAAGGCTACTCGAAACGTTGAACCCAAGTTAAACAATTTTAAGGCAATGTTTAAATAAATCACTCTCTCTACTATTATTCTGACATTTCACATTCTTAAAATAAAGTGGTGATGCTAACTGACCTAGAACAGAAACATTTTAATAAGATTAAATGTCAGGAATTGTGAAAAACTTCAGACTTCAACTGTAGATCTTTCTATTTTCCTTTTCTTTTGTGTTATTGGCTGTATTTTTGTTTATTTCTAACTCTGTATGGTTGTTTTTGTCACACTGCTATGCTTTATCTTGGCCAGGTCGCTGTTGTAAATGAGAACTTTTTCTCAACTGGCCTACCTGGTAAAAAAAAAAGGAAAAAAAAAAATGTCTGTCAGTTCTCTCTCTCTCTATTCTCTAATCCCCCTCTCCCTCCCTCTTCTCTCTCTCTCACTTCCTCTTTCTCTTTGCCTCCCTCTGTCTGTCTCTCTCTCTAGGCCCATTCTCTATCTCTCTCCCTGCCTCTCGTGTGCCAGGTAGCCTAGCATTTAAGAGCATTGGGCCAGTAACTGAAATGTTGCTGGTTCGAATCCCAAAGCAGACAAAAATCTGCTGTTCTGCCCTTGAGAAAGTCATTTAACCTCCGACAACAACTGCTCCCCAGGCGCCAATGGCGTAGGTGTCGATTAAGGCAGCCCCCTGCACCTCTCTGATTCAGAAAGATTGGGTTACGTACTAAAGACACATTTCGGTTTGATGCATTCATTTGTGCAACTGACTAGGTATCCCCTTTCCTTTGCTTACCTTTCTCTCTGTCTTTCTCTTCCTCCACTTTATCCCCACCTCCTCTTCTCTCTCCTTCCTCCTTTATTTGACGCCTCCACCCTCTCCCCTCGCTCTCCCTCCTCTCTCTTGTTCTCTCTCTCTCATATATCTCTGTTTCTCCCTCCTTCTCTCTCCTCTCTCCCTCCCACTCTCCCTCCTTTCCCCCGCCTCTCTCTTTCCCCTTCCTCCTTCACCCTCATCCTCTCTCCCCCTCCATTCTCTCTCTCACTCCTTTCCCTCTCTCTCTCACTCCTTTCCCACCACTCATATGTCTCTCTGTCCCTCTCCTCTCTCTCCTCCTCTCTCCCAACTCCTCCTTTCTCCCACCTCCACAGACTGGATGTTGACACATAGAAGTCAATACATTGCTTTCAATGAGAAAAGATGTGTCAAAATCTGCAATGGGTAAATTGGCATTCAAGGCAAAAAAGTTAGTGAAAAGCTGCAATGGGTAAATTTGTGACAGACAGACAGACAGACAGACAGACAGAGCCCCTCTAGTACTGCAAGACCATTGTGTCCAATGCAGGTTGATTTCAAATTTCATGATGGTCCACCGGTCCCAAACATGTCAAATTTGGGACAATTCAACTTTTTTAGTCCTAGCTTCAAGTCCGGGATGTGGACATGAAGCTAAAGTTAGGGTGAAGTTTAGGGTTGAGGTTAGTTAGAGTATGGTTTGAGCCAGGATGTGGACATGAAGCTAGAGTTAGGGTTGAGCTGGGCGTGGACATGAAGCTAGGGTTATGGTTAGGGCCTCAACCCTAGACATAACCCTAATCCTAATCCAATTAGCTATACCCAATTGGAAAGTAACACATTATGACACTCTCCTAACCATGTCATATTATGTCATAACAGCTGGCATAACTTGTCATAACCTATCATAACACGGTCATGTCCCATATATACAACCGTTGTGACATATATTGCTATATTTATGGTTACAACATCTACATAATATTGTCAAAACCCATGTTTTTTTCTGCAAAGATGTTTCCTTTCGTTTGAAAGTTAAGTCCTTTGTCGTTGTTGTAATGAAATCTCTACAGTTATGTAAAGAAAATACAATTTTATGACACTGTCATGAAGCATTATGACCATCCTGTGTCACTTTACTTGGACTAAGGGTGTGTTCGTAAATTCATTCTGGAGTGCCAGAGTGCGCTCAGAGTGCACTCTGGTTGTTTGTAACTACAGAGCGTTTTCAGATTGTCTGTTCATAAATTCAGGGCGTTTCGCACTCAGAACATTCAAAGCGCGCACTGGACGCTCTGGCCTGACCTTACAACAGCAATCAAGCACCCACGCTAACTGGCTCAAGTTGGCTAGCTAGCTAGCTACTTCCAGACAATGAGAGAACAGCCCACTCTGACTATTTTACTTGCCCTAGCAGAGCTGGTTAGGCTGTTTTTGATATCCAGAGTGTTGGTGACTGTAACTGTGCTGCTGGCAACAATTTAATAACGTTTTTTAGCCAATGTTTACTGACACTGGTCATATTCAACAGTAGTTATTCTGCGCTCTTGCACACTCAGACAAGAGTGCTTTGAGTAGATAGCCAGAGTGTATTCAGAAACGTACCCTAAGAAGATATACTTTATGACACTGTCAACAGGCATTATGACCATTATAATCATATAAGCCAGATAGGCATATCACGTACATGCCCTTATGTCAGTCATCAGTCAAAAAAATGGGGTCTTGTCCTGCTCCTGAAATCTGCTCCCTGCATTTATCAGCAAAAGAGCATTGGGTTAGGTGCATGTCTGATGTCAATGTGTGCATAATTGCAATGATAATTGAATATAGTCAATTTCAGACATGTTATTTAATATAAATATACTGTTGCATGTCTGACATCAATGTGTGCATAATTACAATGATAATTGAATATAGTCAATTTCAGAAATGTTATTTAACATAAACATACTGTTGACAAGTAGGCTATAGTGTAATGGAATGCTTTGCCTTGTGTAGTAGGTTTTGTGGGTATTGACACTTATGTAGGTGTCATAACCAGCCATAAAATAAAGCAATATATGTCACAACAGGTCTAAATATGTGTCATGACAGTTTTATGACAATATTATGACAGCTTATATGACAAGTTATGTCAGCTGTTGTGACATATTATGACATGGTTGTGACCGTGTCATAACGTGTTATGACGCTAGGTATCAATTAAAGTTATGTAACAATGTGTCCCTTCCCCCACTACATGGCAAAAAGATAGGCCTCACTTTAAGCCTGACCTAGAGTGAAGGTGCTTTTGAGTGACATTTTTAGAACGGTTAAGGCTAAAAACACAATTCGCGTATGGGATTGTTCAGCCGACGCTCCCGATGAACGCAAGCCTACATCTGACCATGTGAAATTAACTTTTCACAGTGAAAACTTGATCCCACACAGAACAAGGACTTTCTTCCATAGAAAAAGCATTACCTATAGCCCTTACATAACCGTGAAGTTCCCATGGACTGCGATTGAGCTAGCTAACAGCCCTTGCACAAAACCCATTGTGACTTTACAGAGTTGACCACCCCCGCAGAGAAGCCAGCAGAACAGCTCACCTCAGCTCCCCAAAAAAGTCTTGACACCATAGCAGTACAGTCCTCCCCACACCCTGACGATAGCGTCAACATCACAGCATGACAGACAAATGAAGAACCCCGAGCCCAGGGGATCCCACCTCGTCTGAGCACTCCCCTGTCAGCCACCCAGATAGCCCTCCTGACAACACACTCAAACAGGAAATATATATACAAGAAAATACACTTTTTCACAAACACATAGTGTCTAAACTCTGGTGTCCAAACACCCAGGGCGCCCTGTGCTCCAAATCCAAATGTTTACCCTGACCACCACTCCACCCTGGACTTGAACAGCCTTTACGATCAGGTCCACCTATACAAGGCAGCAGTGCTCACCTTCGCCTGGACCAGCAAGACACTCTCCCAGACCTGCGGGACCCCATCCCCCAACTGGTTGACCCTCCTTTGGCAGCAATAACCTCAACCAAGTATTTTCTGTATTTGCAGATCAGATCTGCACAACAGTCAGGAGGAATTATGGACCATTCCTCTTCACAAAACTGTTTCAGTTTAGCACTATTCTTGGGATGTCTGGTGTGGATGTCTGGTGTGACAAGAGTGAACTTCTCTCTTGAGGTCATGCCACAGAATCTCAATTGGTTTGAGGGTCAGGACTCTGACTGGGCCACTCCAGAAGGCACATTTTCTTCTGTTGAAGGCATTCTGTTGATTTACTTTGGTGTTTTGGGTCGTTGTCTTGTTGCATCACCCAACTTCTATTGAGCTTCAATTGGCGGACAGATAGCCTAATATTCTCCTTCAAAATTTATTGATAAACTTGGAAATTCATGTTTCCATTGCTGATAGCAAGCTGTCCAGGCCCTGAGGCAGCAAAGTAGCCCCAAACCATGATGATCCCTCCACCATACTTTACAGTTGGGATGAGGTTTTTATGTTGGTATGCTGTGACTTTTTTTTCTCAACACATAGTGTTGTGTGTTCCTTCCAAACAACTCAACTGTAGTTTCATCTGTCCACAAAATATTTTGCTAGTAGTGCTGTGGAACATCCAGGTGCACTTTTGCAAACTTCAGAGGTTCAGCAATGCTTTTTTGGGACAGCAGTGGCTTCTTCCATGGTGCCCTCCCATAAGCACCATTCTTGTTTAGTGTTTTACGTATCGTAGACTCGTCAACAGAGATGTTAGCATGATCCAGAGATTTTTTGTCAGCCTTTACCGGACACTCTAGGATTCTTCTTAATTAACCTCATTGTATCACGTTTCAGGTAAGACCCAAATGCAGACTGTGTTGAAGTAACAATGTTTATTACAGCAACAGGGGCAGGCAAACAACAGGTCAAGGCAGGCAGTGGTTGATAATCCAGAGTAGAGGCAAAGGTACAGGATGGCAGGCAGAGTGGTCAGGCCGGTGGGCTCAGGGTCAGGATAAGCAAGGTTCAAAATCAGGAGCGCAAGAAAAAGAGAGTGGGAAAAAGTAGGAGTAGAGACTAAATGCTGTTTGACTTGAACAAACAAGATGAACAGGCAACAGACAACAGGGGATCATGGGGAAGATGGGTTACACCTGGCGGGGGGTGGAGACAAGCACAAGGACAGGTGAAACAGATCAGGGTGTGACACATTGAGCATTGTGTGCTGTGCTCTAGCAGTCATCTATGCAGGACAGCCACTCCTAGGGAGAGTAGCAACAGTGCTGAACTTTCTCCATTTATAGACAATTTTTATTACCGTGGACTGATGAACATTAAGGCTTTTAGAGATGTCCTCCTGTGTGCTACCTATATCCCCCCACCAGAATCCCCATACTTTAATGAAGATCTCTTCTCAATCCTGGAGGCGAAATCAATTATTTCCAGGCCCGGTCTGTGGCGACCTAAATGCCAGAACCGGACAAGAACCTGACAGCCTCAGCACACAAGGGGACAAACACCTTCCTGGAGGTGACAGCATTCCCTCTCCCATATGCCCCCCTAGGCACAACTGCGCAAACATAACCAACAAAAATGGGTCACAACTCCTATAGTTCTGTTGCATGCTGGGTATGTACATAGTCAGTGGTAAGCTTCGAGAGGACTCCTATGGTAGGTACACCTATAGCTCATCTCTTGGCAGTTGTACTGTAGACTACTTTATCACTGACCTCAACCCAGTCTCTCAGAGGGTTCAAAGTCAGCTCACTGACACCCCTATCAGATCACAGCAAAATTACAGTCTACTTGAACAGAGCAATACTCAATCATGAGGCATCAAAGCCAAAGGAACTGAATAATATTAATACATGCTATAGATGGAAGGAATGTAGTGTGGAAGACAAAAACATTTTTATTAGGCAACAACAAATTCAATCCCTTTTAGACAACTTCCTGGACAAAACTGTAACGATGTACGCTGAGAGTCAGGATGGAAGTTCAGGGAGTGAATACATCTAATACATAAACGAACAAAACAACAAACACAAAACAGGGCACTGACAAGAAACAGAAACAATGACAACTGGGGAAGAACCCAAAGGAGTGACATATAAAGGGCAAGTAATCAAGGAGATGAAGGAGTCCAGGTGAGTATCATTATGAGGAAATGCACATAACGCTGGTGACAGGTGTGGGCCATAAACGAGCAGCCTGGTGACCTAGAGGGCAGAGAGGGAGCACATGTGACAAAAATGTTCCACTGTAGTAGTGAAGGTGTAAACTTGGCAGTATAACATCTAAACAGTTTATTTGACCTCTCAGCTTCCTTATCAAATCAAAAAATGTCCAACAGAAAACCAAAGAAAATTAACAATAATCACAAATAGTTTGATGAAGAATGCAAAAACTTAAGAAATAAATTGTTAAACCTTTCCAACCAAAAACATAGAGACCAGAAATCCTGAGTTTACACCTTCACTATGGTGAATCATTAAAACAATACAGAAATATTACGGAAAAAGAAGGAACATCACGTCAGAAATCAGCTCAATATAATTGAAGAATCCATAGACTAACCGCTTCTGAGAAAATTGGAAAACACTAAACAAACAAAAACATGAAGAGTTATCTATCCAAAATGGAGATGTATGGGTAAACCACTTATCCAATCTTTTTGGCCCTATAACAAAGAACAAACAGCAAAAACATATACATGATCAAATAAAAATCTTAGAATCAACTATTATCAACTATCAAATATTAAAGACAACCAGAAACCACTGGTTCATTGAATGAACTACAGGACAAAATACAAACCCTCCAACCCAAAAAGGCCTGTGTTGTTGATGGTATCCTCAATGATATTATAAAATATAAAGACAACAAATTCCAATTGGCTATACTTAAACTCTTTAACATCATCCTGAGCTCTGACATCTTCCCCAATCCACAAAAGTGGAGACAAATTTGACCCCAATAACTACAGTGGGATATGCGTCAACAGCAACCTTTGGAAAATCCTCTGCATTACCATTAACAGCAGACAATGTACTGAAAAAATGTCAAATTGTCTTTTTACCAAATTACCATATGACAGACCACGTATTCACCCCGCACACCCTAATTGACAAACAAATCAAAACAAAGACAACGTCTTCTCATTCTTTGTTGATTTCAAAAAAGCCTTTGACTCAATTTGGCATGAGGTTCTGCTATACAAATTGATGGGAAGTGGTGTTGAGGGTAAAACATACAACATTACAAATCCATGTACACAATGAACAAGTGTGTGGTTAACATTGGCAAAAAACACACACATTTCTTTCCACAGGGCCGTGGGGTGAGATAGGGGTGCAGCTTCAGCCCCACCCTCTTCAACACATATTGCCCAATCATGTTTTGTGCTGCTACCATGTTGTTTTGCTACCATGTTGTTTTCATGTTGTGTTGCTACCATGATGTGTTGTCATGTGTTGCTGCCTTGCTATTATGTTGTCTTAGGTCTCTCTTGATGTAGTGATGTGTTGTCTCTTGTTGTGATGTGTGTTTTGTCCTATATCTTTGTTATTTATTTATATGTTTTAATCCCAGCCCCCATTCCAGCAGGAGGTATTTTGCCTTTTGGTAGGCCATCATTGTGAATAAGAATATGTTCTTAACTGACTTGCCTAGTTAAATAAAGGTGAAATAAATACAAATAAATTGTCACGGGTAACTTGGTGCAAGAGGGAAGAATCAAGCGCAGAGAGCATATAGTTCCACAGGAAGACGTGCACTTTTAATATCATACAGAAAATAATGCCCAACAAAACAGGGCGTGGAAAATGTGGACCAACCCAACACAACAGGGTGCCAGGTCCAGAGCACGAACACCAAAAAAACATACACACGTAACATATGAGTAATCCCGCACGAAACAAGGGCGGGTAAACGTACTATAAATAAGGAAGCCAATCAAGCACACAAATAGACAGGTGCAACTAATAAGACAACGAAAAAGGGATCGGTGGCGGCTAGTAGGCCGGTGACGATGACCGCAGAGCACCGCCCGAACAGGCAGGGGAGTCAACTTCGGTGGAAGTCGTGACAGTACCCCTTCCCCCGACGCGCAGCTCCCGCAGCACGCCGCCACCGGCCTCGAGGGCGAGGCGCCGGGCGATCCAGGTGGAGGCGGTGGAAGTCTCTCAGGAGGGAAGGATCCAAAATGTCCCCCACTGTTACCCAGCATCTCTCTTCCGGACCGTACCCCTCCCACTCCACGAGGTACTGTAGGCCCCTCACCAGGCATCTGTGTACGCCGGGGACCCCTCGATGTCCAGAGGGGACGGAGGGACCTCAGGCACCTCACCTTCCTGAAGGGGACCAGCAACCAACGGCCTGAGGAGAGACACTGAAATGAGGGGTTAATACGATAATACCCAGGAAGTCGTAACCTGTAGCACACCTCGTTTATTCTCACACACTGCGGCCCCATCTTCCGGCAGGGCAGGCGGAGGGGCAGGTTTCGGGTTGAGAGCCAGACCCGGCCCCCCGGGCCCCCAGAGCCTTGACTACAGCCAACAACTCCCGGTCCCCCACATCATAGTTTCGCTCCGCCGGACGAGCTTCCTCAAAAAGAAGGCACAAGGTCGAGGCACAAGGTCGAAGCTTTGGAGGCACGCCCGAGCGCTAGGACAGCACGGCCCCGACCCCGGGCTCGGACGCTTCCACCTCCACTATGAATGCTAAAGAGGGGTCCAGAATGCACCAACACGGGCGCATTGGTTAACAGCTCCTTCAGACGACTGAAAGCTCTGCCTGCCTCTGCTGACCAACGCAAGTGCACCGGTCCTCCCTTCAGCAAGTGAGGTAATGGGAGCAGCAACCTGACCAAAACCCCGGATAAACCTCCGGTAGTAATTGACATACCCTAAAAACCGCAGCACCTCTTTCACCGTGGTCGGAGTCGGCCAATTACGCACGGCTGTAACGCGGTCACACTCCATCACCACCCCAGAGGTGGAAATACTATAACCCAGGAAGGAAACGACCTGTTTGAAGAACACACATTTCTCAGCCTTGCAATACAGGTCATGCTCCAGCAGTCGCCACAGTACCTTACGCACCAGAGACACGTGCGCCGCGCGTGTGGCAGAATAGATCAAGATGTCATCGATGTACACTACCACTCTCTGCCCGAGCAGGTCTTGGTGAATCGAAGGATTGGAAGACGGCTGGAGCATTCTTCAACCCATATGGCATGACGCAGTACTCATAATGGCCAGATGTAGTACTAAATGCGGTTTTCACTCATCTCCTCCCCGGATACGCAGATTATACGCACTCCTCAGGTCCAGTTTTGTGAAGAAGCGCGCCCCGTGAAATGATTCCACTGCCGTAGCGATGAGAGGTAGTGGTTACTACTGTGATAGAATTTAGACCTCGATAATCAATGCACGGAGCAAGACCTCCCTCCTTCTTCACAAAAAAGAAGCTTGAGGAGACGGGTGATGCGGAGTGCCGAATGTACCCCTGTCCCAGCAATTCAGCAACATATGTCTCCTTAGCTACTGTCTCCTCCTGGGACAATGGGTACACGTGGCTCCTAGGAAGTGCAGCATTCTCCAGGAGGTCTATCGCGCAGTCCCCTCGACGATGGGGTGGTAATTGGGTCGCCTTCTTTTTACTGAAGGCGATAGCCAAATCGGCATATTCAGAGGGAATACGCACAGTGGAAACCTGGTCTGGACTCTCCACCGTAGTTGCACCAACGGCAACTCCTATACACCTGCCTGAACACTTCTCTGACCACCCTCTAAGAGCCCCCTGTCGCCAGGAATTCACCGGGTTGTGCTGAGCTAGCCAGGGAATTCCCAACGCCACTGGAAACGCAGGTGAATCGATAAGGAACAGACTAATCCGCTCCTTATGACCCCCCTCCGTTACCATGTCCAGTGGCACCATGGCCTCCCTGACCACTCCTGACCCTAATGGGCGGCTATCTAAGGAGTGCACGGGGAAAGATAGGTCTAATGACACCAGGGAATCCCTAGCCTTAACGCGAGCCCACAATCCATAAAGTTCCCAGCTGCGCCTGAATCAACAAGCGCCTTATGCTGTAGAGAGGGAGAAAACCCAGGAAAAGAGGTTAACACAAACATATGACCACCAGGAAGCTCTGGGTGAGTCTGGTGCTGACTCACCTGGGGTGACCGAGTAGTGATCCGCCTGCCTTCCCGACTCCCAGATGAGGTCCTCCATCACCGGTCGGCCGTGTGTCCTCGCCGACCACAACTGGTGCAGGAGGAGACTCCTCCTACGGTTCCCCTCGTTGCAGCCTCCCCTAACTCCATGGGGATAGGAGCTGGAGGGTCGGGGGGTGGAAACTACAGGGCCTGTTCCGGACGCCAGCGGGCAGCCAGCAGGTTGTCAAGACGAATGGACACTTTTGTGTATTATCTACTTCAATTGCTTTGGCAATGTAAACAAATGTTTCCCATGCCAACAAAGCCCCTTGAATTGATTTAAATTTAATTGAATAGATGAGATAGATAAACTCAGAAACAATTTTTTGCCCTTTTTCAAGACACTGTCTTTCAAAGATATTTAGTAAAAATCCCAATAACTTCACAGATCTTCATTGTTGTAACGGTTTTCTTCTATCTCCTCCTCTGATGAAGAGGTAGAACAAGGATCGGACCAAATTGCAGCATGTCGATTTCGATTCATGTTTAATAAACAAACGTAAAACACGAATGAATACAAAAACAATAAACGTAACGAAAACCTAAACAGCCTATCTGGTGAAAACACATAGACAGGAACAATCACCCACAAACACACAGTGAAACCCAGGCTACCTAAATATGGTTCCCAATCAGAGACAATGACGAACACCTGCCTCTGATTGAGAACCATATCAGGCCGAACATAGAACTGGACAAACTAGACATGTAACATAGAATGCCCACTCAGATCACACCCTGACCAACCAAAACATAGAAATATACAAAGTAAACTATGGTCAGGGTGTGACAGTACCCCCCCCCCCCCCCCCCCCCCCAAGGTGCGGACTCCGGCCGCAAAACCTGAACCTATAGGGGAGCGTCTGGGTGGGCATCTGTCCGCGGTGGCGGCTCTGGCGCTGGACGTGGACCCCACTCCATAATAGTTTTAGTCCACCTCCTTAGCGTCCCTAGATAGGTTACCCTCCTAAATGACAGCTCGGGACAGAGGGGCAGCTCGGGACAGAGGTAGCTCGGGACTGATGGGTAGCTCAGCACTGAGAGGAAGTTCAGCACTGAGAGGAAGCACAGCACTGAGAGGAAGCCCAGGCAGGTAGTTGGATCTAGCAGATCCTGGCTGACTGGAGAATCTGGAAGAGTCTGGTCGACTGGCAGATCTGGAAGAGTCTGGTCGACTGGCAGATCTGGAAGAGTCTGGTCGACTGGCAGATCTGGAAGAGTCTGGTCGACTGGCAGATCTGGAAGAGTCTGGTCGACTGGCAGATGTGGAAGAGTCTGGTTGACTGGCAGCTCTGGCTGCTCCATGCTGACTGGCTGCCCCATGCTGACTGGCAGCTCTGGCTGCTCCATGCTGACTGGCAGCTCTGGCTGCTCCATGCTGACTGGCTGCTCCATGCTGACTGACAGCTCTGGCTGCTCCATGCTGACTGGCAGCTCGGCTGCTCCATGCTGACTGGCAGCTCTGGCTGCTCCATGCTGACTGGCTGCTCCATGCTGACTGGCTGCTCTGGCTTTTCCATGCTGACTGGCGGCCCTGGCTGCTCCATGCTGACTGGCGGCCCTGGCTGCTCCATGCTGACTGGCGGCTCTGGCTGCTCCATGCTAACTGGCAGCTCTGGCGGCTCCTTGCAGACTGGCAGCTCTGGCGGCTCCTTGCAAACTGGCAGCTCTGGCGGCTCCTTGCAGACTGGCAGCTCCTTGCAGACTGGCAGCTCCTTGCAGACTGGCAGCTCTATGCAGACTGGCAGCTCTATGCAGACTGGCAGCTCCTTGCAGACTGGCAGCTCCTTGCAGACTGGCAGCTCCTTGCAGACTGGCAGTTCCGAACAGGCGGGAGACTCCGGCAGCGCTGTAGAGGCGGAAAGCTCTGACAGCGCTAAACAGGCGGGAGACTCCGACAGCGCTGAAGAGGAGGAAGGCTCTGGCAGCGCTGGACAGGCGAGGCGCACTGTAGGCCTGATGCGTGGTGCTGGCACTGGTGGTACTGGGCCGAGGACACGCACAGGAAGCCTGGTGCGGGGAGCTGCTACCGGAGGGCTGGGGTGTGGAGGTGGTACTGGAAAAACCGGACCGTGCAGGCGCCGGTTCCAACCTTACCTGGTTGAATGCTCACGGTCGCCCTGCCAGTGCGGCGAGGTGGAATAACCCGCACTGGGCTATGCAGGCGAACCGGAGACACCGAGCGCAAGGCTGGTGCCATGTAAGCCGGCCCAAGGAGACGCACTGGGGACCAGCTGCGTAGAGCCGGCTTCATGGCATTAGGCTCGACGCTCAATCTAGCCCAGACGATACGCGGAGCTGGAATATACCGCACCGGGCTATGCACAGGGAGTTTGCGCAGGTCTCCTACCTGGCGTAGCCATACTCCCTGTTAGCCCCCCCCCCCCAAGAAATGTTTGGGGCTGCCTCTCGGGCTTCCTTCCGCGCCGCCGTGCCTGCTTCGCCAACTCCATTCTCTGATAACCTTCTGCGCACTGCTCCATCGAATCCCAGGCGGGCTCCGGCACTCTCCCTGGGTCGACCGCCCACCTGTCTATTTCCTCCCAAGTCGTATACTCCATGCTGTACTCCTCTTTGGGCTGCACCTGTTGTTTCTTCTCCCGCTGCACCTTTGGGCGGCTACACTCCCCTGGTTTAGCCCAGGGTCCTCTCCCGTCGAGGATTTCCTCCCATGTCCAGAAATCCTTACTATGTATCTCCTCTTTTCGCTGCTGTTGCTGCCTGTTGACACGCTGCTTGGTCCGTTGGTGGTGGGTGATTCTGTAACGGTTTTCTGTATGAGAAGGAGAGTCGGACCAAAATGCAGCGTGTCGATTTCGATTCATGTTTAATAAACAAACGTAAAACACGAATGAATACAAAAACAATAAACGTAACGAAAACCTAAACAGCCTATCTGGTGAAAACACATAGACAGGAACAATCACCCACAAACACACAGTGAAACCCAGGCTACCTAAATATGGTTCCCAATCAGAGACAATGACGAACACCTGCCTCTGATTGAGAACCATATCAGGCCGAACATAGAACTGGACAAACTAGACATGTAACATAGAATGCCCACTCAGATCACACCCTGACCAACCAAAACATAGAAATATACAAAGTAAACTATGGTCAGGGTGTGACAATTGTAAAGGGTTTCCCATGCTTGTTCAATGAAACATAAACAATTAATGAACCTGCACCTGTGAAATGGTAGTTAAGAAACTAACAGCATACAGACGGTAGGCAATTAAGGTCACAGTTATGAAAACTGAGGACACTAATGAGGCCTTTCTACTGACTCTGAAAAACACCAAAAGAAAGATGCTCAGGGTCCCTGCTCATCTGCGTGAACGTGCCTTAGACATGCTGCAAGGAGTTATGAGGACTGCAGATGTGGCCAGGGTAATACATTGCAATGTCCGTACCATGAGACACCTAAGACAGCGCTACAGGGAGACAGGACGTACAGCTGATCGTCCTCGCAGTGGCAGACCACATGTGACAACACCTGCACAGGATCGGTACATCTGAACACCACACCTGTGGGATTCGGTACAGGATGGCAACTGTCCGAGTTACACCAGGAACAAACAATCCCTCCATCAGTGCTCAGACTGTCTACAATAGGCTGAACTGAGGGCTTGTAGACATCTTGTAAGGCAGGTCCTCAGACATCACCGGCAACAACGTTGCCTATGAGCACAAACCCACCGTCGCTGGACCAGACAGGACTGGCAAAAAGTGCTCTTCACTGATGAGTCACGGTTTTGTCTCACCAGGAGTGATGGTCAGAAAAGCGTTTATCGTCGAAGGAATGAGCGTTACACCGAGGCCTGTACTCTGGAGCAGGGTTGAGTTGGAGGTGGAGGGTCCATCATGATCTGGGGCAGTGTGTCACAGCATCATCGGACTGAGCTTGTTGTTATTGCAGGCATTCTCAATGCTTTGCGCTACAGGGAAGATTTCCTCCTCCCTCATGTGGTACCCTTCCTGCAGGCTCATCCTGACATGACCCTCCAGCATGACAATGCCACCAGCCATACTGCTCGTTCTGTGCATGATTTCCTGCAAAACAGGAATATCAGTGTTCTGCCATGGCCAGCGAAGAGCCCGGATCCCAGTCCCATTGAGCACGTCTGGGACCTGTTGGATCGGAGGGTGAGGGCTAGGGCCATTCTCCCCAGAAATGTCTGAGAACTTACAGGTGCCTTGGTGGTTGAGTTTGATAACATCTCATAGCAAGAACTGGCAAATCTGGTGCAGTCCATGAGGAGGAGATGCATTGCAGTACTTAATGCATCTGGTGGCCACACCAGATACTGGCTGTTACTATTTATTTTGACCCCCCCTTTGTTCAGGGACACATTTTTCCATTTCTGTTAGTCACATGTCTGTGGAACTTGTTCAGTTTATGTCTCAGTTGTTGTTATGTTCATACAAATATTTACACATGTTAAGTTTTCTGAACATAAACGCAGTTGACAGTGAGAGGACGTTTATTTTTTTGCTGAGTTTAGATAGAGAGAGAGGGGCGAGAGAGAGGAGAGCGAGAGGATGCAGAAAGAGAGAGATAGAAGGAAGAGGGGGGAGTGCGGGGAGGGGGTGAAAGCCTCCTTGACAGGAGGGAAGCTCCCGCTCAGCTCAGCCCAGTCCAAGCTCTTCTCTGTCCTGGCACCCCAATGGTGGAATCAGCTTCCCCCTGAAGCTAGAAAAGCAGAGTCCCTGCCCATCTTCTGAAAACATCTGAAACCCTACCTCTTCACAGTATCTTAAATAATCTTCCTCCTCACCTCGACCCCCCCCCCAAAAAATGTTTTATACAAATAAAAAACAGCACTTGCACTTGACCCCCCCCCCATGCCTGTGATATGTGGTTGTCCCACCTAGCTCTCTTTTAATTTAATTTTAACCTTTATTTAACTAGGCAAGTCAGTTAAGAACAAATTATTATTTACAATGACGGCCTACCCCAGCCAAACCTTAATCCAGACGATGATGGGCCAATTGTGCGTCGCCCTATGGTACTTCCAATCACGGCCGGTGGTGATACTTCCTGGAATCAAACCAGGGTCTGTAGTGACACCTCTTACACTGAGATGCCGTGTCTTAGACCACTGCGCCACTCTAAATGAATGCACTAACTGTAAGTCCCTCTGGATAAGAGCATCTGCTAAATGACTAAAATGTAAAAGTAAATGAAAGAAGAGGGTGGGAGAGAGAAGAGAAGGAGGGTAGATAAAGAGGAGGGAGAGAAAGACAGAGAGTTCTCAGTGGCAGAATACCTGACCACTGTGACTGACCCAAACTTAAGGAAAGCTTTGACTATGTACAGACTCAGTGAGCATAGCCTTGCTATTGAGAAAGGCAGACCTGGCTCTCAAGAGAAGACAGGCTATGTGCACACTGCCCACAAAATGAGGTGGAAACTGAGCTGCACTTCCTAACCTCCTGCCAAGTGTATGACCATATTAAAGACACATATTTCCCTCAGATTACACAGATCCACAAAGAATTTGAAAACAAACCAGATTTTGATAAACTCCCAAATCTACTGGGTGAAATACCACAATGTGCCATCACAGCAGCAATATTTGTGACCTGTTGCCACAAGAAAAGGGCAACCAGTGAAGAACAAACACCATTGTAAATACAACCCATAGTTATGTTTATTTATTTTCCCTGTTGTATTTTAACCATTTGCACATCGTTACAACACTGTATATATACATAATATGACATTTTTAATGTCTTTATTCTTTTGGAACTTCTGCGAGTGTAGTACTTACTGTTCATTTTTATTGTTTATTTCCCTTTTGAATATTATCTACTTAACTTGCTTTGGCAATGTTAACACATGTTTCTCATGACAATAAAGCCCCTTGAATTGAAAGAGACAGAAGGAGGCAAAGAGAGGGAGAGAGAGGAGGGAGGGAGAGAGAGATGGAGGGGAGAGAGTTTAAGGGGGAGAGAGATAGAGGGGGAGAGATGAGGGGGAGAGAGAGAGATGGGGAGATATATAGGGAGAGAGAGGAGGGAGGGAGGGAGAGGAGGGAGGGAGTGAGAGTGGAGAGAAAGAGGAGGGAGAGGAGGAGAGAGAGGAGGGAGGAAAAGAGAGTAGAGAGAGGAGAGGAGGGAGGGAGGGAGAAAGAGGAGGGAGGGAGAGAGAGAGAGAGATGGAGGGGGAGAGATGGGGGGGAGAGAGATGGAGGGGAGAGAGTTTAAGGGGGAGAGAGATAGAGAGATGGAGAGTCTGTATATATATGTATATATATACATATATATACAGAGCTATATCAAAGCTTTCTCTCCCCCTCCATCTCTCCCCCTCCATCTCTCTCTCTCCCCCTCCATCTCTCTCTCTCTCTCTCTATATATATATATATATATATCTCTCTATATATATATATATATATAGAGAGAGAGAGAGAGAGAGAGAGAGAGAGAGAGAGAGAGAGAGAGAGAGAGAGAGAGAGAGAGAGAGAGAGAGAGAGAGAGAGAGAGAGAGGAGGGGGAGAGATGGAGGGGGAGAGAGGAGAGGGAGAGAGAGGAGAGAGGTGGAGGGGGAGAGAGAGAGATGGAGGGGGAGAGAGGAGAGGGAGAGAGAGGAGAGAGGTGGAGGGGGAGAGAGAGAGATGGAGGGGGAGAGAGAGAGGAGAGCGATGGAGGGGGAGAGGGTGGAGCAGGTGAAAGAAAGGGGAGGGAGACAGAAGAGAGGAGGGGGATAAAGGGAATAGAGAGCAAGAAAGTGAAAACAGACAGACATGAATGCAATTGACTTATGTGTCAAGTACTTGACGCATATCGTTAAGACAACCTCATTGCAAGCAATGTATTCACTTTGACACCTATCTCTGCATCATTATTGTGGCTCTAATCTTTCCCCCATTGAATGCAATGTATTTACTTAGTCTCATGTCCGTGATGCCTATCTCTAGGCATCAATTGTGTGAGGCTAATCTCATGACAGAAGTGTCATGTTCCTTGATGTGTATCTTTATGCAAGAACATACCAGATTGACATTTAAGAATTGTATGGCTGGATATCAAACATAATGCACCATAGAGAGAAAGGTATGCTAAAATGATCAGAGCGTGGAATGAAAATAGGGCAAGAAGACTGTGTCAGTCGGCACATTAGCAACATTAGAAACAGAGTTATTTTCAATGAGATCGGTTGTCTCCAGAAACATTTATATTGATGAATGCTTTTGGAGTTATTGTAATTAAATTATTACATTTAAATAACATTTTTTTTTTTACTTCTCTCTGGAGAACGGCATTATACTCATCTGCTGTTTTACAAACATTAGCTAGAGTAAAGCTGTGTGTTAGTGGTGTGGAAGTAATTACTGAAGCCAAATGAAATGGTGTTAGATTACATACATACTAAAGAACTTCTCAGACAATTCTCAGTGAAAATAAGAAGAATAGAATAGACTAAAGGCTGATCAATCTATTGCAGATAGGGGATTTCCCACAGAGCACTTGATGTGTGTGTGTGTGTGTGATCTGCATAGCACACATGTTAGAGCAAGGTACAAAAAGGGCTTTAGGAACTGGCAGCACAGTTTATAAAATATTATATTCACTGTTTAGTATGCATTTGTATACAATATAAAATAACAGTCTCAATCAAAAGTCATATTTTATCTAACAATATTTGATTTACTTACAGGCCTATTCCTTTCCCAATGTAGGAGTAACAAACGGGGAAAAACATTATGTATGATTGGGTAAATACTGGTATTAATAGAGTAATACAATTTCTTTCCCAACAAAATTCAATAATAGAATATAAAAAAAATATATATAAAAAAAATGTATTATTACATTTGAGTCATTTAGCAGAAGCTTGTATTTATTTGGTTTATATTAAGTGCCCTGCTCAAGGGCACATCAACAGATTTTTCACTTAGTGTGCTTGAGGATTTGAACCTGGTCCAACGCTCTTAACCGCTAGGACAACCACTACCACATTATACAACTCACTCTACATCATTATTAGTCTTTAACAATACTCCATAGGTAATTCCACTGGTAGTTATTCTGGTAGGTAATTCCAATTGTGGTTTAATATATATAAGAGCAGATCTGTGTCCATACTTTTATTACTGACGATTTACAACATTGTCGTCCTCTAATCCAAACGTACAAAATGCACAGATGCCTCTACTCTACAGTTTACCATTGCCATCTGGTGGGTATGCTATGCACCTGCCACATTGATGTCTAATATTGACTTATATTGATCTACGCTTCATGATTTATGAATTTCCATACATTTCTTTACTGGTCAAAAACATGGTTAAGTTCAAAATCACAGTAACACTTTATCCTAACTATTTATAGATAGTATACATACAATCAACAAATAGTTCATTTATTTGTAAACATTTAGAGTCATTACAACTCATGAGCATATATTGTATTTATATTAATTTATAAAGCACTTATAAGCATGTCTAAGCATTTATAGAACTGACTTAATAGTGAAAATGATTTTTATAAAGTGCTACCGACATCTCAAATGTATTTGAATGGTGATCCCCTCATTAAGGACTGACTGCTTGACTGTCACGGAGGGTTACCTTTTACCCGGTGCCATTTATATCCTGGAGCATCTGAGCATCCAAGCGGCCCAACTGGCGTACTTGGCCCTGGGTCTTCCTCTATGGTGAATGTCAGCCGAGCCCTCCCACAGATCCCCAATATTACAACTTTAGAATATGCCTAACAACTGGACCATAGCTCAGAGGAAATGCCAGAATGCCAGCATGTGTTCACCGCATCACAACCATCCAAATGCAATCTCTCTCTTGTGGTCATGGACTAATATGACCAACCACAAGGGTGGACAGAGAAGAAAGTAGCAGCACATGCATATTTAAATGGGATACTGGAGACAGTGCTATATGATATGTCAAGATGATACAGTATGTCTTTGAAATGGCATGATGTCTGTTAAGAGTTGTTTTTTTATTGGCAAATATAAAAGGTTTGTTGTGAATGTACCATTCAGTGTATATATACTGTACATACATTACTATTTCATTATGTATATACTGTACTGTATGAC
Organism: Oncorhynchus mykiss; assembly: GCF_057628025.1. Classification (NCBI taxonomy): domain Eukaryota; kingdom Metazoa; phylum Chordata; class Actinopteri; order Salmoniformes; family Salmonidae; genus Oncorhynchus; species Oncorhynchus mykiss. Next base: position 49,945,100 of record NC_143024.1, read on the forward strand.
AATAACCAATTTGAAATCCTATTCAGAGACATAATGCATTTACTTTTTTGAGGGGGCACTTACGGCAAAACATTTTTTATCTTTGAAGTAATTCCGTATAAATGAAACAATATCTTCCATATTTTCAGCATAATAGTTGTTTCAATGGGCATAACTCCACTTATTCTGTGATCAAAAATCTACTATTTAAATATATACTCCATTGATTTTTAAACTTTTTCTATTGAAAAGTGATATCCCAAGTATAAATACAATAACGGGACAAATAATTGTTTAACAAAGTCATGTTTTCAAGGAAAATTCAAGGAATAGGATATTCAAGTAGTTGTTCTGATGGGAATTTGTGATGTCATCGACCTCCCCCATTTGATTGAGGAACAAAATAAAATAAAATAGGAGGCCCACCCCCACAATGTCATCACATACCTGTACCACCTTTAGTTAAATAAATCAGGTGTTAAATGAGGTGAAAAGGAGTCTGAGGTGCCACTTGAAGTACAGTAGCATATACATTCCTGCATCAAAAATAAAATGAAAGGCTATTTTATTTCACCTTTATTTAACCAGGAAAAACCTATATTACAATGGCGACCTGATACTGTTGTGCTTATAATCTATTGGCATGATGCTGACATGACAGTAATGTTGCTGAAGAGACAAGGAGAAATGTATGTATCATCAAATAAACAAAAAATATTTTGAAACTGTACAAATGAAACAACCAGCATTGCTCACATTTTGGCATGACCTCGAATGTTGAATTGGATATTTGCGAGGAATGGTTCTTAGAGTAAACTGTAGGCTACAGCATGTGCAATCCTGACACACTTTTCATAAGGATAGTGTTCAGAAGGTGTGAAAGCTAACCATTTCTCTGTCACATGCTACAGTGCCTTGCAAAAGTATTCACCCCCCTTGGCGTTTTTTCTATTTTGCTGCATTACAACCTGTAATTTAAATATATTTGTTATTTGGATTTCATGTAATGGACATACACAAAATAATCAAAATTGGTGAAATTAAAATGTAAAAATAACTTGTCTCAACAAAAAAAATGTATTAAACTGAAAAGTGGTGGGTGCATTGGTATTCACCCCCTTTGCTATGAAGTCCCTAAATAAGATCTGGTGCATACAATTACCTTCAGAAGTCACATAATTAGTTAAACAAAGTCAACCTGTGTGCAATCTAAGTGTCACATGATCTGTCACATGATCTCGGTATATATACACCTGTTCTTAAAGTGGTGTCTGCAACACCACTAAGCAAGGGGCACCACCAAGCAAGCGGCATTGTGAAGACCAAGGAGTTCTCCAAACAGGTCAGGGACAAAGTTGTGGAGAAGTACAGATCAGGGTTGGGTTATAAAAAAATATCAGAAACTTTGAACATCCCACGGAGCACCATTAAATCCATTATTAAAAAATGGAAAGAATATGGCACCACAACAAACCTGCCAAGAAAGGACAAAAACTCATGGACCAGGCAAGGATGGCAAGGATGGCATTAATCAGAGAGGCAACAAAGAGACCAAAGATAACACTGAAGGAGTTGCAAAGCTCCACAGTGGAGATTGACATATCTGTCCATAGGACCATTTGAAGCCGCACAGAGCTATGCTTTAAGAGAAAAATAATCAAACACGTTTGGTGTTCGCCAAAGGCATGTGGGAGACTCCCCAAACATATGGAAGAAGTTACTCTGGTACTAAAATGTACCTTTTTGGCCATCAAGGAAAACGCTATGTCTGGCACAAACCCAACACCTCTCATCACCTCAAGAACACCATCATGGTGGTGGCAGCATCATGCTGTGGGGGTGTTTTTCATCGGCAGGGACTGGGAAACTGGTCAGAATTGAAGGAATGATGGATGGTGCTAAATACAGGGAAATTCTTGTGAGAAACCTGTTTCATTCTTCCAGAGATTTGAGACTAGGATGGAGGTTCAACTTCCAGCAGGACAATGACACTAAGCATACTGCTAAAGCAGTAAAGGTTTAAGGGGAAACATTTAAATGTCTTGGAATGGCCTATTCAAAGCCCAGACCTCAATCCAATTGAGAATCTGTGGTATGACTTAAAGATTGCTGTACACCAGCGGAACCCATCCAACTTGAAGGAGCTGGAGCCATTTTTCCTTGAAGAATGGGCAAATATCCCAGTGGCTGGATGTGCCAAGCTTATGGAGACATACCCTAAGAGACTTGCAGCTGTAATTGCTGCAAAAGGTGTCTCTACAAAGTATTTACTTTGGGGGGGTTAATAGTTTGCATGCTCAAGTTTTCTGTCTTTTTGTCTTATTTCTTGTTTGTTTCACAATAAAACATATTGTGTATCTACAAGATGGTAGGCATGTTGTGTAAATCAAATGATACAAACCCCCAGAAATCAATTTTAATTCCAGGTTGTAAGGCAACAAAATAGGAACAATGCCGACCGAGGGGGTGAATACTTTCGCAAGCAACTGTAGTTACATACTGTTAATTCAGGGACATGCAGGAGATGATACCTTTACAAAGTTGCTTTATGACACACAGTGCACTGTAGACATTTTTAAATTGGCTTGTACAGTAATGTACAGCATTATTTTAACAGGAGTGAGTGCAACCCGCCTCACCCAATGTGGCGTGGATTTTTCTTTTTTTTCCTAAAGTATTTATATTTACTTCGGATCTGGAATCCCTCAACTGAAGCTAGCCAGCTAACTACCAGCTATCAGTCAGCAAACCATTGCCAGCGGTCATCAGCTAACCTTCAGCTCGGAAGGCTCTCGTCAGTTTGAACAACGTGACTCTAACCAGAGCATAACGGACCTGTTATTTTTATCCCCGGATTCCTAACGCAAACAGAACATTTTCATCTGGATCTTCACAACTAGCTAACCGCAATCCCGGATGACTACTCCTGGTTAGCATTTCCATCCCAGAGCAAGCACAAATTAGCTTGAAGCTAGCCCGGCCAGGGCTCCTGTGCTACCACCGAAGCATACTCCTGGGCTACAATATCCGGACCCCTTCTACAGCCGGTACGGGGCATGGAACCCCGCAGATCCCCTACGACTGGAATACCGACATAATCTGCCCGAGGACTCAGGCGTGACGCCAGCTGAAGGCCCATTATGCTCACCAGCTAGACCTGCTAGCTACCTAGAGCTACTTGGAACCCTACTAATTCCATGACTGGTCTATCGACGTCACCGAACGAAGAGGCAAAAACAGACTTAGCCCCATCACAACGTCCCCCAAAGGCTAACTTTCTAGCCACTGCTATCTGCTTGCTTGCTAACCCGGTCGGCTAACTGCTAGCCCTTGCTAACTGCTTGCTTGCTAACCCGGTCAGCTAACTGCTAGCCCCTGCTAACTGCTTGCTAACCCGGCCTGCTAACTGCTAGCTTGCCCCGGTCTACTAACTGCTAGTTTCCGGCCCTGGCCTGCTAACTGCTAGCTTTCCTGCCCGGTCTGTAACTGCTAGTCCATGCTAACTGCTTGCTTGCTAACCCGGCCTGCTAACTGCTATCTTGCCCCGGTCTACTAGCTACTAGCTTGTTTAGCCCCGGCCTACTAACTGGTAGCTTGTTAGCATCGGCCTGCTAACTGTCTGAATCGCTGTATCCCCAGCCAGCCCAACCACTCACTGGACCCATATGTTCACTTGGCTACGCATGCCTCTCTCTAATATCAATATGCCTTGTCCATTACTGTCCTGGTTAGTGATTACTGCCTTATTTCACTGTAGAGCCTCTAGCCCTGCTCAATATGCCTTAACCCGGCCATCCTACAAACTAAGCTTGATGCCATGTTGTTCTACCTCCTACATATGCGATGACATCACCTGGTTTAAACATCTCTAGAGACGATATCTCTCTCTTCATTACTCAATGCCTAGGTTTACCTCCAATGTACTCACATCCTACCTTACCTTTGTCTGTACACTATGCCTTGAATCTATGCTATCGTGCCCAGAAACCTGCTCCTTTTACTCTCTGTTCTGAACGTGCTAGACGGCCAGTTGTTATAGTCTTTAGCCGTACCGTTATCCTACTTCTCCTCTGTTCCTCTGGTGATGTGGAGGTTAATCCAGGTCCTGCAGTGCCTAGCTCCACTCCAACCCCACAGGTGCTCTCATTTGTTGACTTCTGTAAACGTAAAAGCCTTGGTTTCATGTATCTTAACATTAGAAGCCTACTCCCTAAGTTTGTTTTACTCACTGCTTTAGCACACTCTGCCAACCCAGATGTCTTAGCCATTTCTGAATCCTGGCTTAGGAAAACCACCAAAAACCTTGAAATTTCAATTCCTAATATAACGTTTTCCACGAAGATAGAACTGCCAAAGGGGGCGGTCTTGCAATCTACTGCAGAGATAGTAATACAGAACTCTGCAGGCTATCTAAGTCTGTACCCAAACAATTTGAGCTTCTACTTCTAAAAATTCACCTTTCCAGAAACAAGTCTCACTGTTGCCTCTTGTTATAGACCTCCCTCTGCCCCCAGCTGTGCCCTCGATACCATATGTGAATTGATTGCCCCATATCTATCTTCTGAGCTCGTGCTACTAGGTGACCGAAACTGGGACATGCTTAACACCCCGGCCATCCTACAAACTAAGCTTGATGCCCTCAATCTCACACAAATTATCAATGAACCTACCAGGTTCAACCCCAAATCAGTAAACACTGGCACCCTCATAGATGTCATCCTAACTAACTCGCCCTCTAAATACACCTCTGCTGTTTTCAATCAAGATCTCAGCGATCACTGCCTCATTGCCTGCATCCGTAATGGGTCTGCGGTCAAACGACCACCCCTCATCACTGTCAAACGCTCCCTAAAATACTTCTGCGAGCAGGCCTTTCTAATCGACCTGGCCGGGGTATCCTGGAATGACATTGACCTCATCCCGTCAGTAGATGATGCCTGGCTATTCTTTAAAAGTGCCTTCCTCACCATCATAAATAAGCATGCCCCTCTACAAAAATGTTGAACTAGGAATAGATTTAGTCCTTGGTTCACTCCAGACCTGTCTGCCCTTGACCAGCACAAAAACATCCTGGCGTTCTGTATGAGCATCGAATAGCCCCCGTGATATGCAACTTTTCAGGGAAGTTAGGAACAAATATACACAGGCAGTTAGAAAAGCTAAGGCAAGCTTTTTCAAACAGAAATTTGCCTCCTGTAGTACTAACTCAAAAAAGTTCTAGGACACTGTAAAGTCCATGGAGAATAAGAGCACCTCATCCCAACTGCCCACTGCTCTGAGGCTAGGAAACACTGTCACCACAGATAAATCCACTATAATTGAGAATTTCAATAAGCGTTTCTCTACGGCTGGCCATGCTTTCCACTTGGCTACCCATACCCGGGTCAACTGCCCGGCACCCTCCACAGCAACCCGCCAAAGCCCCCACCATTTCTCCTTACCCAAATCCAGATAGCTGATATTCTGAAAGAGCTGCAAAATTTGGACCCCTACAAATCAGCCGGGCTAGACAATCTGGACCCTCTCTAAAAATATCTGCCGAAATTGTTGTAACCCCTATTACTAGCCTGTTCAACCTCTCTTTCGTATAATCTGAGATTCCCAAAAATTGGAAAGCTGCCGCGGTCATCCCCCTCTTCAAAGGGGGTGACACTCTAGACCCAAACTGCTACAGACCTATATATATATATATATATATATATATATATATATATATATATATATATATATATATTACCTTTATTTAACTAGGCAAGTCAGTTAAGAACAAATTCTTATTTTCAATGACGGCCTAGGAACAGTGGAACCTGTTCATATCTATCCTACCCACCATCGATAAGAGACATTACTGTGCAGCCGTATTCATCGATCTGGACAAGGCTTTCGACTCTGTCAATCACAACATTCTTATTGGCAGACTCGACAGCCTTGGTTTCTCAAATGAGTTAGCCTGGTTTACCAACTACTTCTCTGATAGAGTTCAGTGTGTCAACCCGGAGGGACTGTTGTCCGGTCCTTTGACAGTCTCTATGGGTGTGCCACAGGGTTCAATTCTCGGGCCGACTCTCTTTTCTGTATACATCAATGAGGTCGCTCTTGCTGCTGGTGATTCTCTGATCCACCTCTACGCAGACGACACCATTCTGTATATTTCTGGCCCCTCCTTGGACACTGTGTTAACTAACCTCCAGACGAGCTTCAATGCCATACAACTCTCCTTCCGTGGCCTCCAACTGCTCTTAAAAGCAAATAAAACTAAATGCATGCTATTCAATCGATCACTGCCCACACCTGCCCGCCCGTCCAGCATCACTACTCTGGACGGCTCTGACTTAGAATACATGGACAACTACAAATACCTGGGTGTCTGGTTAGACTGTAAACTCTCCTTCCAGACTCACATTAAGTATCTCCAATCCAAAATTAAATCTAGAATCGGCTTCCTATATCGCAACAAAGCATCGTTCACTCATGCTGCCAAACATACCCTCGTAAAACTGACCATCCTACCGATCCTCGACTTCGGTGATGTTATCTATAAAATAGCCTCCAACACTCTACTCAACAAACTGGATGCAGTCTATCACAGTGCCATCCGTTTTGTCACCAAAGCCCCATACACTACCCACCATTGTGACCTGTACGCTCTTGTTGGTTGGCCCTCGCTTCATACCTGTCGCCAAATCCACTGGCTACAGGTTATCTACAAGTCTCTGCTAGGTAAAGCCCCGCCTTATCTCAGCTCACTGGTCACCATGGCAGCACCCACTCGTAGCACGCGCTCCAGCAGATATATCTCACTGGTCACCCCCAAAGCCAATTCCTCTTTTGGTCGTCTTTCCTTCCAGTTCTCTGCTGCCCATGACTGGAACGAATTTCAAAAATCTCTGAAGCTGGAGACTCACATCTCCCTCACTAACTTTAAGCACCAGCTGTCAGAGCAGCTTACAGATCACTGCACCTGTACATAGCCCATCTGTAAACAGCACATCTATCTACCTACCTCATCCCCATAATGGTATTTATTTATTTATTTAGGTATCTCTACCTGCACACTCATCTTCTGCCAATCTACCATTCCAGTGTTTAATTGTTATATTGTAATTACTTCGCCACCATGGCCTATTTATTTCCTTAACTTACCTCATTTGCACTCACTGTATATAGACTTTTTGTTTTAATTTGTTCTACTGTATTTTTGACTGTATGTTTTGTTTATTCCATGTGTAACTCTGTGTTGTTGTATGTGTCGAATTGCTACGCTTTATCCTGGCCAGGTCGCAGTTGCAAATGAGAACTGGTTCTCAACTAGCCTACCTGGTTAAATAAAGGTGAAATAAAAATAAATAAAATAAGTGAAAATGTGTGTGTGTGGGGGGGGTGTTTGCTCGTGCGTGCGTGTGAATGCATGCACGTTTTTGTCTCTGTGTGTGTGTTTGGGTGTTTTGGGCAATTAACTGTTCCCTCAACCTCAAGTTTGTTATGCTGTGCCAACACATGGTCATACCTGTGTTTCCTGTTTCAACAGGTTACACTAATGCTTACCATTACTCAACTGCCACAAGTCAAGTGTGTGGTAACTGAATCTAACATGTTACTTTTATTATCTTAACTACAGATGATGAATAAAGCTGTTGCCTCAGATGCACTTAAAAACGTACACAAACCTTCAAAGTCATGCGTAGGATTAAAGATTTTTCAATGGTCAACTATGTTAAGTCTTGGTCTATTACAATACAGGACAAAATAGACTACAGCCACTGAGATATATGCTGAGTATACAAAATATTAAGAACACCTGCTCTTTCCAACATGGAGTGACCAGGTGAATCCAGGTAAAAGCTATGATCGCTTATTGTTAAATCCACCTTAAATCAAATCAAATCAAATGTTATTTGTCACATGCGCCAAATTCAACAGGTGCAGACATTACAGTGGAATGCTTACTTACAAGCCCTTAACCAACAATGCAGTTTTAAGAAAAATAAGTGTTAAGTAAAAAATAGATAAGTAAAAAAAAATAAATAATAATAATTAAAGAGCAGCAGTAAAATAACAGTAGCGAGGCTATATACAGGGGGTACCGATAGTCAATGTGCAGGGGGGCACAGGTTAGATGAGACAATTTAGATAATATGTACATGTAGGTAGAGTTAATGTGACTATGCATAGATAATAAACAGAGAGTAGCAGCAGCGTATAAAGAGGATTGGGGGTGAAGAGGTCCTAGATGGCAGGAAGCTTGGCCCCAGTGATGTCCTAGGCCGTATACACGACCCTCTGTAGTGCCTTGCGCTTGCAGGCCGAGCAGTTGCCATACCAGGCAGTGATGCAACCAGTCTGGATGCTCTCGATAGTGCAGCTGTATAACTTTTTGAGGATCTGAGGACCAATGCCAGATCTTCTGTCTCATGAGGGGTAATAGGCTTTGTCATGCCCTCTTCCATGACTATCTTGGTGTGTTTGGACCATGATAGTTAGTTGGTGGACACCAAGGAACTTGAAGCTCTCAACCTGCTCCACTACAGCCCTGTCGATGAGAATGTGGGCGTGCTTGCTCCTCCTTCTCCTTTGTCACGTTGAGGGAGAGGTAGTTATCCTGGCACCACATGGCCAGGTCTCTGACCTCCTCCCTATAGGGTGTCTCATCGTCGTCGGGTTTACACTGCATCGGCAAGATAGAACAGCTGCCTCCAGTAAGTTAAATGCAGATTCAAACAATTAAACAGTAGCTAGGGATAACTAAAAAAGCTATCACATATGGCGGTCTGTGTATATTTGTAAACAACAGCTGGTGCATGAAATCTAATAGTAAGGAAGTCTTGAGGTTTTGCTCACCTGAGGTAGAGTATCTCATGAAAAGCTATAGACCACAATATTTACCAAGAGAGATTTCATCTATATTTTTCATAGCTGTCTATTTACCGCCACAAACCGATGCTGGCACTAAGACCGCACTATATGAGCTGTATACGAGCATAAGCAAAAAGGAAAAAAACTCATCCAGAGGCAGTGCTCCTAGTGGCCGGGGACTTGAAGGCAGGGAAACTTAAATCCATTTGACCTCATTTCTATTAACATGTTAAAGGTGCAACCAGAGGGGAAAAAAACTAGACCATCTTTACTCCACACACAGAGATGCGTACAAATTCTCCACCACCGTCCATTTGGCAAATCTGACCATAATTCTAACCTTCTGATTCCTGTTTACAAGCAAGAACTAAAACAGGTAGCAATGCACTCTAGGGACTCCTTGTGGCGGGCCGGGTGCATGCACCCTGACTTTGGTCGCCAGTTGTTCCTCTGACACATTGGTGCGGCTGGCTTCCGGGTTAAGCGAGCGGTGTGTCAAGAAGCAGTGCGGCTTGGCAGGGTTGTGTTTCGGGGGACGCGTGGCTCTCAACCTTCGCTTCTCCCGAGTCCGTACTGGAGTTGCAGCGATGGTACATGACTGTAACTACCAAGTGGATATCATGCAATTTGGGAGAAAAAGGGGTAACATTTATAAAAAATTAAAATAGGAGTGTCTGCTAAATGACCTACATTTAAAATGTACAGTTTAACAGACTGAACAACTAACACGAACATAAGGGATGGTTTCCCGTTCACATATAGAAGGAACAGTTTGAAACAAGCACATCTCCTAACAAACTGACACATTAAATAAACAAGCATTCATCATCACATTTCACACTTTATAGGCAGTTTGAATAGGCTAGGGACTAAAAAGCACTGATGCTGGTTTGAATACTACTTGAATAGAGAGGAGGAACTTGTTGGATTGATTCTGTACAGGCCCTCAAAAAGCCTGGAGTCACAAGAGGAACTACTTGCTGTACTGCTGAATCATTCATTCTTATTCAGGTGTCCTATATCTTAGGTCAACACTTGACCTAGGTATCCAACACATTCGGATAAAATGCTGGAGGAAAGGAGCAGTTGTGAGTCACAATGTTATTTTAAGAGGCTGTTAACAAGTAACTGAATTAATTAATAGATTCCCTCACACTTGAGGTTAATCTTCCCACAAATCACGTTGCTGCCTTTCCACGTATCTTTTTACTTGTCTTCCCTCCTCGAAACTGAATGTAAAAGCAAAGGTAATCATTACTTTAAGTCTTATGTTCTGTCTATTCTACAATTGAAACATATCTTGTCTATTTTTCTACATGTACAGCCACTCCCTATACAGACAGACACACTGCTATCACGCAGTTGCGTAATTTGACAAGCACAAAACAGGAGGGAGTGGGCAGCAGACAACTGCATGGTTTCAGCTATTTGTTCAAATCAGAATTAGTCCTATGCTAAATTACACCCCCCCCCTACACACATTTTCGCGGACTACTGGACATAACATTATCAGCGTTTATGACCACTGATTTATTAACCAATGATGTTCGGGTCGCTCTGGGGCAGGACGCACCTGAACACTGAAAACCACTAGCGGACAGGCTGAGAGAAGGGCGAGGAAAATATAATGGTCATGGACAAGTCCTCAACAACATGAAGAATACAATCGGTGAAAGCGCTTAATTTCACGACTACAATCTGGTACGGTATTTAATTAGAAAGCGAATTTACAGTTTGAGCGAGGATATTGTATGGCATCGTTGATATTTAGGCTATAGTATAGGCTAATATTCTGCCATCTAATTACCAGGCAAAATAGCCAATTTGTACAGACAAATAGTGGACTGAGATTAGACGTTTCCCATCTCAATGTATAGAAGGAGATGCATAACGCATACAGTCAGCAGGTGGAGTCTAAATTCAGCTGTAGATTTCCATCGCCTAGACAGGAGCACTAGTTCAGAAGCCCGGCTGCTTGGAGGGGATTTCTTTCATGTACTATGCATGCATGTATGCATGTGATAGTCTTCAATCGGGCCCTAATATTCACACAAACGATGCACACTGGTTCCATTTGTTTAGTTTTTTCAAATACTGTAGGCCTGACTACATGTGTTTCAAAATATGTTGATTGACACATGGAGAGTGACAACGTTGCGCATTGTGATCTTGTTTTCCGTTGGTCAGCATAGTCTTTTTTGGGATATGGATGGTTTTACGGGAGATGTAGCAGTGTAGCCTCCACGATCAATGCTTTACTGCTGACTGGTTTATATGAACGTGATCACCACTCTCTCCGTTCTCTCCTAGAGCACTGGTATGGCTGCTAAAAAAATATAATTTAATAGTGAGATAGTGTATGAAGCCGTTAGCCAGAGATCCGACTACATTTTTCTTTTTGAGTTGGAGCGGGTTCCATTCCCTATAACGGCAGCTCGGAGCTGGCACTGGTTATGGATGGAACATGTAGCTCAATCCAGGGATGCAATACTCCAAATTCCCCAAGTATCCAAACCATGGCTAGATTAGCCTATGCCACATCAATTTCCAGTAGCCTTCACGGGGTTTATTTCCGTGATTGTTGCTGGGTGATTGATATGTTAGATTAAATAATAAAGACAGACACAACTGTCAAGTTCAGTAGCCTTGTTCAAGCGTTGTACAAGTCCCTACATATGGGTCCGGGGAACAGCCCAGCTGGTCGATTATCTATCAACTAGACTCATCATCCTTTTCAATAGAAAGTGCAAACGTAACAGCACAACATTAAGTTCTTAACAGTCAAGTCATAACAAATGAAAATGCATTTTCTTTTTATTTCAGATGTCATCTTATTTTTTTAAATTATATGTAAACAGAGGACAAGTTAACACAGAGTAGTGATCAACAATGAGAATATAGTCCTTTTGTCTGTGACTGAATAAGTCCATGCTGACGATTTACCAGGCCCTTGTGGGCAGTTTGTGTGACATCATGGCTTCCTTTTGCTGTTCATGAGCGTACTCGTTGCATGTGCTGAAGGTCTTTAATTTCTTCTTGCATGTTTGGACAGTTTTTTTTATGTTTCACGTGCCTGGCGGTAGCATGCGTCAACTCCTACGTGACTGGAGTGTATGCGGGTATAGTGTAAGCATCTCTGGACGTAGTGATTTGGGGATAATGACCTTCTGACCTCTGAACAAGATGCCATTTTGCACGCTGATCTCATCTCGAAAGGTCCAGTATTCTCTCACTGAAAGGTGTCTCTCATTTCAGGTACGGCCAACCTGTGAGAACCTTGGACTTCAGTGACTGTAGGTGTTCGTCCTTGTCAGTGTGTTGCCTGGTCTGGGCTAGGCGGTGATCTGTGACGTTTAATTAAGTAGTCTGCCTGATTGATCTGTTGAACATCTTGTTCCTGCTGTAGCGAACAGATGGCTTGCTGCTGATAGGCAGTGCCTCTGCCTGTACATTGTGCCATGCTCAGTGTGTTGCAGATGTACATCTCTGGTCCTGGCTTGTAGACGACCTTCAGGCTGTAGTTTTGCAGAGTCAGGAGCATGCTTTCAAACCTCTTGGGGGGCACGTTGAGGAGAGGTTTACTGAATATGGCAATGAGTGGTTTGTGGTCAGTTCCAGCGGTGACCAGCTCTCGACTATATAAGTAGTGATGGAAGCGCTGGCAGGAGAAGATGGTGCTGAGGCACTCTCTCTCAATTTGTGCATAGGTTTGCTCTCGAGGCAAATGCACCTGGCTGGCCTTCCAGCATAGGACAGTATCCAAGTCCACTTTAGCTGGAGTTGCACTGGATTGTGACAGGCTTCGTAATGTTGTAGTAGCGCTGGCATGGATGAAGCCAGAGATTTCATCTCCTGCACTGCGGCCTCATGTTTGGGTAGCCAGTGCCATCGTGTGTCTTTGTCCAGCAACTGGCACAGAGGCTCACAGACTACTGATAGGTGTGGCATAAACTTTGCAAAATAGTTTGCAAAACCGATGAGACGCTGCAGTCCTTTTGCATCAGATGGGTTTGGCATGTCGAGGATTGCTCTGACTTTGTCTTGTTCCAGCTTCAGGCCTTTGGCCGAGAGAATGTGGCCATGGAAGTGACGTCTTTCACCTTGAACTGCAGCTTCTTCAGGTCAAGGCACAGTTTAACTGATCATGGGCGCTCCATCAGTGCCAGGAGCTTCACATCATTGTGTCACCACAGCCTACGATCAGGACATCATCAGCGACGGGTTCAATGCCCTTGAGCCCAGCCAGTAACTCTTCCTGTTTGCGTTGGTATACCTCAGGCGCCACTGAGACACAAAACATGAGCTTGAACAAGCGTTTCTAAATCCGGGGGGTCCAGAAGGTAGTCATGAAGCTGCTTTCTTCGTCCAGCTTGCATTGCAGGAATGCATCTCGGTCATCCACCAAGGTGAAAATCCTGGCCTTGGGAAGTTTGTAGAGGACATCCTCCAGTGTCGGCAATGATGTAGTAGGAATGTTTTAGTGCTTGGTTCCGATGCTTTGGGTCGATGCAGACCCTCAACTTCTCTGGCTTTTTCACTATGACCATATTGCTGATCCAGTCAGTTGGTTCAGTCACAGATGTCATGTGGCCATCGGCCTCATACTTGTCCAGCTGGGCCTTCACAGCCACTTTCAATGCAATGGGCACATTGTGAGGAGCACACTGGACTGACACTCTCATCCAATTCAAGGTGTACCTCCCCAGGTACTGATTCACTGTGCTCATTGAATACATCGTCATATCTACTGAGTAGTTGTTCTTTGGACAGAGATCCATGTTGCACATGCTCCACAATGTGCAGGTCATTTGGTACGGGGAACTGCATCAGTCCCAGGCGTTTACATTTAGAGTCTGAGAGGAGAAGATGTTAACAACTTGATTCTGGCACGTAGTACCGGAATCCAGTTGACATTGTTGCAGCTTGTTGTGTAGTCGTAGTGGCACAAACCATTTCTTCCCTCTTGAGTGTACAGCCCCAATGGATTCATGCATGTAATTGTCACTTTCACTGTTCTGCTCTGAACACTGAGTGACACCATCAACACAGCGAATCTTGCCCTCACTCACCCTTCTTTTGCTTTTGAGACACTTTTGCAAGGTGATTATTAGTTCCACAAGCTCTGCATGGTTTTTCGTAGGCAGGGCAGTGGTCTTTGCCTCGTGTGTTTGCAATTCCACAGTATTTGCATGCTATGGGGCTGTCTGTGTTCACCATTCGTGGTGAATTGTCTGAATGTCTGCCTCGCAACAGCATGAACAGTATCAGCGTCGGTGCGTGGGGTTTCCATTTCCATTACTCTCATTCTCATGTCAGTGACTTCGGCAGTGCGGCACATTTCAGTGGCAGTTACTGATGTTAATAAGCGCCTCTCTTTTAGTAGATGCCAGCGCGTGTCACAATTTGCAAATCCCAGTACTATTTTGACACACATCAGTTAATCTTTCAATCCCCCTTATTCACAAGAAGCAGATCTTTCTCTCAAACAGGTTACAAAGTTGTATACTGACTCACTCTCTTCCTGTTTGCAGCGCCAAAAACGAACCACTCGTAAATGACGTTCCTGGCGGGCTTGAAGTAATTCTCCAATGCATTCAGTATGGCCTTTGCATTAACCTGTTGTGCTGTGAGGGTGAGATTGTGTCGGTAGATATGCCTGCATTCGCTGCCCATTAAGCTCCTCAGAGTTGCCGCTTGGACCTTGTTGGATTTTTCGTGTAGACTTGTTGCCAGCACATAGTCCTCGAATTCATCCCTGTCCCAATTAGTATTCCAGTCCCCTGTAAGAACCATTGGTTTTGGTGGTGGAATGTTCACTGCCATAGCGATGAAATAGGAAGTCTCTTTGCCTTCAGCCATCGAGGTAGGTAGTGATGCTAGCAAGCCAGCTAACAACAACTTTCTATATGATATATTAGATTAAAGAATAAAGACACAGAAATGTCAAGTTCAATAGCCTTGATCAAGCATTGTCCCTACATACGGGGTCCAGAGAACAGATCAGCTAGTCGATTACCTGTCAACTAGACTCCGTAACAGTGATGGGTCTGTGAATACTGAACATGTATGTACGTTATAGGCCATGTCAGTGAAGGATTGGCTTGTTAGCTAGTGAATATGCTAACGTTAGCATCCTAGCTAAACATTAGGCTATGGGCTGGCACTGGCAGTCTGGGATTATGGAGAGGGAATTCAATTATTTATTCATCATTTTGCTAGGTAGTTATCTAGCTGTGGCCATCTGGCTAGTATCAACAAGTTGTTATTTTGTAGAAAGCCCTTAAGTGGTAACATTGGAATCTAGACCATAAGCAATACGCACAAATATGCATTGCCCAACAACGCTACTGCCACCCTCTGGTTTGAATTATTTGGACAAGGCTGGGTGAATGACTACTTCCAAGGTCTTTGCTGTGTCAACACAAAAGAGATTGACTGCACTATTTTGGTATTGCAGGGTTTGGTAGGATAGGAGGGGGGGGTCACTGTATTTTAGATGTTTATGATGTTTATATTGGCCTAATTCTGCCCTGCATGCATTGTTTGTAGTTTTCCTCTGGACATGTAGAAGAATCTTACAGAACTCTGCATGCAGGGTTTCAATGGGTTGTTTGTCCCATTGAGTGAAATCTTGTTTTGCAAGTGGACCTCACATCTCGCTGCCATAAAGTGCAATTGTTTCAATGACACATTCAATTAGTTTTAGCCAAATATTTCAATTTTAAATGGTTTATTAACGGTGTAGAATGCCCTGCGTGCTTTCTCTCTGTTCATTCACTGCATCATTAAGGTGTCCAGTTGAGTAATTGTAGTGTGTGCAGTACTCTATATGTTTTGTACCAATTCAGAACTGTGGTCTATTTCCCTGATATCTGGATTGTCATTGGGAAATCATTATTTTAGTATTTTTGGGGTTTACTGCCAGAGGCCCAGGCTCTGCTGTAGGCCATGGGCTGTGGGTGACACCAGGCACAGATCATCTGCGAAGACCCTGGATAAAGAATTCTGTTATTTTCTTGCTAATTTTGATGCCCCCTACACAGCTTTAAATAACTTTGTAGAACGGTCCTGTATGCCAAATAGAATCAAATGCCTTTTGGAAGTTGATAAAGCAAGTGTACATTTTCATATTATTTTGGTGGACATGTTTATCAATCAGGGTGTGTAGGCTGTAAATGTTTTGGTACATCTTTCGTTGTTTCGGTTTGTATCCAATTTGGCTTTTAATCAAGACATTGTGCTTATTGAGGAAGTTTAGACCTCTTTACATTTATAATACTGCAGAAAACCTTGCCCAGGTTACTGTTCAAACAAATGCCTCTAATTGTTAGAGTCAAATTTTTCTCCATCCTTAAAGATTGGGGTTTTGAGTCCTTGATTCCAGATGTCAGGGAAATAAAATGAAGCAGTTTTAACCTTATCATACATCAGTTCCAAATATCTCTAACGGCGTGAGTTTTTTTTTATGCGCGTGATGTCAGAATATGCTCACTGTTCCAAAATATGATTATTGCGCAAAAGGACAGTTAACATACGCTGCCTGCTAATTATCTATAGGCTATGTTTCAACTTGTCAATTTCAAATTATTTTCAGTCAACAGTTTGAATTGAGGTGTGTTCCACCTCCTCATTAATTCACATAGAAGTAGCCCATTTCAGCGTTGCGGACAATTTTACGTTTTGAGGCTTTAGTGTGAAGATGCTGGAAGAAATAGGTACAAAAGTATCTATATCCACAGTAAAACAAGTCCTATATCGACATAACCTGAAAGGCTGCTCAGCATGGAAGAAGCCACTGCTCCAAAACCGCCATAAAAAAGCCAGACTATGGTTTGCAACTGCACATGGGGACAAAGATTGTACTTTTTGGAGACATGTCCTCTGGTCTGATGAAACAAAAATAGAACTGTTTGGCCATAATGACCATCATTATGTTTGGAGAAAAAAGGGGGAGGCTTGCAAGCTAAAGAACACCATCCCAACCATGAAGCACAGGGGTGGCAGCATCATGTTTTTCTTTGCTGCAGGAGGGACTGGTGCACTTCACAAAATCAACGACATCATGAGGAGGAAAATGATGTGGATATATTGAAGCAACATCTCAAGACATCAGTCAGGAAGTTAAAGCTTGGTCGCAAATGGGTCTTCCAAATAGACAATGACCCCAAGCATACTTCCAAAGTTGTGTCAAAATGGCTTAAGGACAACAAAGTCAAGGTATTGGAGTGGCCATCACAAAGCCCTGACCTCAATTCTATAGAAAATGTGTTGGCAGAACTGAAAAAGCATGTGCGAGCAAGGAGGCCTACAAACCTGATTCAGTTACACCAGCTCGGTCAGGAGGAATGGGCCAAAATTCACCCAACTTATTGTGGGAAGGTTGTGGAAGGCTACCCGAAATGATTGACCCAAGTTAAACAGTTTAAAGACAATGCTACCAAATACCAATTGGGTGTTTGTAAACTTCTGACCAACTGGGAATGTGATGAAATAAATAACAGCTGAAATAAGTCATTCTCTCTACTATTATTCTGACATTTCACATTCTTAAAATAAAGTGGTGATCCTAATTGACCTAGACAAGTCATTTTTACTATGATTAAATGTCAGGAATTGTGAAACACCTTAGCCAAATAGATTTAAACTCAATTTATGTAAACTTCTGACTTCAACTGTATGTATGGAGCATAATGTATTTAGAGTTGTATTCACATGTTTTCAAGTACTGGTAACGAATAATGCATTCCGATTATTGCATAGATTGTAATGGAAACCTATGATGTGTGTAAAATACTTTTTTGATGGTTGTGCTGATTTATAATGAGCTAATGCTAAGCTATTTGCCAGCTACGTGTATGTGTGGCGCCATGTTTGTTGACATTATACCATGCATTCTGGGTGTCACGTAATCTGTCAGACCAAAGATGTTATATTGAGGTACATGAATAGTTCACTCATCTTTCGGGTAAACGTCTGGAAGTGAATGAAGGGAAGTGAATGATCGTAGATGACACACCCCTTCAACATGCATACTATAAACAGACCAAACTCCTCTTGTCTCTTATCTTTGGTTGATGCGAAAAAACAAACATGGAGGCGCGCACAAACTACCCATCGTCGGATTACTTTCGATTTTTAGAAAGTATTTACTCAATTATTTTGATCAATGGTGAGCTCACTTGTGATGTGATTAATTATAAATAGTAATTGCTATTAGCTAATTCATATTGTAGTTTCTCTCAGCCGAGAGTTATAAAAATATGACCACTTGTGTTGCGTCAATCTTTCCCCAGTAAGCGCTAGGACAATTGTACCCTACATTTTCCGGTTTGGGTTATTGTGTTATGCTGTAGCTAATTCTGTGAATGTCTGAACATTGCATCCAAAAATAAACTGGACATAACTGGTCACATTCTGGACATAACTTTGTAAGGAGTGTGTTTGTGCAAAATGTTTCTGTGAAGAAACAGTGTGGCCTTCTCAAATGCTGACTGTTGCATCAATCGAAACTGGAAGTTCTAAATAAGTTTTCTAGTCACACCGGTTTGAGCGTACTGACCACTGTAGAATGATCACAGTTTACTGGGCTGTGAATGTGTGGTTGTTTCCATGTCTGTTCTTTTGAGAAACAATGCAATTTGGCTGTGATCAGACAGGTGTTAGTGGCTTGATGGTGAAAAAGCTGAGAAAGAAAGGGTCAATGTCTGTAATTATGTACTCTCTCTCTCACACACAGACACAAACAAAGCTTTAAGTACTTTTAAAACTTCAGGCATTCTAAATGAGTGTGACTATAGGAGAAAAAAACTGGCCTATGGATACAAAGAGCTTTTTAACTTGTCCAGCAATGTTATGAAAACATTGTAACCATCTGTACTGTTTAGATAACTTTACACGCGTAGGTCTACACCCACTCTCTCTATCACTTACTCCTACTCTCATGCTATTGACTATTATATTGATTACCTCATCGTGGGGAATGAACCTATTCCTTTTCAGTTCTTCCCAGGCAGAAATAAAAAACATATGCTAACTTTCACATGATTTTGTCTAGAGGCACACTGTCTTCAGCTATTTAAAGGTGCAAGCATTGACTGTAGCTGTGTTCTGGGTCCATGCGGAAACACGTGCACTTAAAAGGTTTCCGTGCGGTGAAGAAATGGAGATGTGATTAACGGTGTCACTTTTTTTTTTTACTGCGACTAACATGTCACGTGTTAACTTTCACAGCCCTAGGATTAAATGTAACTCACAAATACTCCATTATTTTTTTCCCCTTGCAGGGTAATTCCAAGATGGACAAATATCTGTCACCTCCTCAGAATATCCCAGACATCAGACAGCCATCTTTAACGGAGGACCTTGGTTCCCCATACAGCATCAACATGAGTCCCCTCCTACCTGACGTTACCTACCTGTGCCCCAACCTGTGTCGGCCTATGAGACCCATCAAGACAGAGCCTCTCTCCCACTCCCTCATCCATCCCAGTTGCCAGTGCAACCCTGGTCCAACAACCCTTCCAGAACACCCTGGGCTTTATGGCGCTTCAACAGACACAGGAAGTAGTCTGTTCATTAAACAGGAAATTCCCTCCCTGGACTTCCCAGACATTCCGTTGTTCCAGCTGTTGAACTCTGAGCTGGAGCAGCTGGTGCCCGATCACCCGGTGAACACCAACCTCCATAGTAGGGTCCCTATGTCCTCCTTGTCGGTCCCTTTCGGCAACGTCCACATACCATCCCCCCAGATTGTTGTGAAATCTATGGGAAGCCCACAACATTTTGGCAATCGTCTGACAACCCAGTTTGCAAGCCATTCGCAGCAGCGACCAGACTATCTTCCTCCGTCCCCGCCTAACTCTGAGCCAGGGAGCCCAGACAGAGGGAAAGAGCTGATCCAGAATCGTTCTCTGCCTTCATCTTATGCAGCCAGTATTGCTTCGAAACTAAGACCTGTTCTTAGGCAAGTCCCAAGCTCTGGTCTAGGACCAGTTCTGAGCAAATGTCTTAGATTAGTTCAGAGTCCAGGTCTTGGACAAAGCCAAAGTTCTAGTCTTGGAACAGGCCAGAACCCTGGTGTTGGGCCAGTCTCCCCAAAGTTGGCTCAATCGGTTCCAGAGAGGTTTAACCGCAGGAATAACACTGACCTGGAGAGGAGGAGGATACATCACTGTGACATTCCAGGTGAGGAGACATGGCAGGTAGTCTCAATTCACTAAAGCAGGGTTCCCAAACTGGCGGCCCGTGGGCCGAATTTGGCCCGTGGGTTGTTTTATGTGGCCCTCCCCATGTTTTCTGAGCATAGAAAATAAATACACTGCTCAAAAAAATAAAGGGAACACTTAAACAACACAATGTAACTCCAAGTCTATCACACTTCTGTGAAATCAAACTGTCCACTTAGGAAGCAACACTGATTGACAATAAATTTCACATGCTGTTGTGCAAATGGAATAGACAACAGGTGGAAATTATAGGCAATTAGCAAGACACCCCTAATAAAGGAGTGGTTCTGCAGGTGGTGACCACAGACCACTCTCAGTTCCTATGCTTCCTGGCTGATGTTTTGGTCACTTTTGAATGCTGGTGGTGCTTTCACTCTAGTGGTAGCATGAGACGGAGTCTACAACCCACACAAGTGGCTCAGGTAGTGCAGCTCATCCAGGATGGTACATCAATGCGAGCTGTGGCAAGAAGGTTTGCTGAGTCTGTCAGCGTAGTGTCCAGAGCATGGAGGTGCTACCAGGAGACAGGCCAGTACATCAGGAGACGTGGAGGAGGCCGTAGGAGGCCAACAACCCAGCAGCAGCAGGAGGAGCACTGCCAGAGCCCTGCAAAATGACCTCCAGCAGGCCACAAATGTGCATGTGTCTGCTCAAACGGTCAGAAACAGACTCCATGAGGGTGGTATGAGGGCCCGACGTCCACAGGTGGGGGTTGTGCTTTCAGCCAAACACCGTGCAGGAAGTTTGGCATTTGCCATTGAACACCAAGATTGGCAAATTCGCCACTGGCGCCCTGTGCTCTTCACAGATGAAAGCAGGTTCACACTGAGCACATGTGACAGACGTGACAGAGTCTGGAGACCGCCGTGGAGAACGTTCTGCTGCCTGCAACATCCTCCAGCATGACCGGTTTGGTGGTGGGTCAGACATGGTGTGGGGTGGCATTTCTTTGGGGGGCCGCACAGCCCTCCATGTGCTCGCCAGAGGTAGCCTGACTGCCATTAGGTACCGAGATGAGATCCTCAGACCCCTTGTGAGACCATATGCTGGGGCGGTTGGCCCTGGGTTCCTCCTAATGCATGACAATGCTAGACCTCATGTGGCTGGAGTGTGTCAGCAGTTCCTGCAAGAGGAAGGCATTGATGCTATTTGACTGGCCCGCCTGTTCCCCATTCCTGAATCCAATTTAGCACATCCGGGACATCATGTCTCGCTCCATCCACCAACGCCACGTTGCACCACAGACTGTCCAGGAGTTAGCGGATGCTTTAGTCCAGGTCTGGGAGGAGATCCCTCAGGAGACCATCCGCCACCTCATCAGGAGCATGCCCAGGCGTTGTAGGGAGGTCATACACACTACTGAGCCTCATTTTGACTTGTTTTAAGGACATTACATCAAAGTTGGATAAGCCTGTAGTGTGGTTTTCCACTTTAATTTTGAGTGTGACTCCAAATCCAGACCTCCATGGGTTGATAAATTTGATTTCCATTGATAATTTTTGTGTGATTTTGTTGTCAGCACATTCAACTATGTAAAGAAAAATGTATTTAACAAGAATATTTCATTCATTCAGATCTAGGATGTGTTATTTTAGTGTTCCCTTTTTTTGAGCAGTGTATATACAGTACCAGTCAAAGCTTTGGACACACTAACTCATTCTAGGGTTTTTCTTTATTTTTTTTAACCTTTTTCTACATAGTAGAATATTAGTGAAGACATCAAAACTATGAAAAAACACATTTGGAATTATGTAGTATCCAAAAAAAGTCTTAAACAAATCAAAATAAACTTAGCATAAAAATAAACGTCCTCTCGCTGTCAACTGTGTTTATTTTCAGCAAACTTAACATTTGTAAATATTTGAATGACCATAACAAGATTCAACAACTGAGACATAAACGGAACAAGTTCCATAGACATGTGACTAACAGAAATTGAATAATGTGGGGGGGGTTGTCAAAATCAAAAGTAACAGTCAGTATCTGGTGTGGCCACCAGCTGCATTAATTACTGCAGTTCATATCCTCCTCATGGACTGCACCAAATTTACCAGTTCTTGCTGTGAGATGTTACCCCACTATTCCACCAAGGTACTTGCAAGTTTCCGGACATTTCTGGGGGGAATGGCCCTAGACCTCAGTTCAGCCTCTCTCAGCCTATTGCGGACAGTCTGAGCACTGATGGAGGGATTGTGCGTTCCTGGTGTAACTCGGGCAGTTGTTGTTACCATCCTGTACCTGTCCAGCAGGTGTGATGTACCGATCCTGTGCAGGTGTTGTCACTCGTGGTCTGCCACTGCGAGGGCGATCAGCTATCCGTTCTGTCTCCCTGTAGCGCTGTCTTTGGTGTCTCACAGTACTGATATTGCAATTTATTGCACTGGCCACATCTGCAGTCCTCATGCCTCCTTGCAGCATGCCTAAGGCAAGTTCACTCAGATGAGTAGGGACCCTGGGCATCGTTCTTTAGTGTCTTAAGTTTTCATAACTGTGACCTTAATTGTCTACCGTCTGTAAGCTGTTAGTGTTAGTTAGTGTTAGTTTTTACTAATTATCTTTGAATGACAGGGTCCTGAAAAAGGGACATTTCTTTTCTTGGTGAGTTTATATTTCAGATTCTTCAAAGAAGCCACCCTTTTTCCTAGCTGACAGCTTTTCACACTCTTGGTATTCTGTCAGGTAGTCAGTCACCTGTAATGCATTTCAATTGACAGGAGTGCCTTGTTGAAGGTTAATTTGTGGGTTTTCTTTCTTTTTAATGCGTTTGAGCAAATCAGTTGTGTTATGACAAGATAGGGTAAAAGACCAAAATCTTCTGTATACCACCCCTACCTTGTCATAACACAACTGATTTGCTCAAGCGCATTAAGAAAGAAAGAAACTCGGTAGGGGTGGTATACAGAAGACTTTGGTCTTTTACCCTATTTGGTAAAAGACCAAGTCCATATTATGGTACGAACAACTCAAATAAGAAAAGTGAAACAACAGTCCATCATTATTTTATGACATGAATGTCAGTGAATCCTGAAAAGTTCAAGAACTTTAAAAGTGTATTCAAGTGCTGTAGCAAAAATCATCAAGTGCTATGATGAAACTGTCTCTCATGAGGACCGCCACAAGAAAGGAAGACCCAGAGTTTCCTCTGCTGCAGAGGATACATTTATTAGAGTTACCAGCCTCAGAAACTGCAGCATAAATAAATGCTTCACAGAGTTCAAGTAACAGACACATCTCAACATCAACTGTTCAGATGAGACTACGTGAATCAGGCCTTCATGGTCAAATTGCTGCAAAGAAACCACTACTAAAGGACACCAATAATAAAAAGATACTTGCTTGGGCCAAGAAACATGAGCAGATTATATTAGACCGTTGGAAATCTGTCCTTTGGTCTGGAGTCTAAATTTGAGATTTTTGGTTCCAACCGCCGTGTCTTTGTGAGACACAGAGTAGGTAAACGGATGATCTCCGCTTGTGGGACCCACCGTGAAGAATGGAGGAGGAGGTGAGATGGTGTGGGGGAGCTTTTATGATGACATTGTCTGTGATTTATTTAGAGATCACTATTAAGGTTCACTTTACCAGCATGTCTACCACAGCATTCTGCAGCGTTACGCCACACCATCTGGTTTGCACTTTGTCCCACTATCATTTGTTTTCCAACAGGACAATGACTCAACACACCTCCAGGCTGTGTAAGGGCTATTTGACCAAGAAGGAGAGTGATGGAGTGCTGCATCAGATGACCTGTCCTCCACAATCACCTGACCTCTACCCATTTAAATTTTTTTTTTTTTTTACATTTATTTAACCAGGCAAGTCAGTTAAGAACAAATTCTTATTTTCAATGACGGCCTAGGAACAGTGGGTTAACTGCCTGTTCAGGGGCAGAACGACAGATTTGTACCTTGCCAGCTCGGGGATTTGAACTTGCAACCTTTGGTTACTAGCCCAACACTCTAACCACTAGGCTGGCTAGCTGGATTAGGATGAGTTGGACCACAGAGTGAAGAAAAAGCAGCCAACAAGTGCTCAGCATATGTGGGAACTCCTTCAAGACTGTTGGAAAAGCATTCCAAGTTAAGCTGGTTGAGAGAATGCCAAGAGTGTGCAAAGCTGTCAAGGCAAGGGGTGGCTTCTTTGAAAGATCAAAAAGATATTTTGATTTGTTTAACACTTTTTTTGCTTACTGCATGATTCCATATGTGTATTTCATAGTTTTGATGTATTCACTATTTTTCTACAATGTAGAAAATAGTAAAAATAAAGAAAAACCCCTTGAATGAGTAGTATTTTGGAAACTTGTTCCCAGATATTCCCATGCATAATAGAGATACTTTTAATCGTATACAATTTTGAAGGAAGGTTTGAAATTATTGTTTTAGTTAAATATTATACTGTATCTTTTTGGGCTTCTTGTGGTCAATTTGCAGTCTACAAATTATTTGTAAATACGTTTCGGCTCACTGACCATCTGCTCAAGAAAAAAATGGCCCGCAGGTGAATCTAGTTGATTATTCCTGCACTAAAGTCTGTCTAAACTCGGTAGTCGAAGTTGGGTATTTTAAGGTTTAAAAGGCTTTTGAAGTGTGTTATTTCCACTTTGAAGTTCCAGACTTGACTTTCCCTTACGAAAAATGTATCAAAATATCCATAAGAAATAATAAATTCAATAATTCCAATGTTCTGTTGCTGCAGGAATATTATCCACCTGTAGCAAACTGGCTGAAATTAAGATCCTACATCTGCAGTGGGAGAGAGGCTTTGGTTTGCTTTTGAGTAATAAAGACTAGTTGGAGATTAGATGATTATGTTCTTGAAACCCATGGAATTGAATCAGAAAGATCAAACAAACAGAACATTAAACGGTTCCATAAAAGTCTAACTTGATTTATAAGCATGAATTGAATGCATTGTGTGGTTTATAATTCAATCATGACCATTAACACCACTCTGTCAGATGTAGGATGTTATTCTTGTTAATCAATTATAGTTATGTTGTAATGACATGCATTTGGTTCCATTCTTTTTCGTCAGGATGTAAGAAAGTCTACACCAAGTCCTCCCATTTAAAGGCCCATTTGCGGACACATACGGGTAAATGGTACTGGTAACATTATAAAAGTCCTGTTATGGGCAACTCGTCTCTTATTTTGGGGGGCCAGTATGTTATGTTGCCAGGCAAAATAATGCTTTTGGCATGCAGATGCATTCTGAATGCTAAATGAGATCTGGCCCACCAAATGTTGCCACATGTTGTCGAACATGTTTTAAACGGCTAAATTAAACAACTAAAACCTAAATGTTGCCTTGTTTGTGCTTTTATGCCTATCTATTATTTAATAATTGTGTAAAATATGAAATATCTTTACTGACCTTATAAAAACAAATATTATAGTTAAGTATTTAGTTAGTACTGTACATTTGTGACACCATAATCAACCCTGTTTCTGCTGTTGAATAATGTCATTGTGTGCTGCATTCCAGGAGAGAAGCCGTACCAATGCTCCTGGGAGGAATGCGAGTGGCGCTTTGCTCGTTCTGACGAGCTGACACGCCACTTTAGGAAACACACAGGGGCCAAGCCATTCCAGTGTGTTGTGTGTAACCGCTGTTTCTCCCGGTCTGACCACCTGGCTCTACACA
Organism: Oncorhynchus mykiss; assembly: GCF_057628025.1. Taxonomy (NCBI): domain Eukaryota; kingdom Metazoa; phylum Chordata; class Actinopteri; order Salmoniformes; family Salmonidae; genus Oncorhynchus; species Oncorhynchus mykiss. Next base: position 49,970,803 of record NC_143024.1, read on the forward strand.
TGAAGAGGCACCGGAGCTAGAGAAGCCCACATACAGTATATCCTTTTTTTTATTAGATCAAAGTCAAATGAAACTTTATGTTAAATATACTTAAGTAAATCTCAAACTTTCACAATACTATTGTGCAGACAATTGTTTCACAGGATTAGGCTCTCTGTCCTTACTGAGAAATAAATGTGGTGCTGAAACACACATGGATTTGTTTTATTGTACCCATGTATCTTACATTGACTGCAATATGGATTGTAGCTTTTCCATGTATCTATTTCAGTAAACGCTGCCATGGTTTGATTTTTGAATAAGAGCACAAAGTTGGAAACAAAGCTAATTTCAGTATCTCTATGATTTATCTACAGCAGTGTTTCCCAAACCACTGCTTGTGTACCCCCAGCCATATCACCTATTTGATCTATTCCAGTACTAGCACACCTGATTCAACTAATCATTTGATTGTAAGTTGACGGCCCGGTTTCCCAAAAGCAGCTCAAGGCTATGTTCATTGTTAGAACCTTCGTTGGAGCATCGTTAAATCTCAGAGCTGTTTCCCAAACTATCGTTATTAACGTTGTACTTGAAAACACTCATAATGCCTGCCTCAGACCACTCGTAGGACAGCTAAGTGTGCCATTATTCTTTTTTGGCCTCACTTTATACACAGAAGATATCCGCTAAACATAGAATCACATTGTTTGTCCGTTGAAATACATTTCAGCAGGTGTATCTCACTGATCATCCCTAAAGCCAACACCTCATTTGGCCGCCTTTCGTTCCAGTTCTCTGCTGCCTGTGACTGGAACGAATTGCAAAAATCGCTGAAGTTGGAGACTTTTATCTCCCTCACCAACTTCAAACATCTGCTATCTGAGCAGCTAACCGATCGCTGCAGCTGTACATAGTCTATCGGTAAATAGCCCACCCAATTTTACCTACCTCATCCCCATACTGTTTATATTTATTTACTTTTCTGCTCTTTTGCACACCAATATCTCTACCTGTACATGACCATCTGATCATTTATCACTCCAGTGTTAATCTGCAAAATTGTAATTATTCGCCTACCTCCTCATGCCTTTTGCACACAATGTATATAGATAGACTCTCTTTTTTTTCTACTGTGTTATTGACTTGTTAATTGTTTACTCCATGTGTAACTCTGTGGTGTTGTCTGTTCACACTGCTATGCTTTATCTTGGCCAGGTCGCAGTTGCAAATGAGAACTTGTTCTCAACTAGCCTACCTGGTTAAATAAAGGTGAAATAAAAATGTTCAATTAATTTAGTTCTATTTTGCTACTTGTAGGCTACTGTCTGTAATTTGTCTCCAAATTTATCATGATCTACCAAATCTGTGATTTTAGTGCATTTTTATTGGGTAAGCATTAGAATAAGCCGCCTCAATATTTGCAGTCGTAGGTGGTAATACTGTTTCTCTCTATGAGCTGATCCGTAGTCAGTATTGTGAAATTATTATGTTTGTGTAAAATTTGAATGGAGAAAGCTGATCCGAGAGCAGCACTCCCTTTCTTTAGATCCTATCAGTATCGACACATGCTCCAATGACTTAGCGACCGTTCTCTCTGCATGGTGTTTTGGGAAACGCATGTTACATCTTCGAAAAGATACATTGTTAAAACACGCGTAAGCCTAAATTACATCGTTATAGATCGAAAAAGTGAAACAGTTGGGGTTCTCAATTTACAGTATTATCTCTGTCTTTTCTACTTAGTATTGGTACTTCAAGGCAAAATATTTTAATGTATTACTATTGACGTGTAAGTATGACTACGACTACATTTAAATCCTGTATATCATGTACAAATGGAAGTCTAAGTAATATTTTTTTAAATCTTGTTTAAGAATGATATCACACATTATACAGTGCCTTGCGAAAGTATTCGGCCCCCTTGAACTTTGCGACCTTTTGCCACATTTCAGGCTTCAAACATAAAGATATAAAACTGTACTTTTTTGTGAAGAATCAACAACAAGTGGGACACAATCATGAAGTGGAACGACATTTATTGGATATTTCAAACTTTTTTCAAAAATCAAAAACTGAAAAATTGGGCGTGCAAAATTATTCAGCCCTTTTACATTCAGTGCAGCAAACTCTCTCCAGAAGTTCAGTGAGGATCTCTGAATGATCCAATGTTGACCTAAATGACTAATGATGATAAATACAATCCACCTGTGTGTAATAAAGTCTCCGTATAAATGCACCTGCACTGTGATAGTCTCAGAGGTCCGTTAAAAGCGCAGAGAGCATCATGAAGAACAAGGAACACACCAGGCAGGTCCGAGATACTGTTGTGAAGAAGTTTAAAGCCGGATTTGGATACAAAAAGATTTCCCAAGCTTTAAACATCCCAAGGAGCACTGTGCAAGCGATAATATTGAAATGGAAGGAGTATCAGAACACTGCAAATCTACCAAGACCTGGCCGTTCCTCTAAACTTTCAGCTCATACAAGGAGAAGACTGATCAGAGATGCAGCCAAGAGGCCCATGATCACTCTGGATGAACTGCAGAGATCTACAGCTGAGGTGGGAGACTCTGTCCATAGGACAACAATCAGTCGTATATTGCACAAATCTGGCCTTTATGGAAGAGTGGCAAGAAGAAAGCCATTTCTTAAAGATATCCATAAAAAGTGTAGTTTAAAGTTTGCCACAAGCCACCTGGGAGACACACCAAACATGTGGAAGAAGGTGCTCTGGTCAGATGAAACCAAAATTGAACTTTTTGGCAACAATGCAAAAAGTTATGTTTGGCGTAAAAGCAACACAGCTCATCACACTGAAAACACCATCCCCACTGTCAAACATGTTGGTGGCAGCATCATGGTTTGGGCCTGCTTTTCTTCAGCAGGGACAGGGAAGATGGTTAAAATTGATGGGAAGATGGATGGAGCCAAATACAGGACCATTCTGGAAGAAAACCTGATGGAGTCTGCAAAAGACCTGAGACTGGGACGGAGATTTGTCTTCCAACAAGACAATGATCCAAAACATAAAGCAAAATCTACAATGGAATGGTTCAAAAATAAACATATCCAGGTGTTAGAATGGCCAAGTCAAAGTCCAGACCTGAATCCAATCGAGAATCTGTGGAAAGAACTGAAAACTGCTGTTCACAAATGCTCTCCATCCAACCTCACTGAGCTCGAGCTGTTTTGCAAGGAGGAATGGGAAAAAATGTCAGTCTCTCGATGTGCAAAACTGATAGAGACATACCCCAAGCGACTTACAGCTGTAATCGCAGCAAAAGGTGGCGCTACAAAATATTAACTTAAGGGGGCTGAATAATTTTGCACGCCCAATTTTTCAGTTTTTGATTTTTGAAAAAAGTTTGAAATATCCAATAAATGTCGTTCCACTTCATGATTGTGTCCCACTTGTTGTTGATTCTTCACAAAAAAATACAGTTTTATATATTTATGTTTGAAGCCTGAAATGTGGCAAAAGGTCGCAAAGTTCAAGGGGGCCGAATACTTTCGCAAGGCACTGTAGGTTGTAAACGGTGAGACCTAATGTCCGACCGACACCACTATAGATAAAGTTTCAAGAAAGGAAAAGCACACATAGGTTAAGAGATAGCAAAATACACATTGAGTGTGAGAACACATAGGGAGTAGTGACATATACATCAATAGACACATAGGAGTAATTTAATCAGAATTTTAAAAGCACACACATAGAATAAGCAGATAAATATATCTATCAGTCACAAGGAACAACTAAGAATAAGTAGAATTTATGGTCATATAAAGTGTGAGATCTAAATAATCTATCAGGATTCATACAGGATTCATATAAAATTCTAGGAAAGATTAACGGGAGGTATTTATCAACATAGGTTAAGGATAATAATGGAAAAAAGCACATACATAGATCATAGAAATCCATACATATAGATTGTGAGGAGAAGAAACATGGAGAGTAGAAAATGGATAGAACCCGAGAACAGAAAATGTTACAACTGTAGCAAGCCATGGCATTTGGCTAAGGAGTGTGAGGAACCATGCATGCACTGTGATAAGGTGGCCCACAATCACCGAGACTGTAGAGAGAAAGAGGACAGAAAACATAGGAGAGAGGGTCTTGGGGAACGAGCAGGAAAGATTTTAAGTAGAAGGGGAAAAACAGAGAAACGCGATGACAGAGACGGAGGGAAGCGGTGTTTAAATTGCGATAAAACTGGACATTTAGCCAGGGACTGTAAAAAACCCTGCAAATACTTTAACAAAGTAGGACACAATCACAGAGACTGCAGACATAAGGGAGAGAAGAACAACAGGCGCCCACAGCCCGATCAATAGAGGTAAGGAAAAGACAAGGAAAGGGAACGCATGTGAATGAGAGACTATGAGAGAGAGAGAGTAAGGAGAAGCCTCGCTGGGGAAAAGCTTGGACCTTTAAATTAGGGCTATTTTCTGGGAATTGTCTCGGTAGTACGTGCCGGAGTTTACGACTACAGACAATTATAATAATAGGGTTGTTTGCGTGGAGGCTCTGTCAGTTCAATAGTGATGGTGGTCCAGCAGTAAAATGATTGCCTACCATGCGGAAGTCTCGGGTTTGTATCCCAGCCTATAGACTAAAATTAGACTAAAATTAGGCTTTCGGATTGTAATACAACTATTGATATGTTTTGCCTGGAAGGTTACGGTTATTAGTGTTTCTTTAACCTTTCTAGCGCAGGGGTTCCGCTAGCGGATAAAATTAATCACTAACTGTTAATCACGTGGAGCAGTTTATATACAGATCATGACGTCATTTCATTGCTTTAACAGAATCCCCTCCTCTCAACCGGGACAAAGTGAGGTGAAAAGTTCATTCTAACCTACTAACACACTCCCAGATAACTTTTGACCCCTCAACATTATCGATCACCACTGAACTGACAGTTTTAATTAACAGAAAACCTAGGAATGCACTCACTGCCTTATCTAAAAACCCCAGAGCTACGTTTCTGTAGGGTCAACCATAGGCTAACGACCTTATCTGTTTTCACAGTCCACATCCCATTCGTTTTATTCCTAGTTGGAATGGTGTTCATTAACTTTTATTACTCCTTGTCCGTGTCACACAATCCCTTCTTATGAACTCATATTGTTAATCTGATATAATAAAACAGAGTATAAGTTTACTTAGTTACAGTTCCATTTAAAATGATTTGTTCAGTCATATTAATCATAATTTCCTAACACTAACCTTTGATGATCTTCATCAGATGACACTAATAGGACATCATGTTACACAAGACATGTATGTTTTGTTCGACAATGTGCATATTTATATTCAAAAATCTCCGTTTACATTGGCGCTTTACGTGCAGTAATGTTTTGATTCCAAAACATCCGGTGATTTTGCAGAAATACTCATAATAAACATTGATAAAAGATACAAGTGTTATTCACAGAATTAAAGATAGACTTCTCCTTAATGCAACCGCTGTGTCAGATTTTTAAAAAACTTTACAGAAAAAGCATAATCTGAGAACGGAGCTCAGAACCCAAAACAGCCAGAGGAATATCCGCCATTTTGGAAACAACACCATAAATATTCACCTACCTTTGATGATATTCATGAGAAGGCACTCTCAGGAATCCAAGTTCAACAATAAATGACTGATTTGTTCCATAAAGTTCCATAATTTATGTCCAAATAGCAACTTGTTGTTAGCGTGTTCAGCCCAGTAATCTATCTTCATGAGGCGCAAGCATTTCATCCAGACAAAAACTCGAAAAGTTCCATTACACTCCTTTAGAAACATGTTAAACTATGTATGGAATCAATCGTTAGGATGTTTTTAACATAAAACATCAATAATGTTCCAACCGGAGAATTCCTTTGTCTTCGGAAAAGGCACTGGAACAAGAGGTAACTCTGTCGGGAGCGCGTCATGAGACCGAGGCACTATGCCAGACCACTGACTCAAACAGGTCTCATGAGCCCCTTCTTTATAGTAGAATCCTCATTCAACTTTCAAAAGACAGTTGACATCTAGTGGAAGCCCTAGGAAGTGCAAACTAATCCATATCTCAATGTGTACTCGGTAGGCAAAGCTTTGAAAAACTACAAACCTCAGATGTCCCTCTTCCTGGTTGGATTTTTCTTAGGTTTTCACCTGCCATATGAGTTCTGTTATACTCACAGACATCATTCAAACAGTTTTAGAAACTTCAGAGTGTTTTCTATCCAATACTAATAATAATATGCATATATTAGCATCTGGGACAGAGTAGGAGGCAGTTCACTCTGGGCACGCTATTCATCCAAAAGTGAAAATGCTTCCCCCTATCCCAAAAAGGTGTTAACATCATACACTGCATTCTGGTTGTCACGTAAACGTCTGTTACAATAAAACAAGGTGAAGGGATTGTTCACTCAACTGACTTAGAATATAACTATCGTTACTCAGTGTTGCCAACTCAGACCCCCCTTTCCATGGGTTTTATTTTTAGTTAGCTCAGAAACTTCTCCTATCTTTCCCCCAATCTATTGATAAATCCGCCATCATAGTAATATTACCTGCATCGTTATCCCCCCACGATACCTTCTCCCATTTCTATCCCCCTTGGACTTGAAATCCCCCACACATTTAATGAACACCCCCACAAACCCCCATAAAATGGTTTCAAACAAAACTGACTAGCTTTAACTCTACTAGCTATAACTCTACCGCTGTACCTGTCAGGTGATAACATTTTATTTGCTTTGTGATTTGTCAAAAACTGTAGACGACTTGTCGAGTCATGTGTTCCAGTTCTTTTATACACAGTAACATGTACATCGAAGAGTTGCAATATGCTGAAAAGGGCAAAACTAAGTTAATATTTTTTGGGCAGTGGGTGCAGCCATCTGTGACTTTGAGATTGTTTATTTGCGTTTTACAGTGAATGGCATTCTGGGATTAGGGAGTTTTTGCTTGTCAAGCATAAACAAAATGACTGCCATCATAAAGAATTAAGCTGCTGTTAGCTTAGCTGACATGCATCTCTTTTCTAAACAATACTACATTTCTCACTTGAGCTCCCAATTAATTTAATTTGTGAAAAATGGTCCATTCTATACCTATCTCCTTCTTCACCATTTAAAACTACAGTATGTAACTTTTTGGGCGACTCAATCAAATTCACATAAAAGGTTTTGGGCCAGTAACCAGAAGGTTGCTGAATCGAATCCCCAAGCTGACAAGTTACAAATCTGTCGTTCTGCCCCTGAGCAAGGCAGTTAACCCGTTGATCCCCAGGCGCCAAAGACTTGGATGTCGATTAAGGCAGCCCTCCGCACCTCTCTGATTCGGAGAGGTTGGGTTGAATACATTCAGTTGAATACATTCAGTTGGACAACTGACTAGATATCCCCTTTCCCCTTTCCCTAATATATCTTTCCTTAAAGTTGAACGCAAGGCTAAGAAGCAGTAGATCTGTTCTATGTGTGCTATTTCTATGCTTCCCGTTCTGAAGTTTTGTTTTTGCATCTTATACTTTCTGTTTTGTACACCAGCTTCAAACAGCTGAATATACAATATTTTGGGTTGTGGAAAATATATTTCAGAGCGGTTCAGATGGTACAATGATTTTCAACAGAATGACTGCTTGTTTTGTAACGTAAGCTGAAATTAGGCAAATTGTTAGAATTCTAGCATTCAGGATATGGCGGAATGATTTCTACACAGTGCATTGTTAAAGCTATCAACTCAAAACCAATGTTTAGACGTTCAGACTGACCCAACTTAGATTGATTGCATTCAGAATTTCGATAACATTTGTACTTTGAGCTATGACCATTTTACATTTTAATAAATGTTCCATAGGCGTGAATGGGAAATATTTGGATTCACAACTGCTATTAAAACGTTTAAGCAATTAATGCCAAACTAACATTGAGATGTTCAGACTGACCCAACCTAGATTGCTTGCATTCACATGTTTGTTACAATACCATGCATTAACGGCTTGATTAACGGCTCATGGTGTAATCACAACAACATACAGGAACTTAAGTCATTTTGTTCAACTGACATAGAATTACTTAAAATCAAATTCCGAATGCATTATCTTCCAAGAGAATTCTCTTCGATTATAGTCACAGCCGTTCTTTCAGGGCCGACAAGGTATTTGCTTGGGGGGGATATAAATCCCCCCCAAGCAAATACCTTGTCGGCCCTGAAAGAACTTCACTGGACTCTATGTAAACTGGAAACCATACATCCTATGGCTGCATTTATTGTAGCCGGAGATTTTAACAAAGCTAACCTGAGAACGAGACTTCCTAAATTCTATCAGCATATCAAATGCACGACATGGGCTGCTGGCATTCTGGATCATTGCTACTCTAACTTTTGCAATGTGAATCCATTTTGATTCTCCCAGCCTATAGACAGAAACAGGAAACACCCATGCCCAGGTCCGTCTAATGCTAGTCTGACCAATCAGATTCCACGCTTCAGGATTGCTTCAATCACGTGGACTGAGATATATTCCAGATAGCCTCAGACAACAACAATGATGTATACGCTGACTCAGTGAGAAAGTTTATTAGCAAGTGCATCAGAGATGTATTAATTTTTTTTTTTTTTACCTTTATTTAACTAGGCAAGTTAGTTAAGAACCAATTCTTATTTTCAATGACAACCCACTGTTCCTAGGCTAACTGCCTTGTTCAGGGGCATAACGACAATTTCTTTACCTTGTCAGCTCAGGGATTTGATCTTGTAACCTTTCAGTGACAAGTCCAACGCTCTAACCACTAGGCTACCAGCTGCCCCACCGTCATACCAACTGTGACTATTAAAACATTTCCTTACCAGAAATTCGCACGAAACTAAAAGTGTGTGAACCACCTCTTTAATTCATGGCAAGGCAACTGGAAACATGACCAAATACAAACAGTGCAGCAATTCCCTCCATAAGGCAATCAAACAAGCAAAACGTCAGTATAGAGACAAAGTAGAGTCGCAATTCAATGGCTCAGATATGTGGCAGGGTCTCAGTCAATCACCGATTACAAAAAGAAAACCAGCCACGTCGCCGACATCAATGTCTTGCTCCCAGACAAATTAAACAACTGCTTTGAGGACAATACAGTGCCACTGACATGGCCCGCTACCAAAGCCTGTGGGCTCTCCTTCTCCGTGGCCAATGTGAGTAAAACATTTAAACGTGTTGATCCTCGCAAGGCTGCCGGCCCAGACGGCATCCCTAGCCGCGTCCTCAGAGCATGCACAGACCAGCTGGCTGGTGTATTTACAGACATATTCAATCAATCCCATTCCCAGTCTCTTGTCCCCACATTCTTCAAGATGGCCACCATTGTTCCTGTTCCCAAGAAAGCTAAGGTACCTGAACTAAGTGACTATCGCCCCGTTTCACTCACTTCTGTCATCATGAAGTGCTTTGAGAGACTAGTCAAGGAGCATATCACCTCCACCCTACCTGATACCCTAGACCCACTCCAATTTGCTTACCGCCCCAATAAGTCCACTGACGATGCAATCACCATCATACTGCCCTATCCCATATGGACAAGAGGAATACCTATGTAAGAATGCTGTTCATTGACTACAGCCAAGATACTTATGTATATGTGGTATTTCCGTTTTTTTAAAATTATAAATTAGCAAAAATATGATAACACCTGTTTTTGTTTTGTCATTATGGCGTTATTGTGTGTAGATTTATGAGGGGAAAAACTATTGAATCCATTTTAGAATAAGGCTGTAACCTAACAAAATTTGGAAAACGTCAAGGGGTCTGAATATTTTCCGAATGCACTGTATATATATTTTAAACTATAAGTATTTAAAATGTGCAGAATATAACATGGGTTTGAATTAGAACCACAGTAATACAGTGGTAGCTATTTAAAATGGTCCTGCTCCATGTAAGCTATGAAACCATTCGGGCTAACTTCAAATTCTTTAATTAAGATCTCTCTCAACTATAACTATACTGAACAAAAATATAAGTGCAATATGCAACAATTTCAATGATTTTACTGAGTTACAGTTCAAATAAGTAATCAGTCAATTGAAATAAATAAATTAGGCAATTTAATCTGTTTCACCTGTCTTGTGCTTGTCTCGTCAAGCCTACCAGTGTGTTTTTCCATACTTCTGTATGGGAGGGGGCTCCTGCTCCCCCACTCTGGCACTTGAGGTCGCCCGGCTGCTCATCATTACTCACACCTGTCACCATTTTTATGCGTTTCATCGGACTCACCTGGACTCCATCGCGTCATTGATTGCCTCCCCTATATCTGTCGCTTCCTCAGTTTCATTCCCATGTCTGCATAGATGTTGTTTTGTTTCTCTTGTCCAGACACTGTTCTTGTTTATTTTTAAATCCTCACCCTGTACTTGCTTCCTGTCTCTCAGTGTCTGTAGTTATGGGACCGTTACATATGTTTAGACTGATCCAATTTAGATAGCTTGCGTTCAGATTTCTGATAATATTTATAATTTCAAAATTATAACCATTTTAAATGTGCATAAATTAACATGGGTTTGAAGAATATACACTGCTCAAAAAAATAAAGGGAACACTAAAATAACACATCCTAGATCTGAATGAATGAAATATTATTATTAAATACTTTTTTCTTTACATAGTTGAATGTGCTGACAACAAAATCACACAAAAATTATAAATAGAAATCAAATTTATCAACCCATGGAGGTCTGGATTTGGAGTCACACTCAAAATTAAAGTGGAAAACCACACCACAGGCTGATCCAACTTTGATGTAATGTCCTTAAAACAAGTCAAAATGAGGCTCAGTAGTGTGTGTGGCCTCCACGTGCCTGTATGACCTCCCAACAACGTCTGGGAATGCTCCTGATGAGGTGGCTGAGGGTCTCCTGAGGGATCTCCTCCCACACCTGGACTAAAGCATCTGCCAACTCCTGGACAGTCTGTGGTGCAACGTGGCGTTGGTGGATGGAGTGAGACATGATGTCCCAGATGTGCTCAATTGGATTCAGGTCTGGGGAACGGGTGGGCCAGTCCATAGCATCAATGCCTTCCTCTTGCAGGAACTGCTGACACTCCAGCCACATGAGGTTTAGCATTGTCTTGCATTAGGAGGAACCCAAGCGCACCAGCATATGGTCTCACAAGGGGTCTGATGATCTCATCTCGGTACCTAATGGCAGTCAGGCTACCTCTGGCGAGCACATGGAGGGCTGTGCGGCCCCCCAAAGAAATGCCACCCCACACCATGACTGACCCACCGCCAAACCGGTCATGCTGGAGGATGTTGCAGGCAGCAAAACGTTCTCCACGGCGTCTCCAGACTGTCACGTCTGTCACATGTTCTCAGTGTGAACCTGCTTTCATCTGTGAAGAGCACAGGGTGCCAGTGGCGAATTTGCCAATCTTGGTGTTCAATGGCAAATGCCAAACGTCCTGCACGGTGTTGGGCTGTAGTAAGCACAACCTCCTCCTGTGGGAGTCGGGCCCTCATACCACACTCATGGAGTCTGTTTCTGACCGTTTGAGCAGACACATTTGTGGCCTGCTGGAGGTCATTTTGCAGGGCTCTGGCAGTGCTCCTCCTGCTCCTCCTTGCACAAAGGCAGAGGTAGCGGTCCTGCTGCTGGGTTGTTGCCCTCCTACGGCCTCCTCCACATCTCCTGATGTACTGGCCTGTCTCCTGGTAGCGTCTCCATGCTCTGGACACTACACTGACAGACTCAGCAAACCTTCTTGCCACAGCTCGCATTGATGTGCCATCCTGGATGAACTGCACTACCTGAGCCACTAATGTGTTGGTTGTAGACTCCATCTCATGCTACCACTAGATTGAAAGCACCGCCAGCATTCAAAAGTGACCAAAGCATCAGCCAGGAAGCATAGGAACTGAGAAGTGGTCTGTGGTCCCCACCTGCAGAACCACTCCTTTATTTGGGGTTTCTTGCTAATTGCCTATAATTTCCACCTGTTGTCTATTACATTTGCACAACAGCATGTGCAATTTATTGTCAATCAGTGTTGCTTCCTAAGCAGACAGTTTGATTTCACAGAAGTGTGATTGACTTGGAGTTACATTGTGTTGTTTAAGTGTTCCCTTTATTTTTTGGAGCAGTGTACATAGGAATTCAGTGTTAGATATTGAAAATGGCCAATTAAGCTATCAGACCAACTTTAAAACATTCAGGCTATCCTAACCTCTAAATTCTTAAACTTTTAGCAACTATAATTATATAAATTAACTATCATTATATAAATGAGCACACATTTCCATACAATTATCAACCCATAGCAGGTCTTGATCCGTTCAAGCTAGAGACTACTTTCACATGTTCAGACTATTTTAGCTTCCAATAAAACTATAACTTTATATATTTGCATACACTTGCATAGAATAATCTACCAATAGTAATTATTAAACTTTTCAAGCTAGAGACACTAAACATGTTCAGGCTATCCAAACTTCTATAAACTATATCTATATACATTTGCATAGAAAACATGTGTCTTCAAAACTTCCAAATCTTAAAAGTGTTTATCAATTACACTGAACAAAAATATAATCGTAACATGTAGTTTCATGAGCTGAAATTAAAGATTGCAGAAATGTTCCATGTGCACAAAAAGCATATTTCTCTCAAATTGTATGCATAGATTTGTTTACATTGCTGTTAGTGAGCATTTCTCCTTTGCCAAGATAATCCATCCATCTGACAGATGTGGCATATCAAGAAGCTGATTAAACAGCATGATCAATACACAGGTACACCTTGTGCTGTCACAAAACACAATATAGTTTTGAGGGAGTGTGCAGTTGGCATGCTGACTGCGGGAATGTCCACCACAACTGTTGCCAGAGAATTTCATGTTCATTTCTCTACCATGTCATTTTAGAGAATTTGTCAGTTCGTCCAACAGGCCTCACAACCGCAGACCACGTGTAACCATGCCAGCCCAGGACCTCCACATCCGGGTTCTTCACATGTGGGATCGTCTAAGAAACCTGCCACCCGGACAGCTGATGAAACTGTGAGTTTGCAAAACTGAATAATTTCTACACAAACTGTCAGAAACCATCTCAGCTCATCTGCGTGCTCGTTATCCTCACCATGGTCTTGACCTGACTGCAATTTGGCCTTTGTGGGGTTATGGCATTGTTATGTATGAGCTACGGACAACGAACACAATTGCATTTTATCGATCCTGAGGCCCATTGTCGTGCCGTTCTTGCCATTTATTTACACAATTCCTGGAAGCTGAACATGACCCAGTTCTTCCATGGCCTACATACACACCAGACTTGTCACCCATTGAGCAGTTTGCACCTTTGCACAGCCATCGAAGAGGAGTGGGACAACATTCCACAGGCCACAATCAACAACCTGTTCAACTCTATGTGAAGGAGATGTGTTGCATTAGGCAAATGGTGGTCACACCAGATAGTGACTGGTTTTCTGATCCACGCCACTACTGTTCAAGATAGAGACCCCAAACCAACTTTCACGTGTTATTCTATTCTTCATGGAAATGTACTTCTCTCATTTAAATCATCTTTCTCCAAAACATTTGTATATTGTCCCATACAATAATCTGTACTGTTCATTTTTTCTATATTTGTTTTTTATAAACATATATTTTTAAAATATTTGGCATTCCTACTGCAATCCTGCCTCGAACCCGACCGACCCCGACTTTGAATACAACTGCCTGTGTGGACACTTGGACAGATGATTCAACGCCCAACAAAGATCATTGCCCATTTTATCATTACATTCAAGGACATACTGTATTACAATTTTGGCGATAAAATTAGCTCTGATAGCTGTGCACAACTTTTTATAGCTATCATTCGGAATGACTCTCCTAATACTAAACTTTGGTTTCTGAATGCCAGCAAATGTGAGTAGCGCACTCAAATGTCCCTGTGAAATCAACACCACATGCTAACCACAACAGCCTCACGTCTAAATGAGTTCTGATACGACCGTGTTACATACAAAATGTAACTTTATTAACCTTCATGCCTCAGTTCATATTAATATACATTATGTTTGAACTCGGTTTCATTTCACAGCTCCATCCATATCAAGAATATTGACAGAATATTTAGACAACTTTTGAAGAACAGAAAAGAAAGAACAGAAGAAAGAAAAAGAATGAGAAAAACACTTGTTATTTCTACCTTTGAAAAACATTGGGATTCCAAATCTGTTCGTAGAATTCCTTGAACTAGGGTCTCCCTTTGAAACATTGTGGGGCAGTAACTCAACTTTACTGTAAGAATGAAAAGCTCTGAATAAATTTACAATACAGGCACTATACATAAATACAGGAACAACAATTACTGTACATAATAGCAGTAAGCTTGAAACAAAGGCATTCGCATCACTAAATAATTATTCAAAAGCAGATAAAAGAAACACATAATTTAAACAGAAATTAAATTAATATTGAACGCATACAGATATAAGTGTAATCAAAATTATTTCACAGGGTGCTCCCCAAGGGTTGGTATTCCGGCTTTTACACATTCAATAGAGCTTTCCCTGTGAACCACAATACATTCAACACTGTGTAAAATCAGTTATATCAAATGGCTCTTCTGTGCTTTTGCATGCTGCAATATGATTATGAAAAAATGAAAGTAGTTGCACAAATAACCAGTATCAGAGAGGTCAAAACCCAAATGATGACGATAAAATAATTCAATTCTTTAAGCGAGGTTTTCAAGAAAATGCATCCATGCAAATCATATTCAGCTTCCATGGGAGATTAATACAGCATGTAAAAGGCTGGTATGGGGATACTGTATTGAAACAATGTGGTAAGGCTCAGTGCATTGAATATAAACTGAAAATGGGAGGTGGCCTGTTTGCATAATGGTTTCAGAGTTGATGTGCTTTTATTTTTTACGAATACTTCTCTGGCTGAGTATCAATTCAAAGGTCTATTATTTGAATTAATATGACATATAGTTTCAAGTGGATGCTATAGTTGTGAAATAGTTTTGAAGTGGATGCTTTTCAGAGATTTGCTGTGATAGGAGGCACTATTCATTATTGCATAAGTTTGACCCTGCTTACCATTACAAAAGGATGCTTGTAAAAGGTTTTCATAATGCTAAAGGGGAGTGGTATTGCATGCATACAATAAGCCTCTGTGTACACTTGCAAAATATTAGTTAACTTTCAAGTGAAGTTAAAAAATAAAAAAAATAACTATGCTATTGTGAATTAAACCCTGAATAAAATAGTTTGATATAATGTTGATATGAATCTGCACTTCTAATTGTAAGATTGTTCAATTGAACATGGCTGGGGGGAGAATAACGTATTTGTGTTTGATCTATACAGCAGTTATCTGATAAAATGTTTGACAATATTTATATGGAAACCTTCTCTTGTTTTGAGAAAGAAAACAATCACAAACCAAAATGCTAAATGGCAAATTTCTGACACCACGTTTGATCATTTATATGAGTATTTTAGATAACAACATTGTTTATTATCAATAGCTCCATTGTACTGTATATCAAATCAGATAAATGAGTGTCTCTGAAAAAGACTTTACATGTATAAATGTATTTGCTATTGTCTAATAATGAAAAGCCCTATTTTTTTTATGTATATACAGACTGTAGAACTGAGTTATACTTTTTATTTATTTCCACTATCACATATTTTACAAAATTTCAATATATATATATATTTACAGAAAATTGTTATATGCAAGATGAAGTGCCCCTCATTTCAGAAAAGTACAGTATATGAATAATAAAACATGTTGATAATTATTAATATGTATCAATGGATTTAACATTTCAAATGAATTCATTTAAAAACTATACTTCATAACAAACAAGGTGCTGATGATATGCTTGAGCCAAAAAAGGCAATACAATTGTAAATATTCACATGTACACAAACAACATATACTGTAGCAACATAATATGACATACATTATAATACTTCATAATACCAAAAGGGAAAGAGACAAATTGGGCATGTTTCTGCAAAATACATTTTTGTTTCAGGTAAGGATGTGGTTTTGAATTCTAGTACAGGACCACTACGCTGGTGTGTCTGTGTGTGTTATTAAAGTCACTGAGCATATTCTGTCCTTCTGAAATGTGCTCCTGAAACTGTAAGCGGGGATCCAGCTAAAACCTCTGTGTATAAAATGCAAGTTGTAAAAATACTTTGAACTAATACAGTTATCATACATGTGGGATTCTGTTATGAACGGCTTTGATAATGATAAACACCATCAGATCTGTGTCACGTAATTGCAAAAAGTGAAATCTGATAAATTCGCTGATAGGAAAAGCTGACAATATTGCTTTCATGTATCTCAGAAAGATTTATGTAGTGTTATTTGTATGTCCATAGGCATCTATTTCCAACCGGCTGGATAAATTGGTAATTTAAAGTTGACGTCAAACAACCTGCAAAACATAAGTGGTTGATGTCATAGCTAAGACTAAATAGAAGTTGAGCCATATTTTTATTTTTATAATACCCCAGTTACAGTGCCTTTCAAAAGTATTGAGATCCCTTGGATTTTATTGTCTCAACAATCTACACAAAATACTCTGTAATGTCAAAGTGGAAGATACATATATTTATTTATTTTATTGTTCAAAAGAAATAAAGGAAATATAGTCATTGCGTATGTATTCAGCTCCCTGAGTCCATAAAAAACACATTTGACAACAACTACAGCTGCGAGTCTTCTTGGGTAAGTCTCTAAGAGCTATGCACACCTGGATTGTGCAATATTTGCCAATTATTATGTTCAAAAAGCAATTTTCAAGTCATGCCTTACTATTTCAAGTAGATTAAAGTCAAAACTGTGACTTGGCCACTTAGGAATAAACACTGTTTTCTTGGTAAGCAACTCCAGTGTAGATTTGGCCTTGTGTTGTAGGTTTTTGTGCTGCTGAAAGGTGCATTCCAGTGTCTGGTGTAAAGCAGACTGAAGAAGGTTTTGCTCCAGGATTTTGACTGTGTATAGCCCTATCCCATTTCTTTCTATAGCCCTATCCCATGATTCAGCCACTACCAAGCTTGAAAATAAGGAGACAGTTACTCAGTGATGTGTTGGATTTGCCCCAAAATAGGGCTTTGCATTTAGGCCAAAAACTGTATTCATTTGCCGTGTTTTATTCAAGTATTATATTATTTTGTATATTTGTGTTAATCTTTTCACTCTATCATTTAGGTCATTATTTGTTGATCATCTGCTAAATATGTGTATGTGACCAATACAATTTTATTTGATCCATCCTCAGTTCTCTCCCATCACAGCCATTAAACTCTGTAGCTGTTTTAAAATCCACAATGGTCTGATGGTTAGATACCTGAGTAGTTTCATTCACATCCTGCAGCTCAGTTCAGAATAATTACTTTTTCTTTGGGGTGCCTAGGTGGTTTAATACATGATGCACAGCATAATTATGAACTAGACCATGCTTAAAGAGCTAGTCCATGTCTGATTTGTTATTATTACCCACCTACAAATGAGGCTTTCGAAAATCTTCCTGGACTTTGTAGTTGACTATGTGCTTTAAATACAATACTTGTCTGAGGGACCTTACAGATGTTGTATGGGGGACAGAGGAAGGGTTAGTCCTTTAGAAATCATGTCAAACCCTATTATTTCACATAGAGTGAGTCCATATACATGTGATTAGTTAAGCCAAACTCTACTCTTGAACTAATTTAGGCTTGCCTAAACAAAAGGGTCTGAACATTTATGAAATGACTATATTTTATTAATAAAAAAAATGACATTACAGAGTTTTGTATGTATACGGTTGACAAAAAAAATGCAATTAAATCCATTTTAATTCGACTTTGTAACACAATAAATTTGAAGAAATCCAAGGGGTCCGAATACATTTGTAAGGCAGCCTACAGCTGTAAATCTACGGCTATATAAAAATCTCTATATTGCCATAGATCTCTTTTTGATCCATGTACAGAGACTGATCAAAATGTGGTTTTACTGTGTTGAATAACCTTTTACTCTGAGATATGGTAGATGAGACAGTAGAAACCGTATTATGGATATCTGTCATTGAGGGACATGCAAGACAAATTGCAAGGAAAGGTAGACCTGAAGCTGGATCTGAAAACCTCACATCATGTTTGGTGTATGTATGACTAAAAAAGACACCGCTCTCTCGCAAACCGCCAGACAAAGCTACAGGGCCAACTGTCTGTGTGCATCGTGTACTACAGTATGTAGAAAAGAGAAGGGGAGATTTTGTTCCAAGTTTCACAAACTGTTCATGAATACATTTTTAAAAACCTGTTCCTCCTCAACCGCCCATCCTTAATGTGACATTTTCCAAACTGTTTACAGTGAGCTTGCCTAGAATCTTTGTGCTGTAGTTACAAACCCAGTAGAAATATAGAAATTTGTACTATAGAGTATGAAGTGGCACTGGTAGAAATATATCTGTAACAGAGGAATTTAGGGTCATTTTGGGTATCAGCAACCAGAACAAGGATACAAGAACAACATTTCCCTGTTCTGAATGTATTGCTTTCCAATTGAACTAGAGTAACCGAGTAAGCCCTCTGAACTGAAGCAAATATGCTTTACCTATAGACTACTAACACACAGATGATCACAATGCCAATCCCTTTCACTGAAAATACCAGGGATATGAAACAAAATCCTTGAATATTATGGAATCATCATATGTGTGAATCTGTAAGGTGCTTCAAAGTTGTTTTCACATACCGGTTATGTTCATTAGATTTTTCATTGTACATTGGGGTGTGGATTGATGTTTCTTTGTGAAATGTATCAAAAGCAGGCATACACAGCAAGATACAATAAACTGAAAACAATAAAAGTCTCCATATTAAAACTATATTTACCCAATGAGATTGCACTTTACTGATTGCTAATCACTGCACAAAATGCACCAATAAAGTTTTTTAAAGAAAAAGTTCAGAAGAGGCTCAAGGTGATGAGCCTCAATGTGGTTGGGTCGATCTCGTGTGTTAACAAGATGCATTGAATGAAAAACAAAACAAATAGCAAAAACAACTCTGCATCTATATCACTGGTACATTGAGATGCTCCGGATGCTTCTTAATCTAGAACACTGGTACTAGAACGTGTTCTTCAATACTGATTCTAGAACACTCAAACCAGTTTTTATAGGTACAACCTATGTGTGGATGGCACCCTCTGGTGACGGGTTGTCCTGAAACACAGAGATGCAGGAAGCTACTATACGGCGGGAACTGTGCAACAATACTTTCCATAGGCAAATTGGAATCTGTGTCTTTTAATTCCATTGTCCAATCCAAGGCCCTATGCTTCAAAACACATGCATACAGCCCTTCCATCCAGTCATCCAGCCATCCAATCCATAGAGTTCTTTCACATTATAGACGCTAGAAAAGCAGCCATTTTGAACAATATAACCAAAACAAAGACACCAAATTCCTTCCAAATGAACGAAGAACATCCCTCCAAAAAAACTCAGAAGTGAAACCATTTAAGAACAGTGCTAGGAAAAAAGACAGATTGTCGTAAAAACTCCAAAATGACCACTAAAGAGCCTTCTCCGGTTCCAACCCTCCTCAGTCAGTGAGGATCCAGAACCGACCCTGTTTTTGTTTTGCTCTGTGGACAGACAGACACCATTCTGTGCTTTTCGCTCCGCTCTTCCCACTGCCTCACGGAAAGACAACAGTGTGTGTCCAGTCCAGCTGAACCACATTGAGGGAGAGACCCCGCTCCCCCCTGCGGCGATATGTGTGTGTGTGTGTGTGTGTAAATGTGTGTTTCTGCTTCATCTGATGACATCGTCACCCTGAAACTGTCTCACACCAGCATGTGTCTCCGTCGGTGCAGGGCCAGGTGGTCCGAACGGGAGAAGCTGCGGTCACAGTCTGCACACTTGAAGGGCTTGATGCCTGTGTGTTTCCGGTAGTGGCGAGTCAGCTCGTCAGAGCGGGCGAACTTCCACGTGCAGCCATCCCAGGTGCATTTGTATGGCTTCTCACCTGGACAGGTCAACACAAACAGACAGAAACAGAGACTGGGTGAAACTGTGACTTTCACAACATACAATTTGTGTGCATTCGCTATTGTATTGGCTAATTATTTGCCCATGTTCTACTAAAACAGTCTTATAATATGCTTGGAAAGTGTAGACATCACAAGCATCAAAAAGTAAACTGTTTTGGAGACACTTGGCAGGTTTCCATTGGCCCAGGTTTATTCAACAAAAGTTTTTAAAAAACAACAATATTGAAAGAAGTAATGGAAACGGCAGCTATGGGAGAAATGTTCTAAAGATTGACAACAATTTTATCTGCTAGACAGGGGTGGATTTTTCTTTTGTCTATCTTTCTTTATAGTGACAAATCATGACGGAAATTGTGTTTTTCAAATAAATGAGACTTTCTGAATAATTTTTAAGCTGTATGTAAATAAATCTCCACTCCAAATGTAATTCTAAATGCAACTTCTTGCTAAAAATCAATATCTTTGCAGGATAAAGATTCTCCTGATTTTCAAGAATGCCTGAATTGCTTTGCTTTGCTTTTCTGGGTGGCTTGATGAACTTTTCACCATCCAATTATTTCAGATATACAGGAGTGCAAGTTTCACCACAAAAAGGACCATGGTGATACACTGACATGTGAAAATGTTTAGAATATGTCAAATATAAGTAAATACTTGCATTCTATCCATGCTGGCTTCTGGGGGCTACCTCCCTGGTACATGGTAGGAGCAAAGGCCTGTAGGCTGTCGCACAATTTTTCTAAACTGATGATGGAAAAACTTCAACCACTTATTCTTCTAGTCATTTTTTTTTTAGGTGTGACCTCATTACTTCCAGCTGTTTTTATCAACACAAGACAGTTCAATGTAATTCAGTGATGTGTATAAAACCTGGATGAAGCCACCGCACAGCCATCTTGTTACTTCTCCTCCATTGTAGAAACAGATTTTGGAAGCTATAGAAATGCATTTTTGAAAGTCTAGATTTTGAATGTCTAGGTTTTGACGCATTTATTCTATTACAAACACCTTAATGCATACTTTTAAATTATATTATGTTAGCTAAACATACAAATAGTAAATGAAAGCATTTTCCTTAAATTATATATTGTTTGTTCTAATGCAAAAAAATGCTTAAACTACATATAACGCTGTCCTTGAAACATTTCATTAAAATACTGTAGAATTCCATTCATTCCTATGGATTACTTCTCTTACTAGGGAGTGGCAATGTGGTCGACCAGTGGCTTCAAAGCCTCTCAATGGCCTATACATTGCATCAGCAATCCAAGGTTTGTATACATCATTGATGGAAACTCACTGTAGATGCAAACTTCCAAAATGTATTAAAAAGAAAATCACTGGACAACTTCCCACCTCAGAGGAAGTTGCCGCAACTATTTTGAGTAATTCGTAAACTCTCGTTTAGGTCCCACTTCGAGGACTGACACAGGCTGCTAATACATATTCAGGAATTGGGGGTGGGAACGTTGTGGTGATTTTCACATGCAGCAGAGAAACAACAACAAATAGGGAACTGACAGACAGCTGTCAGTGTAACTTGCTAGTATGCTAACTTTAGCTAGCTAATGAAAGTTATGCATGCACCCTTTCAGTTAAGATAGTCATACTTTAAGTCAGGTGAAAATAATTATTTCAGAAAAAGACTACCAGCCTACCTGTCAAGAAATGAGTCTCAGGTAAACCGTTTCTATACAAGTTGTTGACATGTTGAGGGTTGACATTTGTCTGATTCTTGCTGTTTGATTATTTTATTTGATTCCAGGCGTCATTCAATTTTGGACATGCACACGGACATAAACAAATAGCTATATTTTTTGTTCTCTCTTATCATTTCAGCATGCTAGCTAGCTATAGTATATATATCAATGCATCATCTAAATTGTGGCAATGAATCTGCCGTAGAAATAGAAACAATATAAGCTCCGGTAATGTGGAAAGCTTAGCTTTTGAACATTTGGAGCATGTTTTGAAACAATGGCCGAATTTGTTTTGCATTGAACGGTGCATTGAACATGTTTGTGTGGAGAATTTCTTTAGGATCAATTAAAATGGTTCTAAAATGCAATCATATCATGAAATTTCAACATGTATAAAACATATATATATGAATGTATATGTACACTAGCTCCAAAATAAGGACATGCTTGGATGCCAGGTGGTCGTGTATATCGATGACATCCTGGTCTACTAGGCTACCTTGGAGGATCACATCGCTCATGTCCGAGTAGTCCTGGAATGCCTCCTGGCTAACTAACTGTTTGTCAAGGCAGAGTAGTGCCAGTTTCATCAGGGAGAGTGTGCCCGATTCCTGCCATGGGCGGAGTACACCCAGAATTCATTACGTCACTCCTCGACCGGGCTGACTCCGTTCCAATGTGTTCTGGGTTTTCAGCTGGCCATGGCTGTGCCAGACCGAAGCTCCTGCGGTGGATGAATGGTTTAGGCACGGAGAATAATTGTGGAGCGACTCCAGCGCACCATCCACAGTCAGAAGGAGGACGCAGACTGCCATCGAAGTGAGACTCACGTTTTCCATCCTGGGGATCGTGCCTGTCTCTCTACCAGGAAACTCTAACTCCGCCTGCCTTGCAAGAAGCTGAGCCTCCGGTTTGTAGGGCCGTTCACGGTTCACCAGAGGGTCAACGAGGTGACATATAGGTTACAGCTTCCCAGTGACTCCCACATCTCATCTTTTCATGTCTCCTTTTTCAGGCCGGTGGTTCCCCTGGCTGATGCTGTCCCCCACAACACCGATCCGCCCCCCTGGACGTTGAAAGGACATCCCACCTATATCGTCAGATCCTTACTGGACTCCCGATGTCATGGGGGTTGGCTCCAGTACCTGGTGGACTGGGAGGGATACGGACCCGATGTTGGGGAGCGGTGTTGGGTTCCGGTGGTGGACATTCAGGATCCCAACATTATCATGATTTCCATCTTCGCCCGGACAGTCCCGCTCCTCATCCTCAGGGCCGTCATGTTTACTCCCATTCCTCCCATCAAATCAAATCAAATGGTATGGGTCACAAACACATGGTTAGCAGATGTTAATCAGAGTTTAGCGAAATGCTTGTGCTTCTGATTCCGACCGTGCAGAAATATCTTATACACAGGAATGAATAAGAATATGTACATATAAATATATGGATGAACGATGGCCGAACGGCATAGGCAAGATGCAGTAGATGAAATAGAGTACAGTATAAACATATGAGATGAGTAATGTAGGGTATGTAAACATTAAATAAAGTTGCATTGTTTAATTAAAACCTGTTACGGATAGGGGGCAGCAATTTCACTTTGGATGAATTGCGTGCCCATAGTGAACTGCATCCTACTCTGTCCTAGATTGCTAATAATATGTTATTATTACTATTGGATAGAAAACACTATGAAGTTTCTAAAACTGTTTGAATTATGTCTGTGAGTATAACAGAACTCATAGGGCAGGCAATCTTCCAAACAGGAAGTGGAAATTCTGAAGGTGTGTCTAATTTTAAGTCATCGCCTATTCACTTCCAAAAAAAGATATGGATCTGTTAGCACTTCCTACACCTTCCACTAGATGTCAGCATTCAGTAGAACGTGGAATGAACATCCTGGTTTAAATTTTGACTGAATGGGAGGGGAATGAGTCACTGTCCTGGCAGAATGCCATTTCCTGGTTGCGCAATTGTCTCTTGATATCACCTGCGTTCCATTTGACTGCAGACGAAAACGAATGCTCCGGTTGGAACGTTATTGGATATATATGAAAATAACATCCTGAAGATTGATTCTCTACTTAGTTTGAACAGTTTATTCGACCTGGAATATATCTTTTTGAAGTTTTTGTCCGAGTTCGCCTGGACCAGAGTCAGCTTTTGGGTACGTGAGCTGAAAGTGGTAGCAAATGCAGCTAATTGGACACTAGTAATGAACGTTATGGAACAAAACAACGATTTATTGTGGAACGTGGACTCCTTGCACTGTATTCTGATGAAAGATCATCAAAGGTAAGGGAATATTTATGATGTGATTTCGTATTTCTGTTGACTCCAACATGGCGGAGAAATATATTTACGTCTTAGCGCCGTTTTAGATTATTGCATGGTACGGACACCGACAGGGCTGGGTTTTTTTTGTAATCCGTGATTGACTGTACACCCTGCCACATACGTCTCATGTCTGAGCTGTTGACTCTACTTTGTCTCTATACTGACACTTAGCTTGTTTGATTGCCTTGCGGAGGGAATAGCTACACTGTTTGTGTTCGGTCATGTTTGTATTTCCGGTCACCTTGCCATGATTAAAAGCAGTGGTTCACGATTTCACTTTTGCGCAAATGCTGCCATCAAACCACAGTTTCTGGTTGGGACCAGAATGACCATATGATCGAAGCAATCAGATTGGTCGGACCAGCGTTGAACAGACCTGAGCATGGGCTTTTCCTGTTTTAGTTTCTGTCTATAGGCTGGGAGCAACAAAATAGAGTCGTGGTCAGATTTGCAGAAAGGAGGGCATGGGAGGGCTTTGTATGCATCATGGAAGTTTCAGTAGCAGTGATCCAGAATTTATCCAGCCCGGGTCGCGCATTCGATATGCTGATAAAATGTTGAAGTTTTCAGATTAGCCTTGTTAAAATCCCCAGCTACAATAAATGCTGTCCCAGGATATGTGGTTTCCAGGTTACATAGAGTCCAATGAAGTTATTTCAGGGCTGTCCATGTGTCTGCTTGGGGAGGATATACATGGCTGTGATTATAATCTAAGAGAATTCTCTTGGTAGAAAATGCGGTCAACATTTGATTGTGAGGAATTCTAGGTCAGGTGAACAAAAGTTCCTGTATGTTGTTTTGATCACACCACGACTCGTTAATCATAAGGCATTCTTCTTCCCCGCCCTTCTTCTTACCAGAGAGATGAGATGTTTGTTTCGGTGTTCGACGGCGCCAGTTTACTAAGCACCGGTCCTGGCAACCATCATCAATTATTTTGCGCACCTGCGCTTCATCATGAGCCACACCTGCACTCCATTACCTCACTCATTAATTCCCTTTTATCTGGCACTCCCTTAGCATCATTCCCCAGGCAGTATTGTTCATGTGTTTCATGTCAAGACGTTACTCCTAGGTTGTATCGTTCTTTGTTGTATTAAACTGACCTGCTTCTCGACTCCCATTGTTTACGTTGCAGGTTTAGTGAATGATTTGTCCCAAATACAATGCATTTAGTTTTAGAAATATTTAGGACAAATGCATTTATTGCCACCTATTCTGAAACTGACTGCAGCTCTTTGTTAAAACTTCTTAGTGATCCCTTCACGCACCAATCCCGTTAACGGGATTGATTTGACAACAACCAGTGAAATAGCAGCGCGCCAAATTCAAAAACAGAGTACTCATAATAATAATTCATAAATCATTCAAGTGTTACACATTGGTTTAAAGATTAACTTCTTATTAATCCAACCACAGTGTCAGATTTCAAAAAGGCGTTACGGCAAAAGCAGACCACGCTTTTATCTGACGACAGTACCCCATCAAACAAACACATGAAAATAATAATTCAAACCGCACAAAAGTCAGCAATAATGATATAATTCATGCCTTACCTTTGAAGAGCTTCTTCTGATGGCACTCCAATATGTCCATTAAACATCACAAATGGTCCTTTTGTTTGATAAATTCTGTCATTATATCCCCAAAATGTTCATTTATTTGCCGGTTTTGATTCCGAAAACACACCGGTTCCAACTCGCGCAACATGACTACAAAGTATCTAATAAGTTACCTGTAAACTTGATCCAAACATTTCAAACAACTTTCCTAATCCAACTTTAGGTATTTTTAAGTGTAAATAATCAATAAATTTAAGACGGAATAATACCGAACAAAAACAAAGTGGAGCGAGCTTTCAGGTTGTGTGCCCCAACCACAACAGTACACTTGGTTATCCACCCAGATAGGAAATGGCTACTTCTTCATTTCTCAAAGGAAAAACATCAACCAATTTCTAAAGACTGTTGACATCTAGTGGAAGTGATAGGAACTGCAAGCAAGTGCCTTAGAAATCTAGATCCACATAGAAAGACCATTGAAAAGAGGCTGACCTCAAAAAACACTTTCCTGGATGGTTTGTTCTCGGGGTTTCGCCTGCTAAATAAGTTCTGTTATTTTCTTGACGCACCCATCCCGTTAGCGGGATCGTTTTCATCAACATCCACTCAATTACAGAGCGCCAAATTCAAATTAAATTACTAAAAATATTAAATGTTCATGATATCACTAGTGCAATATAGTAAAACTCAGTTTAGCTTGTTGTTAATCCACCTGGTGTGTCAGATTTTAATAAAGCTTTTCGGCTAAAGCTATCCAAGCGTTTATGTAAGCACATCTCTCTCAGTAGACAAAATATTACAAACAGCTAGCAGCCAAGTAGATTGGTCACAAAAGTCAGAAAAGCAATAAATTAAATCGCTTACCTTTGATGATCTTAGGATGTTTGCACTCACGAGACTCCCAGTTACACAATAAATGTTCCTTTTGTTCCATAAAGATTATTTTTATATATCCAAAATACCTCCATTTGTTTGGCGCATTATGTTCAGAAATCCACAGGCTCGAGCGGTCACGACATCGCAGACAAAAATTCCAAATAGTATCTGTAAAGTGCGTAGAAAGATGTAAAATGTTTCTTATAATCAACCCTCAGGTTGTTTTTACAATATAAAATCGATAATATGTCAACCGGAATGTAGCTTCTTCCATAGGAGAGAGAGAGAAAATGGCTGATGCTCATGAAAAACTCAGCCATCCACTGACGAAATGGGTTCTTTCTCGCTCATTTTTCAAAATAAAAGCCTAAAACTATATCTAAAGACTGTTCACAGCTTTAGGAAGCCATAGGAAAAGGAATCTGGTTGATATCCCTTTAAATGGAGGCATGGCATCCAATGGAACAGAGAGCTTTCAGGAAAAACAGCACTTCCTTGTTGGATTTTCCTCAGGTTTTCGCCTGCAATATCAGTTTTGTTATACTCAATGTTCTGACAGTTTTAGAAACTTTAGAGTGTTTTCTATCATAATCTGACAATTATGTATATATTCTAGTTTCTGGGCCTGAGAAATAGGCAGTTTCAAATGGGTATGTTTTTTTAGCCAAAAACGAAAATAATGCCCCCTACACTCAAGAAGTTATACTCACAGACATCATTTTAACAGTTTTTAAAACTTTAGAGTGTTTTCTATCCAAATCTATCAATTATATGTAGCAGGCAGTTTACTTTGGGCACACTTTTCATCCGGACGTGAAAATAGTGCCCCCTAGCCTTAATACGTTTAAGTGTTGGAGTGATTTATCTCGCTGTAGAAGCTTACATGTATAGTGTTGAGTCATCTGCATACATAGACACACTGGCTTTACCCAGTGGCAGGTAATTAGTATAGATTTTAAAAAGTAAGAGGCCTAGACAGCTGCCCTGGGGAATGTCTGATTACACCTGGATTACGTTAAAGAAGCTTCCATTACATAACACCCTCTGTATTCTCTTTATCCGCAATATATCAGGGGCATTAAGCCAGAATACGCTTTTTTCCAGCAGCAGACTATGATTGAAAATGTCAAAAGACGTTTTTCAAAGCTTTTCCAAAATTTCCAAAATTATGGAAAATCTATCGTGACCGATTTATGGGTCCTTGAAGCAAATTTGTTCATCATGAGGAAAGAGTCTCTAGGTCAAACGGGGCGACAAATATGAGGGTTTAAGTAAGACTACTTATAACAGCAGTCTCACTTAAGTCTTCTAGGACAATCTGTGCAATTCTTTTTGACCAAGTTACTCATGGCATCTAGTTTCTGTGTGCCAAATTAGTAAAAATGTTACCAATCTATGCTTCAGTTATTTAACCAAGTTAAGATTTTTTGGGGTGAAATTATAGAATAACAATAGGTAGCAGCATCGTGTATAGTTAAATGTGTTTGTGCATGTGTGATGGTTTGTGTATGTATGTGTGGGGTCAACGTGTGTGTGTGTGTGTGTGCGCGAGAGTAACAGTGTAAGTGTGTGAATAGAGTTTGTGCTGCCATGTCAATAACATGTCTCAAAAAATGTGCTATTGTGACCAGCAAAGTCAGACTAGATCTAAAGCTATATTCAACGTTTTTCTAGGTTCCCAGGATGTCGGGAGATGGCTTCAATATCGGTCACTAGAGGCAATGGTGAGCGCTATTACCATCAAGTAGGCTCGCGGCTTGCTATGGCGTAGTGGACGGGGATGGTAGATGGGTATAAGCTCCAACTCAGAGAATCACAGTTTCAATCCCAGTAATAGGCACTCATTTTTTATATTTTTGCTTTAACCCTATACCAAACCTTATCCCTATCTTAACTATTCAGAACTAATGCTTACATTTAACGGTCAAATTCAAAGTTTATCGACAAACGTTGAATACTGCAGTCAGAACGTGAGATCTTGTTGCTTGTGAAGAACCTTACACGTGTATTCACTTTCCATGCTTATTTGAGCGAGGGAAATAATTTGATTCAGGAAGATAGTGAGACATATACTTTAATTGATGAAGACAACTGTAATGAGTTGGTGAAGCCACACACACACACACACACACACACACACACACACACTGACCTGTGTGCGTCCTCCGGTGTGCTTTTAGATGGGAGCTCTTGGTGTAGACCTTATTGCAGCCCTCAAAGTCACACCTGTGGATGCGTCTCTTCTTGGAGTCTGGCGACTCTGACCTCTGAGGGCGCCGTATGCTCTCAATACTGAATGGTGACATGGAACTGCAACAGGAGAGGAAGAGGTGGCTCATTACAATTTAGCACACTTAGCATTTTCAGCATCTTTCATTTATATTATTAGTTTGGATATCAACAACTGTATGATCCATTCTTAATGGGCAAAACCCAACATGAAACTATGTATGCATTGACTATTGTAATTCCATCAATGGTGTCATTCATGTATATTAAGATTCCTTATAATACAAAAAGGAGTCTATACTCAACATTTGGTGGACAATGTGGACTCAAACATTTTGAAGTATGAAAATCACTAAAATAATATTTAGATTTTTCAAGCTCTTCTTTCTCTTGTAGGCTTTGTCATGTACACTTACACTACAATAGCATTGTACTTTTATGTAATGTAATTATGTTACATATAACATATTTCAACATCCCCCAAGCTCCATGTTCTTCACTAGAAATTCAAGGAAATAGATTCAAGATCAAATTTCACATTTTATTACATGTTCAATCTGAGAAATTGTGAAAGAATTTCAATGGCCTTTAGATGGTGCTCTAGCACCTTGGTAGAAACCACTACAAGGCACAGGAAACTGGATGAGGTAAGACTGTTATTTTTACCATTCCCATTGATTTATCAATCATCAAAAGACAATGTCATATCTATTTTTTTCCATGCAGTTCAATGAACATAATTTCTGTTGAGTTGTTTATATTGTATCAATATAACTGGTCATGACATTTCGTTTCAAATTAGTAGTACACTGGGGGGGATACAGGAGAACGAGGAGCAGCCAAAGTCTATTTGGGGGCTAGGAAGAGGAAGGAGAAAAGGAACAAGAAGAGCAGTCACAGTGTCACATCTGTTTTTTTCTGTAGGGGTGCATAACAGTGCTCTTTCGAGGTTGGAAATGAGAAGAGGACAGAAGAGAGAGGGGAGGAGAGAGGGGAGCAGCAGTTGTGGCTGCTGGGGACCGGGGTAGGTGTTTTTGTGTGGTGGAGGAGCGAGGAGGCTTGGCCAGAGAGGCCCTCCGGTGAACTGTCTCAACCACCCGCCTCCCACTTCCTGTCTCGCTGATCCACCCACAATCTCGCACACACGCACACGCACACGCACACACACACACACACACACACACACACACACACACCTGTTGCTCTTGGCTAGCTGCCATGCTGGGGCCGTGGGGCTGAACAGGAAATGAGCTCATGGGTCAGATATGAGACTGAACTCCAGCTCTCCTCTCTCTCTCTCTATTTCTCCCTCTCTCTCTCTCTCTCTTTCTGTCCCTTGCTCTCTCTGCACCCTTCTTTCTCACTCAAACTAACTTCCACTCTCTCTGTTTCTCACTTTAGTTCCTCCCCCTCTTTCTTTCTCCCCCAAAGGTACACTTCTTCTGAGCAAAGAGGAGACTCAGTGTAGCAAACAACAGAACAACTATTGACACAATTAAGGTTCAGACTATTGGCAAACATACTGTACAATATAAACTGTACAGTACATAAACATAGTCAACACATACTCAGCCGAAACTGATTAACTCACTCAAAATGAAGTACACTGAGTATACTAAACATTAAGAATGCCTGCTTTTTCCATGACATAGACTGACCGGGTGAATCAATTTCAATCAGTGTAGATGAAGGGGAGGAGACAGGTTACATAATTATGTTTAAGCCCTGAGACAATTGAGACATGGATTGTGGATGTTTGCCATTCAGAGGGTGAATGGGCAAGACAAAATATTGAAGTGCCTTTGAACGTGGGATGGTGGTAGGTGCCAGGTGCACTGGTTTGTGTCAACAACTGCAACGCTGCTGTATCAAGTTTCCCATGTGTATCTATAATGGTCCACCACCCAAAGGACATCCAGCCAACTTGACACAACTGTGGGAAGCTTTGGAGTTAACATGGGCCAGCATCCCTGTGGATGGCTTTCGACACGTTGTGGAGTCCATGCCCTAACAAATTGAGGCTGTTCTGAGGGTAAAAGGGAGGGGTGCAACTCAATATTAGGAAGGTGTTCCTAATGTTCGGTATACTCAGTGTACAGTGCCTTGCGAAAGTCTTCGCCCCCCTTGAACTTTGCAATCTTTTGCCACATTTCAGGCTTAAAACATAAAGATATAAAACTGTATTTTTTGTGAAGAATCAGCAACAAGTGGGACACAATCATGAAGTGGAACGACATTTATTGGATATTTCAAACTTTTTTAACAAATCAAAAACTGAAAAATTGGGCGTGCAAAATTATTCAGCCCCCTTAAGTTAATACTTTGTAGCGCCACCTTTTGCTGCGATTACAGCTGTAAGTCGCTTGGGGTATGTCTCTATCAGTTTTGCACATCTAGAGACTGACATTTTTTGGTTGGATGGAGAGCATTTGTGAGCATTTGTGAACAGCAGTTTTCAGTTCTTTCCACAGATTCTCGATTGGATTCAGGTCTGGACTTTGACTTGGCCATTCTAACACCTGGATATGTTTATTTTTGAACCATTCCATTGTAGATTTTGCTTTATGTTTTGGATCATTGTCTTGTTGGAAGACAAATCTCCGTCCCAGTCTCAGGTCTTTTGCAGACTCCATCAGGTTTTCTTCCAGAATGGTCCTGTATTTGGCTCCATCCATCTTCCCATCAATTTTAACCATCTTCCCTGTCCCTGCTGAAGAAAAGCAGGCCCAAACCATGATGCTGCCACCACCATGTTTGACAGTGGGGATGGTGTGTTCACGGTGATGAGCTGTGTTGCTTTTACGCCAAACATAACGTTTTGCATTGTTGCCAAAAAGTTCAATTTTGGTTTCATCTGACCAGAGCACCTTCTTCCACATGTTTGGTGTGTCTCCCAGGTGGCTTGTGGCAAACTTTAAACAACACTTTTTATGGATATCTTTAAGAAATGGCTTTCTTCTTGCCACTCTTCCATAAAGGCCAGATTTGTGCAATATACGACTGATTGTTGTCTTATGGACAGAGTCTCCCACCTCAGCTGTAGATCTCTGCAGTTCGTCCAGAGTGATCATGGGCCTCTTGGCTGCATCTCTGATCAGTCTTCTCCTTATATGAGCTGAAAGTTTAGAGGGACGGCCAGGTCTTGGTAGATTTGCAGTGGTCTGATACTCCTTCCATTTCAATATTATCGCTTGCACAGTGCTCCTTGGGATGTTTAAAGCTTGGGAAATCTTTTTGTATCCAAATCCGGCTATAAACTTCTTCACAACAGTATCTCGGACCTGCCTGGTGTGTTCCTTGTTCTTCATGATGCTCTCTGCGCTTTTGACGGACCTCTGAGACTATCACAGTGCAGGTGCATTTATACGGAGACTTGATTACACACAGGTGGATTGTATTTATCATCATTAGTCATTTAGGTCAACATTGGATCATTCAGAGATCCTCACTGAACTTCTGGAGAGAGTTTGCTGCACTGAAAGTAAAGGGGCTGAATAATTTTGCACGCCCAATTTTTCAGTTTTTGATTTGTTAAAAAAGTTTGAAATATCCAATAAATGTCGTTCCACTTCATGATTGTGTCCCACTTGTTGTTGATTCTTCACAAAAAAATACAGTTTTATATCTTTATGTTTGAAGCCTGAAATGTGGCAAAAGATTGCAAAGTTCAAGGGGGCCGAATACTTTCGCAAGGCACTGTATATGAACTACCTAAAGGAAAATTGAGAAGCCTACTGTACTCCAACAATGACAGCAACTAACACATTCAGAGAATACACCTGAGTGGGGAAAGGGAATGGTGATCTAGGGATGAAAGGTAAGAAGAGAAGCGAAGAGAAGGATTTGAGGATTTACAGTGCAAACACTGAGCTCAGGGACATCCAGCAGGAGAGAGGAGGAGGATGTGCACTTTCCGACTTCTTCCCAAAGTGATTCCATGATTATTATATCATTTAGGACACTGAATCAAACAGATTCTAAAACAAAGGACGAAGGATGACTTCAGGTTGATCATAATTCTGTTTAGATTACAGATTTTGTGGGGGCTTTCGTAGGCCTACTGCTGCTGCTATTACTGTTACTGATACTTTTAGTCTGGTATTACATTTTTTTTCAATCGCTTTGGTGCAATTTCACAAGTATGTAATACATTTTCAAAACTCGAAAACAGATGAAAACTCTAAGCACATGTTCAATTGACTAAGTACAACACATAAAATCGTCACTTTTTCACCAAACTTAATCAGTGTTTCATCTAGAAATACGTGTTTCACACATTGCTATTGTTCATATAAAGGGATTGCCTTTCACAATGCATTACTCACATTACTTTTGATATGATTCTCTTTCAATTGGTTAACTTCTTGGTGACTGGGGGGCGGTATTGAGTAGCTTTGATGAATAAGGTGACCAGAGTAAACTGCCTGCTACTCAGCCATAAAAGCTAGAAAATGAATATAATTAGTATTTTTGGATAGATAACACTCTGAAGTTTCTAAAATTGTTTGAATGATGTCTGTGAGTATAACAGAACTCATATGGCAGGCGAAAACCTGAGAAAAATCCAACCAGGAAGTGGGAAATCTGAGGTTTGTAGGGTTTCAACTCATAGCCTATCGAAGATACAGTGGTATATTGGTCATGTTGCACTTCCTAAGGCTTCCACTAGATGTCAACAGTCTTTGTTTGATGCTTCTACTGTGACATGGGGCCGATTGAGAGGGGAATGAGCCAGGTGTCTGGCAGATTGCCACGAGCTCGTGATGCACGGTCATGTGAAAGTTAGCTTGCGTTCCATTGCTTTTCTACAGACAAAGGAATTCTCCGGTTGGAACGTTATTGAAGATTTATGATAAAAACATCCTAAAGATTGATTCTATACATCGTTTGACATGTTGCTGCACAATTGGATATTTCTTTGGCTGGTTTGGGCATTAAGCGCCGTACTCAGATTATGGCATGGCATGCTTTTTCCGTAAAGTTTTTTTGAAATCTGACACAGCGGTTGCATTAAGGAGAAGTTTATCTAAAGTTCCATGTGTAATAGTTGTATCTTTTATCAATGTTTATGATGAGTATTTCTGTAAATTGATGTGCAAAATCTGCAAAATCACTGCAAGTTTTGGAACTACTGAACATAACACGCCAATGTCAAATTTGATTTTTGCATATAAATATGCACTTTATCGAACAAACACACATGTATTGTGTAACATGAAGTCCTATGAGTGTCATCTGATGAAGATCATCAAAGGTTAGTGATTCATTTTATCTATATTTCTGCTTTTTGTGACTCCTCTCTTTGGCTGCAAAACTAGCTGTGTTTTTCTGTGACCTTGTGCTGACCTAACATAATCGTTTGTGGAGCTTTCGCTGTAAAGCCTTTTTGAAGTCAGACACTGTGGCTGGATTAACGAGAATTGTATCTTTAAAATGGTGCCTAATACTTGTATGTTTGAGAAATTTGATTCATGAGATTTCTGTTGTTTGAATTTGGCGCCCTGCAATTTCACTGTCTGTTGGCGAGGGGTTCCGCTAGAGGAATGGGGTTTCGCTAGCGGAACCCCGTTTCCAGACAGGTTAAGATAACCGTTGGACAAACTGAGGGCCAAAGGCTGGTTAGGAGACACCGCAATTGTGATGAACTGAGAGAATATTAGGGTAGCACTGTAATTAATTAATCATACGCTGTCTGCTTCTGTTTTGACCTCTTTCCCTTTCTGTCTTCTACACCTCTCTCCCCACCTCGTTTTATAATGCACACCATATCTGCATTGAAGTACAGATTGAACTTGTTTTTATAATATATTACAATTATCATAATTATAATGCATGTATTTATAACACCTGAATAATGAACTTCTTTCAATAAAGTGTTTCACATTTTCCACTGGTTGAAATTAAGTATCTCATTGAAATACTATCCTGTGTCCTCAGATTAATGCAAATGAGGGGAGTTAGAAATGCATCGTTCTTTTTCTATATATGAATTACAAATCAATCATGTTTCTAGTCTATTGCATAGTTACAATGTGTAATCATTGATGTCCCAGGAGCAGGAGTGGTAAACTCAGTTGAAGTGAATTATTGTAATGCCAAATACATTTAAATTCAGTTTTTCACAATTCCTGATTTTTGGTAAAAAATCCCTGTTTTAGGTCAGTTCGCATCACAACTTAATTTTAAGAATGTGAAATGTCAGAATAATTTGTCAGAATATTTCATCACATTCCCAGTGCATCAGAAGTTTACATACAATTAGTATTTGGTAGCATTGCCTTTATTTTAATTGTATTTTATTTCAACTTTATTTAACCAGATAGGCCAGTTGAGAACAAGTTCTCATTTACAACTGTGACCTGGCCAAGATAAAACAAAGCAGTGCGACACAAACAATAACACAGAGTTACACATGGAATAAACAAACGTACAGTCAAACACACAATAGAAAAGTCGATATACAGTGTGTGCAAATGAGGTAAGATAAGGGAAGTAAGGCAATAAGTAGGCCATAGTGGCGAAATAATTACAATTTAGCAATTAAACACGAGTGATAGATGTGCAGAAGATGAATGTGCAAGTAGAGATACTGGGGTGCAAAGGCGCAAAAAATAAATAACAGTATGGCGTTGAGGTAGTTGGATGGGCTATTTACAGATGGGCAATGTACAGGTGCGCTGCTCTGGCAGATGGTGCTTAAAGTTCGAGAGGGAGATATGAGTCTCCGGCTTCAGTGATTTTTGCAGTTCGTTCCAGTCATTGGCAGCAGAGAACTGGAAGGAGAGGCGGCAAAAGGAGGTGTTGGCTTTGGGGGTGACCAGTGAAATATACCTGCTGGAGGGCATGCTACGGGTGGGTGCTGCTATGGTGACCAGTGAGCTGAGATAAGGCGGGGGTTTACCTGGCAAAGACTTATTGATGACCTGGAGCCAGTGGGTCTGGCGACGAATATGAAGCAAGGGCCAGCCAAGGAGAGCATACAGGTCGCAGTGGTGGGTAGTATATGGGGCTTTGGTGACAAAACAGATGGCACTGTGATAGACTGCATCCAATTTGTTGTCAAGGATCGGTAGGATAGTCAGCTTTACGAGGGTATGTTTGGCAACATGAGTGAAGGATGCTTTGTTGCGAAATAGGAAGACGATTCTAGATTTTATTTTGGATTGGAGATCCTTAATGTGAGTCTGGAAGGAGAGTTTACAATCTAACCAAACACCTAGGTATTTGTAGTTGTCCACATATTCTAAGTCAGAACCGTCCAGAGCAGTGATGCTGGATGGGCTGGCAGGTAGAGTCAGGGATCGGTTGAAGAGCATGCATTTAGTTTTACTTGCATTTAAGAGCAGTTGGAGGCCACGGAAAGAGAGTTGTATGGCATTGAAGCTCGTCTGGAGGTTAGTTAACCTGTTTGGTGTAGGGGGCAGCATTTTCACTTTTGGATAAATAGCGTGCCCAAACTGAACTGCCTCCTAGTCTGTCCCAGATCCTAATATATGCATATTATTATTAGTATTGGATAGAAAACACTCTGAAGTATCTAAAACTGTTTGAATCATGTCTGTGGGTATAACAGAACTTATTTAGCTGGCGAAACCCCAAGGACAAACCATTCAGATTTTTTTTTAAGTCACTGTCTTTTCAGTATGTTTTCATGGGGAATCCAGAATTCTAATCAACTTTCCTGTAGTTCCTACCGCTTCCACTGGATGTCACCAGTTTGTAGAAATTGGTTGAGGTTTTTCCTTTGTGTAATGAAGAAGTACCATAGCTCAGAACGAACGTTACTTCATGCGTACCTTTTGATAGAGGAATGTGTCCAGAAAATCACGTTTTTGTTTTGCTCCTGTATTGAACACAGATCATTCCGTCTTCAATTTGATCG
Organism: Oncorhynchus mykiss; assembly: GCF_057628025.1. Lineage (NCBI taxonomy): Eukaryota > Metazoa > Chordata > Actinopteri > Salmoniformes > Salmonidae > Oncorhynchus > Oncorhynchus mykiss. Next base: position 50,007,423 of record NC_143024.1, read on the forward strand.
ATTATATACATTTAGAAATACCTAAAGTTGTATTACAAAAGTAGTTTGAAATGTTTTGGCAAAGTTGACAGGTAACTTTTGAGATATTTTGTAGCTGTGTTTTTCTGTATAAAAACGTGCCAAATAAATGGACATTTTGGATATATATAGACGGAATTAATCGAACAAAAGGACCATTTATGATGTTTATGGGACATATTGGAGTGCCAACAAAATAAGCTCGTCAAAGGTAAGGCATGATTTATATTTTATTTCTGTGTTTTGTGTCGCTCCTGCAGAGTTGAAATATGCTACTCTCATTGTTTACTGTTGTGCTTTTGCCGAAAAGCCTTTTTGAAATCTTACATGTTGGCTGGATTTACAACGAGTGTAGCTTTAATTTGCTATCTTGCATGTGTAATTTAATGAAAGTTAGATATTTATAGAAATGTATTTGAATTTGGCGCTCTGCATTTTCCCTGGCTTTTGGCCATGTGGGACGCAAGCGTACCGCCTACCCCAGAGAGATTAACATAGTGTCCAAATAAGGGCCAGAAGTATACAGAATATTGCCATCTGCGTAGAGGTGGATCAGAGAATCCCCATCAGCAAGAGCGACGTCATTGATGTATACAGAGTAAAGAGTCGGCCCAAGAATTGAACCCTGTGGCACCCCCATAGAGACTGCCAGAGGTCCGGACAACAAGACCTCCGATTTGACACACTGAACTCTGTCTGAGAAGTACATGGTGAACCAGGCGAGGCAGTCACTTGAGAAACAAAGGCTGTCGAGTCTGCCGATAAGAATGTAGTGATTGGCAGAGTGGAAAGTCTTGGCCAGATCGATGAATACAGCTGCACAGTATTGTCTCTTATCGATGGCGGTTATGATATCGCTTAGGACCTTGAGCGTGGCTGAGGTGCACCTATGACCAGTTTGGAAACCAGATTGCATAGGTACAGTCGGATTCGAAATGGTCGGTGATCTGTTAGTTAACTTGTCTTTCGAAGACTTTAAAAAGGCAGGATAGATATAGGTCTGTAGCTGTTTGGGTCTAGAGTGTCTCCCCCTTCGAAAATGGGGATGACTGCGGCAGCTTTCCAATCTTTGGTGATCTCAGACGATACGAAAGATAGGTTGAATAGGCTAGTAATAGGGGTTGCAACAATTGGGGGCGGATAATTTTAGAAAGAGAGGGTCCAGATTGTCTAGCCCGGCTGATTTGTAGGGGTCCAGATTTTGCAGCTCATTCAGAACATCGGCCATTCGGTTTTGGATGAAGGAGAAATGGGGAGGATTGGGCAAGTTGTTGTGGGGGGTGCAGAGCTGTTTTCCAGGGTAGGGGTAGCCAGGTGGAAAGCATTGCCAGCTGTAGAAAAATGCTCAATGAAATTCTCAAATATCGTGGATTTATCTATCGGGGGTGATAGTGTTTCCTAGTCTCAGTGCAGTGGGCAGCTGGGAGGAGGTGCTCTTATTCTCCATGGACTTTACAGTGTCGCAGAACGTTTGGGAATTTGTGCTACAGGATGCAAATTTCTGTTAGGGAAGCAAAAGCTAGCTTTTTCAAACTGCCTGTGTATATTGGATCCTAACTTCCTGGAAAAGTTGCATATTGCGGGGGATATTCAATGCTAATGCAGAACGTCACAGGATGTTTTTGTGCTGGTCAAGGGCAGTCAGGTCTGGAGTGATCTAACATGCTGACCAGACCGGACACGTCGCGTGCTCGAGCGTCGCAAATAAAATTTAGAAATCCATGTTATTCAATTATTGCACCCACACTGCTCGCGCTCGCCAACGAGCGTCTGCGACACCAAGGGCTAAAATATAACTTATTCCTATTTCTGACGCAGATCGCACTGAAAGTCCTGCCTCTCCCATCTCCTCATTGGTTTATAGAAGCAGGTACCCACGTGCCATCTCCTCATTGGTTATACCCACGTGGGTGACTGAAAGACGAACTGTTTTGCCGGTAGTTGTGGTAAAACATTGAAAGTTTAAATGCGATCACCACATAAGTTAAACGATGAAAAAGCCTGGAAGAAGGAGAGATGACTAGAAATGATTTGGTTCGCCGTTTTATGTGTGGATTAATTGTCGGAGTAGAGGAGCTTGTGCATTTCAGGTAAAATAACAACTCAATGTTTATATCCCAGGACAAATTAGCTGAAGTGTTTTTGGGAGCATTTGACAGTGACCCATTACGGATGCAGGCAATGAGGCAGTGATCGCTGAGATATTGGTTGAAAACAACAGAGGTGTATTTGGAGGGCAGGTTGGTTAGGTTGATATCTATGAGGGTGCCCGTGTTTATGGATTTAGGGTTTTACCTGGTAGGTTAATTAATGAACATGATGTCAGTTCGGTTGTCATCTGAGACATTCTCATCAATGATAAGATGACAAACTCTACAGTGGAAATTCTACACATCAGAGTTATCGGATTCACATGGCATTGTTGTTCAATTTAAATGTTTGAATAAGAAATTATTTTTGATGGGATGAAATGTGATTTTAGCTTCTAAAATGTGAGATTTGGGTTTTCATTAGATAGGGCTCTGCTCAATCAGTGGCCCGTCCCTGTGAAGGGACATGGGCTATACAACTTTTCAAACATTCCCTCCTCTCCCTTCCTATATAAGCCCTTGACGACAATATAACCTCCAGTGGGAGCAGGTGTGACAGGAAGAACCGTCTTTGTTTCAGCGACAGTCTTAATCTTGCGACAAAACCGCCACTGACATGACCGCTGATTATAGCTGCTGCTGAGAAACCAGGGGAGACGGAAGAACTAACAATAATTGCTAATTGCCTAGCAGAGGTGGAGAGCACACCTCTGTACTAATTGCTGATTGCCTAGGAGAGGTAAAATAACCCCCCCCCCCCTCCCCTCCCCCCAATACAGCCACTGATTACCAAAACAAGTCACATATTGCCCTGCCCCTTGATCCTGGTTGATGTGTTATCAACTATCTGCAAACTATGAGCGGTCAGCAGTTCACACACCAAGTAGGCCACTGGGAAGACAGGCAGCACTTAAAGTAGATGGCCCTAGTCAGCAAAAAACAGTTTTAGACCACAACAGATAAAGACAAAGAAAGGTACTTATCACTCCTGGAGATATCAGGAATCCTCTATCTATTGAATGAACTAGGCTACATGTCATACTAAACAGGATATAAACACTAAATAGGTCAGGAGACAGGGAGCCTAATAAGGAATGAAAATGAATTATTTAGGCGATATTATATGGATTATTTCAAGGCCTACAAAGAAATACATTGTGAAGGATTTGCAAGTGCCACAAAATAGGATGGTAAGGGACATAAAGCTATCAGCATTTAAACAACATTTTATTGTATTAAATTGCAAGTAAAGGCTATGACTTACTTAGAATTAAATACAAATTAAGTTTGGCTAGTCTGTTGCTTCAGGCTCATGCTATGGTGCCCGGAGAGCAGGCCATCCTCTCTGCACTTGCAGAGCCACTGGGGATGCTAAACAAAAGCTCCTTGAAAGTGGGACTATGCCAGGCCTATTATCATTTAGGCCAAAATCAAATATGGACTAAATGATAATAGAACAAAAATAAATGAAACTTTTAAGAGATCAGATGTTTTGTTTATAAATACTTTACTTTTTTTCTACCCACCTAGGCCACAAATGCATGCTGGTCTGGGCATGCCCTGAGCTCATGTAGTGAGCGCTACAAAATTGGAGTGAGGGAGAAGGCCGACAATCCAGCCTTTGGGAATGTCGCTCCTTTCTCCATTCAAATTAGGCACACCCTGCTCTTCTTTCCGCTCCAGCTCCACTCCGCTCACATACTCTGTTTGGGATGCATTCCAAGTGAGGGAATGTTTGTTTGTTTGTTTTTGTGTGTGTGTGTGTGTGTGTGTGTGTGTGTGTGTGTGTGTGTGTGTGTGTGTATGTGTAGGATGTGCTGAGTCTGGTGGTTAAATTATGAGTACTGGGTCTGGAGGTTTCAAGGTTTAGGGGTGAGGAGAGCATACTGAAACCCTGATTCTGATTATAAGACTGGGCTAGGATGGATGGGGAAGCCCTGACTCATCTTATTATACGCAGAAGGACTAGAAACATTAATAGGGTGGTATAAGGCTATACAGAAGGATACATAATACTTAAACACACACACAAACGCACACACACAGGACACACAAAACAAACGCGCACACACAGAGAACACACAACACACACACTAGTACTTACTCCTGTACGGCGCGTGCTATAGACAGAGCGGTAGATCCGGTCTCGATGACACTGTCTAGGGTGACATTGGGCAGGTCATCATCGTCACTGTCACTCTTGATGTGCCGCGGCGACAAGCTGTTGTGGTCTGTGTATGCTGCCATGTAGACAGACAGAGAAGAGTTAGTCCCATATTCTATATTCTATACTGTAACATGTGATACTGTTGTAAGGTTACATGAAATAGACATATGATAAGGTTTATGTGTGCTGCCATTAGACACAAACACAGAAGACAAAGACAGAAGTCCCATATTACATTATATACTGTACCATACAGACAAGCCAATACACCATGCAAGCCAAAAAGCTTCATGATACAATTTTTGTATATCAACAACCACGCCTTAAAAAAGAAAATCATGCTAAATATCATATGATTCTACAGTATGTACAGTATCTAATAATAGTCCAACATATCAGACAGAATATCTTCGTTTTCTGTATTAGAATTTGTTCTTACTGTACATGGTTTCCAGTTACTGGGAGAAAAAAAAATATTTCCCTAATGTTGCTATTTTGGTACTATTTAAATAATATGGCTTCACAGAATACTGGTGCTTTTCATCAGTAGCCCTTTTTTACCAAGTTCCTCAAACCACCTAACCTGTCTGAGACCAATGTCTCAGTCCTAGTCTTATTGATATGACATAAAGTGGGGTTGAAATGATTGACACCCTTGATAAAAATGAGCAATAATGACTGTAAAATAATTAAAATAATGTTCTATATTGTATGCTCAAAGAAATTGGGAAGTTATATTATTTTATAATACAATTGCTCAGAGAAAGAGATTGTGTTTAACAAGTAATATGTTTTTTTCTTGAAAAGTTAGGGGTAAAAGTGATCAAAGATCCCCTGTTACTGATTCTGGTGAGAGGTTAGAATGTCTTTGGGGTATGATCTTTCTGTAACTTTCTCACTCATCATTATTCATGATTCATTCAGGATTATCCATAATCATGGTAGCATCCACAATAATTTAGAAGTGTTTAGAAACATATTTTATTCTTATTTACAATAAAAGTGACTCCGAAATGACACATGCCCTTTCACACCTGGACAAAAGGAACACCTATGTGAGAATGCTATTCATTGACTACAGCTCAGAGTTCAACACCATAGTGGCCTCAAAGCTCATCAATAAGCTAAGCACCCTGGGACTAAACACCTCCCTCTGCAACTGGAATCTGGACTTCTGACTGGCCACCACAGGTGGTAAGGGTAGGTAACAACACATCCGCCACATTAATCCTCAACACAGGGGCCCCTAAAATGTGCCTGCTCAGTCCCCTCCTGTACTCCCTGTTCACTCATCACTGCACAGCCAGGCACGAATCCAACACCATTATTAATTTTGACGACGACGCAACAGTGGTTGGCCTGATCACCAACAACAATGAGACAGCCTATAGGGAAGAGGTCAGAGACCTGACCGTGTGGTGCCAGGGTAACTACCTTTCCCTCAGCGTGATCAAGACAAAGGAGATGATTGTGGACTACAGGAAAAGGAGGGCCGAGAACACCGCCATTCTCATCGACGGGACTGTAGTGGAGCAGGATGAGAGCTTCTTGTTCCTTGGCGTCCACATCATCAACAAACTAACATGGTCCAAGCACACCAAGACAGTCGTGAAGAGGGCATGACAAAATGTATTTCCCCTCAGGAGAATGAAAAGATTTGGCATGGGTCCTCAGATCCTCAAAAGGTTTTACAGCTGCACCATCAGGAGCATCCTGACTGGTTGCATCACTGCCTGGTATGGCAACTGCTCGGCCTCCGAACGCAAGGCACTACAGAGGGCAGTGTGTACGGCCCAGTACATCACCGGGGCCAAGCTTCCTGCCATCCAGGACCTCTATACCAAGCGGTGTCAGGGGAAGACCCTAAAAATTGTCAAGACTCCAGCCACCCTAGTCATAGACTGTTCTCTCTGTTAGCGCACGGCAAGCGTTACTGGCAACGCCAAGTCTAGATCCAAGAGGCTTCTAAACAACTTCTACCCCCAAGCCATAAGACCCCTGAACATCTAATCAAATTGCTACCCAGACTATTTGCATTGCCCCACCCCCATCTTCTACGCTGCTGCTACTCTCTGTTATCATCTATGCATAGTCACTTAAATAATTCCACCTACATACATGTATACATATTACCTCAATTACCTCGACACGGGTTGCCGCCGCAGATTGACTCTGTACTGGTACCCCCTGTATATAGCTTCACTATTGTTATTTTACTGCTGCTCTTTAATTATTTGTTACTTTTATCTCTTACTTTTTTTAGGTATTTTCTTGAGACGGCATTGTTGGTTAAGGGCTTGTAAGTAAGCATTTCACTGTAACACCTGTTGTATCCGGCGCATGTGACAAATACAATCTGAATTGATTGGATTATTTACCAATTATTGACTTCGATTACATAAAAATCTGAAACACAACCAAAATAAACTGCAAAGGCATCCAACAAGTTTATAGAGTCTAGGAATATGGGACCAAATACTAAACTTTTTACAACTTTATTTATAAGAATCTTTAGGGGTGTCAATAATTTTGTACCCATACCTTTTTAAGAAAAAAACAAAATCTCAATTTCTGGGCAATTGTATTAGTGTAAAATAATATAAATGTCCCATTTTTTTAAGCATACAATACACCACAGTATTTGAATTATATGTTTTTATACAGTCATCATTGCTCATCTTTATCAAGGGTGTCAATAATTTCAGACTCCACTGTACTTAATTCCATTAATTGAATTTCATTTAAATGTCAGCTAGCTGAATGCCACATCACTACACGCATAGAAAATGTGATTAATGCTTTTCAGAGTGTGAATACTGCATCTAACAGCCATCAAAGCTGCAGCCCTCTTGCCCTCCACCCTGTCTGCAGACCACAATAGATTCTGAAAATACCCAGTACATCCTGTAGGGTAGACACTGTGTGAACCCCTATGTGTGTGTGTCTGTCTGTCTGTGTTCAGGCATATTTCCGTGCTTATGTCTGTGTGTGTGTGTGTGTGTGTGTGTGTGTGTGTGTGTGTGTGTGTGTGTGTGTGTGTGTGTGTGTGTGTGTGTGTGTGTGTGTCTGTGTGTGTGTGTGTGTGGGGTAGCTATGCGCGGGTCAGCTGTTTGTTCACCCGCAGCTGCCCGCAGTTGTTATTAACCCATCCGTAACCACCCAACTCTATGTAATGTAGTGAAAATCTGAGGCCCGACCCTAACCCGCAAATATAGAAAATGTGCTTTACAGTCAGAGATGGCGGAATGTTTTATTGACAGGCTGTCACGGCCATCTAAAGAAGTGGACCAAAGTGCAGCATGGTGAGCGTATATTTTCCTTTATATTTAAAATGTCGCCAACAAAACAACAAACAAAGAAACAACCGAGAAGCTTACAGGGCTATAGTGCCACTATCAAAAGTCAACTACCCACAATCACAGGTGGGAAAAAGTGCTGCCTAAGTCTGATTCCCAATCAGAGACAACGATAGACAGCTGTCCCTGATTGAGAACCATACCCTGCCAAACAGAAATATAAATCATCGAAATAAAGAACATAGAATACAAAACATAGAATGCCCACCCCATATCACACCCTGACCTAACCAAATAGAGAAATAAAATGGCTCTCTAAGGTCAGGGCGTGACACAGACCTTTTTAGGCCTGTGTTTCTGTTTATAAATTCAGACATTTAAGTAGGCTATTTGTTAGTCACCTTTTCTAAAGATACACTGAACAAAAATATAAAAACAATATGTAAAGTGTTTGTCCCATTTTTCATGACCTGAAATAAAAGATCCCGGAATTTGTTTTATGCCCTAAAAACATATTTCTCTAACATTCTGTGCACAGTTGTTTACATCCCTGTTATTGAGCATTCTCCTTTTCCAAGATAATCCATCCACCTGACAGGTGTGGCATATCAAGAAGCTGATTAAACAGCATGGTCATTATCCAGGTGCATGTTGTGCTGGGGCCAATAAAAGGCCACTCTAAAATGTACAGTTTTGTCACACAACACAATGCCACAGATGTCTCAAGTTGAGGGAGCGTGCAAATGGAATGCTGACTGCAGGAATGTCCACCAGAGCCAAGAATTTAATTTTAATTTCTCTATCGTCTGAGACCAGCCACCCGGAGAGCTGATGAAACTGTGGGTTTGTACAACAAAAACATTTCTACACAAACTGTCAAACTATCTCAGGGAAGCTTATCTGCGTGCTCGTCGTTCTCACCAGGGTCTTGACCTGACTGTAGTTTGGCATTATAACAAACTTCTGTAGGTAAATGCTCACCTTCGATGGCCGCTGGCACGCTGGAAAAGTGTTCTCTTCACAGAAAAATTCCAGTTTCAACGGGTAGATAGTGTGTTTGGTGTCATGTGAGCGTGCGGTTTTCTGATGTTAGCATTGTGAACAGAGTGCCCCAATGTGGTGGTGAGGTTTGGGAATGGGCAGACATAAGCTACAGACAATGAACACAATTACATTTTATCGATAGCAATTTGAATGCAGAGATACCGTGATGAGATCATGAGGCCCATTGCTGTGCCATTCATCCTCTGCCCTCACCTAATATATTCGGCATGATAATGAATGGCCCCATGTCGCAAGGATCTGTACACAATTCCTGGAAGCTGACATTGAGCATGTTTGGGGTGCCCTGGATCGACATGTACGACAGCTTGCTCCAGTTCCCGCCAATATCCAGCAAATTCGCACAGCCATTGAAGCAGAGTGGGACAACATTCCTCAGGACACAATCAACAGCCTGATCAACACTATGCAATGGAGATGTGTCGTGCTGCATGAGGCAAATGGTGGTAAAACCAGATACTGACTGGTTTTCTGATCCACACCCCTACTTTTTTTAAGGTATCTGTGACCAAGAAACAAAATAAACACATGTCATAAATCAAATCAGCTTTCATGATTTTGATAAAGATGGCACTTTTTATAGACGGTCCCTAACCACACATTCATTCTCTCAAGATGCTCAAATAAATATATCCTATTTCTTCAGTCCTGTTCCCGAGTCAAAATGTGGTGTATTATTTTACTGCAAGAAATGCGTAATTCTGCAGGAGTTAGTATTATATCAGGCTATGTGAAAGGTTATAGAACAACAGTTAGTGCCCAGAGTTCAGTTAGGCTAGTATTCCATGTAACCCATCTGAACAGTACAGTTCCCATGAAGTGACATTTTGAAGTCCCTGTCTTGTGAATGTGGAAATTGTATAGTGCTTCATAGTCATCACACATAACATCCTCATCCTTTTCCAGTTACTAGACTACTGTTCTGGC